>NW_028242798.1:1200000-1907404 GCF_964263255.1 Lissotriton vulgaris | reverse complement strand
GAGGCTGCAGAAAGAGGTGAAGGAGCTGTAGAACCACCAGCACCAGTGATGGGATATGAAAAGTCCTTGGAGAAATTCAAGAACAAGCTAAACTAGTATCTTCACGAACAATCCAGGAATAACACTATTGGATCCAAGGTGGGAAACTGCTGTTGAACGGAGGTTGTGAGGCCACTTGCTGAGGGGCATCACTCTCCGGACAGTGCTTAGTTTGTAAAAGAAAGTGGGCCAAGGCCTGAAGTCGACATCGGTGGGTGGAATGCCAAGGCTGGTAATATTAAATCTACCGCATAACTCTGTAACCCACTACCAGGCACTTTCTGCCTCTTTATGTCGCTCTTGTGGGTTTCTGATTTATCTCTTTGTGACTGTTTTCAAGTCTTTGTCCTCCTCAGTCCTTCTGATTTCCCTGTTTTGTTTTCCTCTTGCTCTCGGGAAATGTGTGATGTGGAAAAACGAGTGCTGGTCCCCAAAACAAGTGCTGTGGCCCCCACCGGCTCAAATTAAGAACTGCCCTGCTGCCATTGGCCACCAGGACAATGCCTTATTGTGAAAGCTGCTCCCTCGCTGAGGATTTGGCTGAAGTTATTGTAAATTGATTTACCTTAAAGGTCGGCATAAGTTGTTGGAAACAGAGCATTTCAGCTCTTTCAAGAGTCCTTTTTCCTTTATGTGTAGAACCTTTCAATATTAAGTAGTTTTTTGTATTATGTATATTCTTCACCTGACCATGGGTTCCTGATCTGACAGTGTGATAGTTTACTTTATTATGTGCTTGGTAAAGGCATTTATTGGAAGTTAGTCCAATCATTTTATTCAGATTACATCAGTTATCAACAGGAAATATTAATGCAGGAAATTTCCCCTGGAAGGTCTTGTTGGTGAGAGGTCCCAATCTTGAAGACCAGGCATTGACCTTCACCACTCTACATCACGGAGCTCTTTAGTGGTTAACATATTCCCAATGGCGGCCGGCACGGCTCGCAGGTGGCGAGGCGGGAATGGAGGGGAGTAATGTAAATTAAAAAAAGAATAAATAAACACTTAACTTGCAGGCAGGGACACTGGTGTCTCTGCTCCAACTCTCCTCTGTCGTACTCCAGGAACAGGAAGCACAGGTAGACTCGCCTGACCAATCACAATGCTGCAATCAATGTTGTGATTGGTCTGAATGTCGTGGTTTGATGCTCAGCCAGGGAATGGGGGCCTGGGCATGTTCTCCATGCAGGCTGTAATGCAACCTGCGTGGAGAACAGGGAAAGTGCGCATGACAGTTTGGCCTGCCGCAGTGTGCAAGCACTCCTTCCCTGCCCTGCTCCGAGAGCAGAGCATCCCCGCTCACCTCAAAGCAGCACAGAAACATAAAGTGATAATAAGTCAAAGTTATATTATTTTATGTTTCCTTTATTTGCACTGCTTAAAAGCAGTGGTGCAACGCTCCTCCCCATAGCGGACAAGCCGCCACTACATGTTTCACTACCCGTACCTTTTTCTGACCTTTGGGTTCAATACAATCAGTGCTGTTACAATGTCCAGCTTAATCATTTGATGTGTATACAACAGGTCAACATACAGTGAACAATATACCAAGAACATAAAATGCCTAACCAAGCTAATTGCAAAGATAAATGTTTTTTTTTCTTTTTAAATTTTGCTTATTGACGGGCTTGCAACACTATACAAATAACCCGAAGGCGGGGTGCATCAATATAATTCTCACATGTGTCTCTACAGGCCAAGTTTTGCGTATAGCATAACCAATACAAAAACAATTAAACTCCCCCACCCCACCCGACACTTGAATAGTTTCAGATCATACAATGTCAGAATCAATAAAAAAAGGCCATGTGAGTCCATAGGAGTGGTTGTCGATAAAAGATAGTTGCAAGTCCAAGAAGTCCTGGCCAGGCACAAGAGGTAAGATATCAAATAAAGAAGCAGACCAAATCACACAACAGGATGACTCAGGAGATATGTCGTTAGTGGAGCCCAAAAATCTTTTGGTCGTGAGGCCTCCGGTAACTCCTCCGCATACACCTCCAGTTGTTCCATAACATATACTAACTCTTTGATCCATCTCTTCACAGTGGGTGTGGATTTTGCGCCCCAGCATTGTGCCACTGCACGCTTAGCCAGCAGGGTCGAGACAGCAACCAATCGCCTATTTCAGGGCTTGAGATATTTCACATTACCCAGTAAGCACACCTCAGGCTCATATGGCATACTCTCCAGCAAGCTTTGTGGAAAAGGGACGTGCACCGCCTTTTTATTGAAAACTTTTACCGTGCTGACATGGAAATCACTCCCCTCCTGGAGTGTATGTATTAGAACTAACTAGTTGCACACCTATGGGCCCATAGGTGTATCTCCCATGGCACCAGTATCAATTGCTGTATGTCCAGCTGAAGTTATAATCCAAAAGAAGATTTCAAACGAAAGTTTATGTTGTTCAGAATAAATTATATTTCAAATTGTTTCTTAGTTCATAACATGTAGCAACAATCCTGTTTGTTCCAATGCATTTCGGTGAATACAATCACCTTCGTCAGGGAACGTCTACAAACGAACGAAAAAATGTACAATGTAACAATTTGCAATCAAGACATGTTTAAATCACACATATGCTTATGTTTTAACTGACTGGTAATTAATTTCTAAAGCATGTTAAGACGGCTTTTTTTGCTAACGAGATACTCGTGTATTACACTTCTGTGACCCCTCGGTTTTTCATCGTTGTTCGGTTCTAGTTTAAAGTGCTCGGCTCGCTTAAGATTATCGTCTACTGCCTCGCTTGATCAGTTCACAGAGGGTTGAGGCCCTTTAGTAAGTAACGTGTGCCGCTTACGCTCGGTTTATCTACGTTTTGCCGAAGCTCACCTTATGTTGGTTTCAAAATAATCCCGCTTCTGTGTGTGGGTTCCTACTGCGGTTTGCGTTCTCACAGACTGAGGGAACTCCAACTGACGCCGCGACTCTGGCGCATGCGCAGTGTCTAACTCAGACATTTTTTATACACAATACAGTTTTTTTTAAAACAAACCAAAACTTTAGCATTCAAACCTCGGTCGCCACATCTCTTCTACAGGTAGAGGTTAATCAAGACGCCACATGTTATATTTACATGCTTCACATGTGACCGTTCTGAATGAGTCTGCAACATGATTAAATATAGATACATTATTACAAATAGCACAAAAATTCTGTGCGATCATTTAAACCATGCGGCTTGAGGCTGTTCAAATAATAAATCCAGTGATTTTCTCGCTTTAACAAGTTTTTTTTGTTCAAGGCTCCTTCTTTCCTCTGTACTATTTCCAATACACACGCTCTCAATTGATTCAAGTTGTGGCGTTTTTCAGTGAAATGAGTGGCTACCGTGGATTTCGTGGAATGGGTTCTGATATTGCTTTTATGTTCAGTCAATCTCACTTTCAATTTCCTTTCCGTGTGTCCCACGTACACACTCCCACATGGGCATTTTAAAAGGTAGACCACATTAGTGGTGTCGCAAGTAGCGTTGACTCTTAGGGGTATTTTGTATCCTTTCATGGGGTGACTGATATTTGTCCCCTTAATGATGTTGTGGCAGTTGGCGCAGTTTAAACACGGGACAGTTCCTCTGTATATCTGATGTGGTATAGTTTGCTTGGGTTTCTTCAATAGTTCACCTAAGTTTTTGCCTCTTGAGTGTGCAAATAAGGGTTCTTGATCAAATATCCCATTAAAGTCAGTTTCCATTTTGACTATTTGCCAATTCTTGTAGATGATTCTTTTGAACTGGGTGCTTACATTTGAGAATTTGCTGACACACGTTATTCGTTGAGGTTTTGTGGTGGTTTTGTAGGTTAATAACTCTTGTCTGGTTTTTGTTTGTGCTCTTGCCTGAGATTTCTGAATCATTTCCTCTGGATAGCCTCTGGTGGAAAATCTATTGGCCATGGTTTGTAGTTGTTCTTGGCATACGTGATCCTCAGATACCACTCTCCTAACCCTGAGAAATTGAGTGTATGGGAGGTGATTCCTCAATGTTGGAGGATGGTGACTGGTGTAATGTAATAAATTGTTCTTATCTGTGGGTTTACGGTATAAGTTCGTGGTGATGGTGCCATTTTTTAATGTGATTTCCACATCAAGGTATTGGATGATGGTATCATTGATGTTCCACGTGAATTTAATTCTCTCATTTCTATCATCCAAAATTCTCAATTGTTGCTCCAATGATTCTTGTGTGCCTTTCCATATGATGAACATATCATCGATGAATCTCATGTAGGCTAACAGATGTGTCGCCCACTCCTGGTTATTATAGATGTGTTCCTCTTCAAAAGATCCCATAAAAAGATTTGCGTACGCCGGTGCGGCGCAATTTCCCATGGCTGTTCCATTGAGTTGAATGTACCAGCGTTTCTCATAGGTAAAATAGCTATTCATGAGGGTGAATTCCATCAGTTGCATCAAAAAGAGTTGTAAGTCTTGTGGATAAGTACTGTGTAATAAAGCTTTTTCAATGGCCTCCAGGCCTTCTCTGTGGGGTATGGCTGTGTACAATGTTTTTACATCTATGGTGGCCATGATGCAATCTGTTTCAATTTTTACAGCTTGTAACTTAACCAAAAAATCTGTGGTGTCTTTAATGTAGGAAAGATTTTTTGTGACCAACGGTTGCAAATACTTATCGATGAATTTACCCACTGGTTCGTGGATGCTCAACTTGGTGGATACAATGGGTCGGCATGGTTTTTTTTTCGGATCTTTATGTACCTTAGGTACTAGATATATAGTAGGGCTCTTTGGGTTCTCTTGCATTAGATATTGTTTAGTCTTTTCATTAATGATACCTTTATCTGTGGCCTGTTTCAAAATGGTTTGCAATGTTTTACGAATGTCCATCGTAGGATCATGGTTTATTTCCATATATGTGTTGGTATCGCCTAAATGAATATGCATGGCTTCTTCATAGAACTCTTTATTCATTATTACCAATGCTCCTCCCTTGTCAGCCTTTTGGCATATGATCTGTTGATTGTTCGCTATGCTTTCTATGGCTCCAAATTCTTTCTTTGACATGTTTGGATTTTTGACCCTCTTGTTGGTGTTGATTTGGTTGATTTCTTGTTTGCACAAATTTTCAAAAAGGTCAATCATCTTGTGTGATGTGGGTGGCATGTAATTGCTAGGAGTTTTTAATCCTTTCAATTCGTCTTCTTTTGGAGGTGGTTTTTCAGTTATGACATTCTCAAAAAAGTGTCTCAATCTCATTTTGCGTGTGAGTTTAAAAAGACTCACTTCCAATTCTAGCAAGTTGGTGTGGGTACTTGGTACGAACGATAACCCTCGTTGTAATGTGTTTATCTGGAATTCATTCAGGTTCTGGTCTGAGATATTCAAGACTAAGTTTTCATTCATAGTTAGTGCTGTTTCTTTCTCTCTTTCCTGGTCGTGGTATTCCTCGTTTGTGGTGGGTTTGTTTCTTTTGTTTTTGTTGCGTCCCCTCCTGGGTCTTCTGTTCCTGTTGGGCCTGCGTCTAAAAAAGGCTCCGAGGTGGTTGGTTTATCAGAGGGTATGTTTCTTGTGGATTCTTTTCTTTTATCTGTTCTATCGCTATCCGTGGATGAAGTGTCTGTCTGGGATGTATATTGTTTGGTTTGCCGCCTTCTGGCGTATACTTCTGCCCATGTGTAGACTTCTTGTAATTTATAATCAAGGGTATCCCTGCGATATTTTCTGAGTTTGCGTTCGTTTACTTCCTGTGTGTGGTGTGCCAGTTGAGAATTAATGTCATCAAGGATTTTTTGTAACTCTTCTCCAGTGACTCCCTTTTTCAATTCTTCGGTCACGGTCTCAATTAAAAACAGAAATTGAGACTGTGACCGAAGAATTGAAAAAGGGAGTCACCGGAGAAGAGTTACAAAAAATCCTTGATGACATTAATTCTCAACTGGCACACCACACACAGGAAGTAAACGAATGCAAACTCAGAAAATATCGCAGAAAATATCGCAGGGATACCCTTGATTATAAATTACAAGAAGTCTACACATGGGCAGAAGTATACGCCAGAAGGCGGCAAACCAAACAATATACATCCCAGACAGACACTTCATCCACGGATAGCGATAGAACAGATAAAAGAAAAGAATCCACAAGAAACATACCCTCTGATAAACCAACCACCTCGGAGCCTTTTTTAGACGCAGGCCCAACAGGAACAGAAGACCCAGGAGGGGACGCAACAAAAACAAAAGAAACAAACCCACCACAAACGAGGAATACCACGACCAGGAAAGAGAGAAAGAAACAGCACTAACTATGAATGAAAACTTAGTCTTGAATATCTCAGACCAGAACCTGAATGAATTCCAGATAAACACATTACAACGAGGGTTATCGTTCGTACCAAGTACCCACACCAACTTGCTAGAATTGGAAGTGAGTCTTTTTAAACTCACACGCAAAATGAGATTGAGACACTTTTTTGAGAATGTCATAACTGAAAAACCACCTCCAAAAGAAGACGAATTGAAAGGATTAAAAACTCCTAGCAATTACATGCCACCCACATCACACAAGATGATTGACCTTTTTGAAAATTTGTGCAAACAAGAAATCAACCAAATCAACACCAACAAGAGGGTCAAAAATCCAAACATGTCAAAGAAAGAATTTGGAGCCATAGAAAGCATAGCGAACAATCAACAGATCATATGCCAAAAGGCTGACAAGGGAGGAGCATTGGTAATAATGAATAAAGAGTTCTATGAAGAAGCCATGCATATTCATTTAGGCGATACCAACACATATATGGAAATAAACCATGATCCTACGATGGACATTCGTAAAACATTGCAAACCATTTTGAAACAGGCCACATATAAAGGTATCATTAATGAAAAGACTAAACAATATCTAATGCAAGAGAACCCAAAGAGCCCTACTATATATCTAGTACCTAAGGTACATAAAGATCCGAAAAAAAACCCATGCCGACCCATTGTATCCACCAAGTTGAGCATCCACGAACCAGTGGGTAAATTCATCGATAAGTATTTGCAACCGTTGGTCACAAAAAATCTTTCCTACATTAAAGACACCACAGATTTTTTGGTTAAGTTACAAGCTGTAAAAATTGAAACAGATTGCATCATGGCCACCATAGATGTAAAAACATTGTACACAGCCATACCCCGCAGAGAAGGCCTGGAGGCCATTGAAAAAGCTTTATTACACAGTACTTATCCACAAGACTTACAACTCTTTTTGATGCAACTGATGGAATTCACCCTCATGAATAGCTATTTTACCTATGAGAAACGCTGGTACATTCAACTCAATGGAACAGCCATGGGAAATTGCGCCGCACCGGCGTACGCAAATCTTTTTATGGGATCTTTTGAAGAGGAACACATCTATAATAACCAGGAGTGGGCGACACATCTGTTAGCCTACATGAGATTCATCGATGATATGTTCATCATATGGAAAGGCACACAAGAATCATTGGAGCAACAATTGAGAATTTTGGATGATAGAAATGAGAGAATTAAATTCACGTGGAATATCAATGATACCATCATCCAATACCTTGATGTGGAAATCACATTAAAAAATGGCACCATCACCACGAACTTATACCGTAAACCCACAGATAAGAACAATTTATTACATTACACCAGTCACCATCCTCCAACATTGAAGAATCACCTCCCATACACTCAATTTCTCAGGGTTAGGAGAGTGGTATCTGAGGATCACGTATGCCAAGAACAACTACAAACCATGGTCAATAGATTTTCCACCAGAGGCTATCCAGAGGAAATGATTCAGAAATCTCAGGCAAGAGCACAAACAAAAACCAGACAAGAGTTATTAACCTACAAAACCACCACAAAACCTCAACGAATAACGTGTGTCAGCAAATTCTCAAATGTAAGCACCCAATTCAAAAGAATCATCTACAAGAATTGGCAAATAGTCAAAATGGAAACTGACTTTAATGGGATATTTGATCAAGAACCCTTATTTGCACACTCAAGAGGCAAAAACTTAGGTGAACTATTGAAGAAACCCAAGCAAACTATACCACATCAGATATACAGAGGAACTGTCCCGTGTTTAAACTGCGCCAACTGCCACAACATCATTAAGGGGACAAATATCAGTCACCCCATGAAAGGATACAAAATACCCCTAAGAGTCAACGCTACTTGCGACACCACTAATGTGGTCTACCTTTTAAAATGCCCATGTGGGAGTATGTACGTGGGACACACGGAAAGGAAATTGAAAGTGAGATTGACTGAACATAAAAGCAATATCAGAACCCATTCCACGAAATCCACGGTAGCCACTCATTTCACTGAAAAACGCCACAACTTGAATCAATTGAAAGCGTGTGTATTGGAAATAGTACCGAGGAAAGAAGGAGCCTTGAACAAAAAAAACTTGTTAAAGCGAGAAAATCACTGGATTTATTATTTGAACAGCCTCAAGCCGCATGGTTTAAATGATCGCACAGAATTTTTGTGCTATTTGTAATAATGTATCTATATTTAATCATGTTGCAGACTCATTCAGAACGGTCACATGTGAAGCATGTAAATATAACATGTGGCGTCTTGATTAACCTCTACCTGTAGAAGAGATGTGGCGACCGAGGTTTGAATGCTAAAGTTTTGGTTTGTTTTAAAAAAAACTGTATTGTGTATAAAAAATGTCTGAGTTAGACACTGCGCATGCGCCAGAGTCGCGGCGTCAGTTGGAGTTCCCTCAGTCTGTGAGAACGCAAACCGCAGTAGGAACCCACACACAGAAGCGGGATTATTTTGAAAGCAACATAAGGTGAGCTTCGGCAAAACATAGATAAACCGAGCGTAAGCGGCACGCGTTACTTACTAAAGGGCCTCAACCCTCTGTGAACTGATCAAGCGAGGCAGTAGACGATAATCTTAAGCGAGCCGAGCACTTTAAACTAGAACCGAACAACAATGAAAAACAGAGGGGTCACAGAAGTGTAATACACGAGTATCTCGTTAGCAAAAAAAGCCGTCTTAACATGCTTTAGAAATTAATTACCAGTCAGTTAAAACATAAGCAAATGTGTGATTTAAACATGTCTTGATTGCAAATTGTTACATTGTACATTTTTTCGTTCGTTTGGAGACGTTCCCTGACGAAGGTGATTGTATTCACCGAAATGCATTGGAACAAACAGGATTGTTGCTACATGATCTGAGAACACACTGGCAACCCTGGCCCAGAATGCCATCACACTGCCACACCAGGTGTAAAAAAATCAGTGTCAGCCTGCCCGCACCGAACACAATGTGCTGTGTCCCGCAGGCCGAATATAACTGGTGCAAGAATTTAAAATGAATAATACGCAAATTATAGTTCGCCGTGAGGTGCCTAGTCAGCTTGCAGCAAAATATCCAATTGTCAAGTGGCAACTCAAACCCCAGCGCAGCGCACCACTTGCGACAGGAAGGATGGTACCCCAGTTCCTGCTTCCTCTGTGACGCATCATATCGCCTAGTAATCAGACCCTTGTTCTACATTGCGGCCAGCAACGCCTGCGGTGCCTTCAATGTTTGTGGTTCAGTGGGATAATCTGGATAAATTGATCTGCCCGCCTGTTGTACTCTCACGTAAGTAAATCCCAGCATCAACCCAGAGCCATGACCCACCTGTACATTTTGGAGTGAGCGGAACTGACCACTTTCATACAGGTCCCCCATTCGTGTAATACTCGCATTCGCCAATGCCCGTACAGCGGGCGTTCCTGAGCTGCCGAAATGTCAGGATGTGCAGCAATAGGGAGCCTCGGGGCATACAGGCTGTGACCTCTGGGCAAGATTCTGCCAGGCAAAAGTAATACACTGCACCGGGTTGATTTCCATCATGGGGCCTCCACTTCCACCAGTGAGTGTGGCAGCCACCAGCGGCGTCGGAAGCACCGCATCGGATTCAATCACCGTATGCGGCAAGAAACTTTGCGAAAAATCCAATAGTGGCCAAACTGCGGCTGTGCGCAGAGATAATATAAGCGCATATCGGGCGCCTCAAAGCCACCCCGATCGAATGGCTGCACCAGGACACTCCAACTGCGTTGGGACTTCTCCCCCACCCCAAACAAAGGACAAAAGGGACGATTGCAGAGTTTTGAAGAGAGTAATATTGAGCCGAATAGGGATATTCATGAACAAATATAACAATGTGGGTAATATAGCCATTTTTGTAATGGCAATACGATCAGCGAGCGAAAGTGGCAGCTTAGACCACCGCTCCGCCTTGTCCGTGAGCTGCGTGACGACCCGTCCATAGTTCATGGAGATAGCCTGATCGGGGTCTCTGTGTAACCATATCCTGAGATACTTCACTGGGTCTCAGGTCCAAGTCAGTGGGAAGTCCAGTTCCACCTCACGTGTCCACTGTCAACGGAAACACAGTCGACTTAGCCCAATTGATTCCCAATCAAGAGTAACCCTCAAATTTTACATACTCGCGGAGTAGTTCAGGTAGGTAGGTCCCTGACTCGCATGCATAAATTAGCATGTCGACTGTGTAGAACGAGACAACGAGGGGTCGTTGCCGGAAACGCAGCGCTGCAGATACATGCAGCTGGCGCAGCTTGCTTACCAGGGGATCCAATGCCAGCGTAAACAGTATTGGCGACAGGGGACATCTGCCGATAAAGAAGGCCGAAGACACCCAGCCGTTGACATGCACCCTGGCAACCGGCTCAGAATAAAGCACCCTGATCCATTGGAGAAAGAACGGTGGAAGGCCCATTCTGATTAAAACAATGAACATGTAGTTCCACTGAAGGGAATCAAATGCTTTAGCTGCATCCAGCAGCACTGCCACTGCCTGGAAGTCAGATTCAAAATAATGCATGGTCGCAAAAACTGTGTGTAAATTGTGAGTGGTAGACCTAGCAGGCACAAACCCCGACTGGTCAGGGAGAACCAATAGGGGAACCAGCGGCTGCAGCCGGAGAGCAATCATCTTCGCAAGTATATTGGCATCAATATTAATAATCGACAAAGACCAGTAGGAGTCGCATCAATTTGCAGCTTTATCTGGCTTTAAAAGCATAATTAGGAGGGCCTCCTTCAAGGATGGGGGGAGATGGCCAGCATCGTATGCCTCAGCATAAACATCAAGAAGCCTCGGGCCAGTTCATCTATGTATGTTTTATAAAATTCGCTGGGAAGGCCATCTAACCCAGCAGCCTTACAAGTAGGGAGGCATATAATAGCTAATGTTACGTCCTCTTCGTCGAATGTTTGTGTGATGGTATTTCCTATGTCCCAAAGACAGCCAGACAAGAGCGACATTAACAGGATAGGAGTGTATGTCTGCGTCAGGGACACGAGACCTGCGCTCATACAATCTGGAACAGAACTCAAGAATAGCCTCACTAATCTCAGGAGTAGAATAATGAGCCACACCGTCGTCATCCCGCATTTCTGTGATGTATGCTTGACTCTGTGAAGCCACCAGTTTCTGTGCCAGTGAGCGGCCAGGTCTACCCACTCCCCATAATACTGTGCTGTGCATCGTCTGGACCGGTGTACTAATTCTTGGTCCACAGTATCATTGTGTTCCATCACTAGCTTTCGTATTTCAGATAACATCCCAGGAGATGGGCCCGTCTCATATGCCCGCTCAAGAGTGGAGTTCTCCACTGCCAACTTAGGGATGCGGTGTCGTAGATCACGTAGCATATATAATGAGGACATTGACATTGTAAAGAATAAGTGTTGGGCAACTCAATAGATACCCCCTCACCCCAACCCCCCACTCACTTCAGCGTCCACAATTTGCCAAAGCAATCCCAGTTCAACCCCACCCAACCCACCCAACCCACCCAACCAGAGAGAACAAACAAGCACAAATGGGGTACTCCCACGTGGAGGCGTCAGAGCGCATCTAGCATTCTAACTGGTAGGAGGTGGCTGAGCATACCTGGTAGCTATGCCTATCACACTATAATACTGTGTCCCACAATCCCCTGCAAAAAAGAACTTATTAAGGCAGTGAGATTCAAATATGGCAACCCAAAAGAAGAAGTGTAATTGGTATATGCAACATCACATCCTTAAGAAAGACTGTAAACTAAACCACAGTATACAAAGAAAGCAGGTTATCAGGAGCTCTCCGTAAACTGGACGGGCCACCGGGACCCTACTGTTCCTAATTGTATGAAGGTGCCTGAGACTCTCACCGTGCCCATTTTAAATGTTTAGTGTGTTCAATGGCAGTCTTGGGGTTGGTGAAGATCTTGGAGTCTCCCTCAGGACCAATACGCAGGAAAGCGGGGTATAGCATAAGGGACACCTTCAGAATGTCAGAACTTTATTATGTCACCAAACTCCCTCCGCTCTCGCAGACACATGCTGTTCTACTTCTCCCATGCGAGCATTGTGTTTCTCAATTTGCCTGACATATGATCCAAGCGATGGTTCACCGCCACCATCGTTCCCTCTATGTACTGCAAACTGCGCTGCATGGCCAGCAGCATTGACTCAAGTGTGGGAGGCGCAGTAGCCGGGGCATTGGCTTCAGAGTCTGAGGCTGCCCTCTGAGAATTCTTAGAGGATTTGCGCACCTCAAAGGTGAGGCGGGTTGAGGTTTATCAGTTCTCCCCATAGCACAGTGTGTCACAAGACCACAGGTTCAATTTGCTCAACTGTGGTAGTAGTTCTCACAACCAAAGGGCCCAACAAGACACCTGCCACACAAGTGAGCTCCTTGTGTCACAACGTGCAAAGTGCAAATTCACCACAATAAGGGGGGTGCACCCCAATCACGTTAGGGCACCATGACGTCAGCCGCCGAATTCCCCCCAAAGAGGAACAGTTCACCCCCCCAATAAGACGTTGACACTGCACAATCACAACAGGGGACCGTGGTCCTAGAGAAGAGCGGCCTTCCAAAAGTGAGTCTCAGGCCGAGACCCTGAAGCGGAGGGACGGAACCACCCAGTGCAGGCAAGATAGCTATTCCAGCATCTAGTAGACACCCGAAGGGCCTCAGTGTAACAGCAGCCTTACAAAAGTGAGTCTAAGGCCCAGACACTGAAGCGGAGAGATGCAACCACCCATTGCAAAGTTACTCCAGCGTCCAGCAGACACCCGATGGAGCACCACGCACCACCTCGTCCTCAAGCCACCTCCAGCGTTGTGCGCCACACTCCCATGCCCCCCCCACGCCCAGCCACAGCTTACAGGCTGCGGCCCAACCCCCACTGGCGCCGCCTCCAGATTCACCAGCCAGGAGGTAGGCTGCCCCCCACTCACTGCAGCCGGCGCCAAGCACACAGGGGGCTGCGCAACTCCTCCAGGCGGTCTAAGCAGGATCCGCGGGCCCCAAAGCAGCATGGGCACCATGCCGCAAAGAGCACAGCTCCCCATAGAAAGCAGCAGTCCAGGGGGTGGCTGCCAATGAGCACCGAGTGTGCGATGCAGTCTGGGCCAGCACCGCATGCAACGGCAATATCCACTGCGGGTTCAGAGAGCTTCAGCACAGCCGCAGCGCGCCAACGCTAGTGCCGTGCGGGAGCCGCCATTTTGTGTACAGGCAACCGGGATCAGACTCCCCTCGCCAGCAAGCTCAACGGCGATTCCAAACTGCAACAGCCACTCCAATCCGGGCAGGACACTCTAGTGGTAAGGAGTGCTGTTTTTTCAGAGCTAAAACAGCATGTGAAAGCCGGATAGTAGGCGGATTAAAAGCTCAGCCGAGCCTCTCTAGTGAGCGGCCATCTCGCTGTACGCTCAAGCCACGCCCCACAAAGATAAATGGTTAATAAGAAAATTGACACAATGAATAAAACTGAAAAAAGAAAACCATAAATATGATATAAAAATGGCAAAACATATATTTCCCATAAAAACGACCAATAAGACAAGTGTTTATTTTGTCTAGTTATTTATTCCATAAATAATACTGCCTTTCCTCTCTCTCGTTTATGGAAGAAGGGGACAGTAAGGAATAAATCATGATTTAAAAAACTCAAAACCTCTTCGGAACTCTCTCCAAAGAGGGCTCTGCATTGTCCCCCAGTCCTCATGCTCCATTTCCGACAGAACTATCAGGCCCAAACTGGTGCTAACCATACTCATACATCTCAAGTTATGTCTCCGTTAGGGCAGGTTGAGGCCAAAGAGAATAATCTCAAGTTATGTCCTGTTAGTTTAAGTATAGGCCAGAAAGGATCCTACAAATACAAGCAGGTCTGCTCCCAAAACCCAACTCAGAGACTGATACCCATCCTAAAACAGTCACCATATTCGCCAATGTCCTTTAAAAAGCATGCCTGAATATTCATGGGAATAATCAACATCCTCCATCTTGATGGATTCATTCTGGAAATAATTTAGAAAAAAACACGTTTTTCAAGCCACTGCCACCTTTGTCTTCTCTTTTAGGTCCCTGTAGTGTCTGAATCCCATGTTAAGCACCAGACCTGTTGCTCGTCATTCAATAGGTGCCTGCTGCCACTGAGATTTCACACTTTCAACCGTTCATTTGTGGTGAACACATTGGTCTCCTCTTCAGGTTGTCGGCTGTGCCACACCGCTGCAGCCGCAAAGCTCCTCTTCCTCCACAGCTGGTCTCTGTGGCCAATGATGGGCCACCTGCGTCATTGAGTGTATGGATTACTTTTATAGTGCAGACCACAAACTGAATTGTCCCTTGGCTCACTCAGCACAACATTACTTGCGGGTTATTGATTCAGGGCATATTTAAAGGAACAGACTCCTGTTTCACATTCACACTTGCTCTGATTTTGTTTGTTTCAAAAAGCTACTCAAAACCTGGTTATTTTCACAGCACTCCTCCTCTTTCGCTTTCCTCTGAGTCTGCACTTCAGCCCTGAGAGATACCCATTCGGGGGTGAGTTGTTGTGCTATATTAAGTCTTGGTAACATAACATAACGGAACTTAGTTAAATTCTTATCAATAGCATAAAAATGCACATACAATGAATCAACCTGGCTACTTTTCCATGGATCAGAAGGTGCATTAAAAGGGTGAGAGGTGGCACATGCTGAGCCTAGATGCAAATAATGTACCCCACATAAGGTGCCGAAGTAGCTTGAAAAAATCATGAAACGGGCAAAAGCTTGGCTTGGACCTGATAGGACCTGCAAAATACATCCCATCGTCTCTGGTCCACCTTGACCAGGAGACTGCGGCCGGCTGTGTCTCAAATGGATTCACAGACACTAAGAGAGACTGTTCTCTAAATATTAATAGGCATCATGAGGAAGAAGAGGAAGGTCTCTATTAGGGAGACGTGATTTGGAAGGCTGAAAAGCAGGGAAAGGTGGTAACGTTTACAGAACTCATCTTTCTTCAGCTCATTGTCCCCACCTAAAACTATTTATGACAAAAATAAAATAGCTTTGCTCAAAAATTGTTTAGTTACAGGTGGAAAATGACTGAACAGCTGATTTGGTAGGAATGTGGCAGTATTAGGATAGATCTATTACAGGATCTCCCAGCCGCCTCTCCTGGTTGGATGGAATCTTGCTGGTGCTTCAGTAGGTCTGCTGGCTTTAGGAGCCGCGTGGTGCTCCGTCTGTAGATCATGGACTCTCTCTTAGCGTCCAGCAATCTATACCCAATAATTATGGGTTCTATACAAGGTGCACGTTTTGGGGTGTCTGTGTTCTTTAACTTGAATTTCTAATAATCACTGGCAAATGCACAGAGGCTTCTGCATGCTTCAGACGATTTTGTACAGCTACTTGACAACTTTCATCATCATGAGCAGTTGTTGATGCCTGGACATAGGAATTATGATTGGATGAGACAACATTTTTCAGGAAGGAAGCTGCATTTAGAATTCACTTGATGTTCTCAATGGAATACAAAGGCCAATCAGAACTGCGGTTATAGAATCTTGCTTAGGAGTGCTTCCATTAGACAGTGAACTTCTATATTTTGTTTCGCAGATGCTGAAAATGTCCCTGTTCGGATTGTCAAGATCTGCAAGTTATCATTTGCGTGAATAATTTATCTAACTGTAATTGTGTTACGTGTCAGAGGTAATTTAATTTTCTTGACAATGTCCTATAATATTAATGCTTCCAGATCTGTCGTTCATTAAAAGCGTGTTTTTTATGCATTTTCAATCAGCACTTTTATAGATTTGGCACAATTCGTAGTTTCATAATTCTAGCAACTGTGTTGAGTTGTTCTATGCTCTTAATGAACTCTGGGAAAGTTAAGACCGAACCCGTGTCTTGTTGTGTCTTTCGTACTCTTTTGAGACTTGTTTTTTTATTATTTTATCAAAACTCAAGTGTGCAGTACTCTCGAAAAACTCTACCTTCAAAATAGAAATAGGAGCATATGAGTTCGGAAACGATGGACGAAGGGTGTATACTTGATGTGGATGAGTGTTTGTATAAAGATGGGGTTGAAGGTTTTTAAGTCCTCCGGGGCAAAATTCAGTCTCGGAAATGTCAGCATCGTATAATAAATCATATGCTGAGATCTGCTATTTTATAAATCGCAAAAGGTTCTCCTAAACATGGTGTTGCTTTGTTTCATTCATCAAATAAGTATTTGTAATTTTTTTCTTCTTTTTTTTTTACAAGATTTGTCAAAGGCATGTTCTCTTCATTAAGGCACAGCTAAAAACGTCACTACTGAACGCCAATACTTACGTTGCCTGTTGGTCGTTTACGTTTTGCCCTTCTAAGCCCTATCTTTGCTTCTCCTGCAATCTGCGCACTTCTTTCTTTATTTAGTCATGTGTAATTTTGCACATTTCTTTAACTGATAAATGTACTCCCAGACTTTGATATCTGTGTGGTTTTAGTGACCTAAGTTGCTGTATACAATTAAACAATACGCACACATACAAACAATAGCATTGTTGGATTAGCACGTGTGCATATATTTGCTCGTATTGAGACCGTATTAGGAAATTCTATCTCTTTTTACAACTCCCATGCTGTCAATAAGCTACTAGGTTGCTCACCATTACTGAAATCATGAAGGGAACCTCACAGGAATGTCTAATTTGTGTATACACTTTTTTTTAAGATGATAAGTCAGATTTTCTAGTCTTAATTTATGTGCAAAAATCAGTAAAAACAAAAAACCGGGAGACTTAATTATCATTATCTGTATGGGTAAGTCAAGTCAAGCAAGCTTTATTCAACAATTGTCATAAAAGCATATTCCATATATAAAAGTACATGTATACATTTTGGTAGATAAAACCAATTTAAAATCAGATTATAAAAATTCATGAAATAAATAAATAAAATCATTCCATTAACGGTACAAATGTGCATAATATTACTACACAATTATTAACAAGGATACTTGGCCTACGAGGTTAGCTAATATATTATGCTTTCAGGAGTCGGGCTCTAATCGTCCATGCCCATCCTAGAAATTTCGCCACCGCTATGTACACAAACATATTAGGACTGGTGCGAATGATTCTAACTGCAATCATTCCTCTCCTTGTTCCCAGTAACCTACACATCGGTCGTAACCACTTTCGTCTCAGCGCCGCATACATTGGGCACTCAAACAGAAGATGGCCAATGGTTTCAGAAACATCTGAGCAGGCCGGACAAGCCACCTTGCCCCCACTAGTCCATCTATTAGAGAATACCCTTACTGGTAGGCTTCCAACTCTTAGCTGGAAGTAGAGCTTGCGGTCAAGGGGCTTTGTAATGACATCCCAGAATTCCTCAAGTTTGGGACAATCTTTGATTTCTAAAAATAGACCTACGAGAGAGTGTGAAGGGGTGGTACTAAAGATCTTTGTGGCCACCAAGTTCCAGTACAAGGTCTTGAGTACCTTCTTCGGAGGGAACCTGGCATGCAATGGATCTTCCCACAGTTCACCTAGGCCTAAATCAATCAAAAGATTCCCGATATGTCCCAACCATTTGACCATTTGACTTTCCGGGAACCGTCACTATTAATCACATCCAGAAGCCCCCTGGTTTATGTTTCCAGTTCCGGTGTAGTCCAAATCCGCCGCCAATATAGAATTGGGCGCAAAGATGCATTATCTGTATGGGTATTTCTTGATTACGCCTGTATATTGTCACATGTTAACTTTTCGCAGTCGTGTAACACAGTTCTAATTTGTCTGCTGACATTACATACTATTAAAGCTAATATATTTTCATTTTTGTACTAATACAAACACGTGAAACTCATCCTTCAAAGTGCAACATTGTTTATGGAGACAAATTGAACCGACTCTAACTTATACTAAAACTATTCGTAGAATATTGTTGTTCATGTTGGTTTACTATCCCGGTATTCTGTGTTTTCTGGCTAGTCCTCTGTTTTAGATGTTGGATGCATAGAGCCAGGTCTCCTGGGTGGAGGAACAGCTTAGAAAGCTATTGGAACAGAGCCTACATGTCTTATGGGAGGGAACCTCAAACAAGCGGAATGCCAAGTAGGTTGAGGCATGTGATTGTAGGATTCCCCTGGACACCTCCATGGCACCGAGAATAGACACAATACAGTGTTACATGCCCAGTAGGTCGCAGTAGCAGGTGTTTCTTCATATAACGCAGGGTCAGCAAGTGGGGAATCTTGGCATAAGAAGGGATGAATTTGTGGAGAAATGCATCACATGATAGGTATGTTTCCCTGGTGTATACAACAGGCAAACACGCTGCTGCACACCAGGAGCACCTCTCCTTACATAATTTTCTCGGTAAGGATGACTTGTGAGCATGAACAATCAGTGCCAAGCAACAACAGGCTTTTTAATCAAAGTTTGAGATGAGTAGACTAGAATACTTGAGCATATGGTGTTCTATTTCGAATCAGGAAAAACTCAATGAAACTATCTGACTCCACAGTTCAGTTTAGAGCTGGCAGTCAGACATTCTTCTCTGTCCATGCACAACTTAGCGAGGCCTGATGAATCCTGAATCCTCCATGAGTTCAAAGTCATACGTAGAATCAGTGGCAGTTGGTGAGATAAAAAAACAGTGGGGTGATCCATACATTAAAACAAGTATACATATATACATACATTATAAAATTACATTACATTAAAAATCACAAGTAAGAAACAATAAAAGTTTCAGTTACCTTATCCTGCAGCACGTCGGTGATGCACTTTTCCTGGCTCCAGACTCCTCGGAGCACGAGTTGATGTCACACAGCCAACTACCTTATCCAATCCAGACACTCCTCTCATGCTGTTAACAATGTTAAGCTGCATGAGTGAAGCGTCTGGATTGGCTGGAGCAGGCTGCTTCAGTGCTCTAATAGGCACTGAAGG
This sequence comes from Lissotriton vulgaris, assembly GCF_964263255.1. Lineage (NCBI taxonomy): Eukaryota > Metazoa > Chordata > Amphibia > Caudata > Salamandridae > Lissotriton > Lissotriton vulgaris. The sequence continues at coordinate 1,888,113 of NW_028242798.1, read as the reverse complement.
CCTGTGTTGCCCCAACCCAGCTGTCTAAAACAGCTGGGTTGGAGAGGTTTGAATTGCGCATGTCGAGCTGGCTGTAAGAGTAAGATAACTGGCCAAATCTTCATGTGCACTTCAAACTTAAGTGGCCACACCTCATTGCTGCCAATCAGCACACAATTTGGCAAAGAGTAAAAAATAAAATGGTAATAAAATCATATTATCATTTTTTTACCACTGTTTCTGCAGCAGTGTGGGGGGCGACACTCCTCCGCTCCTATGGAGGTACCGCCACTGGGACCGACAAAATGAGGACTGAATTTAGAGTGGGATTAACATATTCTTTGCAGATAGCAAAATGAGGTCGCTTACAATATACTGGGGATGAAGTCATCAGTAGCGATCTATCTGCAAATCGTTTATAGGCCGCCTTTGCTTTCCAAAGCTATTGACAAGTATTCTTCTGGGCTGTTGGAAAGTTATCCAATAACGACTGCACTGTTGGATTCTTTGAGAGGGGGGGAACTTTAAGGCAAGTAAATGTGAGGGTAGAATCCCTAAGAACAGTAAAATGAGGAGCCCCCTAAGGCTGAGTGCAAAAGTGTATTGTATGCAAACACAGCTAAAGGTAACCACTGAACCCTCTCTGTTTGATGGTGCATGAGATAACACCTCAAGTATTGTTCTGATGGTTGAGTCAATCTCTCCATCTGACTATCTGTCTGTGAATGGTTATTAGTGGATGTAAACAAACTCCCAACCTCCTCACTAATTACTTCAAAACATGAGCAATAAACTGGGCCCACCTTTCTGTGGTGAAGACCTCAGATGTACCCTATGCACACACTCAATATTTTTGTACACGTAGATGGTAGTACATATAATTCATAGTAATGCAAACAAACAGAGGAACAGAGGAACAGTTAATATTGACAAAAAAGTGGAAAAGAAAAATGTGACAAGGGATGATCCTTTGGTCCTTTTTTAATTTTCAAGGCTTAACAACAGCCAGCTGACACGTGTTTCATCGCATCACGCGAATCTTCAGGGCTCTAGGTAGCTGTGTTTGGGCCAAAGGCCGCTCTGCCGGTGATACTTCCGACCCGGTGGGGCCCCAGACCGTCTTAAAATTCGAATGTGGATGAGAGGACGTGGACTTGAAGCGAAGTGCGCTTCTTGCTTATACCCGGGAACTGTAGTTCATATTTAAAAGGAGCCAGTCACTCCGAGATTCTTAGGGTCTAATGAAGCGCTGAGTAAAGTCGGAGGATCAGACGTAGCTCTGTACCCTCGTGGTAAGCATATGTTAATTTCGTCTAGTATTCAGAGGAGTTGTTCCCGGGTCGCCGTGTTCCTAGTAGTGGACACTACCAGGAACTCGGCGACCCGGGAACAGCTCCTCTGAGGCCCCACCGGGTCGGAAGTATCACCGGCAGAGCGACCTTTGGCCCAAACACAGCTACCTAGAGCCCTGAAGATTCGCGTGATGCGATGAAACACGTGTCGGCTGGCTGTTGTTAAGCCTGTTGTTAAGCCTTGAAAATTAAAAAAGGACCAAAGGATCCTCCCTCGTCACATTTTTCTTTTCCACTTTTTTGTCAATATTAACTGTTCCTCTGTTTGTTTGCATTACTATGAATTATATGTACTACCACCTACGTGTACAAAAATATTGAGTGTGTGCATAGGGTACGTCTATGTAGTAATTGTGAGGTTTTGCCAGCTTGCTGACACAACCATTGAGTGGTTACATGGTTTTCCGCTCACCCAGTTGCACCAGAAACTACTGTCCATTAGTGCTTCCATACAGGCAGTGCGCCTATTGCTAGATTGACCTCCAAAAACCATTCTCTCCTTCTCTGAAGACCTCGGATAACCTAGGTAACCTACAGAGCTCCCTGTGGAACATTAATGCCAGTTAAGGGGAACTGCGTAGATTTTCTAAAGAAATGAAATGAGCAGCTTTGGTAAACTTGTCACCCAGAATGACTGTTGTGTTGATTCTGAAAGTTCTATAATAAAATCTATAGACATTAGTGTCCAAGGATGAGTATGACTGGGCATTGATGGTAATAGCCCTGCAGTTGTATTGCACACACTCTTGTTGTGAATGTAGATTTCACAAAGTTTCAAACAAGTCGTACTGTTTTGGCTCATCACGGGCCACCATGTTTCTGATCCAGTTCTTGAGTTCTATGAAATCTGGGATGACTTGATAGAACATCATACAATGTTTTTCTGAAAACCGAAATTACACACAAAAGTCTATTGTCATAGATGAAATACCCCTGTTTTCTCTTCTCTGGTTGTTCTTTAATCCATTCTTCCATGGTGATTGATCCCTGTGGATGTTGAATTTCAGATAATAGTGTTTCCCAATGAGGGATCCCAATTAAGAGTTGAATTGAATGAGGTTCTCTTATTAGAATAGCCTCCTCCAAAGTTCCAGAGAGTTCATCTCCATGGTCGTTATCAAGCCAATATTATATATTAAACTTGAACATTGAAAAAAAAGAGGCCTACATGCATGCTGAGGGATCATACATTTCATAGACTTGAGATACCCCAGATTCTTACAATCAGTCCAGAACGTGATGGCTTCCTGAATGGCCAACAAGTCAGTCATAAATAGTGTAATTTCTTTCTGCTAGATTTATTGTGCGAGAAAGAAAAACACTTGATGATGATCGAGTCTTGGGATGTTTCTGTAACACAATTTTTCCAATTGCATATAAAAAAGCATCTTTTCATATGATAAAGGGTGTCTTAATATTGGAGCTATTATAAAAACCTCTTTTGGTTGTATCAATTATTTGTAATTGTATTTGCATTTAATATTTATTTATAAAGGGCAGGTGTACACCCATAATAGCGTATCTTGGTGCCAGCATCCAGACTAATGAGAATCGCAAAGCTATGACCTACTGGAAGAGACCTAAATGTGAGGAAACGGCAGAGAATGAATGACCACTGAATCTTTTCAAATGAAACTTGGGGACCACCAGGTGCATGGTGCACTAAGATGCATCCATGATGCATCTTAGTGCTTTGGAGAGTCTAAAGTTGTCAACCAAGTTACATATTTTCAAGTTTTTTTTCTGTGACTAGGAAAAATGTGTTCAATTCATCTTTGAATGATTCATATTATTATACAGTGGTATTTGAGGAAGCCTGGGTGACTTAAAGTGTATGTCATCTGACTTTTTTATTGTCACCTAGTTAAACAAAAAGCATCAAAATCTGGGGTAGTGTTAGCGTAAGGAGCATGAATATGTCATTATTGCTGGAGCTCATCATATTTAAGCCAGGGTGAATGTAGTTTTATTTTTATTCCATATTTTTTATGTATTTGACTTTTAAACATTACTATGCAATTAGTTTTCAGAAGCTGCTGTACACTTTGAGAATTTCACACTTGAGATTCATTACTATCGTTTCCAATGCCTGCTTTGTGAAATAAAAAGTGACAGTGCCCTAAGTTTCAGTCAGAAGCCCACAGCCAGTGCTACTGAATGCCTGCATGCCAAATACCAGGGCTGCAAAGCCTTGAATCCACTTCCTGCCTCTTTGACCCACCCCCACACACACCTCCCTTTATCTGGCTCTTGTAAGTTCCTGCTTTCTCCCTTTGTCACAGTCTTTCTTTTCCTTTCCCCTTGCTTTTCTCTATCTTGCACTGAGTCAAAAGTCTGATGAGGAAAAATATGTGCCAGCCCCTACTAAAGTGTGCTGCTGGGTTCCATCTAAACCACTGGTTCAATTTAAGCACTGCTGTTCCCTCTGACCCCACTGCATTTACTAACTGCTGCTGTGCAGCTCTGTGCATTCATTTGGTGTGTTAAAAAATTATACTGTATGTTGTGTCTCATCCTCTTGTTGAAACTCTGAATAGGAACTGTTTACACGTGGTAAAAACCTCATAGTTCGGAAGGCCTTGTAGTTTGTGAGATTCAGTCCGCCCTGTTCTTTTTTAAGTCTGAGTCTTGCTAGGCTGATTCTCGGTTTTTTTCCTCCCCAGAGGAAAACGTTGATGCTTTTGTCCATGCGTTTGTGGAAATCGGTTGTGAGTGTGAGAGGCAGCATGGAGAGCATGTAGTTTAGCATGGGGGTGACCATCATCTTTATTGTCTCAATTCTTCCCCACCAGCTTATGAATTTGGGGCCCCACGTGTCTAGCCTGGACTTTATTTTTTTTAACATCGCCTCCTCGTTGTGATCTAGTGTTGTTCTTAGGTCTCTTCCGAAGAGGAGGCCTAGGTATTTCAGTGGTTTTGTCTGCCACGTCAGGCCTGACGAGCCCAGTACAGTCCTGGTGGTGTGGCAGTTCATAGGTTTACATTCGGATTTCTCCCTATTCAGCTTGTAGCCTGAGACATGCGCATATTCCTCTATTGTTTGTACGAGTGCCTCAATTGACTCTTGTGGGTTGTTTGTGGTGATTAGAATGTCATCCGCATATGCAGCTAGCTTGAAGGCATGCCCCTCTATCTGCACCCCCGTGATCCGGGGGTTTGATCTGATCATGTGGAGGAGTGGTTCCAGGGCCAGCAGGAAAAGCCCTGGTGAGAGGGGGCATCCCTGCCTTGTCCCTCTGCCTAGTGTGAATGTGTCCGATGTGGCTGCATTCACCACCACTCGAGCCCGAGGGTTTTTATAGAGGGCCATGATCATTCCCCTGTACTTCTCGCCCAGTCCAAACTTGTGCATGCACTGGTTCAGGAAACAGGGACTACATTGGATAACCCCAACACCAGAGTACACGCCGGTATGGTTGGACCTGGAAAGAATTGCTCAAACGCAAAAGAAAGGATTCTAAGGAGCCAATGTATAAAGGAATGCGCAAATGTGAAAACTGTACACATTGTAACAACGTAATAACTGGATCATCCTTCACACATCCCAGAACGGGACAAGTTATACAGTTAAAACATTCAAGTACGTGTGATACCAAAGGTGTTATTTATGGGATTAAGTGCCCATGTGGTAAGTTATATGTTGGACAGACGGAGCGCAAAGTCAAGGTAAGAATAACCGAGCACAAGAGTAATATCCGGTTAAAAAACTTGAAATCAACAGTGGCAGCACATTGGACAGAGACAGGACACAATATTGCTCAGTTACGCTTTACCATATTAGAAGTGGTAAAAGCGCGCTCAGATGTTGATACACACAAAATGAGACTAAGATCTGAATACTTTTGGATAAAAAAAATGGGGAGTCTTCAGCCAGACGGGCTTAATGATAGATTGGAATTATCATGCTTTTTATAAACTTTGGACTACAACATTGGATTTGTCCTGACAGAGCTGAGGATATCAGTGCTTGTTTATGTAACGCTGTGTAATTACCACATAATGCAACATGGACTGTGTTTGAAAACATAAGTTACGGTTTTTTCTTAATTTTCCCTTAAACTGCTTATTTAAACTGTAACACATGTAGATGCGTTTTTTACCCACTTGGCTTCTTATAAACTTGAGGTACACGCTAACTCTGTAAATGAGACTACACTTTCAACAGTAGACTCTTGCCCTTCTCAAAATGGCCGACACTTTTTGCTCCTAGGTCGACATCTATGTGAAAGTAATGAATATACTGCTCCTATACCGATGTTTAACCATGTCTAGCTCACTGTGCACGTTTGGAGAATTATGACTTTTAGTCTCTGAGACATTGACTTATTATGTAGTTCATACGTGAAAGCTTCGTGCACGCTATGTAAAATTATTATTTTAGGTGAATGTTCAGTCTACCATTTATGTGTAGATAGAAATGGATTGATTAGATACGCAATTCACATTGTTTATTTAAGTATTAATTTTAAACAGACATAGTGAGAACACTCGTAAGAGGTAACGATCACGTGATCGCACTCTCAACCAATCAGAGCAGTTATAAGTTTTGCATTCGTAGTGGGAACTAAATGCGGCAGGGATTGGACAAGACGGCAGGAAGCCTTGACGCCAAACATTTCAGTGAGTACGGGCGTGTAACGCCAAGCAAACGAGAGCATAATTTTGTTAGCAAGGGATTTAAACCGCGTTATTTATGATTTACACGCAAGTTCACTTAGATTTTTCATTTTCATTTTTTAACCTTTCATTTGTGTAACGTTAGAAAGTCACGAACAGGCGTGTGCATAGAAATTAGACAGCGATAACTAACACGTTTATTTCATGAGATACATTTGTGATTTGCTGAAGACTTTTTAAGCAATGATGAGATTTGCTATTTAGACAGTATGAACATAGCTTTGGGCTCATTATGTATTCTTTGTTCTTTTCGTAGAGACCCCCGACGAAGGGTCCATTTGTACCCGAAATGCATTGGGTGAATGTGAAATGTTGTAACAATGAAACCTGCTAATATTTGAAATAAAACGTATTTAATGAGAAATCATCATTAAAAACCATACAAAAAGATGGTATAAAGGAGATTGCTTCTAAGGATTCTTTATTGAAGTAAGATAATGGAACAAGAGGACTGATATTGGTCCATGATAAAGAGTGTGCACACCTTGAACCCGAGGACAGTACCCCTGCTCTCACCTATCTCAATTTACGTAACAGTGTTCCTAGACAAAACACTCACAAGGGAGTCGCACAGAGTTAACCAATCAAAGGAAGAGTGTTGAAAATTAAAAACAATATAACGAGTGCAACTGCTGGTTAATAAAAGAATTGGACCTGGAAAGGAGCATTCTAGGTGGCGCAGATCCAATTATGGCCCTGACGGCGCACAAACACCCAGAGGCCAAAAACGGCTGACAATATCACTGCCAAGCACAAGACGGCGAATCATACCGCTAAAGATAACATGTGGGAAGCTCTCGACGCATATCTGGAACAGTGACCCCCCCCCCCCTTTTCTTTCTCTTCCTTTCTTTTTTCTCTCTCATGGCCCCACCAGGCCGCAACTTTGTAAGATCGGTACAAGTATTACGAATGTTTTGCCTTTGTTTTGTATACGAAAAATTTACTTTCAATAAAGAATATTTTGAAATAAAAAATAAAAAAACTCATAGTTTCCCGTACATGTGGTAAATAACCCACGCTATTGTGCCCAACTTATAATGAGGACCTTGGTTGTTAGTGGAATCACTTGTGACCATTGGGCATTTCAGAAGCATTTCTAAGTGTCAAATGTTCATGAAGCGCTCTGTTTCCTTCTCTTGAGGCTAGCTTGTTGAAAGTGACTTAATATTTCAAGGAATTGTAGTGTCAACATTTTTTTTTTTCAAGAAATAAAGCTGCTAATAACAACATTGCAGCATGTGCAATTTGACACACCTAGCACGACTATTTACCAATGACAAATTACAATACAGTGGACACGCGTTTTGTAATGAAGTCCCTGGAGTTTGGATTATACATGGCAAGATGGTATGTTTAGCAAAAAGAAAGACTATCAGATCGGTATAGATTTTTATATGAGTCACAAAGTTGCTTCACACATTTTTCTTCACAAAAAGATTGCCCTTCAGATTTAATCTTGCATTTTATAAGGTTACACTTGCGACACAGCAGGAGCACGGGGTCATTAAAATCACCACACTTACACTGCCACGTACAGTTGTCAACACGGGTGGCGCAACACCTTCTGGGCTCCCTGCAGGTGTTAGCACATATCAAACGAGGATGTCATGTTGTGAACCGGTATGCAAATGTTGATAATTTTAAGCTGTCTTGAAAGGTCACGGAAGAAGCCGTGGAATACGCGGAGAAATTGAGAAGCCTTTGGAAGCCAGCCCTTTCATTTCACAGCAAAGAGCGTCTGCTGCTTCAATCATTCCAAGCAAGCAAAGCTACAAATATTATTGTTCAATAATTCAGCAATTTATGAACTACCAGGGGCTCGTGCTCGAAGGCCCTGCCGCGCGGCACGGCATGCTGTCATGTCTGCGATGGCGCTCCGGAGAGGAGCCACGCAAGTCAGGGCGGTTAAGCACCCTCCATTTATCCACTTCATTTCACCGAAGTGTTAAGCTGTTACCCCACCTCTGCCTAAATGAAGGCATTTAGAGGGTTGCTGCGGTTTTCTAATGTGTCACATCATGTATCAGATTTAATGACCTGGAAATGTACCAGGCTTGCATTGCTCTTCAAATTAAATTAACAAATCATTTCTCCAGCTAAACAGCATATGTTCTTCGGTGCGTTAGTGGAAAACTCGAATCGCAAATAAAACGTGTTGATCTTTTTGAGATCTTTCTGAGTAAAGAAAGACCATGTCACAGAACCCATCACATAGGATGCTAAATCATGGAACGACCTCCCAGTCACGCCAGAGCCCCCTCCTCTTTTCTTGAGTTCAGCAAGAAGATGAAGACCAGGCTTTTGATTTAGCCAACCAGAGGCAGAGATAGGAACCCACTGTAGAGAGCCATCCGGGCCCTCTATTACATTGTTGCAAATTGCCACACATCCCTACAGCCCTAGGGGCGGGCTCGTCCCGAGGGTATAAATAAATGGCCGGCGACCGCTCGGGGTCTTCCGGCCACGAGATCGAAAGTACACGTCTCGTTTGGTTATTCATAGTGCTGCAGCGACCTAGCTTGCCCAGGCCCCACCGCGCTACACCCACCTGCTCAGCACCGGGATACCCTTGAGGGTGATAGGGCACTTTACAAATAAACATTCCATCTGAGGTCTAAACATAACATGTAATTTAACCATGGTCTTGGCTTCCTCTAACATGCATACCAGGATGTAACGGAAGCACCCACAGCTTCACCCCTTCATCTGGGGAACTCAAGAGGACTGAGAAAGTGCCACCAGGTTCAAGAATAGATGTTTATGGCCACAGTACAGTACACCCAGGGCTAAGTCACAAACTTGTCCTGAGTGTAGCATGGAAAATGTAGCAAATACACAAAATCTGATCCTCGTTTATTTGTTGGGATTGATGTATTTTTGGATGCCGAGATGTTCCTTAGAACTGTAAATGTTGTGCTAAGTATGTAGATCTTCCTGCAGTAATTCGTAACATCACGTCAATTCCAGGGTAAGTATACCCACTAAGGTGAACACCCAGGCAGACACTCCAGGATTTCGCGATTTCACGGTTTGCCGCAAAATCGGCACTTTTGTAAAAATGCCTCAATTTTTACAAAAGTGCCTGTGAAATCGGCGCTTTTGTAAAAATTCGGCGATTTTTACAAAAGTGCCTGCGAAATGGAAGGCGTGCAGGGAAAAGGTTGTATCTGTATGGGAGGTGATTGTGGGGAGTGCGAGGAAGGTCCGACTCCGACCAGGTAGCGGAAGTGTGTGTAGCGTTAAAAAATCAAAGCGGTCATCAGGGACTGTAACAGCTGTGTTGCACCACCATCTAGGGGAGGGCGGGGATGCATGGCAGTAGGTTTAATTGCTCAGACTATTATTATGAGCACAAGTAAGAGTGTTGCCAGGAGCTGTGGTACACTGGATCCTCAGAGTCAGGATTGAAGTGTTTGCAATAAAAGTATTACAAAAATTCAGTTGAAGTGTTTTGGGATCATGGCCTCGCTAATCCACAATAGTTGGTGGCCGTGATCTTGACATGGTTATGGCCGTTCAAATGTGGCAACTTGTCAGGTGTATAGACAACACAGCCGTAATTGACGGGGGAGAGCAGACGCCGAGTCTGGCAGTGATTATGATAAAAATAGTGAGGTTGATAAAAACAGTGACGAATATCCTCGTAATCTCCTTCATCAAGATATGGTTGACTGAGGGAAGGCAAAACAAGGGATGGGGTTTGAGGGGTTTTGAAGTTCATAGTATAGGGGGGGGGGGTCAAAAAGTCCTACTTAATCAGGTATCTGTGTATTCTCCATCTCCGGGGATAGAAGGGGTAACAGTATCTACGAGGACAAACTCACCCTATGAGTGTGGAGAAAAGCCTTGGTTGGTGTGGTTCACGGGCGTTGACATTGGGGAGGAGGAATTAAGAGAGGAATTAATTAATAAATTCAGCCCAGGGTATGTCGTCATTCAATCCCTGAGTGCTGGATCTCAAACGAAACACCCAGAGTTATTCTTGTGTGAACAGGGTTCTCGCTGGCCAGCTAGGGTTGGAGTCAATATTGGTCCAGCGCAAACTGTCTGGTGTGTGGTGTGCCTCAAGGAAGTGTGAGCACCTTTCGGTATTTGCTTTTTTGCAGCGGATCATGCTGCGGTGCTCGCTGATTGGTGATTTCACTGATCTCGTCATTCCCACACAACAAAGTTGGCATGGGCATGTTGTATTGTTTTTCGTGGGTGAAATTCCATATGCTTTACCCTTGGGCGAAGAAGGAGATGACACCCTTAAGGGCAGAATGGTGGCACTTGGTGGAGTGGGGCAAATGGTAGAAGAATTATCACTGACTCCTGGGACCAGAGCCAGATAACAGGCATGCTATAAGTTCAACTCAGTGATGCAGTCCCAGGGATAGGAAGAGGGCCATTCAACGGTTAGAAGAGAGGAGGAGTGTGTGCTTTCCCAATAGGTGCAGCCTTGGGAAGATAGGCTAGGAAGGAGGTGTGGACTCCCCAGACCAGAGGTATTATAAGTTCACATTGGTTCTCGAGCCACTGAGAGCTAGGAAAAGCAATGCTATGCAGCTGGCCATGTCGCCTACAGGGCTTCTCAGAACCTACAGTAAAGCAAATGGAGGATTGCCTTTCCTAGGGATAACAGCTTTCACCTGTGGGCTGCTTCCTCTGTTCCATATTTCAGGCTGCCTATTTCAAAGCGGAATACTCTGCTATAACAGTTTCCATTGATTTAAGGCTGAAAACAAATGATTATGAGTAAAATAAAGTGCCGCAAAAATGCTGCTAAATTTCCATATTTGTGCCGCTAAATTTCCATATTTGTGCCACTAAATTTGCTAATCCATGCCGCTATATCCTGGGGGGTCTGCCCTGGGAGACATAACATTTTGGATATACTCAAATATTTACAACGCGTTTTGCACAGTTTTCTCCACCTCTAAACTTACTCATACTCATAAATTACCTAGGTTTTAGGGTAAGGATGTGTCAATTATTCAGATGACTAATTCAGTGGCGTAGCAAGGGGGGGTTGGGGCTGTCCACACCGAGCGGCATGAGTTTGGGGTTTTGGGGAGCGGCGACTATCCCCGAACCCCCCCTTCTTACTCAAGTTTGCCGTAGAGGCGGCAAAGGTAGGAAATCTCACCAGCAACCCCCCCTTCAGCGCGGCCACAGGGCAGCAACGTCAGGGTCCGCCACGGGCGGCCTAGTGCATAGCTACATCACTAATCTGTTACTTCTTTATAATTGTATTTAAAAAATCCCACATCCATGAACTTAAGCTGGTAAAGTGGGCCATTTTCCCACAACTGCTTAGAAATGAGAGTGGGCATCGACTTGACGATCAAGTACTCCTCTTTCTCCATTATCCCAAGTCCTACCCTAAGGGCTGCGACTTGCTGCAGTGAGTAGTATTCCCAATGTGCCAGAGTAGAGCAGTGCTATTTTGCATGTACCAGCCGCCACATATGAGTAAGGATAGCCTTTAGTGGCACAGAGTAAAATACTGCAGCAGCCCTTTATCAGCCAGCCCTGCAGCCGGATCTACCAAATAGGAAATATGGCTGCAGGGACTTGGAAGAGAATTTAAACTTCACCTCGGCAAAGACAACAAAGTCACAACATTTCTTTCTCTGTCCTTCGCATAGTGCAACAATTCATGGTTTTACCAAACTTAATGGAAAAGTTATTCTTGGAGAACTGGGGAGATGCAGCCACCTGAATTAAGCTTTACAATGCCAGTGAAATTAAGTTAATGCTTTGCTAGATGACAGAAATGTATTTTCCCTGGTTTACATATAAATAAAGGCAGAGACCTCGGAATGCTTCTGTTCACCTTATTTCTGGTTGCGGCATGTAGAAAGAACCATGTCAACCCTCATTGCAGAACTCTCCGGAAACCGGTATTCTGATTAACTGCTGTGGGGTCTATACTAAAGGTCGGATTCCAGTTGGATGCATTTCGATCTGATATTATCCCACTTACACTCGAACCAGAGATTGCAATACGAGTGGCTACCATAAGTGCGGCGGTGGGAGTAGCTACCATTATGAGATTTTGCGGAATATATACATAAATCAGTGCTCCCACACTTATGTCTGTATGTTTTCCCCTGGTGTTTCACCCAGATATTTTACCTGTTCTGAGCTGCTGAAAATTCTGGGGGAAACTAAACAGATCCATTGAGTTCCCATAGATGTTACAATTCTGATGGGGCCGGTAAGTGCCATACCTACCCCATCAGGATTAAGACACCACTCATAATACGGTCCTAAGTGGTATATGATCATGACCATGCTAAGCTGACAAGGGAGATCAAATGAAACAGTGAAACACTCCAAGTGCACGTTTACCCTTGGCACCTGCCTTTTCAATTGCATTCTCCAGGTGAGCTACTTTATTTTCTTGCAGCATGTAAAGTTGTTCGTCAAACCTTTGAGCTATGTAAAGTACTAGGTGAACCTACTGCTAATTATTTGGTTACCTTTGACACTGTACTTTTTGTTCCCATTCACCCAATCAGCTCAGGGCCTTCATGGCCGTAACCTCAACATTTTCTTTTCAACAACTATCAAAACTTAATTCACCTAAACGTATTAAAATACTGCATAGGGAGTAAAGGGGGCACAACTGCTGAAGCATATTCAGCTTTCTGCTAATTTCTTTAGATCTTAAACCTTGTCTTTGCCAAGACAATTCAGAATGTCTAGTTCTCTGATGATAGAAAAATTCATTTTGCTATTAGATAACATTGATATTACAACAATGACACTTTACTTTAAAACGTTTTTGGCACCCTAAAAATGAATTACTCATTTCCTGTTTCAGTCAATCGTGTATTAGAGTGATAACTCAGATTCACTTTATAGCAAATTCGCCTTTTCTGCAATCGTAATTCCAGATTTTTAACTTTTTTTCAGGACTCTATTTTTGTAGGCATTTGAATTCGAATTTTGTGCAATGTGATACTTCTGTTCCTTGCTACTGTGCCTCTAAGATGGCATTGGTAACATTGTTTCCCCAAAATTGCTCCATTTACCTTTCCTACAAGGCCATAGTAGATGGTGCAGAAAATGTACCATTAGCATAGGAATGAAATGTTATATGAGGATTGCAGAGTGTATTTTCAGTACACACGTATATGACTATAGACACTTCCATGGCCAGTGATTGGCCGAATAAAGTTTGTTACTGACTGACTACAGATATATGTCTGCCAGTAGCACCACTGTGCTCATGCAGATCTACAGTTTCAAGACAATACAGTAACCCATTGCAAGGAAAAGGGCATTCACCATGCAGGAAACACTATTTATATATATTGCTGGGACACCCCTAAAGTATACCTTGTAAGCTTGCAAAGCAGGGTATCCAAATTAAAAATCAAAGTGGCACATTATATATTTAAAAGGTGTGCTCTCACGCAGTGTATGAAGAAGACAGGAATAGTTGACATAATAAAGAACAACCTGTGCACAACTTCTTTTGACCTAGAAATACAAGTTAGGGCATCTCCTACTCATCCTGATGAATCATATATGCAGCCAGGCTACAGTCCTAGTGGAAGAGAGAACCAGTTGGAACCCTAGCACGTGAACAGAGAGCTCTTCTGACTAGGAAAGTGGTTAGGGAGACGACGAGAGACTTGTCTGGTGGCAGAAAGGCCCTGCCCTATTGGAAAAGGAGCTCTTGGGCAACCTTACAGCAAGGCATGGAGAAAGTGCAGTAAAAGGAGATGGGGGACTATGCAAAAACAGTTAAAATTGGGTGGCAGGATTTCTACAGTCACTAGCTAGTGCACAGGATAGATCTGAACCCCCTCCACAACCACCTCCTTAGAACATTTGTGGACCAGGGAAGACTTCACCTGAAGAAGAAGAAAGTCCTGCTTCTAGAATAATACCTCTAAATTCTGTTGTAAGGAATCACTCAAGGACTCATGAGTTGTTACAGGTACTAGGAACTTGAAGAGAGTCCAGCTGACCACAGAGAATTGGATCACGGAGGAGACCTGGTGTCTAGAATCCTGTCTCAAAGTGATACACGGCTGACTAGAAGGAACTTTATTAGCAGGTGAATATTGGGACTTATCCATTTTTCCACCATTAGAGAAATGGTGCAAGTTACTTAAGCTTGTCCAGGAAGTTCACAGATTAGACAGACAAGAAAACAAGGTTCATCCCACTTGAAGCTTTTGCTGTACGAAAAATAGGGTCACTGGGCCTTGTGTTAAATATATCAGGCCTCTTGGAACACTGCCCAGCTACAACTACCAGTCTTGCTCCATTGGATGATTTTAACTTCAAAAAAAGTGACTAAGTCCAAAATGAAAACTCATTAACCAAGGGAGGCATACTATCTATCCAGATAAAGAAGCACCCTCGGTGGGCACACTGGAAGACTTTGATTGAATTTCACAGACGTCTGAGGGTAAGAACTTAGATCTAGACAACCCACTTGGTGTATCCGACCTCTGCTCCATTGTGGTCGACCTCAAATCATGCCTATGTACTTGTCAAGCACAAACTATTGTTTTCAATGTTGCTTTACTTTTCCTATGTTCTCTTTGACTAAAAAAACTTTATTATTAACCTAAATCAATGATTTGTGACTTTTTCCTCATTAAGTTTTCTCTATGATTCTAAATAGATTTTGGAATTTTACTGTGCTGTGTTCTTGACTTTAACATTTCTGTACCTAATTGAACTGAACACGCACTTCAATGTGGATTGCTTTGTGCTTTCACCATAGCTACACAGTTCAGCAGAAGTTCTCTCAAAACCTTGTTTTTGTCCAAACCAGATTGTGTTTATTATGTTACTAGCTGTCACCCCCTGCCAAACTAATAAAACAATTTCTGACACACCTGGAGCTAATTTTAGAAGAGAAACTGTCAATCTAGCAGAGGTCATTAACTTTAAGACACACTCAAGCACTTACAGTAGTCTGAAAGTGGTGGATACACTTCCATTTCATTTAAAGTTATGGTTGGACATGGCCTTTTTTGCATGGTCATCCCACAGCTTTTTACCTTCCTAATTGTTTCTGACCTTTTGTTGGTGGTTTTCTGACTCTGGGCACTTTATCACTGCTGTTCACTGCTAAAGTGGATGTGATCTCTATGGTAAAGTTGGTAAGATTGATCTACACCTGTTTGACATATTTAATTTACCTATCAGTCCCTCGTACAGTGATATTTCATATACTCAGGGCCAGTAAATTAAATGCTACTGGTGGGCTTGCAGCACTGCTTGCACCACTCACAAAGTAGCCTTTCAAACCTGTTTCGGGCCTCTGCCACTGCAGGGCCTGCATGCACAGTTTACTGCCACTGTTGCGTGGCACATAAAGTGGTTGCCACATCTGTGACTCCCCTATTACTGCATTTCAGTCGCCCCTAAGGTAGGCTCTAGCTAGCCCTGTGGGCAAGGTGCACTGTAGGCAAAAGGTAGGACATGTGCCATAACTGTGTTGCATTTCCTGGTAGTGACAAACAGCCTATTTGGTTTCTCACTGCTGTGAGGCTTCCCTCTCATAGGGCTGCATTGGGGATTCACTGCTATGTGCTTCCGTGATGATTCCTGGCATGAGAGGGGTAGCGTGATCAAGTTTGGTATGTTTGGAATAGTGGTGATAAATGCTTTGTATTGGTGTTTGCGGATTTATTATTACTATTTGAGAAATGCCACTTTTAGAAGTAGGAGTTTCTGTGTGCTATGTGCCTTTGGCCCTGTACTAGGATGTGTATTGACTGTCTGGCTTTGGAGTGACAGGGGCTGTGTATGTGCAGTGGCTCCAAAGGGCGGTCCATGCAGGGTCAAAGGAAGGGGCAATGGAGGCCTAAATCGATTGGAAGTGAAGATTTAAAGGCATATGGGGAAAGCCTTGCCCGGATCGAGAAGGATCTATCAAGAATAACTCTGAATGGTGCGGCCACATAAAGGGGGAGCTTCATGGATGTGTGAGCTGAGTAGGTCTGCTTGCAAGCGATTTAGGACTCCGTTGAGCCTTCCGTCGACCCGGCGTGGACCACCCTCTGAGTGCACTGGGCCAAATTTTCTTACGGGGCTTGACATAAATTACATTTGAAGGCATACTACTCAGGCCTAAATTCTGTGTCCTGATGATGATCACCTTATTGTAAATGGGGATCAAAACGTCATCTACCGCAGTGTCTTGACTTGATTCTTTTACGTATATGTGTACCACGCAAAAGACACTTTTGCATGTATTGTGACTTACAAGTGCATTGTATTTTAAGTCACCGGAATGAAAAATGCCTGAGATTTGGATATCCTTTCATTTCCAAGTTGTGTTACCCACTAACCTTTTTCATGCTTACATTGCTCTAAAATGATTGTAAATAAATAATTCAAGTCTCCACTTGGAGTAAGTAGACATAGTTCTTCATTGTATTTTCCATGTTATTACAGCCAACTCTCTCTTTGAAGGGAACTTCTGTTCCAAAAATATAAATGTGCACTCGAGAAAGAGCAGAGCTGAAATCAACAGAGATTTTGATCCCTATTTCGAGGCTGCAGGCATAGCTGAGCCTGGTTGTGGGCAGAGCCTGTGACCGCGAGTGGCCGAGTGAGGAAGAACAAGGCTAACTAAGGCTTTGCACCATTGAAAGGGACCCGCCCCCCCCAGCGAGCGAGATCCGGCTGTGGGGGAAAGCCGACAGAGGTTTTGCTCCAGGTCCCGACATTTAACTCTTTGAATCACCAGGTTGGAGCGGCTGCAACACGTGGTTGCAGGCAGCCACTGTTCAAGAGATCCTCATTCCTGGCCTCAGGCCGCAGTCACCAGGTCAGTGGGACCGTGGAGGTCCTCCCGCGAAGAGGGGGCGGGGAGTTGCCACGACGTTGGGCCTGACTGCTCTGGGCTGCTTTTAGTTTGCTCCAAGTTTGGGAGTGAGATCAGTGTCCGCAGCTGCACTGTCGGATCACAGGCAGCTGCAGAAGGGACACACACAGTTGGGGGACCCTTTACTTTTGGAAGGAGCATTGCAGGGAAAGCCCAGGCAGGGCCACAGAGGATGAAGCTAGACTCCCTGATGTTCACCCCTATGTCTAGGTTGGGCAGGATGCAATTAGGTGATGTGTGCACCTTATAAAGGGTTATTATAGTGCACTGTTGATACAATGTTCTACCTAATACCTTGTGCTATGTGCAATCCTGGGCATCATCATCAGGACAAGAAATAACATCATTGTTGTCTTGAGCTTAAATTAATAGCACTATGCCTTTTTGTTACATTTAGTGCGCGGTATCCTTGTGGCCGTGGGCTCACTAGTACATGCAATAAACAATTGTTTCATGAGTGTTCTTGTGGGATAAAATCGTAGAGAAATAATGAATCTCTAGATATACATGAGCGTGAGCACGGTCGCTCGATCCGTCAGACTTCAAGCACAATGGCTGAAATTGCTGGACTCTGCAGCACGGTGGAAGTTACGGCGGTACGGTGTGTTGTGCAATCCTGCCAGCAGTTACTGGTCACCCTGATGATGTTATGATAGTGACCTGATTAGCCTAATGATTTTTGTAATCACTGTAAAGTCATAACAATTGTCTGGTGGCACAGTGTATATATGTGATGGTGTTCTAATGTGTTTTATGGATACCATAAAGGCTATTTTTATATAACCTTGTGTGGAGTTTCTTTTGTGGTGTGCCTAGTGTGTCGCTGCTGTGTGAGTGTGTTGCGCAAACGCTTTACATATTGCCTCTGGTATAAGCCTGACTGCTCTGCCAAGATTCCAAGGGGATGAACAGGGATTATTTTAAGAGTGTAACTCCCTTGCCCTGACTAGAGTGATGGTTTCTGTCTGGCTTAGGCGCACACCCTAGGCAACAAGAAATCCCATTTCTAACAGTTACAAATCTTTACTGGCATCTATTTAACACATTTCCTGGTGTAGCACAAGACTAGATAATGTAGCCAGTTTAGTTTTGGAAGAAGCTGAACACATTTGTGCTACAAATATTACTGTAGTTAATGTACAAGAGAGAGGTCCCTTGAACTGAATACTGGACTGAGTCTGTCATGGGAGAGCTTTGGTCTAAAGATTGGAATTTTCCAATCACAGCATAAGCACATTCCTAATCAAGCAAACTATAGGATATTGATAATTGCCTGTGGAAGCGATGAATAGTTTGCTTTTCCATTGTTTAGTGTGAAATGAATAGTAGTAATGACAAACGGACCATTGAGTGAAGACCAGACTCAATAGATTTAAGGTATCTCAACCAATAGAAGCAGGACTTTAATACAGCTTCAGGCGATACAAAATGGGTCGTATTACCATTATGATAATGACAATTTTCTTTGGAGATCAGGCTCTAGAGGAGTTTGGGTTCAACATTTTTGTCAGTGGCACGCCTGACCAGACATTTACCATATCAAGTTGCATTCTGTTGGAAGCTTAGCCAGGGCAGAGCGGATGGATGGGAGTGAGAAGAAAAACAGAATACATTGAGTTTGGGGATGCTTACTGACAGGACATTATGTCCTCTTAAATTTTGTGATATAACCTGTAATCTTTCAGGTAAAAGGAGGCATCAGATGCAGTTGAAATTGATCTTTAAGCCACCAATCAGTTATTCCGAGTAGCTCGTTATTGATGCATTAAGGCGCCATCGCCAACCGTACAGTACACAGGAAGGCTGAATGAAATGTGCCATGCAATGCCAGGGACCTTTGAAGTTACTCTGACCATGTGTCTGAAAGTCAACATATCGCTCAACGCTCTAGGATGTGAAGGGAAGACTTTCCATCCTAGGCTTAGTAAAGACTAAGCTGAAACTTAGCAGAAGACAACCAAAAAAAAGACCAAAGAGAAGGGCTTCAGAAGTCCAGTAGTGTGGATTTGTCTGCCAGGTGCATATCCCATGCAGGGACAATGAATGCAGGCATGTTTGTGGGAGAGCCCACATAACTGAAAAAATAGCTAATCATACATCCTTCACTCTTCGCAAACATGCAAGGTTGTTCCCCATCCAATATTCTTGATACAACAGATGACGTTGTCCAGAATCCTTTCCTTGGTAACTTACCTTTCATCGTGCCACTTGGTCTTTAGCAGGACAGCAGCCGACTACGTTCGTTCTCTTCAGCTCTTCAGTTCAAATCCTGTGTCTACTTTCAAAGCCCTTGTGAGCATATTTCAGTGTCATAAGGTTATGCAACAATACCACTGAGTCAGGCAAATATGTCACGTTAAACAGAAACGTTTAGGTTGCAGTCATTAGTCCAGTTTGTCTGAATAGCAAGCCTCAGCTTATTTTGAAAATGCCTCATTGCATTAAGGAGAAAAAGGAGCTTTCTAAAGTAGGCCACTGTAGGTTCAGTGTTAACTTCGTTTTGTTCGGTGTTCAGGTTGAGGTGGATCCTGCTTCATCCACAGTGAGACATGATCAAATTATGTAAATTCTGGTTGTCTTTTTGAAATGTAATGAGATCTGAAGAGGGTCAGTGATATGGGATGTGAAGAGATTTTGCTCATTTCTGCTTTGAAATGCATATTGTTTGATAATTTATTTTACTAATTTTGCACTATTCGAACAATTTGATTTCTACTCATTCTGTTTTTTGTGATCCTGTGCGTGAAAGGCTGCATAAGGGCTAGAGCTATGCATATTATTAGCAAATTATTTATATCAGCATGCTCAAGTTCAGTTTTCTCTCAGGGAAAATAATTTTGTAGAAGAGCGAAATAGAAGTGAAGTGAAAGTCAGATTACCAGCAGAAGTTCACAGCCTCTCTCAAACACTTATAACGATCACATTTAGTTACTGAGGGAGCAGCTATTTACCACCAAAGACTGGACTTTTCTACAGAGATAGTGAAGGGACGGGATTTAAATTTCCAGTCAGCATCTTCATAGCAAAGTAGCCATTCTGGGATGTCAGTGGCGGTCAGCGCGTATCGGTGGTGGCGGGGCAGAGCGGAGAGGCAGTAGGGTGTGGGGGGATGAGGTGTAAATCAAACAACTAACATGAAACTTACCTCCTACCACGTCCTACCTTGTGGCATCCTCCTTCTTGTGTCTCTCCTCTGGCAGGCAGGAACATAGAACAGAAAGAACAAAGGCTGAGGCTCCACTGAGGTAATCGCAACGCTGCAATTCAGCGTTGTGATTGGTTTGAGCGCCATCGTTCGGTGCTCAGATGGAGACACGGAGTCGGGGTATGCTCTCTGTCCAGGCTGGAATGCAGCCTGGTTGGAGAACATGCTAAGCGTGCATGTATGTTTGGCTGGCCGGAGAGGGGCAGCCAAACATTCATGCACACTGAGGGAGTGAAAACCACTCCTCCTATCCCCCGCTCTGTCAGCAGAGGTGCCCACCCAGCCTGGCAAAGCTGCCGCGCCCGCAACAGGAAAAAATAAAATAATAACTTTCAGCTATTATCATTGTATTTTTCCTTACACGGCTGAAAAGCAGTGGGGCAACACTATTACGCCTTAACGGAAGAGCCGCCACTGCAAGATGTCCTCCTCAAAATGGGAAATAGCTGCTCAAACACAGCATTACCTGGTGTTTTATCAGGCCGTTTTCACCATTTCAGTTAAAATAACACACTGATTTCCCATCTTCTCTGAGCAGGCGGAAAGTGTCAGCTAGACTGCTGGTGTGGGGGTAGAGTGGGAGGGCAGGGGGGAAGGACACACTTGTGTCTGTCCTGAGGGAGCATTATGTGTTTCCGTGGACTGCTGCAGTATTGGACAACAGCGAAGCAATGCCATTCCTGCAGTCCCTCCAAAAGGTCTTACAGGCCTGGTGTCTCTGGGCCCGGAATTATCCTCTCTGGAGCTTTTGGACCCTATCATTACCTCCTCATCCCTCTCGTTGTAAACAATCACATATTGAGGCCCTGGTGCCTCCCTTTGCAACTTCCTCCCAATGTATAAAACCCCCTCTGTACTTCATGTTCCTTTTTGTAAGCTCCGTTTCAGCAGGCGTGCCTGGGCGTTCTCAGCTGCTTCTTTACCGACTCGTGGTGCTGAAAGGCTTGGGGACTGCATGGTCCTGTGCCAGCTTGAGCGACAACAGTGTTTCATCTTGCTGCAGGAGCCGGCCTGCGGATAGTCAGGGCTGGGGGGAGGGTCCTGAGGGAGACTGGTGGCTCGCCTGCCTGAAACGCGGCAGGCTGGATCGTTTGTTTCCCCCTTGTTGTCTCAGCTGGTCGGAGGAGTGCGGTGCCTTCCTCTGGCCTTCGGGGTGCATGAGCCAAAGACATCTCAGCAACCGGGCTGATGCTTCCTCCTGTTTACCATTGCAGCCTGGGCTTTAGACTTTGGAGCTTGGGATCCAGGTTCCGGTCTTGGTGTTTGCCTCACCATCCTGTGATTTCTAGCCTGTCAATTGCTAAGATGCAGAGAAATCCTTACAGGAGGCCTTATTTTGAGTCATTCTTACTGTACAGGGTAATTCCCTATTTGATGGTATATTTGCATATGGATTATAATTGGTTTGGCTTCTGTTGATCATTTATTACAGGTTCAAATTGTTGGAGGGAATTCTCTCTAATGGTGTCCTTTTAGTTCCTATTTATTCAGGGATGGTTTGTTCTGTTATTCACTGTGTTAGTAGCTATGGACCGGAGAAACGCGAAGACACAGAGGTCACAATCTCCTGATTCTGGGGAGGAGAGTGATTACTGGTAGGATGTGCCAGCAATGGGTTTTGGTGGTGCCTCTGCTCTGACTTCTGTTTCCCTGTCAACCTTAGAAGTCCAGGCAATGATTGATGCAGCAGTTGCTAAAGCCTTGTCCTCAGACAAACGTGGTTCACTTCTAGGTTTCGAGTGATTGCAGAAGCTGTGTGTCATCGGTGTGTCAGGTGTCAACAAATGAATGCTGGGAAGAAGACTGTTATTGCTTTGAGTCACATTGGCAGATCAAGGGGTCCCTTTAATCAGATCCACATGGATTTTGTTGAGATGTTTGTGTGTAATGGATTGAGATACATTCTGGTTGTGTGCATCTTTTCTCAATGGATCGAAGCATACCGGACTAGGAGATGTGACAGCTTTACTGTAGCTAACTTGTTGCTGAGGGAACTCATTCCTAGATTCAGAATTCCAGCTACATTGGAATCAGACAGAGGTACACACTTCCACAATGATATCATGAAACTGTTGTGCACAGCATTGAGCGTGGATCAAAGAATGCATTGTTGTTACAGGCCAACAGGACTTTAAAAGCGAGGATGGCTAAACTCTGTGCTTTAAATTGTTAAAATGGCCTGATGCATTGCCCTTAGTTCTAAGGAGTTTGTGCAGCATTCCTGACAGGACAACTGGGTTGTCCCCACATGAGACACTCATGGAAAGAGCAATGCATCTGCCTGCTGTGCCCACCACTGAATTAGTGAACATCACAAATGATTTGTTCCTTGACTACTGTAAAGAATTGGCTGACGTGGTTTGTTCTGTGTCTCATCAGTTTAATGCAGCAACTGCACAGACTTCAAAGGACCTCTGCCACAACCTGAACATAGGAGATAAGGTTCTCATTAAGAAGCACATGAGGAAAAACTGTCTTGACTCTGATTGGCGTCGGCCATACCAAGTGAGATTGGTGACGATGACGGCTGTGAAGTTTAATTGTAGAGAATCCAGGATTCCCCGGAACAACCGAGGGAGCACCTCTAAATTTCCAGTTAAAGCACTGGCCCCTGGCATGCTTCTAAAACAATTGCTAACCTAGCGGATATTGCTTTGTTAATCTATCAAATAAATCCTGCGGTTGTGTTTAGATACCTCTTGCTTCAAATAATCAATCACTTTGCACTGTGTCTAAAAAAGGTGCAGCTGTTCTCTTGCCCTGCAGCTGCAAAAACAGGCATGTTAACCTAGGTAAAATGAATACAAATAGACCCAATGCTTTCATAATTCATACCCTTTTTGCATGGCCTCTTCCACGCGCTGCTTAAAAATTTAAATCTGGAAGACAGTTGTTCAGTTTCACTCAGGAAACACGCTTGCTCTCAGGAATAAGGATGCAGTTACTATTTCACGGTTCAATAGCTTGCAATGTATCGTTTCCTCGGCAGCAGAAACCATCGCTGGCAGAGCACATGCCACTGATGACAAGATTCCAGTTGACGATATTATTGCAAAACGGCTTATCAAAACTAAAGAGTATTAGTATCACTGGAAGTGATATCAACACTGAATATAAGCACATACCTACTCAAGTAATAGGGATGTGAGGCCTTTTCTATGTCACGGGGCAATGCTCTTCATAGTGATTGCAGTCAAATTAAATGGCCAAGTTGCTCCCTGTATTGCCTTCAGAGTCCACTGGTAGTAAGGGCGAGCTGTCAAGGCTCTAGTCCTGGAACTCATCTACTATATGACACAAAACGAAATTGGTTTCCAGGCAGAGCCTTATGGGTCTTTTATTTATACCTAAGCAAGTGAGGTCGTTGAAAGTATGTAAACCAAAAAAACTGAAGGGCCCTCATGTATCAACAATCTTACCATCGATAAGGCTCTGATTCATACAATCAAAGCCTTTCCAACCCCAAAATGGCGTTACATTTTATTTCCAAACCCAGATTCAAGTTTGGTAACATGTTACCAAATCTTACTGAATCACTCATTGTGTTTGGTAATACATATAGATTTGCTATTTGGATGGGACATGTTAAGGGCATCCCTTCCAGATCCAAATCTTTGAGTAATGTAATAATGTTTTACCTCCACCTCCTCAAAGGAGGTGGTATGCCATTCTAAAATGGGGAGGGGTCACCATGGGACCCCTTTATGAGCAAACAGTGGCCCATGAGACCACTGCTTACTCAAAATGGTTTGTGTAAATGTTCTGGTGCAAGGAGACCTAACTCAGTGGAACATATAAAGACTCAGTGGGTTTGATCCCAAAGGGCTGAACACCTAAGAAATGTGTCTAAAACAAGAATGCGCAGGGGAAATACAATCATTCAACCACAGGGGTGAATTTAGAGGGCCAGTGGACTGATTTCCAAAGGTCTCAATGCGCAGCTAAAGGGGCGCCAATGTTACAGGTATCAGTTTTAGGGGGGACGGTCACTAAATAAAGATCAGCTAACACCAGGTACTGTCCCAGCTGCTCTGGTCAGTGTTATTTAGGGGCACTATTGGGGATGGATTTGGGCTCGCACCCAAGGTGCATCCAATTCATGACTGATCACAATCAACCTTAATGTTGGACAGTGACACCTGCATCACCTGTGGCATCTATTGTCTCCACCAGCCCATCCTTTGGAGCTGTTGAATTGAGATTTACGGTTGGGTTCAAATGTTGACTTCAAACTATAATTTCTCTGGTACTGAAAAGTCCACAGAAATAGTTAAAATGTTTTGCAACCAGGCCGGTCGGACTCATCCAACAAGACACTACCTAAGAAATAAGGTGAAGATAAAACGCGTTTGCGGCCCTCTCAAGCAATAAATGGGGCGAAACAGTCTCACACAAAGCCAGGAATTGTATGGGGAAGGCGGGGACAATGCACACTCACTACAGTATCTGGGCTAGAACCGAGCCCTGAGGAGGAACAGAAATTAACAGAGTCCTATGGGAGGCAAACCATCCCCTGTGGTGGTTCAGAAGAGCGTTGCTTCATCTGGATGAAGAGGAAATTACTGGCTTGAGAATGCTAGTATATGTCTTACTTTCCTGCACTTGTGGGATGCCAGGGCCAACCGAAGTACAAGTTCTCTTTCTTATAGCTACTATATCCATGTCCTGTGGGAGAAGGTGAAACTGACTGTTATCCTTCTCTCGTCCGCTTCAAAAAAGCTATGTACTGAATTGGTCAAGTATGGTTTGAACTTACTTAAACATACCCAGAAGTGTTGCTTAGTTTCTGCAGACACCGTGGCTTATGGCTTGATCTTTGTTCTTTGCTGTCAACCTACACTGTAATGCCTGGATGTATTCCACAGGCTTGTAAGATGCCCAAGCCAAACACATTGACATACCCCCAGTTTGGAGTAGCTATTACGTGAGAAATATGGCTCCTGCCTGGAATGCTTCAAAAACAGTGGAGCTGCAGTTCAATCGTTGGACTTAGTTTTCCTACCAAGACAGCTGCAACAATAATGCAGGACATTTTTAGGTTACCCCAACATTTGCAACCAACCCAAACAACACCCTGCAGATGTACTGCTCCTTTTAGGGCATGGGTGGATGTAGAGTATACAAAACATAAACTGCAGCAGCAGATCCCACCTCCCCCATCTCCTGCTGGTTCTGCTGTCTCAAAACCTCTATGATGCCATCGCTTCAGCTAGTATCTTCTGTTAGCGGAGAGGATCTCTCATTTTTCCATCACCTGGAAAATAATCAAGATAGATCAATGGACTATCAAGCTTATTTGTAAGGGCTACTACATACCTTCCTGTCCCTCCCTCTGGACTACCATCCTTCCACCAGGAAACACTCATTTTGGAGATGGAAGTTTTTTCCATAGTGAATAAAGGGCCCTTCGAAGTATTTCCTTTTGCGTTAAAGGGCACATGATTCTACTGAGGAGAGAAGTCTAAGGTTCATTCTCAAACTCTATCTCTTGAACCTATTCATTCAGCTGGACAAGTTAAAGATATATTTTAAACAAGTTCTGTTGACCTTCAATGTAGGGGATTCATCTTCAGATCCTCCCCTCCCAAACATGCTACCTGAGGCTTAGAATGGGATTCCAAAACTATCAGTTTACCATCCTACTATTTCACCAGACAAACTGTGTCATGTTTTCACAAACTGCTTCTTGCAGCTGGATTCATCTAGTGAATTATTTTGCTTAGTTCCTGTCTCTTCCAAATATCAGGGAAGATTGGTGCCTGGCTTGTCTACGGCAACATTAATCTTCATCTACAATCGAGTACTTTCAGATTACCGAGGAGGTCTTGTACCCTTGTGTTTTTTAAGTCTAACTGCGACTCTCTTCATGAGAGCCTCACATCTTTCATGTGTGTTTATACTGTGCTTGATGATGCCATGGCTAATTAGAGGAGGAACTCTTTTTTCTCGCAATCAAAAAGGAAAATGATAAATTGCTGACTGTGGTGCATTTGCCTTTTCTTCATGGTCACCTCAGATTTTTCACCTTTTTTGGCATGCTCTTTTTGCTGGTATTGAGGGTTTGTAGACTGTGAAACTGCTATTCAATGTCACAGCACGTTCTCTCTGGCCATAAAATGGTAATGGTAAAACTAGGTTCACCCAATTTCCTGGAAGGTTATAGTAGATGGTGCAGAAAATTCATAAGTAAAAAGAACAAATGATGGATGGAATCCTGAACAAATCAAACATTCACCCCCAGTCACAGATCTGGGTTTAATCCATCAGTTTTTTGCTCACCACTCCCGTTTGGGCCAAGCCATATACAAATCAGTCTTGACCCTGCTCCCCATGGGAACAGTTTAGCCTGAACTGCCAGGCCAGGTCCTCCCTGAACTGGAAACATGCACCCTGGGACCGGTTTAGAGATACCACCACCCATCAGCCAGGTTAGCATAAATCCAACGGCACAGTGAGCACAAGACTGACTTCTGGGCATATCCTTCCCACTTAGAGTGACAAAAGCAAAAGGAACAAATGATGGACGGAATGGTGAACAAACCAAACATTCACCTACCCGCCACAGATCCGGGTTTAATCCATTGTTTTTTTGCTCACTATGCTGCCCCAGTTTCGACCCAGCCATATGCAAATCAGTCTTGACCCCTGCTTCTCATGGGAACATTCCAGTCCAAACTGCCAGATCAGGTTCACCCTGGACTAGAAGCAAGTATCCTGGGACTCGTTTCAGGTTTTGGTATGCGACCAAGTTATTTCGGTATCCTATTTAGTATTTACCCACTGAATAATTTTTCTACAATAATGTGCCTTATAATGTTTTCACGGTTTCACCTTCTTGCTGTTGTGCAAGTATTTCATCCATGTCTTTTTCCCTCGTCTGCCCGGAACAACTCTTTGGTTCTGGCAACTACTGATTATAATAATCAGTTGTAGAAACTGAGAAAATCATCTTCTGAAAGTTTATGCTGTTCAACGATTGATGAACGAACCTGCCGATAAATCGAAATCTAGTTTCTCTCCTTTTGTTCCTTTAGGTAAGGTCTGACTGTCTTATCATTCTGTCCAGTTGATACATTGCCAGTCAAATTTCAACCACTACTCTTTGGCCCATTTGCTATTATTCAACAAAGCAATACTGAGTAATTTTATTGAAACTGTGTCACACTTTGACAAATCATTCTCTCTTTAATTAATTACAATGGTATACATCTCAAATCCTTATCATCGGTTCCATCTAAACATTTGCCAATAATGGTATGAGGACAACCAGAATACAAAGTTCAAGAAGTGTGCAAATGTAGGATTTTCTGTGGTTATCTTCAATTCTCTATACATTAAAAAGACTACCCATATGGTGAACAATCATAGTAAGATGCTTTCTCTGTTCATGTTACCTTCTTGGTTCATCATTTCTTTCAACTGCATCCTGATAAACTGAGATCTAAGAGGATAAATACTGTCACATGTCTACCCAGGGCATAACGGAGGCTATTTGTGGTCAAAGGAGGACTGTCGGCACACTGCACACACAGACAGTGCATAGATGGGCATTCTCTCCTGTGCCATGCTCATAATTCTGTGAACACAGTCACCTGGAGGGACAGTCTATGATAAGTTGGAGGGATTAGTCAGCACACGTGGCAGTGGCGCTGCGGAATCCAGCAGAAGACCAAGGGCGTCAAACTTGGTCTTATTTGAGTGTGTAGACAACACCATGATTCTGCTAATTATCCAATTATTCCCTATTTTCACCCTTTAATTTTCCTTCTTGAAGCTGGAAACCTTTTTGGATTCATCTTTGGGATTCTTTGGCTCAACTCTTTTCTCTTTCAGATGCATCGGGAAATTGGTACCTGGCTTATGTACTGCAACCTAAATCTTCATCTCCAGTTAAGTACTATGAGATTGCCAAGGAGGTGTTTTTACCGGTGTGTTCTTTTTTATTTATTTCCTATTTGTAACTCTCTTAAGAAGACACCTTTCACATTTGTTATAGTGTATAGGGCGACTCGATGGCTCTTGGGACATGTTGCTCTTTCCTCTTGCAATCAAGAAGAAAACTGAAGAGCTCTTCACTGCGTCCTGTCCTTGACTGATTGAGGTATCCAGTGGTCTCTCCACTATAGCCTTGAGGAGGAAATACCCTCAGTTTTGTGCCATGCACTTTCCTTTGATTGGTTATCTGCAAAACCCCTTAAGGTTAAGTTGGCCACAGGGCCTGCTATATGGATTTCCATGCCTCTGATTATGTCAAATGCCCTATGGAAGGTGCAGGAAGCTGAGATACTGTTTCGAAAGGTAAGTAGCTTCTAATGTGTTGTAAATTACCATTTCTTGTGTAGCTATTCCCCTAGATTCTTGCCTTGACTGTTTTTGTTGCCTGTGCATTTCACCCCTGAAAACCAGTGGTAAAGTGCTGTCCTCCCCTCCGATAAAGTGGGCAAACTCCCGATTGGCATATTTAATTTATCTAGAAGTTCTTAGTATACGATAGCAAGAGGTACCCAGTGCCTGGGAGTAATTTTAATTATGCCAGAGTACTTGGAATAATATCAGTAATTCAGTGTCACTCTTTGTTGCAGAATCACAGATAATAACGTGATTACGTCTGCTCATGAAATTAGGAATATGGAAAATGTTCCTCCATAAAGCATTGGGATACAATTTTAAGTTAAATACATTTTATTCCCCCTTTGAACAGTACAATTTTAATTACTGGGCTTTTCGAAACAGTTTTTACAAGTGAAATTCACTAGGAAAGTCGGATTTGTAATAAATATTTTGGAAAGATGTTATGTTATGTTAAAGGAATTTAGTACCGCGCACATACACCAATTGGTTTCTTGGCGCTCGATGACTTTTAAAAAGTTACATTTGCCCTGCCCCTAAAACTAAAATCTGCATTTTGTTCTTGCATTTCGACCAGCCAGTGATTCGCATTTCAAAAGATATTAATGAGGTGTGAACTTGCTCCCAGGACAGGTGCAAAAGGCGTTGGGTTTGGGGAGGTGGTGGTATGCCCACGACTTTACATTAGCAACGAGTGGGTCTAACTGCAAGCAGTACCGCCTCACAACCCTCCGTGATTGAGGTGGAGATTCGGATCAGCAGGGAGGCTGCAGCTCTTCCTTCGCTCTGCAAGTGATAAGCGACATGGTGATGAAGATGTGGCGAAGAGTGTACACGAGCCCCTAGATGAGGATAGCACCGCATGCTCTGTAAATCCGCTGTTAAGGAGGAGAAGGGGGGCTGGTAGCTGGGTAAGCTGGGTGCGCGACCTTCACATTGTTTGGGAGGAGGTACTTTGCATGGCCCGATTACAGCGAGTCCTGACCGAGAATGAGCAGCTGCCGCCGGAAAGTTTGACCGCAAGCCCTTAAGTGGCTAAAGACTGCATCGACCCGTAGCACCCTTCCAACAAAGCAAGGACCACATACAAGCCCCTGCAGAGCAGCTGCCACATGCAACCAACAGCCTTCGCAGCTCCTGTGCCCTCTGCCTCACCTGCCCACTGAGAACTGAGCAGTGCAGGGAAGTAATACAGTGACATAGGTGGTGCTGTGCATAATGGTGGACTGCAGCCGTCTGTTGTATACATACACCAACCTCTCATACACCAAGCCAGCAAAGAAAGAGCCTGGCTACAGGCCGCACGGGAGGCAACCACATGGCAGTGCCTGTGTGGCATGGATGATCCGCAGCCGCAGAAACGGGCACTGCCTGAAGAAGCTGCAGTGCCATCTGGCCCTTACCGGGCAAGAAGTTTTGGTAAAGAAAATCCATATAAGCAAGAGTCAAACGTTCACTAGCAGAGGCTAGCAAATTCTGCAGAGTTTGCCTATCTCGACCAGTGCTTGAATCCAGGTACTGGCATTTTGGGCCCCCATGTGGCTTGCAGGCACTGGGAGACTGCCGTGGCAGGGGGAGTGGTCAAGTTGAGAGGTTTGAGGCCGGGGGACAGCAGAGAGATGACTTGCAGCATTATGGAGGCTGCCATGAGTCGATGACAAGTAACTGTAACACCACCTGGCGGTCGCTGGGTGCACCCCACCAGGTGTAAGTGCTGCCTTGCTAAGGGGGGCGTGGGGGGCAGCCGAGCATCGCGAGGTCTGCCCCCCGGGCAGATTGGGAGGCGGTGGGGCCAGCCAGGCACGGCCATTTTGTGGCCTTTGGGCTACATTGGGACTAGTACAAATGTAGCCCAAATTTGAGTTAGTAGCCCCCTGGGTTTGGTAGATTTTTTGGGAAGCAGTTAGGGTATGTTTTTTTGGCAGGTGTTTTATTGGAACAGGTTCATAGGGGTCCGATACATTGGGGATTTGTCGCTTGGAACAGGTGCTCGCGGGGTTGTTTGAAAGTTGGCCAAGTTTGGCTGGAGTTTTGTAGTTCTTCTTAAGTTTGGGGAGTTTGTGAACAGGAGCAAGAAAAGGTTAAACAAGCAGGAAGTTGACATTATATGTTTGTTAGTTACAGTTGCATAAAGGCATATTGTAAGATTGTGTACTATTATTGTTATTGAAAGTTATTTATTGTATGTTGCAGGGTGGGGGTTTATGATGTGGGGATTGTTGGGGTGGGGGGGATCCAAGGGGTCAGGTAATTTGATGTATAGAGAGGTTTTGGTGCCAGTGTTAATGAAATTGTGATATGCACCTGTTTCAATAAAGCGGCTTTTACACACACAAAATGGTTGTCGGTGTGGCTTGCCCCCCCCTTTCCCTCCCAACAGGCAGCATGGACTGTACAACACACAAAAAAGAAAAGAAAATCACAGTGAATAAAAACATTTTCAAACCCCGCACAGTTTTGCAGACAGAACGCCACACTGGAGTAAACAAAATAAATGATGACCTGCAGCGCCCAGCATAACGTCATCCATGTACAGCAGTGGCCCGGTTCTTCCCCCGTCCTAGTAGCCTGCACTGTGAAGCTGAGACATGCGGTGTGCACCACGCACCCCTAGTGGCCACTATTGCTCCACAGGCAAAATAGGGAGACACTGCTAAACCCCAGGTGGCAAAGTGTCACAAGTGAACACAAGTAGCACAACTGCTGTGCAGAACCCCGGACTGGCATTACGTTCCCCCGCACTCGCAACTCAAGCTCTGCATGGCCGGAAGCTTAAGGAGAGTCTATCAGCCTCATATAGCAGCACCAATTAGCGGTTGCTGTGATGCTATGCACCCAGCCACAGTAACAGACACTTAGAGAGCAACTTCGACCTGTAGTGGCCGAATTAAGTGAAGAGTGATCCAAGAGTTAAGCCTCAGGCTCATGCTGCTAATGCCCAAACAACGAAAACACAGACACAATGAGGAGGAGCCCTCTGAGCATTCTCACTATCTGCAGCAGCACAAAGCATGCTACCACGTCCCCTGGTGTGAACTGAGAAGCCCCAGCTGCAGACAATTGGGCTAGATATGAGCCCCAGTCACCCCAACATGGAAAAGAGGTGCAAGAGTCATCCAGGGTTTTGGTTCCAAGTGTCTGGAGGCAGGCCAAGGAGTGCCACACGCCTGCTGTTTGGTGGCTAGTCGTTTTAAAAGGGGAAAGACTGTGATTCCCTCTACAGAGACTGTTGACCCCAGAAGAAGCCCAAAGTTGCCTAATCAAGGAAGCTGCTAAGAATCCAGTGATGCCAAGAGCAGCCTGACAGCAAAGCCTCAAGGCAGCCATCACCCAATAAAACACAAGAAAGACATTCGCAAAGCGCGCAACCCTCAGTGGCTGTCTGACGCCACCGCAAGTGAGGAAATCACACCACATGTCCCCAGTGGTGAAAGGACGCCATCGTAAAAGAGGAAATTGGGCATAGCAAGCACCAGAAGAGGGCGCCAATGAAGAACAGCCAAAAGCCTGAAAGTCAGAGGCATGTTAAAGTCTGCACAAGGAAACTTGACAGCATGGGCAGGATCCCAGGAGAAAGAGAAAGACCTTTCTGAAGAGAAGAAGCAATGCTGAATGGAAGAGGCTATGATTGGTCACTCTGTGTGACAAACTGCAAATGCTGAGCCAACGGCGGCCATACAGTGCAGTGCTCTCCCTCTGTCTGTCTCCCTCCCTCTGTCTCTCTCTCCCTCTGTCTCCCTCCCTCTGTCTCCCTCCCTCTGTCTCCCTCCCTCTGTCTCCCTCCCTCTGTCTCCCTCCCTCTGTCTCCCTCCCTCTGTCTCCCTCCCTCCCTCCCTCCCTCCCTGTCTCCCTCCCTCTGTCTCCCTCTCTCTCTCCCTCTGTCCCCTTCCCTCTGTCTCCCTCCCTCTGTCTCCCTCCCTCTGTCTCCCTCCCTCTGTCTCCCTCCCTCTGTCTCCCTCTCTCTGTCTCCCTCCCTCTGTCTCCCTCCCTCTGTCTCCCTCCCTGCCCCCTGACTCCCTCCCTCTGTCTCCCTCTCTCTCTCCCTCTGTCTCCTTCCCTCTGTCTCCCTCCCTCTGTCTCCCTCCCCCTGTCTCCCTCTATCTGTCTCTCTCCCTCTGTCTCCCTCCCTCTGTCTGTCTCCCTCCCTCTCCCTCCCTGTCTCCCTCCCTCTGTCTCACTCTCACTCTCTCTCTCCCTCTGTCTCCCTCCCTCTGTCTCCCTCCCTCCGTCTCCCTCCCTCCGTCTCCCTCCCTCCGTCTCTCTCCCTCCGTCTCTCTCCCTCTGTCTCTCTCCCTCTGTCTCCCTCCCTCTGTCTCCCTCCCTCTGTCTCCCTCCCTCTGTCTCTCTCCCTGTCTCCCTCCCTCTGTCTCCCTCCCTCTGTCTCCCTCCCTCTGTCTCCCTCCCTCTGGTTCCCTCCCTCCGTCTCTCTCGCTCTGTCTCCCTCCCTCTGTCTCTCTCCCTCTGTCTCCCTCTGACTCCCTCTGTCTGTCTCCCTCCCTCGGTCTCCCTCCGTCTGTCTCCCTCTCTCTGTCTCCCTCCCTCTGTCTCCCTCTGTCTGTCTCCCTCCCTCTGTCCGTTTCCCTCCCTCTGTCTGTTTCCCTCCCTCTGTCTCCCCTGTCTATCTCCCTCAGTCTGTCTCCCTCTGTCGGTCACCCTCTCTCTGTCTCCCTCTCTCTGTCTCCCTCTCTCTGTCTCCCTCTCCCTCCCTCTGTCTCCCCCAGACTGCCTCCCTCTCTCTCTGTCTCCCTCTCCCTCCCTCTGTCTCCCCCGGACTCCCTCCCTCTGTCTCCCTCCCTCCGTCTCCCTCCCTCTGCCTCCCTCCCTCTGCCTCCTTCCCCCTGTCACCCTCCCTCTGTCTCCTTCCCCCTGTCCCCCTCCCTCTGTCTCCCTCCCTCTATCTCCCTCTGTCCCTCTCTGTCTCCCCCCTCTGTCTCCCTCCCTCTATATCCCTCCCTCTGTCTCCCTCTCTCTCTCC
This sequence comes from Lissotriton vulgaris, assembly GCF_964263255.1. Taxonomy (NCBI): domain Eukaryota; kingdom Metazoa; phylum Chordata; class Amphibia; order Caudata; family Salamandridae; genus Lissotriton; species Lissotriton vulgaris. Next base: position 1,854,724 of record NW_028242798.1, on the reverse strand, counting down.
CTCGGTCTCCCTCCCTTTGTCTCCCTCCCTCTGTCTCCCTCCCTCTGTCTCTCTCCCTCTGTCTCTCTCCCTCTGTCTCTCTCCCTCTGTCTCTCTCCCTCTGTCTCTCTCCCTCTGTCTCTCTCCCTCAGTCTCTCTCCCTCAGTCTCTCTCCCTCAGTCTCTCTCCCTCAGTCTCTCTCCCTCAGTCTCTCTCCCTCAGTCTCTCTCCCTCAGTCTCTCTCCCTCAGTCTCTCTCCCTCAGTCTCCGTCCCTCAGTCTGCCTCCCTCAGTCTGCCTCCCTCAGTCTCCTTCCCTCTCTCTCCCCCCCTCAGTCTCCCTCCCTCAGTCTCCCTCCCTCAGTCTCCTTCCCTCAGTCTCCTTCCCTCAGTCTCCTTCCCTCAGTGTCCTTCCCTCAGTGTCCTTCCCTCAGTGTCCTTCCCTCAGTCTCCTTCCCTCAGTGTCCTTCCCTCTGTCTCCCTCCCTCCGTCTCCCTCCCTCTGTCGGTCTCCCTCTGTCGGTCTCCCTCCGTCTGTCTCCCTCCGTCTGTCTCCCTCCGTCTGTCTCCCTCTCTCTGTCTCCCTCCGTCTGTCTACCTCCGTCCGTCTTCCTCTCTTTGTCTCCCTCTCTCTCTGTCTCCCTCTCTCTGTCTCCCTCCCTCTCTGTCTCCCTCAGTCTCCCTCCCTCTGTCTCCCTCCCTCTGTTTCCCTCCCTCTGTCTCCCTCCCTCTGTCTCCCTCTGTCTGTCTCCCTCTGTCTGTCTCCCTCTGTCTGTCTCCCTCTGTCTGTCTCCCTCTGTCTGTCTCCCTCTACACTGTCCTTTGTGAAAGTCCAGAACTTTTTGACAATTCCCAGAGCATCAGTCCACCAGCTAGAACCGCTATTAAAAAATCAGCTTATGTCTCTAATGTCTCTAATGTTCAGGTTAAGAGAAGCTAATGAGTCCGCAAGAGGATGGTGGTAGTCTATGCTCCATTAATTACCTACTAATCATATGGAGCCGTACATATATATTCTACCGAGCAATTCAAGGTATTACCTGGTAGGTTTTAGTTTAATGATTGCCTACCTATTGGTCTCTTACATTAGAGGTGCGTTTTGTGAAAAGTATCTTGTGCCTTGCCCCTGTGACTCAGAATCCACACCATCTTTGTTACATGTTTTCTTTTTTTGTGAATTATACACAGCACCAAAGAAACTTTTCCTAATTCCCTTACTTAGACTACTTAATATTAGGAGATGTAGACCAGCCTTATTTTATCTGCAATTACTACAGTCTGATATGGTTTGCCTCATTGTTTATAGATTGATTGCGACTGTGATAAGGATGCATAATTTGGTGGGCAATTAATTCAGTTTTGGCACAATATGTTTATTACATGTTAAGGAGGAGTCTGAACTAGGCATGGGCGAATTTTGCGAATTTGCGATCCACGAATTTGCAAATTCGCGATCCGCAAAATTCGCGAATTTGTGCCAATTTGTGGATTTTAGTTTTTTTGCGTGTTCGCGGAGTTTTTTGCGTGTTCGCGGGGATTTTTGCGTCTTCGCGAGCCGCTTGCATAGCGAAGTTACCCATGCAGTCGTTTATGGGAGAGGGAGAGAGAGATAGATAGATAGATAGATAGATAGATAGATAGATAGATAGATAGAGAGAGAAAGAGAGAGAAAGAGAGGGAAAGAGAGAGGGAGAGAGAGAACGAGAGAAAGAAAGAGAGGCAGGATCTCTGAAGGGCCAGATTCCTGAGTTGCCCCTACAGAACATACAGCTTTTTTTTTTAACAAAATGCATATGAAAATTGTGCTGTAAAGGTCTCTTTTAGTTTAACCCCTCCTGACAACTCAAAATGGGTGTATTTGCCATCCTCTCCCTTCTTCCTGTTTTTTATATCTGTAAGTGCTTCCTGATGAAGTTTAATTCCTTGGACAGGTGCCTCGTTGCCTACTTGTAACTATTCATTGACCCTGCTTCAAGGGTCAGAGCAGGGTCAGAGAATAGTTGCAAGTAGGCAACGAGGCGCCAGGAAGCAATTAGCAGCAGGTGTCCAAGTTGAAGTTAATTTGTTTGTAACCCTTTTGTAAAAGGTTACAAAGAAATTAGGTTCAACTTTGCACCTGCTGCTGTAACCCTTGCTTGGCTGAAAATTCATCCCCGCTGATTCGCGGATTTTACCGTGATTTCGCGAGATTCGAGATCTCGAAATCGCGGAAAATCCGCAAATTCGCCCGCGAAACGGATTTTACGCCCACCCTTAGTCTGAACATGTTTCAACTGATGGGTTATGCTTAATCGTTGCTTCCTTCAACACATTGTACATTCAAAACAGAATCCTGGGCTGGTTTCATGAATGATCTGATATGTAATTAGAGATCTGAATTATTAGGACGATTGTGTTTTTATTACAGATCTGAAAATTAGCTCCTGTGCTGATGGAGATGTGATGATTTCTAATCAAAAGAGAGAGGGAGAGAGAGACAGAGTATGAGAGAAAGAGAGCGAAATAATGAATATGTGTATGAATATATGTAATACGCTGCTTCTATCCTCCATGAAAGGGAATCCTTTCTGATCACTATGCAATAGGTGACAATGTTTCATTTTTGGACTACATTTATGTATTTTACATTCTGCTGCTCATTCCAAGGATCAATGCCACTGGAAGCAATCTAATTTAAGGAGTAGGCTCAGGAGTAGAAGGGAGTTCCAGAATGTGAACATGAAAGAATACTTGTGTTTCTTTCATAAGAAAAATAAGGCCTTGTTACAATTTCCCAAATGTTTGCTATACCACATAAAAAAATATGGGGGCTTGCTGTGCCACAAGAAACAAAAACCTATTTTATGTGACAGGGCACTTTGAGTCCTATAGTCATCACTTAATAGTGCAACAAAAGTTTAAGTAGGGGATAAATATACTTTATCTGTGTGATTCAAATGAGAAATATTAAATGGCAGTGATACCTGCCAGTGTTCTCCAGTGCAATGCATAATTTGAGCCGGTGGTTTCAGGTGGATCACACTGACACACATTTGTGGGAACTGCATGCATTTTTCCTCAATAAACTTGGATCTAAAGTGTAGCAAATCTGCCTTTTCTGCATGGTCACCTCAGATTTTTCACCTTTTTCAAAAACCTATTTTTGATGGTTTTTAGACTCAGTGCACTTCTCCCCTGCTAAACACAAATAAAGTGCCTGTGCTCTCCATTTAAATGCAGTTAAGTTGACTAACCCCTGATTGACATATTTTACTTGCCTATATGTCGCTACTATGTGGAGGAGGAAATACACGGGGCCTGGAAGTTAAATACCACTGGTGGACTGCAGCAACTATTGTGGCATTCACAGAGTGGGCCTGTAAAACTTGGCTTCCTGCCTACCCTTTGTATCCTGACAGCATCATCCTAAAATCCTGCTGTCAGACCTGTCAAAATAACCCTTTTCGACAGGTGGGAAAGTCAGCTATTAAACATTAATAAGTCGCCCATACGTACCCACAAGGTAAAGGGTCCAGCTGAATATGGAACATCTGCAAAATTAAAGTTGGCATGCTCCCCAGTGACTAGGCCCCAAAAGCTATTCAATATTAGGACTGTAGCTGTAGTGCAGATTATAAATTTTAATCTGTTACCTTTGAGAGGAAACGTCTAAAACAGTAATTTGCTTACTATTTTTCATATTTATTAACATTTTATTTCATTGGTGAGGTTAGATCGTTAATAAATATTTAGGGAAAGTAACTTTTAGAAATTTTCCGTTTCCCTGCCTAAAGCTCTTTGAGGCTTATTTGCATTAGTCTGCTAGCAGCTACCCAGCAAGTGCTTGACCTTAATGAGGTGCAAAAACTGCTCCCATAGCAGAACAATGGCTTAGACCTGGAAATAGGAAGGGCTGGGTATGGGGCATTTGATCCTGATCAGCCCAGGGAGGATCGCTGGGGTGGACTGGGGAACTTAATTAACTTAAAATAACAGAGGTAAGGCCTGCCCTTTCATTGCTTAGTATAAGGAATGACCTAAAGAAGGGAAAGCCTTTGTCCACAAGCCTCATACTAGACAGGCTACCTCTGCACCCAGTAGGAAGGAAGCTACCCTCAGAACTGCACAATGGAGAAAGGGTTTCTTGGATTGTAGGAGTGAAAGGCACAGTGGGATTGTTTGCAGGTTAGCAAACAGGAACTGTAGAAAAAGTGGCAACCAAAGAAACCCCCTTCAGAACCCTTTCTGAAGCTGCTGAAGATCAGAAGAGGACTGGACCTACTGTCTGCTCCCCGTTGGACCCATGACAAAGAAGTGGACTTTAATGGGTCAGGGAGCTGATCTCCTGTGTGGCTGGAGGGACACAGCAAACTTCAGGAGGCCTTTTTTCTGATGTTACCAATTGACCAGTACCAACTGGATGGACCTGGACTAAACCTTGCTGGCAGCCTCTGCTGAAGTGAGTACTGGCTCCTAAGTGTTGTCCCAGAAGTCCTGATAGCCGTTGACGTGCACCACAGCAGCTGCAGTAATGTAACCAAACTTGAGTGGGCACCCCTGCAAGGTACCAGGAGGGGCCCCCCTCTGGACTAAATTAGGAGCTCTTAGGCCAGGGTACTATGCTGAGGGGGCCCCCGGGGTATCAGGGCCCCCCACACAGTTGGAGCTGGGAGGGCCTATGGTATGCCATTGAGAGGCTGCTCTAGAAACCCTTAACATTTTTGGCCTTCCAAAACCTCCAAAGCCATCATGGGGACATCACAGTAGAGGTGTCCTTTTTAAATGTATCTTTCTTAGATACAGCTTCAGGTTTGGCCTACTGGGTGATTATAAGTACAAATAAAAAAAGAATAAGCCAAAAATAAAATATTTGACTGGGCCAAAGGCACTTGGTGCATCCGAACCCGTGTTCCATCGCAGTTGGTCTGAACTCACACCTGAGTCCCTATCTACCATTTCTATGGACTATATTTGTTGCTTAGTGCCATTTGGTGCTATTTTTACACAAAACGTAAAAAATTCACATCTCCTTTTCGCCTTATTGGATTTTTGTCATTTTAGGGTCATTTTGTTTATTTAATTTTAGTCTATTTTTCTAATTCAGTTTGTGATTTTTACTCTTTGGTGTCTTAACCTTATTACTACTTTGGTACTGCATAAATACTTTACACATTGCCTTAATTGACTGTCTGCTGTGTGCCATAGCTACCAAGGGGTTGAGTTCAGGTTAATTTAGTGACTTTAGAGTTAATGCCATTATTCCTTGAAATGGGAGACTGCCCAGCCCAAATAATAATTTCACTTTCTTAGACAAATCAGGAGCAAGAAAAACATAAAAAGAGAAAAGAATGAAGAAGAGAAAGACTGAAAAACAGTGACAAAGAGAGAAAGCAGGGATAAAAAAGAATCTGCAAGAGTGAGATAAAAGACAGGCAGTTTCTGGTGGTGGATTAAAGAGGCATAAGATCAAGACTACGCATCCTTGGTATTCAGCACCCCAACCTTCGATAGTGCCGGCTGCATGCTTCTGAGCAAAACATATGACAGGCACTTAGGGGCTCATTATGATGGCGGGAGGACTGCCACTTCCTGATCAGGAGGGCGGTGGGTAGCGCGGCAGACGCAAATGCTGACCGTACTTTTCTGCTGGAGGCAATTGCACCGATTGCCTGACGGATGGAAAAAGGCCACTAATATGGTGAGGGTGCCTAGCAGGCACCGTCCGCTATATTAGGATGTGCCCTGGTAGCGGCCTTCCCATGGCGGCGATGCCGCCATGGAAAGGCTGGTGGGGATTGGGGTTGGGGCCCGTGTCGGGCCCCCTCTGTGAGGGGGGAGGGTGTAGGTGTACTGGGGGGTACCTATGGTACTTCCGCTACATTTCCATGCACAAGGTGGCAGGCTCCGCGTGGTGCCTGCCACCTTGTGAATGGAAATGCACATTGTGGCATTTTAACATTGCGAACGGTGCTGCGGACAGCAGCACCGTCCGCAATGTTAAAATGCCAGGATGCGTCCGCCAGTATCCAGGATGCCCCTGCCATACTGGCGGGCGCATCCTAATTGGGCTGGTGGGACCGCCGCACATCTGGCGGGCGATCCCAGCACCACTAAGATGGCAGGCGGACTGATGCCTGCCCGCCATCATAATGAGCCCCTTGGTCTTTCGGAAATTAAGCACTTCTCCAAAGCAACCCTCTGTAAAATGTCTAACAACATTTGCCAAATCTGAAATAATTTTGTTAAAACTAAGAGCAGCTTTCTCATTCGTCATCACCTAGGTTCTCATTGCTTGGTGAAAATTGAGACACACACACATTGCAAATAAAACCCAACAAGAAGACTGATCTATCCATTTGTAAATTACTGGTGTGAATTGTGTTTCAGGTACCCATGCCTTAGGAATGATTGTCTTTCATGTTTGCTCTTCTTTGATATGTTGCGCGTTCACTTGTTAAGCATTTGCACGTTTGCCTCCTGTTGGTTGTGTGTGTAATAATGTGCGCAGAGACTGTAATTAGAGGTGTAACGTCAGGTATATCTGTCGGCAATGGTGGATCCGTAACAATTAGGTTTGAATTTTGCAGAAAGCATGGTTCTGTGTGCGTTCATTCACTGTGGCACTCACATCTTACAGTGCAGCTGCAATCAAAACAGCTTCCCATTTGTCAGCTAGGTCATGTTATGGAAGGAAAAGAAATATGTCCCTTAGTTGCAAGGATGTATCGACTCTAAGACACCGAATATGTATTAATAAATTATGAAAACCTTTGCATCTGAGAAATGGAGGAAATTAATTCATTCCTGGCATTTGATTTGCTTTTTTAAAGTTTAAATAATGGAAAAGGGCAGAGGAATAAAATCAGTAATTAGAATACTTAGTAACTGCACCAGGCAAAGGGCAGGAGAAAATAAATATATAAACAGAACTGAAAACAGAGGTTGGACACGTACAACCTGGCTATAAAGCTGCAAGCAAATTAGCATTCAGCAGGAATATTTACAATAGAAAATTAGAACGGAAAGATAGCTACTCGCAAGAAACAAAATGCAGCATTTTTTTATTGACAATCAAAACTAATAGGGAAGACCTTCATGAAGTGTAATAGGGTGTCTATCCTCCATGAGCAAGTTTGGGTTTCCCCTGACTCTCCTTTCTCTTGTTGCTACTTGTCCACTCCCGCCTCGGTTCTTAAGAGTTCCCCTTCTCACTAATTCATTTCTGTCCACGTCAACCCTCCCAGTCTCTCTCTTTCCCTCTAACTGTTGTCTATTCTTCACCCTTCCAGTCCACATCAATCATTTTATGTGTCTTACACACACTCCCTCTGATTCTCATCGACTGAACAGCAGTAGCGGCCAGTGTTGTGGAAGAGTGGAGGGGTGGGGGGGAAGGGGTCGAGGGGCAACAAAATAAAAAATAAAAAACATACCCACAGCTGGCCGCGTTGTGCTCTTCTGCTCCTCTCCTCGCAGGCACAGGCTCTCCGACTCTACGGAGGCCAATCCTGACGCTGCTCTCATGTTATGAAAGCAGCGTCAGAATTGGCCTGGGCGCTCTGTATTAGTGCTTCCAATGAGACTGGGAGCCTGTGCCTGCTGTCTCCAACCCAGCAACGCAGCTCAGGTTGGAAACAGCTTCGGTGCCCATGATGGTTTAGCCGGCCTGAGACGGCCGGACAAACTGTCATGCGCACTGAGAACAGTGCTCACCACTCTTCCTGCAGCCTATCACCCCCCAACGGCCCGGCCCTCAAAGACCCAGCAGGAAAGGAAATAACATAAAAAGGTGTTCATTATCATTTTATTTTTCCTTTCCTTTCGTTTTGAGGTAACTGGCGGGGGGGGCGATGGTCCTCCACCATAGCAGAGGAGCGGCTGCTGCTGAATAGATTTGCCTACCACTTTCCCACCCACTCATTCTTTCTGCTTACACTCAATCTCACCTGTTTGCCTTTATCCATATATCTGATTTGTGTCCCATTTCCTCTCCGGCCACCACAGCTCTCCTCTCATTACTTCTTGTCCATTGTCTCCTTCCAAACTTCTGCGCCTCTCCCATTTCACTGCTGCTGATCCATTTCCTCTCTAGGGCTAGTCTCTTCCTCTTCTAAATTCCTATTGTCCTCTTCCCTCTGCAGCCCCCACTGCTCTTAGCAGCTGGAGCCCCTATCACTCTCAGCCTCACCAGAGTCTACTCTCGCACTGCACCTTGGCCGCACCACATTTTCTACTATTCATCTACTTGTCTAGTTTCCCTGGCGTGCACTCTGATGCCTAACAGCTTCTTTTCGTCACTTCCTTCTGGGTACCCCTCTGTCCACCTGCCTAAATGCTTCATGCCACCTCTCCTCTCAAGTAAGCCCTGGCTCTTACTGTCCCACTGCTTCTTCAAGTCCATAACCATGCAGCCATTTTTAACTCTGCCCTTCTCGCTGTTTTTTACCTTCAACACTTTGTCACATACCCTCTCTGTTGTTGCCTTTGTTTTCTAAAGTTTGATAGCAAGACCTACCAGCTCTTCCATGTGGAGCACAGGGCACATTCCAGCTTCATCAGTTCCTAAGTAACTCCCAAAATCCATTTGAAACTGTTTTCACAAAGTTGTAATTTTTTTAGTATGCAAGCAATAAAGTGCATTTCTAACCGCAGTCCAGTAGGTTATTCCGGTACATATTTTAATTGAGGGCTACAGTTACACTTGTAAGGCAATTTAGTCCATATATCCTGTTTGTATGGCTTTCTAGTTTGCATTCATTGCTCTTGTTTGTCCTGCTTACATAGACTAATATATTGCTAATTTTAACTCTGCCACTTATTTCCGCTTCTTGTCCTATCTGTCTGCCTGTCTGTAGGTTTAGAGACCCCATTTAATTGTGCATTCAAGTGTGCACTGCTGTGGTGTCTGCTGTCATTTTAAAGTCAGCCCTGCTTTCCAGGGTGGTTTTTAAATAAAAGTGTATTCAAATTCGACTTTGGAACTAAAAGTACTTTCAAAGTATAAAACTACCCTTTTATTACATGTATGTCACCCTTAAGGTCTGCCCTAAGTGCCCCAAGGGTAGGGTTCCTTGTTATGAAAAGCAGGGACATAAAAAATATGTTTTATATGCCCTACTGGGGAAAAACAGCCAAAGTCATTTTTCCCTATTGTAGTGCTGCTTGCCTCACAGACTTATATGGGAAGGCATTATTAACCTTAATAAAGTCTAACTGTTGATGGGAACTAGCTAGTAATATCATTCAAAGTATCAATTCAATTCAATATACCTTTATGTGAATCCATGTTGTTGTTAAAAAAAACCAATTCATTACATTAAAAACCACAACATACATAAATATGACCGATAATGAATAAAAAATGTAGACATCCAGGGCCCTCAAAAGAACATTAAGTGCAAAATTGTGCATCAGAGCTATAAAGAATTCATGGAGAAACATGCTCTTACGGCAGTTTTCAAAAAGGCACCCACACAAATTGTCTTAGCTTCATCATTCAGGTGAAGGAACACATCACTTGACTCTATTAAATGCCTAATTCCTCGTTTTTTTAAAAAGGGGACGAGAAATTATTTGGAATATATAAGATAAAACCCACAAAAAACATAAAATGTGATATTGACTGTCTTGAGTAGCCATCACAGGGACATGGCGTAAAACCCAAATTAATGTTAAAACACAGCGGGAAAAATAACAGATATTTTGCTGTCCCAGCCCTTTACCGAAATAGAAGGCTTCGTTCCCATTAGCCTCTCACACTAATTAAGTACATTGCCATGTTATCTGAGGGGGCGAGTAACATTTAATTTGACAAGCTCTCTTTCACAATTTCATTACGCAGTCTGTTGGAAATTGCCTGGTTGTATAGTGCCTGCCATAACTTTTTATTAATATTTAATTTAAGTGGATCATCAAAAATCCATCCAAGATTGATGGAGCACAATATGGATCTTACACTAGCTAGCTATGGAATTTCAATCCCCTTCTCACAAGTGTGGCAATCCTTAATGATGTTTCTGGTTAAACAAGCTTTTTCATTTTTCCAGATGGCAAGCCATATAACAGTGATTGGGACTTTATGTAATCCTCAATGTATGAGATATCTATTTCTCTATGGCAAATGTAAGTTGAAGACGAAATAGGAGCCATAAGGGCCTTTCTACAAAATCCATACTCTTCCAATTGAACTGGATTGCAATTCTGAAATCCCCAGGTGTCAGATCCATATGTGGCTGCAGGCAAACATTTTGTTTTATATATTTGTGATAAAGGGGGGACAGCACCCCCACCCTTCGGTTGCGGTAAGGAAAATAGTGCGCAAATTGATTTTGTTTGCTTTTGCCTGCTTTGCGCAACTTGTGGGCCCCTTGAGCCTGTGGCTGAAAATAATATTCCCAAATTGGAAAAAGTACTAACTTCTAATAGCTTGTTTTTGTTGCCTGCAGAAATAGAGGATAGGTGATGTTTCTTTGGACCACAGGCCATAATAAAAGATTTGCTAAGATTTGGTTGTAAATCTGAGGTGGCCCAAAAAATAAACAAAGCCCTGTACCAGGCGTCGTAGAGCATTCGGCGTGTGTGCCATTCAAACTGTATCATCTGCTTATAAAAGTGTTGGTAAAGGGGAGCAATTGATTAGATGAACAATTCGGGTCCTGTTCATTAAAAACAGGTGATGGTTACTAACATATAATGTGAATAAAAGTAGTGCCAGTACGCAACCTTGCATCACTCCTTGTGAAACATTTATTGGAGATGAAACCTCACGGTCTGTGGTGATTCTAAATTTAGCCTTCATATCGGTGTGCAAATATGCGAGAAAGTGCCCTAGTGCCTCATCCAGTCCCTGGGCGAACATGTTCGTCCAAAGCTTAGACTGATTTACACAGTCAAAAGCTTGGGATAGATATATGAATGCTAAATACACTGGTGACTTAAGTGCAATGGTATCTTTTCCCATTATAAGTATCAAGTTTAAGCATTGTTCGACTGTGCCAATATTACTCCTAAACTCTATTGACAGGGATATAAAACGGACCTTGCTTCCACCCAATCCTAAATATGGGTATATACGATTCTTTCTAGAATCTTAGCTGTAGTGTGGATAAGAGAGATCAGTCTATACCAACTAGGTTGGGTCGGGTCTTACTTTTTGTAATTCTGCATGATGATAGACATTGGCCAAGATTCAGGTAACGGGGAGAGAGTCAAACCATTAAAACATTCAATAACAGAGGTGCCCAGAACTCAATGGATATTTTAAAGATCTATTGGAACTCCATCTGATCCGGAAGCCTTCACACCCAGACTTTGAGCAATTATTTCCTCCACTTTATCTATAGATACAGAAAAATCAATACAATGGCCCTTCACCTTTTCTGTACTTGGACCATCAACAGAAGCATATATTTTAGACAGTGTGCCTCCCAAAGAGCACTAACAATATGACAACCTAATGGTTTTGCCAATTGTGTCCCTCTCCTTAGTCCTAACTCCAAAACACGTTACTATTTTTTGTTGTCGCTGATAATGCAAGTAAATCCCATTGATTTTACCAATTTTCTACTTGCAGATGTGTTTTTACATATCTTACGGTATGTACCCACTTCTATAGGATCCCTAGGGATGCATGTGAGTGTCTTCCTTAAATTACGGTTAGCAGTTGAGCACCTTGATTTAGAATGTTTAGAGTGCATGGGGCATAGCAATTTGCTTTTAATATTTAGGCATAATTGAGTGAAGGCTGGAACCACCCCTTGACTCACACCATCAATGTCCAAGCATACCTCAACCAGGGCCATATTTTCTCTGACTGTAGTGTGGAAGAGTTGGGGTTGGTCAATATCCCTCCATTTCAATCTTAAGTAACCAGTGTGTATTTGTAAGCTGGATGCCCCAAGCTTAAGATATCCTTTTTAGACAGAGCAAAGGTCTCCTCGAGAGGGTTGTGGTCCCCAACAGTAGAAGCTATCACCCTCCCCCATAACACAGAGACGAATAAATTAGATGTTATCAAAAATATAATGTTATAGAAGTGCGTTCTCTGCCTGTATTTGTAGGTATCACTTGCTTACTAGGGCCTATAGTATCCCTTACATTAAGTAAATTATAAGAATATAGAAGGTTCTTTCGTTCTTCTCCATAGGTATCAGTGCCGGGAATACATCAGTTATAACTAAACTCTTTGATTGTACTACATATTGTTGCAGGGATATTATTGCAACCCAATCTGGCATTAAAATCACCCATAATTCAAAGTATTGAAATAATAATTACACTAAAGTCAACAAGTTGCCAAGGTCAGATTTATTAGAACTATTACAGGAAAGTAGTTTTAGAACTTACGTTCCTGAAGTTACATAAAACAGCCCGGTAGCAGACTCTTCTGATTGGCCAGCCTTTGACAGCCTGAGCCAAGCTGCTCCCTGAGTATGTGTGAAGAGGCTTGGAGCTGAAACTAGAAAGCAATTCAGTGGGAGAAGACTTGCTTCCTGGAAAAGCCAGGGAGACAAACGGGGCTGGGGTGATAAGCTGGACTTCAAAAGCAGGAGAACAGATGTCATAGGACCCAGGCCATCCTCCTTTTCCTTGACACTTAACAAGATGGGAGCACCCTTAATTAGATTAGTAGAGGAGCTGGAAGGGCGGTGTAATGAATTGTTAGCCACAACTTTGGGTTGGGTTAGCCAGACACACACTCCAAGGAGAGAATTTCTCCATTTTGATTTTTGGAGAACAGTGCATTGTAGGGCACAAATATGCCACACTTTGCAGGAAGTGGTCATAGAAGACCGTAGCAACTTGAAGCCTATTGTTGGGGTGACCCCCTCTTGCATCAAGAGAAGGAGGACAGCTCTGCTGGACTCTTGGACTGCATCACAGAAGGCTTGCACTCAGAAGGACTGTACCTGCTGCACTCTCAAGGCTCCACAAAAAAAGATTGTGCCTTAATCAAGAAAAAGGAGTGTAGTGAAACTTTGACTTTGTCCCAGTCCAGCGTGACCAGATTGCTGCGAGTGCCGCTTTAAGCTTTTTGGCGCTAGAATTGATGTTTTTTTTAATTTAGTCTTTCAAAAGTTCATATCTCCGGTTCCCTACATTATAATTTTATCATTTTGGTGTCAATTTAAAGATGAAAATATTCACTGATTTTATAAATTGGTATTGGATTTGTATTGTGTTGCATTTTTTTACTTAGTTATTGTTTTGGTGATATTAAATGCTTTACAACTGTCTCCTAAGTTAGGCCTTACTGCTCATTGCCAAGCTATCAAAGGTTGAGCAAGGAATAATTTATTGAGCCTACACTGGACCTTAGTGATTGTACTAATATTACTAGCTAAAGGTGCATACCTCTACTTATTAATAACCCACCTTCCTACTGGCCGGCTGCTCCTCAGGTGAATGCAGGGGACAGTATTCTCTGAACTAGGTGTTGAATGGGTCAGAAACATGCACTGAATTTACTAATAATAATTACTGCAACCTGTATATTAGTTACCTTGTTAAATTTTAAATTGATGGGTGTTTATATAACATGTTTATATTCTGTGAGTAGTTTAGATATGCTGTAACATTATTTGCATACACTGTAAGAAAACGTTTGGTATTAAGTATACCGCTATAATAGGTACACACAGGAGCCTTTTGGGTTGAAAGTATTGATTGCTTGTAATGCATACAGTGGGGAGATGGTGTGCTTAAATGTTGCAGTGCTTGAAGGTTACTTCTAAAGAGGTCTCAATAAGCACTTAGTTGGGTTTTGAAGTGAGAAAGTAGCTGCCACCTTTTTAAAAGTTAAGTGATGCTAGAAGACTGTAAACATCCACATTCCTTTAGAGCAGAATTTGAAACTGTTTCTTTCTAGATGTTTACATCCATCGATTACATGCTATCACACAAAATCTTCACTCTCTATAGTTCTTAAAATCCCACATGCAACATTTACAGCCAATTAAACTTTTATTTTTCTTCGCCCTTATCAATTTTGCATGCACCATGCCTCCCCTTCTACCTTAAGCCTGCCTCTTCTGAATATAGACTACTGTAAATCTGATGCGTGTCTGTATCTCTTTTTTGAAACCATATCCGTGCTGCAGCTTGAAATTACAGAGCTATGGCAGCATCTTGCTGAGGCTCCATGGCCAGTATTGGACCTAAGGCTTTCACGTGCTTCTTCTGCGGCCAAATCTAGCATGCTCAGCGTGCATGATGTGCTGTGCTCCATAGAAATTGTCCTCCGCCATTTATCCACCACATAGCAGTACAAAGGGAGCTCGTGGCCTGGAGACGGGCACTCCTGATGACTGTCATCGGAGAGGCCAGGACCAGTTAGGCCTTCCACCACCTGGGGGCAGCAGTGGGAACTGTGCAGCAACACCACCCCCACATCCCGCTCCCGGTGCATTTACACTTCATAGCTGACCCTGTAGTGCACTGGCAATCACTTAGACAAACACTACAGGTGAAATATAACAGTGCTTTATTTTACACGTCTGGTTCCTTTCAGGTCCCTACTCTTACTGTCCCCTTCCTGTGTCCACTCCTCCTCTTCCTCTAGCCCCCTAGCTCCGCCCGCACCCAGCTACTAGACTGCACTCCAACATTACATCTCCCCCCTTGTTAACGAAATGAACTTAGCGTATAACCTATTTAGAGTTCCTGGGTCAGCCATACGAGTCCGCGGGCTGTTTGCTTGAGATACATGGACGCATCTTAGCTTGCGTTGTGTGGCCTTCTGCCTCCTAGACGAGAGCATCTTTTATTATGAGAGTACATCTTTGCACTGGCGCGACTTCTCGCGTGATGTGCATATGCTCAGATTCATGATGGTTTTTACTCAACTTCTGAGTGATCCACTCACTTTCAGTGTCTGAGGTGCTTATGGAGAGCTCAGTTTGATATCGGCAGTCTGTCCTCCTTTGTGACTCTTGCTCATGTGACGCTCGGCCTCTTTTCTGAGGGGACATTGTTCTGGTTCCCTTCCGAGTGCCTGCATGTATTTTTACTTCCTTTTGCCTTGTCAGGTCAAGAACAACACTGTTTTCCTGTTTCAAGTCCGGGACGCCAGCCGGTGGGGTAAGAACTGTGGAGATCATCTTGGTATGGCTTGGAGACTGATTTGCTGTCTTTGGTTGTCTCTCCCACTCCTGCTCGTGCCTAGAACAGGTGAACCCTGAAACCGGCTGGGTATTTGTGTGTTTCGTTCTCATCCGATGATGACTTGTCTCTCTTGACATGTCCGGCTTCTTTTGCAGATCGACTGGTTGGTCCGTTTGTATCTGGGTGCTAATGGCCACAATGTCGGTTTTCCTTTTATAGGACCTTCGAGTCAACCTCGCTGCCCCTATCCGGGGTGACAGTGTAGTATGTGTGTCATGATGCACCTGTGATTGATATGACAGGTTATCTGGTGGAGTGACCAAGTGTGCACTGACGTTGGTGTGAGACGTGTCGCTCTTGACGGGAAGAGTGTCCCGTGGTTCTCTGATGTGTTCGGGTGCTTGGCGCCATGGCCGTTGTCGGGCCCACGACTCCGTCGACTCAAAGGATCGGACCGAAATGCTATCTGAATCAGAAGGGTTCTCTGTCACTTCCCTCTGAGAATGTTCCTTTGAGAATGTTGCGCTTGGCCGTTGTCGGGACCACGACTCCGTCGACTCAAAGGATCGGACCAACGTGCTTTCTGAATCTGAGGGGTTCTCCGTCAGTTCCCTCTGTGAGTGTTCCTTTGAGAATGTCTTAACAGGTGGTCTTCGGAACCGGGAAGTCCGTGACGAGCTGCTTTTCACCTTGGAATTGTCTTTGAGATGCTTCTCCGTGTGCCTTCGTTGGAACATCTTCAATGTTGTCTCATTTGAGAGGTTGTTTGATGATCCCGTGCTTGTTCCTTGTGCTTGATCCCAAGCTTTTGCCTCTTCGTCCTTCTCGCCTGAGGTTAACCATCTCCGCTCTGTTTCTTCGTTGTCGCGGGGCCCATGAATGCATGGATCTTTTCTTGTTCGTTGTTGTGGAGGACCAGTCCATCTTGTGCGATCTGTTTCTCCTTCCCGATTGTTTGGTGCTCTAACATCTCTGATCTGAGGGTGGTGTGTTCTCCTGCCAGCTGTTTCCTCAGACTCGTCTTCACTCCTTGGCGATTGATGTTCCGGCGTCGATTTCCGGTGTTGACCATTGCGACCCCTTTTTCTATGGTTTGTCTTTCTCCCCCACTTGTTGTGCAGAATGCCATCTTGTCCAGGAGTGCAATCTGTCCCACTGGACGCTCCCTCCTCATCAGAGTAGCGTGTGTCATACTTTGAATGACTCCTTGAGGGACTCCTGGGGGATGAATAACTCCTGGGAGTTGTTATTTGGATGGTTGACTCTGAGTAATCTTTGGTTGATTCTGAGTAGTCGGACGCTGAGTAATCTGACTCTGAGTACTCCTTGTCACTGTGTCTCTCCTGTTGTCTTTTCGCTGGTCTGCCTTCTCTCTCTCTCTTTTGTGTTTGTTTGATTTCTGAGTTCTCTCTTCCCAGGTATCTCGAAGTTTTGCACTCAGGTGCACATCCATCAATTTGTCTCTTGCTTGGACTTGCATTCCAATTTCGGCTTTCTTGATAATTTCCTTTAACGACCAATGCCCTCTCAGTATTTTGTGCTTTGTTTCGGGGTTTTCACAGCCTTCAATTCTTCGGAGCCGAACAGCATCCTCATTTGTAAACGTGTTGAAATGACAGCCTTGTACCAGACTTTGCAACCGAGTGATGAAATGTGGCAATGGTTCGCCTGGTTCCTGCCGTGCTGTGTTGAAAGCCATGCGATCATGATCCACATCTGCCTGTGCATTGAGATGGGCACAGAGCTCCTCTTGGAGTCTATCATAGATGTCCGCTTCTTCTTTGGAAAATGTTATAATTGGGCATCGGCCCCCAGGACCCATCAGATGGAGGAGTAGCACCAGACATTTTCTTTCTCTTTGCTCACCGTTGGCTTTCAAGAAATCGTCCAATGCTTCCAGCCACCAGTGTCGTTCGAGGCTCTTGATCCAATCGTCAATCTGCGCCGCTGGGGGCGATACTTCAGTGTGTGGAGTGAACCATTGAGCTACGTCTCCTCCCGCCATGAGAGAGGGAGATTCTGATCTGTCATAGACGCGGGGCATTGTGCTGTTCACTTTTCTTCGGGTTTTCCTTTCGACTGTTGCAAATCCTCTAGTCACATTATCAATGAGATAGCCTAGTGTTTGTTGTGCTCGTTTCGGGTTTCAGTTGCTTCTGCTTGTTCAACTATGTGGTTGTCTCTGCTTGTGTTTTAGCTTGAGCTTGTTTGTCAGTTCTTCCTTTGGTTCACTCATGTTTGGTCAACAATGCACCCTTGAATTTATCCATGGTTAGTGATAATGTTGGGTTTCACTTGCTTGTTGTGTGTGTTTATTGGCTACTTCACACTTGCTTTGGCTCGTGCTCGTTGCTGATTCCATTGTAATTATTTATGCGTTGTCTTTATTTATGTTTGCTTGTTGCTTCCTTTCTGTTTGATTATCGATTGAACATCACCTTTACTGATGCTTATTCGTCTGTTACTTGTGGTGATTCAGCTTCTTGCATCTGTCAATGCTTGTTGGTCTGATACTTGTTTTGCCTTGGCCACTGTTTGTTTACTATCTTTGTCAGTTCTTGTTTGCTGGATTTTCCAATGCTTGTTTATTTTCCTTTGCCAATGCTCGTTGATTTGCATGTACCAATGTTTGTTTCTGTAGTTGCTCTTACTTCTCTTTTGCATTCGCCTGTGCTCATTTCCTCATCACACCTCTTGCGTTTGCTTGGGCTTGTTCTCTTATTATGCTACTTGCATTTGCTTGTGCTTATTGGTGTCCACGTGTTGCTTCCATCTATCTCTTGCATGCGTCTATGCTTGCTTCTTACCTTTGCCAGTGTTTGTTTACCCCTTTGGGGCAGTCTGGCCTGTCTTCCTTGTGTTCGTGTGCTCAATCAGGCACTTTCCATTTGCCGCTGCTTGTTGTTTAGATCTCTTCTCGTTTTCTTTGCACTTGCCAGTGCTTGTTGATCTCTTTGGGGGCTGTCTTCCACTTATATTCCCTGACTTGACTTGTGCTGCTGATCACCCTCGCATTATCCATTGGAGCCACATGATGCCTGATTTAAAAATGGCCGCTCCTTCACTTCACAGGGGATGTCTCCTTGAGTTGCCTGACTCTAAAATGGCCGCCCGCATCCCACGAGGTCTGGCTGTCCCGGGCCCTTCTCCCCCTTCAGGGCTCCATTAAGGACTCACCCACGGTCGCGGTCAGCTTCAGCAGCGTCGCTGTTGTGTTTCCGGCACCCCACCGTTAGGTAGGCTCGGGATCCGCTCCCGACTCGTTTTTCTCCGCGCCCTGGCTATTCCTCACGCATCGGGCGGGAATTTGCTGCTCGACGAGCCAGTCTTCCTTTTGCCAGCATCCACAGATCTCGGCTCTGCCTCCTGCTTCACTCAGGCACTGACGCCGCACCGCAGACTCTGGATCGGGCTCCCGATCTCTTTGTCGCTCTATCGTAGCCCCGGGACCACTTGAGGCGCACCTTCAGATTTTGGCGCGTACCGCGCTCCGTTTCAAATCTGCTTCTTCCCGCGCTCGACCAGGCTGCGCTCAATCAGGCTGCAGGACTCCACGCGAACCATGTATCGCGGAGCACTCACCACTACCGCTGGTCGCTTTCCTTTGGGGCTCGTGTGTCGCAACTGCGAATCTCCTCGCACGACGCCCAGGGACTGGACACTCCTCATTGGGGTCCGGGGAGAGCCGACAGCTCATCCCACCCTCGTCGCCAGTTGTAGTGTCCTGGCAATCACTTAGACAAACACTACAGGTGAAATATAACAGTGCTTTATTTTACACGTCTGGTTCCTTTCAGGTCCCTACTCTAACTGTCCCCTTCCTGTGTCCACTCCTCCTCTTCCTCTAGCCCCCTAGCTCCGCCCACACCCAGCTACTAGACTGCACTCCAACATTACAGACCACAGAACCAGAGTTGATCAAGGTGCGGTTGACGCCTGGTTCCAGGATTTTACAAGGAAGGAAGGTTACCTTCAAATACTCACTGCTCACTACCTAAGAAACTGGGAGGCCCCAAGGACGAGGGAAACCCCCAAGAGCTTTTTTGCAGGGGCCCAACAGATGGTACCGGGTGCAGGCCCACAGGAAGAGGACCAGACTCACGGTTATAATGCGGCCATCTTGAAACAGGCTAGGCCCCACTGAAAGGCGTTGCTTATATGGTGTAAAGTATCCAGTCGTTCCACCTCCTTGTCTCCTGATTCCTATAGACTACACTCCTACAGTGTTCACCTTAATAGGGATGGAGAGACTCCTGCTGGGCCCTGTCAGTCAACGGGTCAACACACTGCCTAGAGATACCAATTGCTGAACATGTGGGTCTATCCCATGACCCCCTGCAGCAGACCTCCTCTTGCCACAAGTGGGATGGACGAGGGATACTGTTGGCCGCAAGCTTTGCCCACTCCCACAGACTTTACTAAGATCACCTGATGTAATACACCCCTTAAGCACACCAGTTCATGTCAAAAGGCTATCATGCCTGCCAACTGCTCTTTTCTGAGGCGTGGCCAACTAAAGCAATTGTATGGCAACATCTCCTAAAGCCATGGTGGACACCACACACCGTGGACACAGCTGTGGCAATGATTCTGAAAGAACGATTCTGAAAGAACTAGCTGACAGCAGGCTTTCTATAAGCACAGTTAACACTGCAGGTTAGGACAACGTGGCGACAGTACAATCCCAACAAGGAGACATCACACACTTCCAAGCACACCTCGTGTCAGTTAAGAGGAGGCTTAGAGAAGCTGAACGCTGTCTCGATGAGCAACCAGATTAGGGCCCTGAGTTGTGAAAATCGCACAGGAAAGCTAAAAACATGGAGGATCATAACAAGAGAGACAATGTACTTGTCTCAGTGTTCCCAGAACAGACAGAAAAAGAAGATATGTTTTTATTCTTACGCACCCCAATTACCACTCTGTTGAATGTCACTATCAACACACTGTTGGATTTCAGGGGGCACATCGGGTATGCTACAGCAACACAAAGGCAGAGGGCCCACTGCTCCACATCCTGCTCTGCTGTTTCTGGCATAAACAGGCCCGTCAAATCATTACACAGATGAAAAAACACGCCCGTACAAATTTGAGAATTCTCAGATATATTTTTTGTGGACTTCTCACAAGACACTTATGCTAAATGGAAAGGCTTCCTGGCCCTGCGAATGAGGCTCAATAAAAAGGGCATAAAATATGGCTTACTGGAGCTGACCACGATGTCTGTCATTATCCACGGACGTACTATGTGGTACAATAACTCTGATTATGTGCAGAAACTTCTTGATGAACTAGAGGGTGCGGACTTGGAAACTGTGAATGAGAAACGTCAAGGTGCCCCTCCGGGTTTGTACTCCGAGAAGAGACTCAGATGGGAACTGCTGACCAATAAATGGGCTCAAGGGGGAAATCCATGACAAGGGATGCACACCAAATCTAGAGACAAGTCCAGGGGTTTGGTTTATTGTTGACCGCTCAATTATTTAAAATCATTACAGTAAAAATAATAAAAAAACAAAGAAAAGAAAGAAAAAAAACCTAAAAATTGTAGCCATCCCCCCTTTCTCGCCCACCCTTGCCGTCCCCCCCCCCGCCAATCTACGAGTCTTTGGAACACTGTTTCCGACAGACAAATCCTGTATTGCAAAGTCCCTTTTGCCGTCAACTCCGGGAACTTAATTGTGCTTCGGCAATGGTTCAATCGGGCTGGCTCTTCATTGCCCATAGATTGTTACTGAGGCATCTTGTCTGCCTCTTCTCAGTCTCTTTGTTTCACGTGTTTATGGTGAAGCACTTATGTCTAAGGCAGTCTAATATGGCGAGTACATTTTGCCCCTCTTGCGAGGAAGTGTGTTGTTGTTTCCGAGAAGCACCAGTCTGATGCCCCCCTGCATGTTCTGATGCCAAGGTCTCTTAAGATAGGGGGGAGCATCCTTTGTTGCTCACTGGTTATTTTGGGGCAGCAACATAGTAAGTGGAGCCAGGATTCCTTTTGGTAGTTGCATAGGCGGCAAGATGTAGCACCATCTACACGTGCCCATGCTGGATTGAAGTCCGCAGTTCCTAGGGCGACTAGTCTCATAAAAAGGATTTGCCTGTGGGCCTGGGCCCCTAGTGCTTTACTTAGGTGTGGTTGAGCTTTCTCCATAATGTAAGATTCGTTCAATGTGGGGGCGTGGCCTGAGGCGTCAAGATGGCCTTCGCACTCTGAGAGTGCTCCGGACCCCCTCCGTCATCCGCCTCATATCCGCCGCTACCAGCCCATGATTAATCGCTCCACCTGCCGGACACTGCCCCCTGTGCTGCCCGCTGTCCCCCGGTGTCCTTGAAGACCCGCTTCGGCTCTCCCTTCCTCACCTAAAATGGCGGCCCCCAGGTAGCGTGGACCAAGGCCCGGTCGTTCGCACCCTTGTGGTCTGGTGATCTCATCTCCTGCGGCTGGTGGAGGGGGGCGGCGGACCCGCGAGGCTGCCTCTTCGCCTCGGGACTGCGGACTGCTTGCTGGAGCTGGTGGCCCGCGGCTGGTGGAGCCGCCCGAGACCCCAGGTGCCCTGAGCCACGCATGAGTGGCGGCCAGACCGAAGCGCCGCCCCGGAGCTGTGGGCGGAGTGGTTGGTGCTGGGACGGCGGCGACTGGTCCAGGACGCCGGAGGAGCTAAGGGAGCTGCCAACACTGGCCCTGAGCTGTGCCGCCGTGGGAGTGCTGGTCCATGGAGCAGACCCGACAGTGAGGAGCGCCTGGAGGGGGAAGTGCAGCCGGGGCCTCTGCTGTCAGTCCTGAGGCCAGGGACTCGCCTGGTCTGCCCCAACTTGCCCCCTATGGGGAGGCCCCCCGAGCCCCCGGCTCTGGCGCCCTCCTGGTGGGCCTTGAGGGGGGGCCTCCGAGGAGAGCTGCGGACTGCCGGGGGCCCGCGGGTACTGGCCCGAGAACTTTCCTCTTCCCTGGGCGGTGAGACCTCGCCCCCGCTGGATTGGCACGGACCGGGGGCTCCCGGGGGGGGGGGGCAGAGGTGGGCCTGGTTCACCTGGAGGCCACTGAGGCTGGACTGGAGTGCTGAGGGGCTTGGCCTGGCCGCCTGCACCGCGTTGCGCCCTTCCCTTACGACCTGACTGTTTGATCGCTGGCCTGGACGCCCCATCTTCCCCCGAGTGGAACACCGTGCGGAGGCTTAGCCGGGGGTAAGTCGGTCATCTCATCGGGTGGCATCCCCCCTCTCCTTCCTCCCACCCCTCCTGGAGCTTTGGATTGGGGGTCCTTGGTGTTGACGGGCTGGGCGTGGGGGCAAAGTTCGGCCACTATATCGGGTGGCAGGGGCGCTGACCGGGGAGCCCTTCCATTCCTTCCATAACGTGTGCTGGTCGACTTGTCTGGAGATTATGGGGGAAGCCCGGCGCCCTTCATTCCCGGGCCCCTCGACCCAAACAACGATGGAGCAGTTCGCGAAGTCAGATCGGGGCCCCGGCGGCGGAACGCCGGCTGGCTCTGGCTTAGCCGGGGAGATCTCTCGACCATCATTATAGGCGATCAGCAAGTCCCAGGCATCCGTGGAGAACAAGATAGGGGAAGTATGGATAGATGTGGCCTTAATTCGTCAAGACCTTCGCAAGGCCACAGAACGCATCCCCGAGGTGGAGTCCCATATCTCCATGGTGGAAGACGACGTAAGCACCCTCAAGTCTCAGGTGGCCTGTCTCCAGTCGCAGACCTTGGAGCTACACCGTAGAGCAGAGGATGCCGAAAGCAGGGCGCGCCGCAAAAACCTGCGCCTCCTGGGTTTCCCCGAGTGAGTTGAGAAGGACCGTGTTGCCACCTTTATGGAGACATGGATCTGCTCCTGGATTCCTAAGGAGAAACTCTCCCCCTGGTGTGCGGTCAAGCAGGCCCACCGCTCTCTTGCCCCTAAACCGCCACCAGGTGCCCCTGCTCGCCCCATCATCCTTCGTATCTTCAATTTTCGCGGAAGGGACGCCACACTGGGGGCGGCCAGGGAGCTGGGGCCACTGCACTACCAGGACTCTAAAATAATGGTGTTTCCGGACTACTCCAGATAGGTCCAGAAGCAACGTCGCTCCTACGATGAAGTCAAACAAAAACTCAGAGCGATAGGCCTTCACTAGGGGCTCCTCTTCCCGGCCCGACTCAAAGTGATCTTTCAAAAACAAGACTTTTATCTTCGATTACCCTCAGGCCGCGTGGACCTGGCTCATGGAGGAGCGGCCCCTCCTGCCAGGAGTGTCTCTCTCTCCTTCCCAGAGGGCCCCGGGACGACAGAGCCAGTGCGCGCCAAAGCCCCGACGACGCAAGACTGAATCCCGGAGGAGAGGCGGCCGTCGAGGTGGGCGCTCCCGGTCGCCGCAGGCTCAGTCCCAGCGCTCGCCGACTCAGACCCAGGGGCAAAGACCCAATCCCCCACCGCTAGCTTCCTACTTTACTCGACCTGGGCAGCGTCCCTGGACCCAAGTGCAACTCTGCGACGTGCAATGTCAGACTCAGACCGGTCAGGGAGCCCCGTGATTCGTGGCTCTGATGGGGAGACCAGGTCATGAACGACACTGCCTCCGATGCCGGGGCTCCACCTTTGGGTTCTTCATCACTGCGGCTGCCTCTGACTCCTCCCACCATCTCTTACAGAGCTCACTTGATTGGTTTGGTGCGGTACTAACCTTTGCTGTAATCCTGGGTTCTGGCAATCTAGCTAAGTCATACCTGTTCTTGCTGTTAGCATTTCATCCGAACACATGGAGGGGGGTCCGACTGAGCCATGTCCCATTTTTGTGGTTGCTAACCGTTTTAGTTTAGCTGTTTACCTCCCTGGGAGTTGGTAGTGTTAGGAATTGTTCAGGGCGACAGATGCTTCACTTTACTAAGTATAGGGTGGGGGGAGTTGGGGGGCGAGGGAGGGGGAGGAGACCCAGAAATTTGTTATTTTTAGCCGCCTACGGGCCGCTGTGTTCTGTTCCTATTGGTAGCAAAATGGTTTTTCCTTCATCATCAGCTGGCGCACACACCGTTACCTCCTCTACCCATGTCCTGGGGCCCAGGATCTGGGTGGGGCTTCCTCTCCGGCCTGGCACGGCCTCTCACATGCACCCGCATTATCTAACTTTCATTTTCATACATGTCTTCTGCCTATAACACACCCCTCCACATTCTCTCCTGGAATGTAAATGGCCTTCTGGACCGCATCAAGAGTACAGCGGTGCTTCCCACAGCCCACTGCCACATGCCCGACGCCTTGCTTCTCCAGGAGATGCACCTCCTGGGCTCCCACTGCCATTTCTTAGCCCATTACGGGTTTGACTGAGTCTGGCACTGGCTTTGCCCGAGGTTCCCGGGGGGGTGGCCATTCTCCTTAGACGGGGGCTTTCCTTTACCTTGGTTACCGCCGAATCCGACGCGCAGGGGATGTATGTGGCCTTGTCAGGGTTGATTGAGGGAATCCTGTGAACCTCCTGTGCACCTATGTCCCCCAGGCGCTCTTGGCACCCACCCTTCGGCGCCTGATGCAGGTGATCTCCTCCCTTCCACAGGGCCTCACTGTCATCGGGGGAGACTTCAACACTGTCTTGCAGCCCTCTGAAGATGAGACGGGCACTCCGTCAGTGCAGCGGTTGGTCTCTGCGAGGAACCTTGTGAGATGGACTTCGGCTGTGGGTCTCTGCGACGTCTGGAGGGTATGGCACCCCCGAGGGGAACAATACACACACACGTCGGCTGCTCACCATACCCACTTCCGCATAGATCATGTCCTAATGACCGCCATAGATTGCCAACTGGTATCAGGAGCGGATATCCTCCCCAGAAGAATCTCTGACCATTCCCCCATCTCTCTCCGCATTGGGTCCCCTGCTGCGGGCCCTAGGTCGGTCTGACGACTGAACGCTTGGTTCCTGCAAGACCCCACATTGGTGGAGTCCCTGGGCCAGGAATCTCGCCACTACTTCTCCACCAACACAGGCTCGGTCCCTACGCAGGGAACGCTCCTCTAGGCAACTGGCGCTGGTCCGAGACGAGATTCGGCGGATGTCCCTGGAGTCGGCCAAAATGCTCTGGCGCTCCTCTGTGGCACGTATCTACGGCTGGGGGGACAAAAATTGTAAACTTCTTCACAACCTGGTGTCATACCCAGAGCCAACCGTATTATCCCAGAGATCCGGACGGTCGCAGGGACCCGTCAAGTGACGTCGTCGGCCATCGCACAAACCTTCGCGCACTACTATGCGACCCTATATGCAGCGCACCCTCCCGGTTCCTCCCTAGCTGGACCACTGGAGGAATATGGAACCCACCTGCCATGTCTCTCTCGAGAGACCGCTGATGCTCTGGACGGCCCTCTCACCCCGGAAGAAATTGACGGGGCTATCTCCCTGCTGCACTCCGGCAAGACGCCCGGACCCGACAGGTTCCCCCAGGAGTACTACGCTATCTTCCGGGACGACCTGGTTCCCCATTTGACGGAACTTTTCCGCCAGGTGGTTGAGGAGGGGTCCTCCATCTGAATCCGATGTGGCTACCATTGTGGTCATTCCATCTCTAGAATGCTCTGACTACCGCCCAATCTCACTGATTAGCACAGAAATCAAAATCTTCGCCACCACGATAGCCCAGCGACTTCGGCCTCTGCTGCAAGACCTGCTCCACCCGACCAGTGTGGCACCCGCCACTGTATTCATCGCCTCCATCTGGCGCTGGCCCATCGTCATCGGGTGTCCCCATACCTGGTTTTGCTTCTCGTCGATTTCTAGAAAGGCTTTGACACAGTGGATTGGGGGTACCTGGGCGATGTCCTGGAGAGAATGGGATTCGGCCTTCCCTTCCGCCACCTGATCAGGGTTCTTTACCATAGCCCTAGAGCCCGTGTACTCGTTAATGGTGAGCTGTCAGAACCATTTCCGATCCAGAGAGGCACCCATCAGGGCTGCCCTCTCTCACCACTTTTTGTTCGCACTGGTGATGGAGCCCCTAGCGGCGTGAATCCGACAGAACTCCCTTATCCAGGGTTGGGCCTGGGATCTGAGCCAGGTGGATAAAATCGCTCTATACGAGGACGATGTCCTGCTCTACCTGGCGGATCCGGAGCACTCCGGCCCTAGAGCTCTATCGGCCCTCGCTGCATTTGAACAGGTCTCAGGGCTTCGTCTTAACCTGACAAAATCCACCCTGGTCCTCCTACACCCCTCCCGGGCGTGTTTCGACTGACTCGCCCGGTGATTCACCTCCGGAGTCAATCATTCAAATACCTGGGCGTGTGGGTAACCCTCCTCCCCGAGCTGGAATGGGCCCTCAATATTGCCCCCCTGGTCGCTCGGACTGACCTAAGGAACTGGCAATCCCTTGCCCTTAATCCACTGGCAGGAGCGCCCTTTTTAAAAGGATGATTCTCCCCCGCTTTCTCTACATTCTACAGAACATCACGGTCCACCTTTCTAGTGGCTGGTTTCGGGAATTGGACAGCACACTCACCCGATTCCTGTGGGGAGGTGGGCGTGAACGAATGTCTCTGTCTCATTGTCGGGCTCCCCATTTTGATGGAGGCATGGGAGTCCCCAATCTCCACCTTTACTATTTAGCCACGAGGCTTATCGTGATCCACGACTGGTTTGCGGGCGGCTGGTCCGACCCAGCTTTCCGGGTGGAACTCAGTACCTTAGATTTCACACAGCTTCAGGGATTCCTCTATGGCTCCCCGGTGCCGCAGGCCTTGCCCCCAGTCACTAGGACGGTGCTCACGGCCTGGCGCGCGGCCCTTAGACATGTGAGATAGGATCGGAGGCTAACTAGACAAACACCGTTATGGCATGGCGCCTGGCTGAGGGAGGTCTCGTCTTTGGGAGGTTTCCGTTGCTGGGACCTGGTGGGGATTTCGCTCCTTGGGGATGTGTGGGTGTGGGACCACATGCACTCCTTCTCTGACCTACAACACAGACATGCCCTCTCCCATTCCCAGTTCTACAAATACTTACAACTCCCCATGCCCTCCACACACATCTCCCAACATCCACCACTCTCCCGGAATTTAGCCCTCTGGAAGCTCAGGTAATGATGGGGAACCTGGGAAGGGGGTGGGGGGGGGGTCCCGTATATATACCGAGCTCTGGTAAACAACTGCCCTACATCTCTGGACCGGCTTAAGGAGCGTTGGGAGGGGTGGGTGGGTCCTTTAGACGACGCAGACTGGCGTGACGCCCTTATGGCACCCAAAACGCTGACTACATCATCTAAGTTACACCTGGTCCAACTTTACTATCTCCATACAGCGTACCTCACCCCAGCGCGTCCCTTCCGAGCCGGCTTGAGAACCTCCCCGGCATGTGCGCGCTGCGACTCTGCCCCTGCAGACTTCTACCATGTGGTGTGGCTGTGCCCGGCCTTAGAACCGTTCTGGAAGGGGGTGGAACACGAGCTCGTGCAGGCTCTGGGGTGGGAGGTTCCGAATGACCCGAGTCACCTGCTGCTGGGGGTGTTTACTGGCCTAGACGGCTCCAGGGCTTTCAAGCGCCTCCTGGGGACGGCCCTGGCGGAGGCGAAATAGGACATAGCGGCCCGGCCCTGCGGAAATGGAGTAGGGGCGTAGATTGGTGTGGGGTGCAGGAGGAGTCCCTTGTTGAAGCCTGGGGTTGCCCGGAAATGTTCAGCAAGGCGTGGGACAAATGGTTCGGCGTTTTGCCTTCTTGAGGGTCCAAGCCTCATTATGCATATATGTTATATGGAAGCTAATGTAACCACTCAGGGGGGACTTATTATTCCAGTGTTGTTGCCAAGGAGGGGAAGGTTTTTAACATTGATGTGTGATCTGCTACCAATAAATTTGTTTGTTCCAGAAATTTCAATAAAAATTGATTATCAAAACAAATATTCGTTCAATGCTTTGGTGTGGGTGTTTGGTGAAGAGCGATTAGATCCAGTTCGTAAGATATGGAGCAAACCTGCCGTCTCATGATGTTTGACCAGGTCTTGTGCCGGATGTCTGTTAGGTGCAGGCTTTGTGGTTCAATGTTGAGGGTCTCTATTGCTTCGCCCAGCTTGATGAACCAGGGGGAGTCCTCTTCTCTAAAGATTGTTACCAAGTGGTGTTTAAAAGAGTCATAAGTTGCTTTCAGGACTCTGATATAATACTTAATTCGGTCCCCCTGGAGGGCCAGTTCGGGTCTGCTAAGCCCTAATTCCAGCCATAGCCTGATGTTCCTTGCATACCTGAGTGTTTGCAGCATGATTTTGTGGGCTTTGACCTGCACTGCTGATATGAGTTTATCTAAATCTCCTGGGAATGCTGATGACCATAGTTGATGGCCGGGATTAGTTTTGCCCAGAGGACCTTCAACATGGGCTCCGCTGTGGGGCTAATCAAGCGTTGACTTAGGCATCTCATAGATAGGATTACACTCTTGGTTTTGGCAATTAGATGTTTTGTATGAGTTGCAGATGTTGCCCTCTCATTTAGCCAAACCCCAAGATAATTATAGGCTGTGGAGGTGTCAATTCGGAGGTCTCCTAAGGTCCAGAATGCATGTTTTTTGTGAGGATATCTGCCGAATACCATTATCTTTGTTTTGCTCTGGTTAACAGTCAGGTGGTTTTCCTTATTGTACTTCCCCAGCTCTTTTAATGCTCTTTGGAGGCCCACCCTTGTGTGATCCATCACTACTGTGTCGTCTGCGTACTGAAGAAGTGCCAGTCTCGCCGTGCCCAGTTTAGGTGGAACTAGACTTGCCTCTTTCAAAGCTCCCCCCATGTCAGCTGTATAGAGATTGAATATTAGGGGGGCCAAGACGCAGCCTTGCTTCAGTCCGTTGTTGGTTTCCACTCTTGCTGATAATGCAGTGGGGCTTATCTTGACTTGTACCCAGGCCCCCTCATAAAGGGATATAAGGGCTTTCAGTAGCTTTGATGGAACTCCCCAGCCTGCCAGTTTTCCCCAGAGTTTGCCTCTATCGACTCTGTCAAAGGCTGTGCTGTACTCGATAAAGCAGCAAAACAGTGGCAGATGCCTGTCTAACACCGCTTGTTTTGAAAGATAGGCCAGGGCCATGATGTTATCTGTATTTGCACTGTTAGCCCAGAAGCGGGTCTGATAGAATGGTAATATTTTGTTGTTATTAGCCCAGTCTACTAATTCTCTCATTAGTCATTTGGCATAGGCTTTGGCTTATATGTCCAGCAGGGCCACTAACCTGTAGTTGGCCGGGTTTGAGTGGTCACTTTTCTTGTGAATAGGAAAAAGAATTGAGCCTTTCCATGTTTGTGGGATTGTTGCTGTTAAATATGCAACATTGTATAGAGGGGTGAGGATTGAGGTGAAGAGTGGCTGAGCTGTTTTGAATGCCAGGGCTGGGATGCCGTTTGGGCCTGGTGCCCCATCATTCCTAATTTTCCTTATCGCCCTTATAATTTCAGTTTCTGTGAAGCCATTGCCCTCAGGTGTCGATGTTCTTGCTTCATCTGTGTGCTCGGGAGAGTTTCTATGTCAGTGCTTGTTTCCCAGGTGTTCACAAGATGGGCTTGCTCTGAGGTTGATGTTCCTTTCATATATAAGCCCCATACATACACTTCCCATTCATTGCTTGCAATGTTATTCTCCTTGCCTCTGGGCTGGGAGCTCAGGCTGTTCATATACCTCCATAATTTGGCATTGTTCTTTTCCTTTAACAAGGCAAATACTGTGAGCCATTTTTGTTCCATTTCTTTCCTCTTGTGTTCGCCTACTTCCCTCCTGTAGACAGCTCTCAGTGCACTTATGGAGCCCCCCTCTTCCAATGAGCCTCTGTTTTTTTCTTTTTCTAAGTGCCTTCTTTAAAGCACCTTTATGTTGGCTCAAGCTCCTCAGTATCTGTGGGTTCTTTAAGAAAAGGGCCCTGTGGGAAGGTCTTTTTTTGCTTTGTTCTTTGCCCAGCTTTCGCCACAGGTCACCTGTTAGTGCCTCCCAGTGCCCAATCGTCTCTTGGTTGGTCTCCCTCTAGCTTCCCAAGTTGCTGCCCACTCCTGCATTTTCCCTTCCAGTTTGATTGACCAGTTTATTCTTTTAATGGCTCTAAAATGTTCCTCCCCTGTGGTTTCTCCCATCATTTTCTGAAGGTCTGCTATTTCCGTTCCTAGGTAGAATGTTGCACATAGAGGCCTGTGGTCGCTTTCTCCTCTGTCATCGACCTGAAATTCTTTCAACTTATCAACCATTTTCTCGTTGATTAAAATATAGTCGATAGTAGATATATTTCGAAATGATGGCTTTGGCACCACAAGTAATTTTATCATGAGATGAGTTGATTTGAGTTTGACATTTTTGAGAAGAGAGAGCAGTGGGCCCGCCTTGTGCCCTTTGTTTGGTATGCTAGAGTCACCTTCCAGACTTTTCAAATTAAAATATCCTGCAACGATTACGTGGTAATATTCGTGTTCGTATTTGAGTATTATATCTTCCAGCATGTTGGTAAATGATTCAATGCTGGCAGCGGTCATTTTTGGGTTGATGTAACAGTTCATGAGCTGCAAGTTGAGGGGCCAGTGGCCTTCATTGAAACCATTGATCGTTATTACTTGCAGGTCTGGGAATTTACTCTTATTTCTGTGGTTCTGAGTTTATGCGCATGGCTTATGAAGAATGAAAGACCCCCAGAGGGACGTCCAAAGATGTTTTTTTTTTGCTGCGTTTATCCGATGTTCATGGTAGCCCTCTATGGGTGTTGATGTCATTGACCAGGTTTCTTGGCAGCATATAATATCCCCTTTAGCGAAGGAATCCTGTATTACCTGGATCCCCGCTTTTTTGTTTAACCCTGCTATGTTCCACGATATAAGTGTTAGTTCTTGAGGGGAGTCGGGGTTTTGGCCTTTGTGTTGCTCTTCCCTCACCAATGTTGCCCTTCCTTCGCTAAGGAGCACTTGATTTTGGCTAGGGTTGCTGGTGCCGATTGTCCACGCTTGTGGCCTGTTTAGTTTGACCAATTAGCACTCAGTGTTTATTGGTGTATTAAGGCGTTCATTGATGTATTCCCCTTGTTTCTGTTGTGTCTTGTGCCTTTCAGAATTGATGCGGCTCCCGGACCCCCTTTTTGAGGTTTAAGCACAGAGGGGTAGTTAGGTTGTCTGGGTTCTGATACGTCTATGCCCCAACTTGCTAGTTGGCGCGCTTCTTCTAGAACTGCCCGTTGGAGTGATTGATCGTTAAAGCCCAGAAGAGTTGAATCACCATGGCTGTCTCCTGGTGACCTTTTAAACTTTACCCACTCTATGTTTTCTGAAGTTATTTGGCACAAGGACTTGACGTGGCCAAAAAGTCGGAGAATCTCAGTTCTATTTAGGATGTTGTTGGGTCATTCCATGTGGTACCTAGGGGTTAGCGCCACCTCGTAAAATGTGGGTGTTTCCACACAATGTTTTGCTTGTGTGGCTCCCCAATGCACTGGCTGCATGATCTCGAACTGTGTGTGTGTGTGGGGGGGGGGGGGGGGGGGGGGGGGGGGAGGGGGTTAATCAATGATCACCAATGTTGTTTAATTTCTGCCCTGTTGTTGTTTCCCAGCCGGCTTGTTATCTCTTTTTGCTCCAGCGGTCAAGATGTGGCTTGCTCCATAGGGCCTTTGTAGACCTCTTGTTCCAAAAGGTCATTGGGCCTTATTTGTGTGGAGGCGTCCTCCTTGCCCATTCCAACCCTGTTTTTTAACACCTGTTAATGATAACCCTGCTGGGTATGATAGTTGCGCCTGGACGGCCTGCTTCCCCTGATCCTCGTGGTCCATGTCTGGTTGGGACATGCCATCTCTTTCACTTTCTTCATCCTTTTCTTTTTATGTCGGTGAGCGCTGGTTCTTAATCTTCTGTTTAAAATTGAAAATCAGGTAGGGTGGCAATGAGTTGCTTTTCTCATTAGTTCTATGGCTATTCAGCATTGCCAGCAGAATGGATCTGCTTTTCAGTTTAGCTCTCTTCAGCAGTTTCTTCAGCTTTTTCTTTGCCCTCTGTGTTAGAGGAGCTTCTGTTCTAGCTCCTGTTTCCCTTTCCATGGTCACTTTCTGACCTTCGACTGCCTTTATGGCAGGGCTTGCCAAAACTTCCTTAGCCTCACTCTTTGTCGGGGGAGCCGGGGACTCTAGACTATTGAACTCGTTTTCTCTGGCTTTTATTTCCAAGTCTCGCATTTGGCTGTATTCTCCATTGGTTGCCACTTTGTAATTACCCTTTACCCTTGATTCAATACATTTTTTAGTCTTTGGTGATTCGCCACTGCTTTTAGTTAGGGCCACTATATCCCCCAATATTACCGGCAATTCTGCCCACTTCTCTATTATATCGGCACATGAACTTGTACGAGCTGTCATTGCTTGGTTGTGTTTGATTGTTGCCTCCAGTTCTTCCAGTTTGCGGCCCTGATTCCCTAAGTATTGGGCTATTGTTTGGAGTAGGTCAACTTGGACCTCCATTTTAGTTGCTTGCCAAATCAGGGCTGGCTATTGACTTTTGCGCTTCTCTGATGGTTATCAAATGGGGGGTGTCATCTTGTTCAACTCGATCCTTCTGGCCTGTTGCTGGGAGCATTCCTGCTCGGTCTCTGGCCTGATTGTTTGCCACGACCCCTCTCCTGATGAGGTTGGGGGTGAGGTCCAAAGTCCTTTCAATTGTTCGCTCAAGTTTTTGTAAAAAGGAATCGGCGAGGTCTCCTGTCTCTGGGGAATCAAGTTGTTTGCGTCCAGTTGTAGAGGCCGTTATGCTTGTTCCTGAAAGGGTTGCAGGCTAGTGCAGGGCAGGTCTTTGACCACGATAACTTCTGGCTTGACAGGCATTTCCTCCTCCTGATGCCAGTGGATCAAGGATTTGTTGATAGTAGACTCTGTGTTGCTACAGTGGGCTTCCTTAAGATCCCCTCCGCTGCTGTGTGCCGCTCTTAGTCGCCTGCAGTTTTCCACCCTGGGTCGATATCGCTGATCCATTCATGGTGTGTTTTACCGTTCTCCCCTGCACCCCCACTTTGCGCCCGCTTGGAGGGCTTCACTGTGCCCCTGCTTCCTGCACTTGGACCCGATCCTGGTTCCCTTCTTCAGGCCGCAGGTGTCTTCCTCCGCCGGAAGGGGGATTTTTGCTATCAAGTAGCTCGATCTGCCTGTGATTGTGCAACGATAATTGGGGATTGCATGCAGTGGTCTGAGCATGCTTTTCTGTCCCCCCAACAGGCATACCCAGGGGTGGTGAGATGCCCGGCGACTGAAAGTAATGGGTGATGAGCCCTTGATGGGGGGGGTTGTAGTAGGGGACTCACTGAGTGAGACTCTTGTCTTAGGTGCCCAGCCTTACTTCTTGTGACCCTTGTTGTATGATGTTTGTGGGTGTCATCTTCAGAATCCATCCTCTTTGATTTGGTCGGGTTTCCTTTAATCCCTTCCCCTCCTCATCAATAAGAGGGTGTTTAGGATATTGGCAGAGAGGCTCCCTTCGCTTCAGCTTTTAGCCTGTTCTTGCACACTCACTTCTCTTCTCTGCGCAAAACTTGGGCTTTGGATCTTGCCCCACCACTCTGAGCCTCTGACCTTAAGCGGGCCCTTAGTCTTTCCTCCTGCGGCCACTCACCGTCTCCTGTTCTCACTGCCTATGCGCTTATCCCTTTGTGCTTGCTCCTGCTCACTGCACTTCACACTCTCAAGGGGCGAGGGAGGGGCGGTTGGAGTTGGTGGATTGGATTGGCGTTCTGTGATGTTAAATCCACGTGCTTTCCCTGCTCTCTCTTGCCTACCACTCGCCACTTGACTTGTTCTCCTTATTCGTCGTATTTGTTAGCACAGGTCGCTGTTCCGATGGTTTCTGGTTTTTGGCGAGTTGTCTGGCGAAGTTCTGGCAAAGTTCAGGCTCTGCTCTCCTTCTTCCACCTTTATTTTCCTGCCAATTTTCTGCCTAATTGTGTGAAGCCTAATCTACAGGATCCTTTACTTCCTCCGCGTCAATCTGCGTGGTGATTTTTGGAGTGGTGAGACCTTTTTTTGTGGGTTTTTTCCCCCTTTTTCCTAGCTTTCGACCGATGATACTTGGTATTATTGCAAAAAGTTACGTTGAGACAGGCTGTGTTGGGTTGGTCAGACAGGACTAATGGGTGATAAGTGTTTGTTGAATGTATTGCTTGGTTTAGCATGACTGTCAATCACTGTCACAATCATAAGAGGGCAGACCCTACCGGTGAACTGCAGGACGGGGGGAGGTTAAAAAGTTAAAAGACCTGAGTCCAGCTCCCCTCACGTCCACCCCAGCACCAGCGTCTCACCGTTCAGTTCTCCTATGCGCCTCTGCTGCAGGTAGCTGGTTGATGAGTGCTGACTTGTGGACGCCTTCCCTCTGAAGGGGGGGGAGGGGGGTAGCTCCTGGTAGCTCCTGATGACTCTGCTCCTATCTGCGCCTTGGCTGGTGCTTTCCACCCCCCTCCGCTGCCGCCTTCCTATCGCTGAAGACCTCTTCTTGACCTTGTGAAGTGCGGTTCAAAGCGGGAGCTGGGAGCCGCAGTCCTGGGGCGTAAACGCGGGAACCGCGCACAGAGCAGCTCGCAGATCTGTGGAGGCAGGTAGTGTTGGTGCGGAGAGTTGGAGTTGGATTTGGAGTTGGCGAACGGCACTCAGGCTCAGCTCAAGCTCGCTCTCACCGCACTCTGCTCTGCGCTCTGCACTCCGAGATTGAAAGGTGGAGAGGGAATCACAAACAGGGTGATTGATATGGCGCCCCTCACCTTATTTCATCGCCTCCACCTCGTATCCTCAAGTCCTCCTTCAGAACCTGGCTCTGGCATCTGGCACCCGCTTGCTCATGGCCCCCACTGCTGTGTAGCCCGTGTCTGCTGCAGCTGTAAGCAAAGAGCGGCGGGCCTGCAATTCCCCAGATTGTAGGGGGAACTGCGGGAGACCTCAGCAGGCCTCTGCGGACTTTTAAAGAAACTTGACAGGGCCGCTGGATGAAGATGATGTGTGAGGGTGAAGCGGTATGGAGACATGGCGTCCTCCGCCTCCTCAATTTCCTCGTGCTCGCTCTCACTGAGTTCACAGCTCTGCGTGTCTGGCGTCTGGCAACAGTGAAAACCCGGAGCTGCGAGTCAAAACGTCCATGTGAAGGAAACCGATATCACCCTATCCGGAGGTGCGAGACAAGTAGAGATCTCCTTTGAAGATGTAACTTGATTTCCCTGCTTGATGTCTTTTGCCACTCTTTGCCACCATTTTGCCCTGTGGCAACAGAGAGGCTATCATACATGACGCCTGCCCTAACGCTACCACTGGTATGTTGTGCGGTGTCATACCCGAAATACCTGATTAGCTATTCCCCTTTGAAGGCTTTAGATGCAGACTTTCACAGATCACTTACAACTCTTCGTGGTATTGGAACATTCCCACATCACTTCAAATAGCGTAGCTTCCCTGAAACATGTACTCTTAGTTGACTTCAAAGCCAACAACTGCTCCGGAACCCGTCCCAGTCCGGGTTCTGCAGCAACCACAGCACCAAAACTGCTCACATCGCTGTGGCCGATGAGGTCAGGGCCCTGCTGGACAATGGCGAAACCACAGCCCTCATCCTCCTGGACCTGTCAGCCACCTTCAACACACACAGTCTGCCCCACACCCTACGTACTCGCCTCCACGACATGGCTCTGGACTGGACCATCTCCTTCCTCTCCGGGATAACCCATAGCTTCCGCCTCCTCCCTTTCCGCTCCAAAGCTACCGAGATCATCTGCAGCATACTCCAAGGATCTTCCCTCAGCCCAACATTGTTCAACATTTACATGGCACCGCTCACACACATCACCCGACTACACGACCTCAACATCATCTCCTACGCCGACGACACCCAGCTGATCCTCTCGATCTCCAAGGACCCCCTCACCGCCAAAACCAATCTCCACAAAGGAATGAAAGCTGTCGCTGAGTGAATCAAGAGCAGCCGTCTTAAGCTGAACTCAAACAAGACAGAAGTCCTCATCCTCGGCTCCACTTCCTCTGCCTGGGACGACTCCATGTGGCTGGCCGCCCTGGGAACAGTCCCAACACCCACGGACAAGCACGAAACCTGGGGTTCATCCTCGACTCCACCCACGCCATGACAAAGCAGGTCAACGCTGTCTCATCCTCCTGCTTCAACACCCTCCGCATGCTCCGCAAGATCTACAGGTGGATCCCCACCAAAACTAGAATGATCACACAGGCCCTCGTCCGCAGCAGGCTGGACTTCGGAAATGCCCTCTAGGTAGGAGTCTAGGCCAAACTCGTGAGACGACTACAATGGATACAGAACAACTCTGCTCGGCTGATCCTCGACATCCCCTGCCGCAGCCACATGACGCCCCACCTGAGAGACCTGCACTGGCTCCCTATCAACAACAGGATCACCTTCAAGCTCCTCACCCACGCACACAAGGCACTCCACAACATCGGACCAGCATACCTCAACACACAACTCACCTTCTACACCCCCAACTGCCAACTACGCTCCGTTGACCTCGCACTCGCCACCATCCCCCGCATCGAAGAGCGGCCGCCGGTGGCAGATCCTTCTCCCACTTCGCCACCAAAACCTGGACCACCCTCCCCATCCTCCTACGGCAGACCCAGGACCTGCTTACTTTCAGAAGACTACTCAAGACCTGGCTATTCGAGCAGTAGAAGCACTCTCCCCCACCCCCTAGCACCTTGAGACCCCCACGGGTGAATAGTGCACTTTACAAATGTTCTGATTGATTGATTGACTATAATCTCTTCTTTTGATTGTAGCCTGGTGACTCCAACTGTCCCCTATCCTCCACCCCGGGTTAGAATTTAACCCCATCTCGTGTTTACAGTCAGTGTAGGTGGCTGAGCTACTTACATAGGTAGTCTTCACCCTATCTACCCCACACCTCCCTCATAAAGGTTTTCAACTCTGCGCCATGAGACTTCTCTCAGGACTATAGTACACTCAGTTCAATTTGCCTTAGTGCACCTCACCTCCCCATCCACACTAAGTTACCTTCCTCACATTTGTTTGTTCAGGCCACTAACTCCTTGAGGACCTCTTTCAATCCATCATCCATATGCCACACACTAACACCTCTTCACTTCCAGTGGCATACTACAGGAGACCTACGGGAGACCTAGTTCACATCCAGGAAAGGTGTAAAATTATGCAGAGAAAGGCTGGGCAAATCCTTACACAATAGTTTCATCCACCAGGGATCCTCCTTCATCGCCACCTCGACTTCCCTTCGGAAAGGGTTCATTGTGATATTGTTCCACAAATCTCTCCCTGCTAGTGTGTTGCAGTCCAGGGCGGACCCTGAGGGGTGCTTCATAATCTTAAAATGCAGCATACGTGCTGCGTTCGTAATCGTAGACTCTATGTAGGCCTCAGAGGACATTAAATCAGCCTTCTTATCCAAGTTGGCTATATTACTTACCTCCTTTGACAAGACCGAAGTCATTCTGGAATGTGTTTTGAAATTATTCCCATGAACCATGTCATGGACAGATCTGGGCTACCAGATCTTAGGCATGGTAAAGATCAAACTATCTTGTGGGATTTGATCTCGGACCATGCCTTAATTGAACCCTTGCGCCTCCTACGTCCCCAGGGACTAAAACTTTACTGCATGCCCCCACAAGGCACATGCTCGGATTGACCACTTTCTAGCAACCTCTAACCTAGCCAAACACCTTCTTTCGGCTTCTATAACCCTGAACAGAACTTTGAATCATGATCTTATTGATCTACAACTGGATCTGGGGATAATCACCCCATGGGCAATGCCCGGTTGATGAATGTCTTCAAATATAGGAACTCTAGTGACAAGTTTCACCAGCAGTGCCATGTGGAACCATTTCCTCCATGACAATTAGGGCTTGGTCTCCTCCTCGCAAACCCAACGGGCTGCAGGGCAGACCCACATTTGGGGGGTATTGAGAAAATACATGGCACTAGCAAAATGACAGTAGTGTGCTGACAGGCTGAGGCTTGAATAGCAGGTGCAAGAGCTTACTTTGACATAATTCAAAACCATAAAGTGGCCCAAAAATTGCTGTTCTACCTCTATCAATGCCAATATGAGTGGGGAGAAAAGGCAGCTGTCCTTTGGCCACTAAACTCCAGCAACTAGAATCCAGTATGACAATACTGGTGATCTGGGGCAAAACAGTAGGTTTACTAATCTGTTGGACTTACTATCCAAATTTCACACCTTTTATGAGCCCCTGTACACTACAGAAGACTGTCATGACAACAATGCGGAAACTGAGTTTTTCTGACATTCTTCTATACCCAAGCTGACAACAGACTGATCAAAACTCCTGGAGGGACCAATCTCAGAGGAAGAAATCCCTGTAGCAATATATGGTAAGGCCTATAACAAAGCACTGGGGGATGATGGTTTACCGATGGAATTTTACAAGATCACCAAGACACAAACGATAATGATATTATTATCTGTGTTTCAGGAGGTACTTGACCATGGGCACCTGTGAGATGAATTTGCCAGAGCCAGAATTTCCCTTATCCCTAAGCCAGGCAGGGACCCCTGTTGGAAATGCCCATTTTTGCAGGGTTATCCCCAAACTTTTTGCTTCTTCCTCCTATTTTTCCTGACCTGTGTTTGTTGGCTATAGGACTCTGGGCACTTTACCACTGCTCATAAGTGCTAAAGTGTATATGCTCTCTGTGTAAATTGTTATTGTGATTGGTTCTCCCTGATTGGCATATTTGTTTTACCAGTAGGTCCCTAGTAAAGTGCACCGAGTGTGCCAGCTCTGGTAAATCAAACGATACTGGTGGGCTTGCAGTACTGATACTGATTGACCACCCACATGAGTAGCCCTGAAAAGATGTCTCAGGCCTGCCAGTGCGGTGCCTGCATGCAGTTTGTTAACTGCCATTTGGACTTGGTAAGTGCACCCACTTGCCAGGTCCTAACCTTCCCTATGGTAGGCCCAAGGTACCCCCTGGGCAGGGTACAGTGTATGTGAAAGGTAGGAGATGTACTGGTGTGAGTAACATGTCCTGATAGTGAAATACTGCCAATTTCATATTTTTCTATTGAAATGCTATCTTGCCCCATAGGACAGAATGGGGAATGCTATGCACCATTTTACAAGCATATCTTCTCATAGGGCTAGGATAGAAAAATTGAGTTTGGTATTCCTAAACTCAGATTTTGATAACACACATATTAGTTTTAAATTGTGTGTTTGAAAATACCACTTTTAGAAAGTGGCTATATTCTTGTTCAACCATCCTGTGTGCCTCTGCCTGTTTGTGGATTAACTGTCTTGCTTTGGCATCACAGGGAGGTGCAGTGGCTCCAGGAGTCTGGATGAGTCAGCACTAGGCTGAATAGGCCTAGGACACTTCCTGCAGTGCGGCCTCTGGAGAGGAGCTCGAGTTGTAGATCCAGATGAAATTCTCATTGAGGGCTGTCTGAAAACGTTCCTATTATTGCAATAAGACTTTGACCTCGACACACTCCCAATACTGTAGATATATACAACTCTCCCATGCAGTATATTGCCAATTAGGCCACATCAACTTCACACTGCCCCACTCCCCCATTACCAACTACTTTCAAACCTGGAAAGCCTAGAAGGGCACCATCACAGGGATTTACTCTTTGTTGACTGACTCCCAGTTCTCTACGTCTACATCTACTTACTTATGTATATGGTGTGGAGAGCATCTACAGTTGTAATTTCCAGATGAGGTGAGGAGGCAATATTAGCAGACTACAACAAAAGACTGAGAGAATCAAGAATAAAATGTAGCAACTTTCAACTATTGCACAGGAGGCAATGGTCACTTGCCAGACTCAGTAGAGCAAACCTGAGCCCCGATTCTAACTGCTGGTGAGGTTAGTCCCAGGACAGTGACATTATACACATCCTGTTGTCCTTCCCTCAAGTGCATCGCTACTAGGGCCAAATCTGTGCCAGAACAAAGTTAAACTGTAGTGTAGTTCCTAGTTTCCCACTAGGCCCTGCGCATTGGAATAACATAAACAGTAGTATCGACGTGGAACTGCGGATATTCCAGGCCTCCACTGACTATGCTAAACTTAATTGGGTTGTGTTACCAACTAGCTCAGAGGTCACTGGAAACTTTCTTCTCTGCATAGGAAGTGATCAGCTTCCTTGGCACAGACAAGAAGGGATTCAGTTTTCAAACAACCGTGCAACATGACAACTTTGCTCCTCAGATCAAGAGTCAATCTCTAGGGTCGTGTGAAACAATAGACATAGATTTCACTCAGTCAGTCTAGTGCAGTTTACTTTCACGGTATGTAGAGAATAGAGAGACGGGCGTTTGTCAATAAAGGGTTAACATTTATTGAACAGTCTTTCTTCTCGTACAAGAGAAATGTATTGCCACAATTGCAATAACTGTTATTATAAAAAGTACGTACAGTAAGATAAGTATTGCGAAATAGAACTGTAAAAGCATTGATATGGTTTCTTAGCCATACAATGGTTTAAAAGTAATAAAACATATATACAGTCATATATACATTAGGCTAACATACTCAACTGGTGCTTCTAACTAAGCCTACCCCAGTGTGCCTGACCTAAGCCTAACACGTGAAAAGGGGAGTAAGTAAGTAGCTTAAGTTAAGTTGGTTTTGCCAAGGTTTGTTTCAAGAATTCTCGTCTAAGGGTTTAGTCAACACCATACCTCTGAATAGAATGATGGAGGATTGGTATCTCCTTCAGGGGTCTCTCTCGATATCCCAGTCACCCGCGAGGGTAAACCGGAAGCGCCGGGACTGGATTTCTCTGCACGAGAAAGGCAGCGGCTTCTCTTCAGCGCGTCGAGGAAGGAGGCGGGGGACAGCGTCCGCGGGCAGCTGGGCTGGATGTCTTCGCAGAGGACGGCTGTTTCAGCTCCTTAAGCGTACTGCACCATAGTTCGCGCTGTAGCGGCGATAATGGTAATCAGCAGCTTCACCACCACAGGATAGCAGGCTGCAGCGACAGAGTGCTAGTTTTTACCAACACGGGGTCTTGCAGGCAGCTGGCATCAGCAACAGGTTCTCGCTCATTGCTTAAGGCAACGTTGGTAATATTTATACCTGACAGGTGCCGGGTTTGACGCAAGTTTGCTGGACATAAGACGTCAATTAAAGATGTCACTAGGAAGTGATAGTTATCAGTTGCTCATTAGAGTTCCATTACTAATCAAAACATAGCAAGCGGGGATTCCCAGGTTTGCTAAGTTTTTATCTTGTTGAAGAACTCGGAGTGTTATCTAGGAATATCAGATAGTGACTGCTGCTCTGTCATTGCACTAATTGGTCGCAAAGGAAGTAGCAGAGAGTCATGCTGGAATGTGGCTCTGTTCGTGTGAGGCCAGAGATGACTTTTCAGAAAATCGCACTTGAACGGTTATGCCAATATAGGGAATAAATGGATTTATAGCCGAATAGGGGCATAAGGTCACAGTATCGATCAGGAACCTAGATAAGCACGCAACACCCACTCCACGGGTAATGTCCATCAAAATTACTAAAACTAAGCAATTAGATGCATGTGTAACATTGCCCACCCCAAAATACATAAATGCATTCGAAATAGGCGTACTTGTAATACATGGAATTTAGGTACTGTACGTTTTTTAAAAGCATAGTAATCATTCAAAAATTATTGCATATGAAATCAATGAACGATTATGCATATAGAATTACACATGAAGTATCTCTGACAGAAGAAATGCGAGATAAATCATCACATAAAAATGCATTGTAATAACATGTGTGCTAGAGGCTGGTGTAATGTTGTTATGTCTCTAGATGTGTTTAGAAATAGAAGTGTGAAGCTTCTGTTCTCTAAGAATAGTTTTTACGTTAAGCAAAGAATTGTTCGTGCCAAAAAAGGTCAATATTAGAAAAATTGTCCAATTCAAAGAAAATAGATTTCCAAAGCTCCTGGCAGTTTTTGTTGATCAAAACTGAAGGCCGAATTCAGAGTTCATGGGAACGCTGTGTGTCGGAAAGCTTCTCAAAAGTTATTGTTTCTCTGTGGGTGAGAACATCGTGTCAGACAGGCTCGCAAAGAATTGGTCTACAAAATCAGGTGATAGTTCAACCAAATTAGATAGCGCTGTAACTTGGCAGGTGTGAGAATGATTGCTGTCATCGAAGGCAGGACCAGCAATGCTCACAGCACGTTGTACCTGGATGATGTTGCTTTTGTCACTCGCTCCACTGTTACCACTTGGCTGTAGTACAGGAGTCTCCACAAATGCCGTCATCAGGATTGGTAGCCGCTGGGGACAACACAATGCGTGAGCCGTTATTGGACTGAGCAAAGTATCGACGTCCATTGGTACTGCTGATGGAAGTGAAAGACAGATGTCCAACACGCATTCATCGCCGCAAAGCATACACCGTAGTACAGGTAAAATGCAATTTTGCCATATTGGTCTGAATGAAAGGAACCAGGTCATGTTTAGATCTCTCAGCCTGGCCAATCCGAGGACGTCAGTTATCCTGTCCCTGTAGCGCATTGCTAGGATTGTCTCTTCCATTCCCATGGGAGCTATGTCTGAGCCGAGGCTTGCCATAACGTAGCAGGATGGTCAAAAATAGAATCCCTGCGATGAGTCCCAAAAATAGTGGTATACCGCCAAAAATGGAGTGCACAAAATTAGGAAAGATTCCCAAAATTGCCTGGAAGGGTGTTAGCAGTCCCGTAAAGACTGTCTTAAATATGCCTGGGATGCTTGTTGCACTAGACATGTTAAGGAGTTGGCTACACATTTCTACGAAATGCACAGGGCAATTTGTTGAAAAAAGGTCATGGACTTCAGTAGCCGTCCTTGCGACTAGAAGATCATACGTCTCTTTAGATGACGTTATAGGCACTGTTGTCTGTAAAAGTACAGATTTCACTTTGCTTAAAGTATCAATTCGTATAGAATAGAGATTCAGACAAGGCCAGAGGGGAGTCACTATGTCTGGAGGCCCGCTCGGGAACAATGCTTGCATACAGCATTTGACCATGGACGTAACTTGTACTAGATAACTTGTCCCTGGCGCGAGGCCACAACACCTGTGATCCGTTCTAAGAATGTAACTCCCGTTTGCGAGTTGCATAAAGAAGGGCTCTATCTGAGTTGCAGGTGTAACTAGCTGGTGGCATGAAAGGTTGTTTGAATTTCCATCACATGCTCCGTGTAAATTAATACCCTGACACAAAAGTATACCGCTTAGTGAGTGTTTACAGTTGTCACCACTAAGAAATACATTTTTGTCGCTGTCACTATAGCAAGAATGAGTGTATGGTAATTTCCATATGGATTTTACATATCCTTTACCCAATTGTTCATACTGGCCAGCAGGTATGTACTCAAGGCACTTTTTAAATCGGAAAGTTGTTATCGGAATTGTGATAATTCCGTGTATTATCCATTCAATGACAGGACTCTCTGACATTGTCAATGGTAATCTCTCGAGTCTTTCGATGCTCAGGATTGTATAGTCTGCTCCTTTCTGTGCCAAACTGATCTGTTTATCAGTAAGGTTAAAACTGGAAAATAATGACGTTGTGTTGATTAAACGCCAAGGCACATAGCCTGAACGAAGATTTTGCAGCGTCCAGCCTAGTTCTATAATAGAGCGTAATTGAGACTGGCCATGTTGTAACATTAGCAAATCTCTGTCTATCACATCAAAGGCAGAGGATACAATATTGTCCAACGAATATATTCTGGAAGACAGAGTCGTTAACCCATTGTCTACCACAGAAAGTGATTTCTCCAAATTAATATGATCAATTTCTCGTATCTTTTCAGCAGTTTCAATTTGCTTTACTTTCCAAGCCTCGTTGTAAGCAGCATAGATGCTGGTCGCTATGAAACGCTTTTGACGCTGTTTGCGTGGTCCAAGAATGAAATCGCGCAAATCAGCACCATCTTTTAATAAAGACAAGTGTTGCTTAATTTCAGCCAGTGTGGATGTAGTTAGCCATTCTAGGCAGAGTTTCCCTACACTGT
This sequence comes from Lissotriton vulgaris, assembly GCF_964263255.1. Lineage (NCBI taxonomy): Eukaryota > Metazoa > Chordata > Amphibia > Caudata > Salamandridae > Lissotriton > Lissotriton vulgaris. The sequence goes on along the minus strand of NW_028242798.1, from coordinate 1,810,701 downwards.
ATGTTGTTATAATCCCTGGATGTTGTCTCTGGGAGTATCTTGAGTCTAATCTGGTCATTTTGAAACCCTGTGTTTTATTCAGGAATCTATCTTGACAGCTATTTGTGTCTGTAGGCCAGATTAACCACTTTTTCCAATCAGGATGTGTTCTGTTGAAATGTAAAATTTTTGACACGTCTAATTCAATATCTGCGGTTGTATTCTCAGGTATTGGCTTTGGTATAGACGGTGTTTTAAGGTCTTTGTTCTTAGCTAGGCCAAGACAAGATGTTTGGTGTATTGTGTCATTTAAAAACAACATTTGTTCTGGTATCATGCAGGTTCTAAATAGTGCTTCTATGCCTTGCACCTGCCAATCTTTTGTACCCCAAATCGTTTTCGTTTCAATATTATTTTTCCAATAATCAAAACCAAATGTCATCATTTTGTCATAAAATGCTTCTGAATATATCAATTTAGAATTTGTCAGCATTGTTTTCATTTCTGTTTTCTCTAACAGTTTATAATAAAACGTTTCTGCATCACTGGTGTTAAACCCTGAGAAGTATTTGAATTTCTCAAAGAATGCTTTAGAACTGCTTTTAGGTGGTGTAGAACAATGTTCCCATTGGTTATACATAAAAACATTTCTAGGCTGTGCAGATTTATGCAAGTAATGATCCCCATAGTGGGTATAACAGAATAACTGCTCATAACTAGATGAACCTTGTAAATAATCATGATCTGTGAATCTAGCTGACATTACTAAATCAGACATCATGTCATTAATACTGTTAAAGTCCCAATCATCAGAGAATGTACTAGGAGTCACAAAGTCACTTAAGGAAACCTTCAGTTGATGAGGATACTTCAGGATTTCGACCGGACCATAGATCTCATAGTCTGTTTTCTCCCATACTACCCCACCAGGTATTGGAATTGCTGTGACATTTACTGTTGACAGTTCTCTTTTCTTCACGTGTGATGATCTGTGTGGTTTCAGGACTAGGTTGATGTTCTGACTTGCTGTGTCCATTCAATTGTAATGAACTTCCCTAAAATTAAAACTAAAATTAGGCATAGTAGGAGTATGAATACCCCTGAGATAATCCAATGCTCAATCAACGGTGAATCCAGATATAATTCTTTGATTTGTTGAAGGAGTCCTGTTGTATTTTCTTTAGAATACTTTTTTGTTTCTGGCATCACTTCGGGGTCATTTAAATCTTCAGAGAAGTTGTCGAAGTTGATGAAATAACCAGAGGCAGTTCTTGTCAATTGATGGGATTGTTCTTTCAATCTGTCTCTCGGTAGCACTTTCTGATGCCACATCATTGTAGACTGGTGTTGTTTCTTGACGAACTGTTTCAATCTGTGTTTCAAGAGGCACGAGTTCCATGGCATTATTGCATAGTCCTTCATTGTGCACTGCAGGCTGATCGAATGTGATTAGTCTTTCAGTTTGAACCTCTTGGATTGTTGCAAGTTTGGGTATTCTGTTGTTTCTTGGGAGTCCACTGGGCCTACTGTTGATTATAGGCCACATGCTTGTGGTTTTACCAGATCGATGGACACGACTCTGTTCGCCTTTTTACCAGCAAGGGGCGGTAGCACAACTGATCTTGTTCCGGTGACTGCCAAGACAGGTACTGCTTTTCTGTAAGAAGGCCCAAATTCCTTCTTAACCGCGATCTTTTCTCTGACTAGATCCCCAATCTTTGGAATCCAGACAGGCCTTGCTGGGGCTGTTGCGGGTGGTGCCTCGTCAGTGGTACTTGGCTGTTGCTTTAACTTTATGTTGCTTAATGATTTTCTTGTTTCATTCAGTTCCTGTAAAACAGCCAAACGGTCTTTTACATCAAAGTGCTTTGTTTCTTCTTGTACCACTGACATCTGACTATCGAGGTCCTGAACTTTCATTCTAATTCCGAACAATAGTTCGTATGGGCTGAAACCTTTTAGAGAATTTCTTGGCATGTTGTTAAGACTAGTCTGGACACTTATTAAATATTTGACCCACCCAGCGCCTGAACCTAATACCTTCGCTGTTATAGATTGCTTTATGTCACGGTTCTTTCTTTCTATCACACTATTCCCTTCGGGATGCGACGGACAAGAATACCGCAACCCAATTCCCATGCTGGCCATGGCCTCCTTATAAGCTCGAGAGCTGAAAGCAGGACCCTGGTCAGAATGGAACGTGGTAATTGCGTATGTGCCGATAAAGACTCGCAAATCTTTTATAACCGTTCTAGGCGTCAGCCGAGTGCTGGAGGACTCATTTTTTAAAAAGTGCTTTTCGTCTTAACTAATTAATAGGACGCAGGTTGGGGTGCAGGCAGCATTACGCTCTTTCTGACTGGTAGCCGGTAGTAAGGTTCGCTACTGCGATCCCTATTGCAGTTTTCACAGTTGTTTGCATATATTTGGTGTTCTACGCTCATTCCCGGCCACCAGTATGCTGATTGTAATTCAGTCAGAGAAACCTTAATTGTTTGGTGTCTCAGACCCAAACCCATATGTGCATCTGCTATTAAAAAAATTCTCCTGTTCGTGTTTGGAATTACTCTATCCCCCACTCCAGGGATTCGAGCAAACGGAACGGAGTTTGCATCGATTATGTATGCATAATTGAGTGGATAGTTTACGGGTAGTGCTGCACAGTCGCCTTTTACGGTCGTTTTTACTGCCAGCATGGTTTCCCCGTCTATGTATTTATCTGTACGCTTTTTTGTGGCTACGGAAGCCGGGTTAGTTGCTTCCGCGGTGGCTGTTTTAGCCAATGAATTCCCTGCAACGTGAACGCCATCACGTTGAAGACTCTGTGCGTGAATCACGTGAGTCTTTTGTAGTTCTTTACTTAAAAGAGCTACCTCGTTCCAGAGCTTTTTATGCTTTATTGTGGCACCTGTGTTATCTTTGTAGTCGTTTTCGATCCAACTCTGCAGTTTATTGTTGTAAGAATTGACGCAAAAATGAGAATCACACACTATAAGTGTGGGGAATTCGCGTTCTGCATTTTCGAGCGCCATCTTTAAACATCTTATTTCAGTTCTTTGAGCCGAACAGTACTTTACTGATTCAGTTTTTGTTATTTTCGGTTTGATTTTACCTCACAGCCAACGACATTTAATGATCGCACATGCTGCATCGTAGGATTTTCTCTCTACGTTGAAATGCTGTACAGAGCTATCTGTATAGATTATACAGGCATATAGTGGGAGAGGCAGAATTTCGATTGGCAGAGGATATTCTTCTTCATACTCTAAATCATTCAGTTCTTCGTATTGCGGGGCGAAATAGTATTTCACATCTTCCGCTCCTAGAGAATCTATGCACTGTATCCATTTTGGATCCAGTGACACTGTAGGCAGGTTTACTGGGCTGAATAGCGCCTCGAAGGCGGATTCCGCTGTGAGGATGTTAATCCTTTTGCCGTGTGCTAGTTCTCGTTCATTTGCTAGTGCGATTTGCACTGCGTTCACAGTTCTTTCTGTGTGACTGAATGTTTTTTCTGCTTGTGTGTACAAGTGAGATTTAATTGAAATTGGTACCTTTTCTCCCTCATTAGAGGTTAGGTATGTGAATCCGCATCTTCCTGGGATGACTCGGATTACAAGATCGATCGTGTTGTCACGTGTATCTAATTTTGTTTTTGCTAACATGTCTGTTTGCAATGATCTCAAAATTTCTGTGTGTTTTTGAGTCCAATTGATTTGTTTTAAATCAGGTTTAATTAGTTCGTAGAGAGGTTTAACCCTCTCTGCGTAATTTAGGATGTAAGTTCTTCCGAAATTCAGAAAACCTAGAATGGATTGTAAATTCTTCAGCGTTTTTGGAGCTTGGAGTACAGCGCACTTCTCTAAGAAGTTGTCCGCTAGGCTTTTCCCTTCACTTGATAATTCGTACCCTAAGAATAGTACTGTCAGATGGGCAATTCTGGACTTTTTAAAGTTGAATTTGTAACCCTCTGCTGCGAATCCAAGTATAATGGTGTTCACTCTCTTCAAGTGAGTATCCAAGTCATCATCTGTGAGATAGATATCATCTACCTAAGATAATGCTTCATCATCATAGATTTGTAGTAACTCTGTTACCCTAGCTGAGAATAGTCCTGGGCTGTTCTTGAACCCCTGTGGGAGTCGACAGAATTTTTTCTGCGACCCAAATGCGGAGAAAGCGGTCAAATATCTGCTTTCTGGTGCAATGTTTTGACAAAAGAAACCGTTAGATATGTCTAATGTCGTTTTATATTTTTTCCTAACTATGTTATTCATTAGGGCTGCACTATGCGAGTTTTGTACTGCAAAAGTTTTGCAACATGTATTAAGATGTCTGTAGTCCAAAACTAGACGATATGAATTGTCTGGCTTAGAGACAGGAAACAAAGGATTGTTCATTTGAGAGGTGCATGTTTCAATCACCCCCTGGTACTCAAGTTGATCTAAGATCTCCCTGACCTGTTTTTTAGCTTCTTGCTTTATGGGATACTGCCGTTGGGCAGTTGGTTCACTTTTTAATTGGATTTTGTGAGGCGGTGAATCCTCATCCCATCCTACGTGATTTTTATATAATGCAGGTGCCTGGGCTACTGCCCATTTCCTTGCATATGTGTATTTTTTGTGAATCGGAATGTGATTCGAGAAGGCAGGCATAATCACTTCTTCGCCACGAGGGCACTCCCTGACAAACTCCGGGGGCCAATCATTTTCAGCTAACAGAATATCATAGCCTTTTGAGAGCTTATCCCAAAATAGACCCTTAATTTTCCTAGTCTTATCACCCTCTATACGCAATGTTATTTCGTATATTTTATGGGGCTCGCTAAGTCTGGCGTCGGCAGTTTCAACCTGAATGTATTCATTCGTGTCCACTGTCTCCAGATGACTCATCAAGTTCTTGCGCGCTATACTGATTTCTGCTGCACTGTCCAACATTGTCAATGCCCACTCCCCGTTTTTCAACTGTGTCCTCAGTATTCTCGGCATGGTTGATTACTCTAATACTGGCTACCTTCTCTTTCTGAAATTGAGATTTTTTATTCTGAGCAGGTTCCTTGTCTTTGGACTTGGTGTGCTCTCCTGGGTCTGACCGTCCTCTTCTTTCCGAATTCTGTGGAAGAGATCGAGAGGGACGTGTATCAATACTTTGATATCTATCAGGTTTCTTCAGATTATCCCTATTTCTAAGGTTATATCTTTTCTCAGAGGGCTCCCTCTGGGGAGACTGGCGTTCTCGAGTCGGAGTTCTTTCCCTCCGTCGAGGAGACCTTCCTCTGGACTGGAAAACTTTTTCCTTGGGAGTGGATTGTTTATTTCCATCCCAGCTCTTTTTAGGAGTGTTTAAATTATTTTTAATAAATAATTTTTCAGGATTTTCGAGCAGTTGGGGCTTTACTGGTTTCCCACCCAAGCTGTCTCTACCTAATTCTTCATAGCACTTTTCTATGATTTTTGCAAGTTCAACAGGATCTTTTATATCTGTTTCCCTCAACTTCTGGCGAATCGCCACAGATGCTGCTTCTCCCTTTATGTTGGCTAATAATATAGCCGTGACCTGCTTGAAGTCTTTCAGTAATTTCATACCCAGATTTAAAGCGGGCTCTGGACCGAATTCATTTTGAATCTGTTTTAGCACTTCTGGTATTACCGCCATGGACGGAACACCGTGTGTTTTTGTGTAAATGGAAGCAAAGACTGTACCCCAAGTGTCACAGTCCTCCATGTGTGGTGCGATTCCCATAGGAAGGCAGATGGTCAAGATTCTGTGTTTCTCAATAGGGGTAGTATCAGGAAATACTGCCTCTATTTGAGTGATTTTCTGTGCTAACCAGAAAGGAATTTGTTCCCGTTTTACGGGTGTTTTACCAAGACATGACTGTATGTTCTGTGGTGTAATTTTATTTGTGTTTCCCTGATGAGGGGTTAGCTGTGGTGTATTAACAGCTGGCTGGATTGTAGCAATCCGCATTACATATTGGACTAATTGCCTATGTATTTTTATTAATGTGTTTAGCTGTGCTAACAGCTCTTCTCTTGACATTCTTGCAATGTCAGGATGTGGTGTGTAGCTGGCTAGAACCGGCCACGTGGCTCCTGGTCTCCCTAGAGGACCGAGCCTAGTTATGTGATTATTGTGTTTTAGGGCGCCATTAAACCAGAGCAGGTGCTCTTGAAATTTAAGTGGGATTTCAATCTCCTCGAAAGGAGCGTACTCTCCCGGAGGTTCCTCTATTTTGTAATAGTGAAACTCTTGTGTTGCAGCGTTTGCCGATACTCGTGAGCCTCTATCACGAAAATTACTGTACCACCCTGAGGTGTCAGTCCGTTTTCTATAAGTTTGAAAGTTATAGATTTTCTTAACTGGACTGGGATGATAATAGCATCCGGGTCTGCTTGTTCGGGACCTTGCTGAGTCGCATCTACTGCGGCCCCAGAGGTTCCGTTTTCTACTGACATTTCAAAAAATGCAGGTTTTTGCAGAGTAGGTCTCCAAGGAGACAAAGATTAGGTGCACAATATTTTGGAACACTGTATCCTTCAACGTTGAATATACCGGAGCTTTACATAGGAATCTCTTCCTACTAAGGTTGGGCGGATTTTAACCTTTCACCCACTCCAGACGTCTATTGGAGTTTTTCCGGGAGAAAGGGGTCTGTGAAATATGCACGACTGAGTTACTCTACAAGTCTTGCGTTAGTTTATCGCCTTACCAAACGTTGGGCGCCATGTAGTGTAGTTCCTAGTTTCCCACTAGGCCCTGCGCATTGGAATAACATAAACAGTAGTATCGACGTGGAACTGCGGATATTCCAGGCCTCCACTGACTATGCTAAACTTAATTGGGTTGTGTTACCAACTAGCTCAGAGGTCACTGGAAACTTTCTTCTCTGCATAGGAAGTGATCAGCTTCCTTGGCACAGACAAGAAGGGATTCAGTTTTCCAACAACCGTGCAACATGACAACTTTGCTCCTCAGATCAAGAGTCAATCTCTAGGGTCGTGTGAAACAATAGACATAGATTTCACTCAGTCAGTCTAGTGCAGTTTACTTTCACAGTATGTAGAGAATAGAGAGACGGGCGTTTGTCAATAAAGGGTTAACATTTATTGAACAGTCTTTCTTCTCGTACAAGAGAAATGTATTGCCACAATTGCAATAACTGTTATTATAAAAAGTACGTACAGTAAGATAAGTATTGCGAAATAGAACTGTAAAAGCATTGATATGGTTTCTTAGCCATACAATGGTTTAAAAGTAATAAAACATATATACAGTCATATATACATTAGGCTAACATACTCAACTGGTGCTTCTAACTAAGCCTACCCCAGTGTGCCTGACCTAAGCCTAACACGTGAAAAGGGGAGTAAGTAAGTAGCTTAAGTTAAGTTGGTTTTGCCAAGGTTTGTTTCAAGAATTCTCGTCTAAGGGTTTAGTCAACACCATACCTCTGAATAGAATGATGGAGGATTGGTATCTCCTTCAGGGGTCTCTCTCGATATCCCAGTCACCCGCGAGGGTAAACCGGAAGCGCCGGGACTGGATTTCTCTGCACGAGAAAGGCAGCGGCTTCTCTTCAGCGCGTCGAGGAAGGAGGCGGGGGACAGCGTCCGCGGGCAGCTGGGCTGGATGTCTTCGCAGAGGACGGCTGTTTCAGCTCCTTAAGCGTACTGCACCATAGTTCGCGCTGTAGCGGCGATAATGGTAATCAGCAGCTTCACCACCACAGGATAGCAGGCTGCAGCGACAGAGTGCTAGTTTTTACCAACACGGGGTCTTGCAGGCAGCTGGCATCAGCAACAGGTTCTCGCTCATTGCTTAAGGCAACGTTGGTAATATTTATACCTGACAGGTGCCGGGTTTGACGCAAGTTTGCTGGACATAAGACGTCAATTAAAGATGTCACTAGGAAGTGATAGTTATCAGTTGCTCATTAGAGTTCCATTAATAATCAAAACATAGCAAGCGGGGATTCCCAGGTTTGCTAAGTTTTTATCTTGTTGAAGAACTCGGAGTGTTATCTAGGAATACCAGATAGTGACTGCTGCTCTGTCATTGCACTAATTGGTCGCAAAGGAAGTAGCAGAGAGTCATGCTGGAATGTGGCTCTGTTCGTGTGAGGCCAGAGATGACTTTTCAGAAAATCGCACTTGAACGGTTATGCCAATATAGGGAATAAATGAATTTATAGCCGAATAGGGGCATAAGGTCACAGTATCGATCAGGAACCTAGATAAGCACGCAACAAAACCTGCTGACCCCACAGGACCAGACAGCACTACTGTATCTCCTACATGAATATAGCATGTTACAACACATGATATTACATCGTATTCTGTTACAACGCCCGCGTTGTTAGAACGCGATACCTTTACATCGCAAGGCATTAGATCGACTTGCTGTAGTGGTGCGCGGGACTTAGGAATAGTATAATTTACTATTCCAACTCCAGTGTGCGCAACAGTAGGGAAAGTGTTGGAATAGTAAATGATACTATTCCTTAGGTTAGAGCGCCCTCTACAACAAGTCAATCTAATGACTTGCGATGTAAAGGTATCACGTTCTAACAACGCAGTCGTTGTTAGAGTAACGCTATGTAATGGCATCATTGTAAACGCTGTTTTCCCAACTACATCACATGAGCGACTTCTCTGACTTACCTGCACACTTTACATGTTGGGTAGCCACTGCTCTAGGGGTCACTAAAATAAGGATTCTGAGATACTGGTAGATGAGCAGAGTCCTTACTTATAATGACTGGTTAGAAGGCGTGAAATGGTATCTTTTGAACAATTAATCTACAAAGTCAATGATAAACTGACAATTTGACGAGATATGGAACCTGTTCCCAGATACTGAGAGCTACTAAAATGAGACCGACACAAAGATACAAACCAGGGGGCTTTATATGAGCCCTTGGTCACATTTACGCCGCCATTGTGTCACTTTTTGTGATGCTGCGGTGGCGTAAAAGATGCACCACTTGGCACCATATTTAGGAAGTGGCACATCTAGGCAGATGCGTCACTTCGCAAACCCCTACGCTACATCATACTTGCATGAGGTATAATGAATGCAGGGTGGGCGTTCCCCCGCATCAAAGCCTCGTAGAAGTGGCGCATTAAAATCTATAAGATTTCAGTGCGCCACTTCTAGGAGGCCATTGAGTCAAAACCTTACGTAAGCCTCATGGCAGGCGTAAGGATGACACAGGCCCTTTCACATGGGGATTTCCCCATGTGAAAGGAGACATTGCTGGAGCTGCGTCTGTATTCAGACAAACCCCAGCAATGCACCACTTTTGCGCACACAGATAATAATATAATACTGTATATCTATAACTCCTTGCGACATGATGCGTCATAGAGTAAACATGATGCATCAATGGTGTCGTAAGGAAGGGGCACTGAGAAATATTGCATCGCTGCTTTGTTGTAACGATGCGCTACTTCTCATAAATAAGCCCTAGAGTCTCCTTTGCTATTGCCACTGGACTCCCCCAACCTCCCTTTTATCTTTTATTTTCCTTGTGGGGATGTTCTACATTTCACTAGTTGTTACATAATGGATATTATGTTATCTAGGTTGAGGCCCTACCCCTTCCCAACCTACCCATTTCTTATTATTGATGGGTAGCAATATGGGAGACCCTTACAATGTAACATTTGTATGAGTCTATTTTTGGGATGCTTCTTGTTTGCTGAATTTCCCCTTTGACATGACTATACCATGACCGAACACAAACAAAACAAAGCATGTTGGTCCCTGGGGCTGAAGCGGATAGCCAGTAGGGCAGCCCTGAGCTTGGTTTCCCTTTGTGAATGTGCCTACTTTTGCTCTCCAACCATCCTCCTTGACGGTATGCCGTCTGTTATTGTATGTATAAGTATGTTTTGCTACGTGACAGTATTGTGTATTGTTTGGTGATTATTCTCATAAAAAACAAAGAAACGTGAGCAAAAATGAAACCATGGGGCATATTAGCAAGAAGCTCGTTAAAATTATCGCCGTTTTAGCGGCAGGAAACTACAGTTAAAACGGCGATAATGGGCTTGCTAATATGCGTTATAGAATTCCAATAGAAGCCCAGGTTAGATGTCCTGCACATCTAACATGGGCGTCTATTGGAATTCTATAACGCATATTAGCAAGCCCATTGTCGCTGTTTTAGCGGTCGATTCCTGCCGCTAAAACGGCGATAATTTTAACGAGCTACTTGCTAATATGCCCCCATATCCCTTCAACCTAACCATATCTAATAATTCTAGCAAGCATGTGCTTCTCACATGGCCCCCACGAAACACCACACTTCAGTCTTTGATGTACTACAAAGTAACTGGAGTAAATGCAGAGAGCGGTTTTCTTTAGCATTCAAGACTCACCCAATAGTAAGTGGGCCGCCCACTAACTGGAGCTCCCTATTGTTATGTTAATGGGTGACTTATATAGCGCACGGCTACTCCGAGGAGTGTCCCGGCGCATTTAGCGTGCTAAGCGCTTCAACGCCTCCACGGAGGTAGTCAGTGCTATATAAATGTTATTTCAGTCATTGCTTAATGCACCAGACAATATACTTATAGGAGTTAGTGTTCTTTTATGAAATTCCATAACGTACAGACAATAAATGCAGAATGCAAACTTGTACAGAAAAGGTCTGCATACCTTTTCTGCAATGGAATAATGATGAAAATATTAGAAGTGTCTGGAATTGCGCTTGGGGGGTTATATTATTATGAAAATTACCTCGTCTTGGGAGAAAACAGGTTGTGTGGGCGATGACAAAGCCAACCCGTGACATTCACAACATTTGCATACATTTGTAACTTGCATAACGTCAGGGGGGATACAAAAAATGATTACGCAGCTCTAATAATAATAAATATCAAATGTGCAGATGCATACATTTAGCCACAGGATTCCTTCTGCATGCACGAACAATGAATGAGCTCTGTTTAGTATCTCCGTGTTTGCTATTGTTTAGTATCAAATTGGAAGAATGTAAAGATATTGGAACGTAGAGCTCTTTTCACACCTTCTTCTGCAACATCTAGACATACAGGCGAAAGAATGGTGAGGAACCTGCAGCTCGTGCCTGCATTAACTTAGTTTAAAAGGTATTTATGTTGTAGAAGTTGGTTAACTGTTGAGAGGATTAGACCAAGCTATGCTCAGAAAATGAAACTGCATTCCTGCCTGTGTAATGGAGCACTTCTAATGTTAAATCAGTTATTACCCTGTAGGAAACGCGGAGATTGTCTCAGCTAATCATAAGGGTTAGAACATGAGCTTTTACAAATGTTAATGCCTCTTCTCCCTCATTATCCTCCCCCGCCCTAATTTTAGGTGCATAATTCGAGGGGAGCAATTGATCGCAATTATCCGCCCTAGCAGAGCACAATATACTTATTTGGCCGCCATAAACTTTGCGGTTCCTTCCTAGATATATTTTAGACCTCAACAATTACTCAGTGGCAGTTCCATTATGTTCCCTATACGAACTCACTGAAACCAGGCTGGCACATGTAAATAAACTTGCTTCTTAAGAAAATCTCACGGTCAAATACTACACTGGGGGAGTGGTGGCAATCCAATGTTTAGCAGAGCCTCACTTTGCCTCCAGCAGATCAGACACCACAAGTCATCATACTACGCCAGAGTCTGTACCCTCTACATCAGCATCCAAGACTGTGTGTGGCTGATGGGATCAAGGTGTAGCCTATAATTGAACTCAGCATAGCATTTATTGTAGCCCAATAAACCTTAATCTGAGAGCAGACCCAGAGCATATGTAAGATGCCAGCGAGGGCCACCCCACATCTAGTCATTTCAGGTATTCCCCTAGGGACAAAGGACCCATATAATATCACCTCTAGATTCCATGATTGGAGACGATCTTGTTTTAGTCTATACATTGGATTCATACAGTCCCCAAACATCCAGTTGTTAATCACCACCAGTTGTGTAGTCCAGTAATAATAGCAGACGTCGGGCACCCCCAGACCACCATCCTAGAGGGCCTGTATGCATTTGATGAGAGCAACCGTAGGCTGTGCTCCTGCCCATAGATATAACTGAAGAGAGTTTCGGGCAATGTGTAGGGGAAATTCAGAATTATACAGAGGAAGTTGGGGAGAGCATTCATTTTTGTGTTCTCCGACCCATGATCGAAAGAGTCAGCTTCTCCCCATTTGTTTTGTTCAAAACTTTCTTTATTAGGTTCTAGAAACACCAACTTTACAATCTCATTAATGTCTCTGCTAGTATCACAAATGTGCCTGTAGCTTACATAAAGTCTATTTGCAAGAACAGTTTCTGTACATTCTCAGGTAACTTCTGTACACATCATGTTTTCCAGATACTTATTGCACAGAGAGCATAGTAACTTAGTTTGTAATCCCCTACCCTCATACCCTCTGACAAAGAAAAGGGGGAGAAAACCAATGAACTATATATCAACGAAAGTGCAAAAAGAAAAGAGAAAAAGAAACAAAAGAAAGAGGTACATGTGCATGTTAATGCCATAGAGTTATACAGGTGTTCTTTGTAGTTACTGGTCCGGTTTCACCTAAACCTAATCCATATCCAGCCATCACCGGTATATCCCAGCGCATCATCTCCTAGGCCAGAGTTAGAACTGGAACAGATGTAGGGCTTGTGTAAGGTTGTCCCAATTTGACACTTCTCCCCATGTGCATGCCAATAGAGGAGCTAGATTCCAACATGGTCTAGGGTCCCCAGGGACGATAATTCCCATGTATTGAAAGTGGCTTTTAGAATATCACAAGGTATTCTGGGCTGGGAAGTCTGATTGTTGGCCCGCAGTTGCACATAATTTGATTTGGAGCAATTTTCCCTGAGGCCAGAGGCATCCCCATAAACTTGTAACATCTTGTGACCGCTCAGCTCTCCTCAGGGCTTGGTCGCTCCACCCTCTGCTGCCGCTCCTGCCTGCCTTGCCGCCTCCTGCCTGCAGTTTCCCCCGCAGCTCCTGGGATCCCCGCTGCCCGCAGACCCTTGGATTTCCCACCGCTGCCTCCCTGCGGCCCCACCCCCCTGCGACTCCATTCGCCGCCCCGCTCCCGCCACCCAGCTGCTCCTCCCTCCCGGCTCCTTACTTAAGGGGACCGTAGGGGACATCAGCTTGTGACTGCTCAGCTCTCCTCAGGGCTTGGTCGCTCCACCCTCTGCTGCCGCTCCTGCCTGCCTTGCCTTGCCGCCTCCTGCCTGCAGTTTCCCTCGAGCGCCGCCGGCAGCTCCTGGGATCCCCGTTGCCCGCAGACCCTTGGATTTCCCGCCGCTGCCTCCCTGAGGCCCTGCCCCCCTGCGACTCCATTCGCCGCCCTGCTCCCGCCACCCAGCTGCTCCTCCCTCCCGGCTCCTTACTTATGCCGCCCCCTGAGCGACCGTGCAGTGGACGCGCGCAGCGGGAGCACCGATTGAGCGCCGAAGGTGCGCCAAAGGTAAGCCCGTCTGCGCCCGTCCGCGCCTGGACCGCGCCCAGTGCCAGGACCCCTGGCCCCCGCCGAAGCAAGACGACCCGACAGACCTACGACGCCGCAACACTCAACGCATTCAACACTGGCCGGAACCCTGCCTGCTACCGAGCCACCCCGAGACGCACCCACGGACCCTTCGCCTGCCAAGCCTGCCGTTTCTCCTGCTACCGGACCTGCACGGCTCCCGCCAAGCCCTGCACCAGCAGCAACCACCTGAAGTGCATCCTGCTAAACACCCGCTCCATCCACAGGCACGCCGTGGAACTCTGGGACCTGCTCGACACGACAGCACCGGACGTCGCCTTCCTCACCGAAACCTGGATGAACGCCTCCTCAGCGCCCGACATCGCCATAGCCATCCCGGACGGATACAAGATCACCCGGAAGGACCGCGTCAACCAGACGGGAGGAGGCATCGCCATCGTACACAAGAACACCATCCGCATCTCAACTAACTCCGACGAAACCTTCACCGCCGCTGAACACCTGCACTTCCAGATATACACTGACCCCAAGACCACCCTCCGCGGCACCCTCATCTACAGACCACCGGGACCACGCACACAATTCAGCGAAGACATCGCAGACTTCATCAGCCCGCACGCCCTGCCCTCCGCCAACTACATCCTCCTAGGAGACCTCAACTTTCACCTGGAGAACAACAACGACAGAAACACCACCGCCCTGCTGGACAACCTCGCCAACCTCGGACTCAAGCAACTAGTGAACACCCCCACCCACTACGCAGGCCACACGCTTGACCCAGTCTTCTCATCCAGCAAGCACATCTCCTTCAGCCACGCCACCCGACTCCACTGGACCGACCACAGCTGCGTCCACTTTAGCTTCAAAAAAACTACGACCCACCACCACCCGCAACAGGTTTCCCGCCGATGATGGAGCAAGATCACCGCCGAGCAGCTCACCGCCTCCCTCAGCCAGAACACTCCCACCAGCACAACAGACCACAACGAAGCAGCCAGCAACCTCACCAAGTGGCTGACCGCCTGCGCCGATGACCTCGCACCACTAAAGAACCCTCCCAGCAGACACGGCAGCAAGAAAACCCCCCGGTTCACCGACGAACTCAAGGAATCCAAGAAGAACTGCCGCACCCTCGAGAAAGCCTGGCGGCTCGACCACACCACAGACAACAGGACCGCCCTCAAGCACGCCATCCGCAAACACCATCAGCTGATCCGCACCACCAAGAAGACGGCACTCAAAGAACGACTGGACAACAACACCCACGACAGCAAGGAACTCTTCAGCATCGTCAAAGAGTTCTCCAACCCCAGCGCCGGAAACAACGACATCACTCCCTCGCAAGACCTCTGCAACTCACTCGGCTCGTTCTTCCACCGCAAGATCGTCGATATACAGAACAGCTTCGACGCACAGACCACGCACCCTACCACCGAACCAACGCCCGCCACCCTCTGCAACTGGACCCCGATCAGCACCGAAGACACCACCCGCACAATGAACTCCATCCACTCCGGATCACCAACCGACCCGTGCCCACACCACTTCTTCAACAAAGTCTACGCCACCATCGCACCCCATCTCCGAGACGCCATCAACTCCTCCTTCCACACAGCCACCTTCCCGGAGAGCTGGAAGCACGCCAAGCTGACCGTCCTCCTGAAGAAACCAACGGCGGACCCCACCGACCTCAAGAACTACCGTCCCATCTCGCTCCTTCCTTTCCGGGCAAAGTCATTGAGAAGACCGTCAACAAACAGCTGGCCGCCTTCCTCGAGACGAACGGATCCCTCGACCCCTCGCAGTCCGGGTTTCGGGCCAACCACAGCACCGAGACCGCCCTGATCGCAGCCACCGACGACATAAGAACCCTGATCGACAACGGGGAAACAGCGGCCCTCATCCTCCTGGACCTCTCTGCGGCATTCGACACAGTCTGCCACCGAACTCTAGCGAAGCGCCTCAGCAACATCGGAATTCGAGAAAAAGTGCTGGAATGGATCATCTCGTTCCTCACCGGAAGAACCCAGAGAGTCCCCCTCCCTCCGTTCAGATCCGAGGCCACCGAAGTCATCTGCGGCGTACCACAAGGATCTTCACTCAGCCCAACGCTCTTCAACATCTACATGAGCCCCCTCGCAGCCATCGCACGCCAGCACAACCTCAACATCATCTCCTACGCCGACGACACCCAGCTCATCCTCTCCCTCACCAGCGACCCCACCACCGCCAGAGCCAACCTAAACGAAGGGATGAAAAACGTCGCCGACTGGATGAGGAACAGCCGCCTTAAACTGAACTCGGACAATTCGGAAGTCCTCATCTTGGGATCATCACCCTCCGCCTGGGACGACTCCTGGTGGCCCCCGGCCCTGGGCACCGCTCCCAAACCGACGGACCACGCACGCAACTTGGGCTTCATCCTGGACTCCTCCCTGTCAATGACCAGACAAGTCAACGCCGTCTCATCCTCATGCTACAACACCCTGCGCATGCTCCGCAAGCTCTTCAGATGGATCCCCACGGAAACCAGGAAGACCGTCACCCAGGCACTCGTCACCAGCCGACTGGACTACGGGAACACCCTCTACGCCGGAACCACAGCGAAACTTCAAAAAAGACTCCAACGTATCCAGAACGCCTCCGCCCGACTCATCCTCGACATCCCCCAACACAGCCACATCACCGGACACCTGAGAGACCTGCACTGGCTCCCCGTCAGCAAGAGAATCACGTTCAGACTCCTCACCCACGCACACAAGGCTCTCCACGACCTGGGCCCCAAGTACCTCAACGACCGCATGACCTTCTACACGCCCACCCGCCAGCTACGACCGACCGGCCACGCACTCTCCACCGTACCACGCATCCGCAGAGCCACCGCCGGAGGAAGATCCTTCTCCTACCTGGCGGCCAAGACGTGGAACTCCCTCCCCACCCACCTTCGGCGGACCCAAGACCATCTCGCCTTCAAGAAGCAGCTCAAGACCTGGCTGTTCGAGCAGTAACTTTCCCCTCCCCCAGCGCCTTGAGACCCTCCCGGGTGAGTAGTGCGCTATAAAAATGACGTGATTGATTGATTGATTGAGAAGTGGAGGCACCAAATGTTCTGGCCTTTGCAGTGAAACCAGAAGGTCGTCCACGTAAAGCGAAACGTGGTCTGAGCCCCACCTTAGTCCTAAAAGCCAAATGTCCCATTGGATCCACTCTGCCAGTGTCTCGATAACTAATGCAAATAGGAGAGTGAATACCTCTGTCTCATTCCTCTCTCAATAAGGGATGGGGGATGCCATTCACATGGAAGCACGTCCAATAGTTGGGTGCGGTGTAAAGTTTTGACCAGTCTCCTAATGTGAAGTCCACAGTTCATAATAAGGAGGATTGTAAACATACAGAGCCAATGGAACTGTATCAAAAGCTTTTTTCTCTCCTTCCCTTCACCCCCTTCAAAGCCACCTGCAGTCAGCGAATAAAATGCCTGGTAGCACGACCTAGCATAAAGCCATTCTGGTCGGGATGGGCCAGTAATCTATTAACCGTTTTTTTGTGGACAAGATTTATGTCAGTATTTCAGCTCCTGAATGGATCAAAGGGATCAGACAATATGAAGAAGAGTTTTTGGGAGCCTTCGTGTTTTTGGGAATGACCAAATTTTGGCACCCTTATGGTTCTGCGGCATGCACCCAACATTTTTCATCGCAGAAAAGAGTGCCAGAAGATATGGGGCCAATAAGGAGGAGTGTCACTTATAACATGCCATCAGGAACCCATTGGGGTCAGGTGTCTTACCATTGTAGATATAGCCTCTTGGACTTCCTCCAAGGACCATGGGGCATCCAACTCCTTCCTCTAGGATTTCGTCAATGTATTGATTTGTAGATCGAGTGCTATGGGCGTGAGCTGCTCTACCATCGTACGTGGTAGATCCTTTTATAGTCCAAGGAAAACTCTGTAAATGCTTCTGCAATGGAAGTGGTGTCCATAACCAGGTCACCATCTCCACAAAGTATCTGTGGAGTCACACAGGATTCTAAGTCCCGTGCTGTCAGCCAGTAGATCAGTCGACTTGCCTTGTCCCCAATTCATAGATCTTGTGCTGACTAGCAAGCCATCATGAGAGTCGGGAGGCATTAAACCGAAGGTGCTTAAGTTCCTCTTCTGAGAATGCAATGATGGCTGTCTAAACTGGGACTTGTCATGGTGGGAAGTTATGTGTGCCGGTGAGATGGAGTGTGGTCTGCCAAGCCGTGCAAAGAAAATCCCAAATCCAAACACCCCATTCAGAGGGTGCAATGAGCACCCCACCTTCTAGTGGCAACATCACCTTACACTTCTGGCACTGAAGTATCTGTTGCCCTGTAACATAACCAATGTAACTAACATAAGACGCTGTCAAATTGAAAGTAGTCATCTGTTGGTGAAAGTTGAGGATGGGTCACTGTGAGAACAGTCTGGCCCAGGGAGATGAGGAAGACCCACCCCTCAGTTATTTCTCCACCCTGATCAGTCACTGTTAAAACAAATAGTAATAAAAGAATCCCATTGTCCATCTGCGCCACTCGAGAGGTAGCGTCAATGGGGATCAGCTACCTGGCAACCCCAAGGGCCTCCTCCACTGCCTTTTGATATTACCTTCATCGCCTACCATTGTCACTAAATCTATAAATAGAACAGCGTTTCCAACAGTGCTTCAATCAATCGTCTAGTGGAATATTACCAAGCTCTAAGGCACTGCCACAGAAAGTTTGGGCACAGGATGCAGAATCCAGCCCACTCCCATCCAATGTAGAGGACTCCCCATCTCAGTCTGCACTACTTGCAGATAGTGGCGTTTCCCACCATCGACAGCCACGATGCCTGGTCTTCATGGGGCGAGCAGTTACCAACAAGGGTACTCTTCTCCACCCATTTACATACCTTCTCAGAAGAATAAGTGTAATTTCTTCTCTACCCATTTACATACCTCCTCAGAAGAAGAGGTGTAATTTCCATTGATGGGTCACCTCTAGCCTCTCCGGACAGAAGAACATATACTTCAAATGCATGCCTCGATGTTTGAATTTCACTTCAGCAAACATTCTCGTTTGCTACTGCACCCATGCGATATAGCCAGAAAAAAAACATCACCTTGGCAGAGTCCAGTATAACCATTTGTTAGGCATGGGCCATTCCTAGACTGGCATCCTTGCCCAAATAGTTGAGCAACCGAAGTATGATAGGGCGTGATGGGCTTCCAGAGGTGGCTGTGATGTAAGGGATCTGTAGGCCTTTTAAATAATGACCCAGATAGACAGATCCTCTGCAGGAACCCAGGATTTTAACCATGTAGAAAAAACTGTTTAGGTCGTGGTCTCTTGATGTCCTCAGGGACCTCCACCAGGTGCAGGTTGTAGTGCATGGATCTGCCCGCTGCATCTTCAGCATGCCCCTCAAGCTGCAGCGTTGCTGCGCGAAGTTTTGGAAAGTCTACCTTGAGGTAGCATAGTTAATCTTCCACCAATCAGACACGGGTCTCCACCTCAGTCACACAGCCCACAATTTTGTGGAGGTCCTGGCACAATAGGGAGAACACTGTGCTGACCCCATCAATCTTCCCCTCCAAAGATGTCTGTGAATGACGAATTGTCTATAAGATTGCCACTGATTGTATCAGGCCTCCCTTGTGTCCCCATGGTTCTGCAGTGGCTCCACTTGGCTGCGAGCCCAAGGTGCCAACTCTGGGTTTTGTAACTCTGTCAATCTTTCCTTGAGAGGAAAATGGGTCTGGCTGGCTTTCACCATTTGCCTAGTTTATTTGTGTTTATTGCCCACATGGTTACTCACAGCGGTGCCTGTCCCAGGTGCCAGCTGGGGCCAAGTTACAGCTCTGCTCCACAGCCGGAATGTGTAATGCTTCTTCAGTCAGGGGTGCACCATGCCCCTATTCCACAGAATATTTTTTACATTTTTTTAATGTTTTTGATCTATTTTCAAATATCTATTGACATGAAATGCAACAAATTCAATATACAATACACAAGTACCTTTTTATATCATTACATTATTGGATCTTTCCTGAATCTATAGAAGGTCTGGTACTTGATTCGTTAATTAATTGGGGCACCCCCTAATGGTGCACCCATAGCTTGACTTATCATTGTTATACAAATCCCGGTCTTGCTACTGATATGCATCTATATTGCTTTGCGCATTTAACATTGTATTATCTAACAAACAAATGTAAACATAACTCTCTCCCCACCCTTCCATGCCACTGGTGTATCTGACCTGCTCATCTTTCATAATGATGAAAGTTGTTAAACCTCTCATCTTATTAATCACGCTATCGTGGGGGCATTACATGCATGCCATCATTCAGTCCAATATCACAATTGCTCCATCAGGGAAACCCCGATTGCACCTGCTGCGTTTATGGATCATGGGGACCTCACCCATATCTCCACAACTGAGCTAGCTTCTGAATCTGCCTCAGGCTTTTGTAGTGCTACTACTATGGACTCCCACGCCCGCGCTGCCTCCAGTGCCTTCTCATTAATAGCTCTTAGGGCTTGCTGCAGTCGGACTGTACTTTCACTTCCAGCCCATTTAAGTAATTCTGCTTTCCACCTTTCGAGACTGGGTCCTCACCTTGATTTCCAGTGTACAGTGATTTCTCTCTTTGCTAATAACAGGCCCAGGTCTGGAAATGTACTCGTTATTCTCGTTTTGGGAGTGTGTGGAAACCAGTGTAACAAGCATGTGCCCAAATCAGGGTCTATCTGGCGCTCTGTGACACTGCAAAGTAGGTCCACTACCTCCTCCCAATACGTTCCCAACTGGTTGCATCCCCATAGCATATGTTGAAACTCTGCTCCCTCTAGGTTGCAGCGTGGGCACTGGGCCATATCAGTTCTAAAGTAGCGATTAATTTAGACAGGGGTTAAATATGCTCTATGCAAAATAAAGAAGTGTATTTGTTGGAATCTAGCATTCCTGGTACTTTTCCAGGCTCTCCGAACCAGCTGTGCCCATGTCTTCTCAGGGATCTCTTTACCCAGATTGACTCCCACTTTCTCTGTAGCTCCCTCAACAGCTCCAGGGATTCGCCCATCATGTGTCTATAAAGGCACGCGATGGCCTTAAATGTCCCCGCTGCCATCACTACATATTGGCACACCGTTGATGTCTTTAGTTCTGACAACCCCTCACTCCAATGATGTTGTATTGCTGAGACTAGGGCTAAATGCAACAAATAGTCCCCTTGGATATGGCCTCCCCCGAGTCCGCCTTGGGGGAGGTCATATCTATCTTGTAGGACTGTGTATGGTAATAGAGCCCCGTCTTCATATAAATCTCCTAATACCTGCACTCCCATCATTTACCATTTGGCCAACGGTGACCAATCCCCTCCATGTGATAAGGCGGTGCACATCCCCAACGGCATTTCCGTGGCGTAAGGGCGAGTAATGCCAGCCCTACGCTGACTCCGATTCCAACATTGTCTTAAAGTTCGCTCTTCATTAGTTAGGGACTCAAGGTGCAGGCGCTGTTGGAGTAGTATAAATGATAGTATATGGCGTGGGACCCACCTTCCGTCAGGCCTGTCAGCCCTACAAAAGCCTCTCCAAGACCGAACACACGAATAACCTGATATAGATAAGGTCACTCCAGGCTATCAAACGCCTTCTTGATACCTACCAAGAGTATCACACCTATTCCCCTCAAAGTCCCACCAATCTTCTTCTCATACTGAAACTTAAGCGCACCAGCAGACTGCCAAACACATTCCCATACCATATTAGTGTGGCTCCTCCACCATTCCAATGACTGCTTATCCCCAGCCCTTCCTCCATGGCTGCACCTCGCAAGGTCTCGGGGCAACACACAATCCACTCGCTCCTTGTGGTTATGCCTACCAGCTATGATCGCCCACACCCCAGCGTCTGCCTGGCCCAGTGGACAAGAATGGACCTCTGCCCACAAAGGCTCAAATTAGTGCTTGGTCATGGTCGGCCCTTCTTTCCAGGCTATCAACTATGTAATTGAGTGGATATAATGTATACAAATGTATGTGAAGAAGTATCTAATTTTACAAAATACACATTGCAATTAAGAAAAGGTATATTAAGCATACGAAAAGGGCATCACAATCCGCGATACCTCAGGTACCACTGTGTATGTTGCAACTGACTGTGCATTCTTGCAAAAAGTTATTATTAGTGAATAAATTCACCATTAGAAATTGTGACGTGCTATAAGTAAGTTCATATTTGCTCATCGGGAAATGCCATTACCCAAAAGCCAGAGTCGAAAGATCACATGCTAGAAAGTTACCTTGTTTGATCTTTTCCAACTCTTCCTCATAAGCAGAGTCTGCAAATAATTAAATAAAGCATGTTAATACTCTTCTTCCTGAGACAAGTGGTTTAATGTACTTGGCATGCCAGATTTAATAACAATACTAGTTGCGGAAGTCACTGAAATGCTGCAGAAATGACAGTGTGTTAATTATGTATACTATGCTAGAGACATAATGGAACAACCATTTCTCAGAGCCCTTCACTTATGCCAATAGCACCATAGACATAGCAGAAGTACTATCAGATGTAGCTCTGATGATAGACCTTCTGTTGTGATGGAAGTGACAGCGGATGCAAAGTACAGCGAAAGAGGCCATTGCGGAAGACGATGTGTGGGGAAAAGACACCAATGCACAATCCTAAAGTGGCCTGCCCCTCCCATCCTTTGCATGAATAACGATAGATTTTAAAAACTGAACGTTTTAAAAATTACCCCAATGAAGTAGGCCTGGCTAACTTTGGGAACGTTGGGCTCGCTGCCCAATCCATCAATCACTTGAAAATTCAAGTGATTCAGGGTCAGCCCAAAAAGTTCTCAAAGACCTATGAATGAGCTCTACTACACCATGCTGACCATGGCTCGAATTTGTGGGACACTTTATGTACAACATGTACTTAGTGGAAGTTTAAACTTCTTAATAGCATGATTGGCATTAAGCAGATTGGAATAGACATGAGAGAGAAGGCAAAGGGAACTATACCGAAGTATTGGAGTGTCATAGACAGAGATCATCTTGAATGGTTATATGTACAAGTAATAAAAATGGATAGTTTGGTGGCTTTTTAACAGGTACTCTGTTCACTTAATTTGCAGGTTCGTAATGGGTTCAGTCACTTTTGTGAGAAGCATAGAAACAATTTAGAAACAAAGTTATTGTGCAGTACATTGTTTAGAATGCTCTGCAGGACTATCCTTTAGAGATGGTAAATGGTGCAAAGTTCCAGATATTTGAATGAAATTGGGTTTGCCACTCTGATATGATGATGGATTAAAAGCCATGAAGAAATGTCATGTTGTGCACAATGATGTTAAGCAGTTGACAGTTCTGGGAAAGGCCTGTAATAAAACAACCAACAAAATAATGCAAATTCATGAGAATAAGGAATGTACCAATATGACTGTCAATTCTCAGAATAAGTTTAGCTGTGTCTAAACCTCCATGCAAACCTTTAACTCAAACTGATAACTGGCTTTACACTTACTACAGATGTCACTACCACAGCAGCATGTAGTCACATTCAATTCCAACATTTCTGTAATGTTTAGTGAAACAAAGAACATTCTTTTAAAGTAAAACGAATTTTCCTAATGTCTGCATAGAAACATTTTCAGTCCCCACTTACTCAATTGTGAACATTAGCACACATATCTGCCAATGTACATTTACTTAACTATTTATTCATTTGTGTGTTTTATATAATGCTAACTTTTTGGACAACTAGGAATATAATGCATTTAATGAAAACAAATGGCCACTGTAATATTTTGATTACAGCATACACTCACCCTCTTTAAAGATAGCATTACCCAATGTGTTCATCCAACAGTGTCCTATCCATCTTACAGCAGACAGCTGGACATAACTTGTGCAATTGTTCTGCTGGAAAAACTGTCGATACTGATTGTAAAGGGTTTATTCTACTCCCAAACAATATTAATTCATCCCTCTGATGTTACCTGTTGCTGCTTCGGGGCTAAAACGAATTGCCTTACTAAGCAGTCATGTTTGAGTGTCATCGTGACGTGTAGGGAACCCTCAAAGCCATCAGCAGAGCATTTCATAGCTTTGACCCCTACACACCTATGAATTTAGGTTGGGTGGTGGTCATTGCATTGACATGTTCAGAAATAGGGACCAGGCCGCTTCTGCACTTCATATCCGGGCTCCAGTTTATTCATTTGACCCTCTTTTTAGGACGAGCCATGTAGCTTGGTGTGCATGTTTTACAGTGTATGCTTTTTACCTTATCTTATCCATATCACATTGCAGTAGTCCGGGCAGGTCATGGCAGTGATATGGCAAGTTCCATTCAGTGCTCCACCAGAAGGAGTGACGTAAGCTTGGAGAGTAATCACATTTGAATGTAAGTATCTTTAAGGACTGTGTTATTTTGTGCTTGCAGGAAAGGTTGAAGTGACATATTACACTGAGTGGAGACGTGGTTCTTCGTAAGTCTGGCGACAACTTAAATAGGGTGTAATTGGTTTGCCTTTCTCTCAGTGGAAGAATGTTGACGTTGGTTCCAATGGGTTTTCTATATTTGATTATTTGACTACGATTGTCTGAGGAACAATCGGTTCAACTCTAATGCCTGTGCAAATCCACTCTTCTGAGCCTAATTCACAAAGAGGCAAAATTAAATGTAGGCATTCACAAACTGAAGATTTATTTCCCTTTGTGCCTGACAGAGATTTTCACAATTTCGGGACTCACAAAAATCTGCATACAGAGCATGGGGTCACACCCTACAGATTGAACAACCAGGTCTTCACTTTTATGAGGAGGAACAGAGGGCAGGCGTCAGTGTGAAACTGGAGGGCAAGAGTGTTCCACATCTATGCAGTTGCCACCGAAAAGGCCATTGCTTGTGTTTTCACACATCTGCTGTGAGGTAAAACCAAGAGCTCATGGTGTGTTGCCTTCAGACCCCCCTCTATAAGGAAGCTACACATCTAGAGGAATTAACAAACATAGCCTTGTAAAATATTACTGATGATTTGAACATAACTCTTTTATTCACAGGGAGAGAGTTAGGGGTGGGCAAGAAGACAGAAGCAGGGTTATGTTTGCACAACCATGGTATGGCCAAGCACCATGGTCTAGACAAGCTGCAGCCTGGACTTGACTTTCTCTTGCCTGCATTAAAGATACCATTGCCATCGTACAGAAAGGAATGACATAGAGGATTTACAACCATGACAGGGAGGTGACATTGTAAATACAGCAGAACTCCTCCTACTGATTTCGAATGGAAGATGCACATATCAGTAAAATTACTACTTGTTTATCCACCACAGATGGGTTTAGGATCATTAATCAGATTTGTATTTTCTGACTAGTTTTGACAGAGTGAAACATTTTTCCTTTTAGACAGACCAGATAGCAACATCCCAAAGTGGGGACCCTGATTTGGACAGCAGTACTTTAGTCTTAGCAGTACCTTACTCTTGAATGGGTTCAACATTAGAAAGACTGACAACATTCACTATCTTTTCATAGAAAGGCACGTGGTAAATGCAGTAGACTAAATCCATTAATTATATTAATAGCACATACATTTAAAGGGAAGATAGAAATTGAGGTCCAAGGAGTTGCCCTCCCGAATACACATTACCACACCGTGAAATATACCAGATCCAAGAAAGCCATCCTAAATTTGAGATTTTTGTTTACAGAGAGTGGAAGGAAAACCCCTTTCTTGTATTTAAGAGACTTCATTATAATCTTAACGCTTGTAATCTTGTAAGAGGATCCCAAAATAAATCATTATAGGATTATTCCTCTAGGTAATTTTAAGTTCTGTTTTACCCTCCTTACAATTGTGAGTGCTCGCTCATTAGAGGTTAGGTCCATCCTAGATATACATCACCAGAGTGCGACCCTATGATGAGGAGTTGTTATGCTTGTAAGATCGTTCTACAATAAGGGATGGCAATGTTGTCAGGCGCCTAGAAGTTCACTGTGGCCTGCAGGATGACTCTGCTAGAAGATCTTTAAGCTTGTACGATTTCTGTAATATGAGGGATAGTTCTATGGTCAGAGGTCTGTACAAGGGAGTAGCCAGAAAATTAAAATCTCTCCTCCCCATTCGAACCGAAGCTCTTATGGCAACAACCAAGCAAAGCAAGTAATTTCGACCCTTCCATAGAAGAACTCTTTTCTCTCTTTCATCCATGCATCTATCCATTCATTCTTCCATTCACCCACTCATATCCACCTTTTCCCATTTACATTCTATTATCCGTTAATTCTTATATCCATCATTCAGTCTTTCACCGTTCTGTCTGTCTGTCTATCTATCCATCCATCTGTCTGTCCATCCATCCATCCATCCATCAAACCTATACATGCATCCATCCATTTGGTAGTCCATCCCTCAATCCACCTTTTCAGTCATCCATTCCACCATTCATCTTTTTGCTCATCCATCCTTTCACTCATCCATCTTCCCACAATTTCACTCCATCCATCTACCCATCTTTCCTCCCATTCACTCATCTATCCGCTCTGCCGTTCATCCTTTCATTCATCCATCCATCAATGTACCCTTTCACTCATCCATCCTTTCAAACACTCATCCATCCATTCACCCTTTCCACTCCTAAATATACCCATTCATCCATTCACCATCCCTTTCATTAATCCACCCATTCTTTCAGTCATCCAACCTTACATTCACCCTTTTACTTATTCATATCCATTCATCCATACATCCTTTCATTCACACATCCATCCTGTCAACCACTTACTCGCCCATCCTCCCTTTCGTGTTAAATATGCTGAGTTGCAGACAGAAGAAGCCAGTTAAGAACTCCACCACCAAAGTAGCTGCTAAAGTGGGGGTGGGAGGAAGGTTCATACCACCCCTGTCCAAACTAATTCATCCATCTCCAAACCTACCCATAAAACCTACTCATCCATCCATCATTCTTCTCACTCAATTATCCATCCCTCTATTCATCATTCCAATCATCCATCTATCCTTTCACTCCATCCGTCTACCTATACATCCATCAATCCACCTCCCTTTCACTAATCCATCCACCCTTTTACTTATCCATCCATCCTTTCGCTCAGCCATCTATCCACCCACCCTTCTAGCCACATACCCACCCACCTATTTATCCATCAACCCTTTCACTCAGCCATCCATCCTTTCACTCGTCCATCCACTCTTTCACCCATCCACCATCTATCATCCATCCATGTATTATTTCACTTATCCATCCTTTCACCCGTACTTCAAGCCTTCTCTTCAACCTCCCTTTTACTCACCCATCCATCCACCCTTTCACTCACATACCCACCCACCGACCTTGTCACATTAATTAAGAGTCTTTGTCTGCCGAGCTGCCGTCAGAAGAACTGCTAAAGGAGGGGGTTCACAACGCTCCTGGGTCTCAACCAGTACAATCCATGTAACAAGGACATGCCCACATGCAAAGTACGAATGACTGATGGCTGGGAACTGACAGTGGAGAAGTGTGGCTCAATGGTTAGAGCGGCAGACCCTGATGCAGCGGTCTAGCCCGGGACCAGGGTTCAATTCCCCGCCTCGGCGGGTCTTGGGCCCAAAGTTCCACGGACCTGATAATTCTCGCCTCGGTGCCTATTCCAATCATGGAGTCCCACTCTGCAACTCTGGGCAATAGCTTGCTTAATCTCCACAACGGCCCCCACAACGCTAAGGATGCCTGGCCTCCACCTTGGGGGTGCCCAGGAGTGGACGCCTCACAGGGAAAGCCAGGATGGGTTCCACAGCGGTATTCATACAAGCGCATTGAGACCCTTGCGGGTGAGTAGTGCGCTATACAAGTATCAATTTACATTTACATGTACATTTATTTCAACCTAAACCCGTCTGATAACCATAACCATTCAAGCAAAAAATATCAAGAACCTTGCGATTGATCTAAGAGATGCACCATGGTTTGAGATAATACTGGGGATACCTTGGTTGTATCTTCTCAATACAGACATTGACTGAGGAATTTGCATCGTGATGCTTCAGTCCAACATACTTTAAGTCCAAAGAAGAACAATCTGCCTAATATGCATTAGAATGTAATTCCAATATAGATTTAGTACACTTTTTGTCTGTTTAATAACATGGTTTTCGTGATGCCTTCTAAAGGTAAAACTGGCACTCTGACACCACATAAAGACTACAATTGCACGATTGATCTACAGCCACTAAAGTTATGCCAGGCAGAGAAAATATGGTGCAATTCATTCGACTGCAGATAAGACAAATGAGCACCTCAAGACATATCAAGGAAACATTGGCTTCAGGCTTTATCAGGCACCCTAAATCACAAGATGTGTGCATCTTGGAAACATTGGTTTAAAAAAGAAAAAAAGATTGTATTCATCTTTTTTTAAAGATAGTATAGCAATTCAACAGTTTACCTCATATTGTTCATTACGTGCTCATTCGTCATATCAATAGATAGCTACATATCTGAGTGTACCAGAGTCACAGCAAATATTGGATCTATAACCCCAACTATCTCGCTCCCCCTTGAAAATATTGAAGGCATTTTTATTTCGTCGTATTTCGTCGTATAAATCTTTATTCGGTAAATTGATCACCATAAAAGACAACAATATACATTTTAAAATACATTTCATCAAATTATACTAGCAACAACAAGGGTTGACCATACTTAAAATACGACTGAGCACTGACATAATTAATAAAACCACAGACAAAAAAAAAATACTCCAGGCACTCAGAATTAGCAGCTTCAAACAACTCCACTCTAGGTAGGTAGAGGCCTTGCAATCATTCCCAGAGATCTTGATCTAATAATCCAGGCACTACCTAAAAACTTTGCCACCCCGCATATCAATGGGGTAGATGATAGATCCGATGTAATCACTCGTAAGGCCGAGCGATGGCACCTCAACCCCAAACCTTTACATACTGGTTTCAACCAGTTTTTCCGCGCCACTTTATACGCGGGGCAGGCAAAAAGAAGATGGGCCACGGACTCTTTAGGGGCCGCACAGCCAGGACAAGATCGCAAGGGGCCGCCCTGGTTGGACCATTTTGAAGTAAATTCGCGTACCGGGAGGGTACCGTACCTTAATTTTAAAAAGAGGGCCCTGTCTAGAGGCTTAGTTATCAAGTCAAGGAAGGGTTCAAGTTTCCTTACACTCTTGCACTCCAGAAAAGACTCTGTAAGTGAACCCCCTGTTATACCACGTGATGCTTCAGCCTGAACCCAATCCCAATATAATTTCTTGATCACCATTTTGGGCGGGGGCGCTTGAGACTCCCAAATATCTCTCAAACCCAATTGGGAGACCAATAGCCTCAAATTTTTCAACCAGCCAATATTACACCCAGAGTCGAGTAAAATTAGCTCGTCCAGTACTTCAGCATATTTGGCCAACTCCTTAGTCCTTCTCAGGCGGACCCAAAAAAGCAATGGTCGCAGCCTCACTATATCCTTTAGGGCACGTCTTCCAAGGTCTAACCGCAAGGGGATAAGCGGGGTGGAAACAGGGAGTGCCACCACATCTCTCAAAAACTTATTTTCTGCTAAGGTTAGCTCATTTACATTGTCGAACCCCCATAATTCGGAGCCGTACAATGCAGCCGGGAGTATCTGGCCATCGTAGATGGCCATTACCGGGGACACTGGTTTGCTGATTGATGCCCGGTACTCTCGTAAGATCACCCCCGACACTCTTTTGTGGCCCAATAGCATTTTCGCTAAGTGATCCTTCCAGGACATTCGGCTATTTAGCCGGACCCCTAAATAGTCGAATGCCTCGACCAACTCCAAGGGAGTCCCATTAAGCAGAAAATTGTTTTTAAAATTTTTTGCGGGTGAAAAGGCCATCAATTTGGTTTTAGTGGTGTTGATGGTTAGGCCTCTCTCTGTACAAAAGGAGGAGAAACGCTGCAGGAGTTTGTGCAGGCCTATCGGGGATTTAGCTATCAGTAAGGTATCATCAGCAAAGAGCAGGGTCTGGATCTTTTCCCCCGCCAGGGTTGGGGCATCCGTCTCTTCTCCTCTCAGATGGTCCACCACTCCATTCACAAACAAGGAGAAGAGAGTCGGAGCCATGACACACCCTTGACGGACTCCACTCCTCACAGGTACCCTATCTGTCAGTTGGCCCTGTGTACCCCATCTGATCCTAGCGTATGTCCCCTCGTGGAGTCTTACAATTAATCTTAAGAGTGAGCCAGGAAAGCCCAAACTTTCCAGAATCTCCCACAGTTTAGCACGGGGGACCAGGTCGAAGGCCGTCTTGAGATCTATGAAGGCCATATATAGGCTCCCCTTCTTGATGGTAACTGCCTTCCAATAGATCCCAAACAGCCGAAAGACCTGGTCCATCGTGCCCACCCTTTGGCGAAATCCGGCCTGCAGATGAGAGAGAATGCCTTCCTCCTCCATCCAGTCGCCCACCCTGGCGATAATGACCCTGCCAACCACTTTCTGGATTATGTCTATCAGACTAATCGGTCTGTAGTTGGCAGGGTCATCTCTTGCCCCCTTCTTGTACACTGTGACCACCTCGGCACCCTTCCATGAATCTGGCACGGGGTGTCCCTTTACTAACAAATTCATTATGGTGGCTATTAAATTTGCCCAGGCTAGGGGTTCAGCAATCAAGAGGTCCCCAGGGATCCCATCCGGCCCAGCTGCCTTTTTGGGCGTCAAATGTTTAATTGCTGCCACTACTTCGGAGGCCATAAATAAGCACTCTGTCTCCCCGTCAGGATCCCTTCCCTCCCCACAAGCAACCAAAGGGCCAGATGTATCTTCACTGCCGCCATACAGAGATGAAAAGTGATTGAACCATTGCAGGCTGGTTATATGGGTTGCTAAAGGCTGGGATTTACCCTGCCTAGCTCTATTGATTAAATCCCAGAATAACGTCGAGTCCCTCCTGCTGACGGCGTCTGTTATTTCCCTCCAATACTCCTCCTCCCACTCGCGCTTTGCCAGAGCAATTGCTCTCAAGTACTCCCTCCTGGCCGCTCTAACCAAAGTAGGATTCCTTGAGAGCAAGGCAACTGACAGACTTTTCCTCTTCCCCCTGCAGTCCGATGAATACCATGGGTTGCTGGATATGGGGGGAGTCCTATTTGATCTGGGGGATTTTCCTTTAGAGTTGAAATAAAGACTCACTTGATCTATCGTGCCTTTATATGCAGAATCTAGTTGTAAAGAAAGGCACGGAGGGCTAGCAACCACCCGATCCATTACTTCCAAGTCCCTGTACAGGGCTTCGATGGTAAATTTAATGGTCTCTAGTTGGTCTGCGTTTAACTGAGCCTTGTCCCACTTCAATCTACGATTATTTTCATAGGGGATGATCTCTTTGGTTAGTTTCAACGGTGCACTCATCCCTTTCTCTTTAATTTTGCCCCATTTAAACTTGCAGCAAAGCGGATTGTGGTCACTATCCTGGGTGGGTACCACCTCCATATCAATAAGGTCCATCCACATACTAACACTCATTAAAATATAATCAATTCTGGACGGGGCCGATAGCCTGTTAAAAGTCATTGCACCTAATATATCAGACCGGGTCCTGCCATTAAGGGCTCTTAATTTGTGCTCCCTAGTGAGGGCGTTCAGTTGGATTGCCCTAGCAGACCATTTCCGGATGGGGGGTACCGTCAAGG
This sequence comes from Lissotriton vulgaris, assembly GCF_964263255.1. Taxonomy (NCBI): domain Eukaryota; kingdom Metazoa; phylum Chordata; class Amphibia; order Caudata; family Salamandridae; genus Lissotriton; species Lissotriton vulgaris. Next base: position 1,779,524 of record NW_028242798.1, on the reverse strand, counting down.
GGGGGATAGACCACCTGGAGTCGTCCTCCTCAGTACCTAGTGGATCATCACCAAGAAGAGGTTCGAACGTGCAATTAAAATCGCCACCCACCATAATTCTGGCTGAGGGAGGGCAATTAGCTAGAGCAGAATCAAGGCTCAATATGGTTGCCGAAGTATTATCCCCCGCATCCCCTCTAGCGTACACATTAAAAAGTTCAAGCCTAATCCCCTCGATATGACCCCTGGAAGAAAGGTGCATTAAATCATTACACTGTGTGTCATTAGAGGCCATGTCCCAATCTAGGTCAGTTCTTATCCAGACTAAAAGGCCTCCTGCTGGTCTACCTTTCCCTCTACTTATCGCAGGGGAAAAGAAGGTAGTGTAGCCAGATTTATCAATTGGTATCAAGCACCAAGTTTCTTGAAACAGGCAGACATCGAACTTCTCGATGAATTCATGCCATTCAGGAATGTCTAACTTCCTTTTTAGCCCGGCTACATTCCAGGAAATCAGGTTTATTACCCTAGAACCCTTGTGCACTAGAGAGTGCCCAGCCGTGATCTCCCCCCCCGGCTCCATTCTCACACCTCTAGATTGGTGGCTGTTACTCACACAACAAAATTGCCTGTCGGGTTCAGAACAATCAACAACAATAGACATATCCGGGGCATCAAAATGAGGCATATTCGAGTGGATGACATTAGAGTCATCTATGGTTACCTCCTGGGAATTGTCACAAATAATTACTCCTTGCTGGGGATCCACTCCATGTCTACCGCCTCCCTCCTCCATATAGGCTGTAAGCATCAATCGATGTCCTCCAGGCCACTTAGCTGTGAAAACCTATTGAAAGTATCTAAGGGGGTGAAGGGTCTAAGATGCTCCATTGCACCATTGTGGCTTGGGTGATGTCTCTGTGGAACCGTAAACCATCCAGACTGACCATTAGGGTAAAGCTGATGCTGGCCAAATACCTGATGAGTACTATTGTAACCAAACTGCTTGGGCCATAGGGCATAAGGCTCTTCCCTATGTTTGGGGGGGTAAGGAACCGGCCTCGGGTAAAAGTAGGTTAAGGGCCTAGGTGTAATAGAGTTTCCTCCTCCTGCATATGGCCAGTTTAAAATGTAGTCCACTGCACGGGGGTCTCTAAAATTGACCACCACTAGGTCCCCGTCAATATCTTTCCTAGTGTTACCCAACCACGGGATCCTTCTAACATGTACAATATCTCCATCCACATTTGGGGCTATAGGCCTGAATGTCCTCAACCAGTGAATTATTTTATTTTTCAATTGGCCATAACCTTCCTTCTTATTGTCTGCTAATGGAGGAACCCCGGTCATAACTACTACATAGGGCACCGCCTGAGGTGGAATTTCCACTTGGCGTACCCTAGTAAAAGTACCTCTGGTGCGTCCCCGTTCCCCCTGTCTCTCGCTACTGTTTACTGGGGGAGCCTTTGTCATTGGCCTTTGGGGGCCACCTTCTGTCCCAGCTACAGAAATGATCGGGTTCATTATAGGATTTTCTTTATGTATAGCAGGCGCCGCCTTTCCCTGCTGCTGAGACGACTGTTTAGACGGCTGGAGTAGAGCAGAGGGGGTAGCTATTGGGGGTTTTACAGTCTCGCTAGACGAGACCCCAGTACGAGGTGTTGGTTGTGTTCCCCCACTCCCCTGAGCCCTAGACACCGTGGCCATACTATTTAAGGCAGCCTCTACTAAGGTCAATCTATTTTCGACTTTCCTAAGACTCTCAATCACAGGTAGCAACAGAGACCTCAGTAAAAGTTCGAAATCCCCTACAGGTGGAGGAGGAGTGGAAGAGTTTGTAAATAAGGGCCCCTGACTGTTAACTAAAACTGCTATATTGGGGACCTCAACAAGCGGAGTAGCCACCATTGGTGATGCCTCGGGGTTTACAGTAGTTGCAACTTCCATGGTAGCCCTTACATGCGGTGAAGATAATTTAGGGCCTTTGCCAAAGTCTAAATGGGAAATTTTAACTTTGCCTTGTCTCGCCCTTAATTTCCTCCTTTTTTTATTTGGTGGTGGGCCATGTATCTGTGCAACCGCTAGTTGCTTGGATTTCAATGATTTAAGCTTCAGGGGAGCAGCAGGGTGGCATGAGATCTGGGTTGGGGGGTCAATCACAATAGGATCAAGGGACATACCAGGCGAAGATGTGCAGTCACGCAGTAAAAGTGGGAAGCCTTCTTGACTAACGGTTTCCCTCCCAAGGTCAATTAAGTCCCCCTCGGTGAACAAGGATACAGACGCGGAGTCAATAAAGGATCTGTTTTTCAAGCTTTCGATTGAACGCCTCCGCTCAGCCCTGCGTTCAGCCATGATCGATTCCTTCTCCCCCTCGGACAGTACCTTGGGAAAGTAATTGACTAGTGACCCATTGCGAAGTTTGCCCTTCTTCCCAGGTGACCCCCCATCAGGTAGGGTAGCCATTAACTAACCTGTAACACAAGCCTACGGAGTGGGTTTTAGAGAGAGAGCCCAGCCCGGCCTTCTCTGGCCTACGAGGGCCTCAGAGGGCCCGCCCTTTGCCCGGGCTTTGCCCCGGGCGCTCCCGCGCGCTCCCGCGCGCTCCCGCGCAGTGGGATACAAAGGTTTATATGGGCCTAAGGCTGTAATAAGCTGGGCGGGGCGATCAGGGAGAGCGGGCCAGATGATAGGCCGGAGGATTGCCGGGACTCCTGGGAGAGCGAGTCCCGGTTCCTTCGCTCGCAGCCCTGTCGCACGCTCTCTCACCCAGCTGGCTCCTGTGACTCCTCGGCTCTGGTGGCGGCAACAGCGCAGCGGGACCCGCGGAGCGGGTTCCGCAAGTAGTGAAATTGGTCTCCCAACGGCAGCAGGAACACACACAGCAAACGACCCCAATGTCAATAGGAGGCGGGGATTTTTAAAGGGTGAGCTGGGCGGGGCGGTCAGGGAGAGCGGGCCAGATGATAGGCCGGAGGATTGCCGGGACTCCTGGGAGAGCGAGTCCCGGTTCCTTCGCTCGCAGCCCTGTCGCACGCTCTCTCACCCAGCTGGCTCCTGTGACTCCTCGGCTCCGGTGGCGGCAACAGCGCAGCGGGACCCGCGGAGCGGGTTCCGCAAGTAGTGAAATTGGTCTCCCAACGGCAGCAGGAACACACACAGCAAACAACCCCAATGTCAATAGGAGGCGGGGATTTTTAAAGGGTGAGCTGGGCGGGGCGGTCAGGGAGAGCGGGCCAGATGATAGGCCGGAGGATTGCCGGGACTCCTGGGAGAGCGAGTCCCGGTTCCTTCGCTCGCAGCCCTGTCGCACGCTCTCTCACCCAGCTGGCTCCTGTGACTCCTCGGCTCCGGTGGCGGCAACAGCGCAGCGGGACCCGCGGAGCGGGATCCGCAAGTAGTGAAATTGGTCTCCCAACGGCAGCAGGAACACACACAGCATTTTTATTTATTTCAAGCTGTGAAGGCCCATGGCTATTAAAAAATAGGTTAGGTGGCTGCAGATCTACCCAATAAGTTTCTTCGACTCATAGGTCACCAGAGTATGAATTGAGGAAATATTTAATTCTCATATATTACAGAAGATATCAATATTACAGAAGTGACTGCACAAACAACTGCAGCAAAGTGGGCGCAGACGCCTGTTGTGCCCTCGGGCACTTATTTAATATGGCCCCAGGTAGGCTATCTACCAAGCATTTGGGTATCGAATTATGGGGCAAATTCTAACCTCATTTTATTGAACCCTTTCATGCAGATAAGATCCTGCAGTAGAGGAACTGATCTTGCCTCCCGCTCGTACTATACTTACTGCCTTCCATGTCTCAGGGAATAAGCTGGTTCTTGAAGGCATAAACTTATACCCAAACCTCCACATGTGTTAGTAGATAGTTTTCCTGAATCTGACATATGTGCAATTCTGAAATACAAGTGTGCTCTAGGGTCGTAAGAATACCTCATAGACTGCAAAAGATATGCCGGTGAGGATAGTACTTTTTAACTAGACGTTAAGTACATACTCAAAGACTGGTCAAACAGGTTCACCATTGATATTCTGCCAACTGCAGACCAGTGATGGAGAAGGGTTTGGTGGTGGGGTGTACGGTCATGCTCTTATCATGATGGACCTCCAGTGTGGGTCAGTTTGAAAGTCATGCCAAGATCAGAAATCTCTGCTTCCCTATAAGTTCTCCTTTGGCTCCAGCTCTTGGGTGTGGCTCAATTTCAGTGGCATGATCCAAAATAAAAGCCATACCTCGTCTTGATCCCTTTAAATGTGTTTGAGACTTCTGAACAGAAACAGCGACATACCTTCAGGTTCTAGACTTTCAGATTCCAGACCAGCTAATCCCAACACACCACCTTCGTTCTTGCTGTGCTTCATCGTGCTCTCTAATGCCAACGTTCTATGACTCATGAGCTCCAGAGTTTCAGTTCCAACACCTGCTTTACAGTTCTGTAAGTACCCACTGGAAGATCAATATCCAAGTAGGATTAGTCACTTAAGGATTCAGGGTCCATGCTTTGCATGTATTTATGACTGATGAAGGAACTCCAGACTTTTACCTCGTATTACAATGGTGCTAACATGGTCTTTTGGACTTCCATCCTGATTAATGTTCATTTGAGATTCAGGCACCACCAAGGTCATTGGTTTCCACACACGAGACGTATAACGTAGGGGTTATCTAAGAAGAAGGATGGTGAGTACGAAGAAGGGGAGCTGCCATGTCGAGGAGGAGGCAGCCACGGCTGGTAAGTGCCTTTTTTTTAAACATAAGTACTTTGGGAGGGTGGAGGGGCCGGCTAACTCTGCTCTGCCACGGAGTCGGAGTTTTGCCGCAACTCCACGTTCGCAATGGAACGCGGAGTAGGCAAAAGTCCGGAAACTCCGCTGGCGGAGCGGAGTTACCCCGCCCGGGGTTAATCTTATGCCCAATACATCACATCCAGCACACAAGATGTGACCAAACTTGTAGGCATACGAGCAGGAAGGGCTTGGACCAAGAAGCCATTCCTCTTTCCCTCTTGCATGCGGGACCCCATTATACTTTGCGGGGTGTGCCAAATGGATACAGAAATGATGGACCATGTTTCTCATGCTTGACCAATGACAAGACTTTGCATTTGAGTGCATGTCATTCCCAAAGAGGCTGCTGTACCTGGACTAGATTGCTTCTGTGCGTTTCAGTTCCAGTTCTCCTGCTTAAAACATGGCAGGTCTTGATCATACGCTAACAGCTTGACTGACAGCACCGTGAGAGTAAGGCAGCCAATCACAGTGCCACATGGTGGCTGGCGATGTGATGCAAGGCTCGGGAATGACTTTGAAGCATGAATTTACAACACTTTACTGGGGCACTTGCAGCCATGAGATCACGTCTGAGGTCTCAAACAGCGCGTGGATGGACCAGCACCACAAACGATGCAAACAGTGCAGGGTGATTCTCTGATCATTGAACATCAGCCCATCAAGCATGCACAGTTCCATTTTGACCCCTTGTCACTTCAAAGGTCTGGAAGTGTGGGGCCTCCTCTATAAGGCTGCGACGCTCAAGTTCTGATGGCCGGAGTGGCCTGGTAGATTTCAGGAGGACATTGACAGAACATCACATGGGTAATTCCTGCACACTATGCACCTAAAAGAGACGAAATTCAGCCCACATACACCAGTTAAATAAAACTTCTAAACGTCTGCCTCCCATTGGTATTCTGGGCTGACATTCCATTCCTTCTTCTATGTGTGTATTAATCCTCACCTTTTTAAATCTAAGGTGCTCATTCGGAATCCTACAGTAATCGAGGGTTGGCCATATGCGGGTGCAAGAATTCCTTCGAAATATGCCTTCTTTATGATGATGAACAAATAATCGGAACCCCAAACGTGAGTGACGAGGCCCACCACCTGCACTCACAAATAAATCACCTCCTTGGACTGAGAACACAACATCCCCCAGGGTAATTGACCACTCACCGCTGGAATAAGCGAGCAAAGTTTCTTCTGCCCTCTATTTGCAATGCATCAGTTGAGAGTCCCACTGAAATGACGCTACTTGCATTATGCACTGGATTAATTTAAAGTAAAATCAGGCACAAAAAACATTTGCATCTGTGATGCCTAATATTATCCTCAACAATGCAATGAATGGCCTCGCTCCAGGAACTGCGAAAATCGCGAATAGGGGCAAACCAATCCTATAGTCGAAAGTAGGATTATACATGTCACTACATAAAGCCTGGCTACGACAACAAGAACAAACAGTGCACGTTTTGGTTTTAACAAAACATGGCAAAATATGCGGCATTTTCCTCCGATCTGAGGTCTGGTAATTGCGTAGTGAATAAATGCCACACACCTCTCAGTATTGGGGTTTACCAAGTACACAGTACCACGTAGGGTTGCACGGGCACTGGAACTTGGACCTAAAGTGAGTGCAAAAAACCACTAGTGCAAAGGAGGAAGGAAGTAAATGATGGAGACGAGGGGGCGTAAGCTATCTATGGTGCAGCATTTGCTGTGGGAGGCATTGTTTCGGTATTTTTACGAACATACCAGTGATCAAGGGCAGAGGGGCCAGATGTACGACCCTCAGTATTTGCGAATTACAAACTGCGAGTTGCAAACACTGATGTACAACACTGATGTACAACAGTGTCTGAGACACTGTTTGTGATTCCCAAATGGGTCGCAAAGGACATGCCTCAGTAATATTCACGAGGCACGTAGCATTTGGCGACCCATTGGGAATGGCCGGCAGTCACAGGGATGGGATCCTGCTAGGGTCAGTAGACCACCATGTCTGTGACTGCTTTTTCAATAGTGCAGTTTTTTTCTTTTTTTAATTTCAGGCCGTTTTACTTGAAGGAAAATAGGATGTAATTAAAAAATAAAAACAAAATGTTTCAGTTTCATTTTTTGAGCAAGCAGTGGTCCATGGGACTAATGCCTGCTCTTAAAATACATTTTCGCTGCCAATCGCAAAGAGAAAAGGGTCCCTGGGAACCCCTTCCTGTTTGCGACTAGTTTACCACCAATTTGAAATTGGTGGTAAATGCAATTGTTCTAAGACTGCATTTACTGTCGCAAAACAATTTTACATCCTCCTGCGACTTTCAATTAGGAAGGGTCGCCCTAAACGCCCTACCTAATAGTGATTCGCAAAACCTATTTTGTGAGTCGGTAAATAGGTTTGTTAAATGCTATAACCTTTTTTAGTGGTCGCAAACGGGCTTATTTCTCATTTGCGACCGCTCAAAATGGTCGTACATAGATAGCCCCTATTACTTTCTTGCATAGGATCATGGTACCCTTGCTACGCCACTGCTTAGAAGTCATACCAGAGGAAATACGCTCCCAGGTTATTTCTTATACATCCTTTTGGGCAAAAGTTTCCTTAATAGAGAGGATCGGAATCTCATAATTGTTGTACAGGCGACGTACAGCAAGTAAACGAGGGACGTGCCTGCGGGGAGGCCGCAGCTCTGCCCTGGCTGATTTTGCATTCTGTCAACAGAAGCATGTTTCTCTTACCGAAATGCTCCATAAGTTACCCACCGCTGCCGTAAAGCGCATTCTTTCTTCAAGACGAACAGGCAGAACACATCGTAAACTATAGCGCGTGATGGATTTGGGTGATTAACAAAAGAAGAACTGTGCTAACAGATTACATTCATAAAATATAGCATGCTGTTGAACGCCAATGCCTTCCCTCCCTCGCTCTTCGATTAACTCCCAGACTGGCACACAGCAGACCCAGTAACATCTTCAGAAAATATTAAAATAAATTGCATTGTGGTAATTGCTAATTATTTTAGGCAAAGTGGGAATAAATCTGTTCACTAAAACACGATAAATCATCGCCAAAGACACATTGTTTAGCAAGTTCTTTAATCAGGGGTTTGCTCAGCAGTCGTCTCTCCTCTTTCTCCCCCTCACCACCAGTCACTCGCATTTCAAAAGCCGCACAAACACACACACACCGTCACTCAATTCTTCCCACGCCAGTGAAAAAAGAAAAACTTCTGCACTGATTTGGGAACCAAAACCACCCGTGGCAAAATGTTAAAATCCCCCTTAGATTTCAGCTCTGTGGTCCAGCAGGCCAGTCAGGTTGTGGCTGTGCTCGATAACATCAAACACACAAAAGGTGATGGGAGAATTGCTTGCAAATAAGTGTAAACCTCTGGCGATTGCTCAGGGTAGCATTCCAACCCATACAGCTGCCTTCCAGGCTCATATGCAATAGGGTTGATGAGCGAAATGAAACTTCAAGATGTTGCGTTTGTCTTGGCTAATTTTGTCTGGAAGTTAAAAGAGTTATTGATACAAGAATATTTAGTTTGCTAATATTTGTCTGTATTTTAAGAGCTCTGCTCTGTCAGAGTGCAATGAAAGCATGCAAGTGTGAATCTTATCAGAAAGGCCTGAGCACGACTGCTAAGATTCACACTTGCATGCTTGCATTGCACTCTGACCCGCACGTATTTAAAGACACATTCAGCCAGATGCATCAAGCATCCATTTTGCGATTCCTTATTAGCGAAAAATAAGGATTCGCTAATAAGGCATAGCAAAATGCTATGCATGAAGATATCGCATAAAAAATTGCGATTTCTTAGAATTCCTTAATTGCGACTCGCAAATTGCGAGTCGCAAGTAAGGAATACCTCCCCATTCATTCCTATGGGCCCTGACAGACACCAATTAGCATCTGTAGTTAGTGGGAGAAGCAAAGTAAATAAATCTAAAACGACTGAACTGGTCACATCACTTACTTCCAAAATTAGCAGACAAAGCAAAATCGATTATGGAGGCCAGTATAGCATCATCCCCTACTGCACTAAAAGCCTGGACAGAGTTTATGACACGTTGATAAATTTTGTGCCCAGTATAGCATCAAGAGGGTCCAAAACACCTACACGTTCGGTGACATGGAAAACTCAAGAACTAAGGAAATAACTGAGAAGGGAGAGGAGGGCCAAAAAATCTGGAACAGAAACGATTGCATGGGAAAACTGTAACAATTGAAAAAGGAATACAAGAAACATCTCTGGCAAGAGAGGAGAAGAACAACAGAAGATTTTTGGACTAAGCTTCTGTACAACTGCCAACTATCAAATATCAAAGCCTTCTGGACAACAATAAATGGCATAGGTAGGGAAGTGAGAGTGACGAATGCTTCAAATGTCACAGAAAAAAGACTGGGCAGCTTACTTGACAAAGATCGTTGCTAATGAAGGGCAGCATTCAGTGTACAAAATCAATAGAGCTATCAAGTCGGACCGTATAAATAACTACAATATTGCCTCTGTGTGACAACTCAATCCTTTCAGAACACGCACATTTAAAAGTGGAAAAAGTCATCAAGGATGGCAAAAGTGACGGTGCCACAGGCCCAAACAGCATTCCGCAAGCAATATACAAGTTGGATCCAAAATACTGGACTAACCTGATAACTGCATTGTTCAAAGATTTGGAACTCATGGGCATAGTCCCAGACAACTGGAGGGGGTCGATAATGAACCCAATCTTCAAGAGGGGTAATTGAACAAATCCAGTGAACTACAGGTTAATAGCGCTCATCGACTCAGAAACTAAATACTATGCTCCGTTAATACTGGAAGATTTAAGTGATTGGTCTAATACCAACAATCTGATCCCACCAAAACAGACGGGTTTCCGGAAAGGGTATGGAACCACCATTAACATGCTAACAGTAATAACAATTGCAGAGACGTGCAAACGTTTAAAGAAAAAAACGCAACTCTGCTTCAAGCAGCTTTCGATCGGGTCGACCAAACCCCCCTATGGGTAAAATAAAGACGATGGCGTGTTCAAGATTTTTTTTTAAGAGCTATTGAATCATTATATACTGACACATGGATCCAAAGCAATGTGGCAGATGGTACAAGATTATCCAGGAGAATACTAACAGCCATAGGCCTTAAGCAAGGGTGTGTGCTTGGTCCACACCTGTTTATTCTTTTTTTGGCCAAACTGCCCCCCCAGCTTGATCAGGTAAACTCCAACACTCCGAGATTAGGACCACTGACCATATCACATCTTTCATATGCAGAGGATATTGTATTGCTGAGCCACGTGAGGGTGGGACTTCTGAGCTAAATCGAGGAAGTTGCTGTATTTACAAAGACCAACAAACTTGAAATCAATGTTACAAAGACAAAAACCATGTCAATAGGGAACAGATCCAGTGCTCCTCTGATATCAAACTAGGAAACACTGTCATTGAAGAGGTTAATGACTACAAATATTTAGGCTTCTACTTTGATAAGAAGTTCAATTTTCAGGCACACTAACAGTAAATGTTCAGAAAAAATAATGCCTTCATATATGCCTTCTGTGCACTTGTAAAAAAACAGAAAGGGCCCTCTTTCCAGCCATTACTGGCAAACATCAATCCAAAACTGCTTCCCACGCGAGCCTATGCAAGCATGGTGATCCACGGTAAAGATGCTAAAATCTTGAATAAATTGCAAACAAATACTTATAAATGTGTTTTTGGTCTTCCTTGTTATGCTTCACTTGTGCAAATCGCTTGGGATTTTGATTGACACAACAAGAGACAGCAAGAAAAGACCACAATTAAATCATGGCACAAAATAAAAAACAATCGGTCAAGCCCACTAGTTAGCGCTCTATGGCAGTTACTGATGAACGACGTAAATTCAAGCTACAACAAGAATTTATTGTCGTCAATGGAAAAACCACCAATACAGTTGACGTATGGGATCTAAATCTGTCACACCCTACTTTTTGCCGTGTGATCAACAAAGCAGCAAAAATGAATTCACTTATGAGAAGATAAAAATATATTTTCATGGTGATCACAGCCTGGATGATAATCCAAACATGCATCACCTTGCAACCAGCAGCATACCATTTTTTTTAACTTATCCTGTGTATCTAAAGGAAAGGTTACTGGCTATTTGCCTAGGAGTACTGCCACCCTTAGCGGACAAACCATCTTGGAGATACAAAGGACGTAAAGTGTGCAGGCTAAGTGGCGCGGTCAAGGAGGATTTTTAGCATTTGGTCTGCATAGGTCCCGCATTATAGAAAGCACAGCTCTCACTGCTAAAACACATCCTCAAGGAGAAGGGGATTCGTTCCTTCTGAACGACAATAATGAGGAGCCTTGACCCTAGGGACCCTCAGCTAAATTTTAAACTTTTGAAATGTTTCCAATCACATGACAAATTATTTAAACAGGTCACCAAGGGCACTGTGCCAGCAGGACAAAGTGGGTTAGTTTAACGATCAAACAAGCAGATGACTGAGAACCGAAGACAGCTATAGGATTCTTTTAAAAACCTGGGATTCTGGTATTTTGCATAAATCGAAACAAAATATAACTTATCACTTTCATTCACAATGACACTTTATAATGACTTAGTTGAAAGACAACGACTATTTTGTTTGAAGAAAAAAACACCTGAATTGCTAAAAGGTTTTAGTACATTTCATATTGTCGAAATAAAGTAAACTTTTAAGAAATTGACAAACCAGTAAAGTATTTTATTCAAAATGGTTTTATTATCTTATTTCACCTGAAAATATTGTAACAGTTTTTATGAATTTATGACTATAAAATTGAATTGAATATTTGTCTATTCTTTTATGTAAGGGCTTACAGTCAGTGACAGATGATTTTTCCAGAAACCTTATCTTTAATTTGTACTTAAGATAATATATAGATTAAGGTTTCTCTGCTTTAGGCAGGTTTAGAATATCATATTGTTTCGCTACAGAATTTACCATCAGAGTTTGTCCCCGAACAATGGCAATATTGCAATGGGTGCAATAATATCCTCTGTGTTCTCTTCTCAGACTAATATTTTAAAGGTAGCTTTTGCAACTTTCAAAAACTGTTTGAGAATACTATTTCCAATGCACCAAGCCTTCTAACCCTCGGCAGAAACGACTGGGAGCAATTTCCTGTCCAATTCCATATCGGGTGACAAAAGGCAACCTGAAACTCATAGAGTTTGGTGTGTGGTGTGTGGTGTGTGTGCCTTCATGGGAGCTTGGAAACCAGCGGTATACAGGAACCCTGGAGAAAAGGCCACGTCTACGCTGAGCAAAGCAAATATCTGCTGTTATTAGTGCATGAGTGCAAGTCTCCAGACCACAGCTTTCCAATAAGTTTCACTCTGTGAACACATTTCCTTACAATGAATTCTGAAAACGGAAACGGAATCTCTCGAGTAAGATCAGAAAACAAATGGCTTCAAAAAATCTTTTTCTACATGTCAAATCAAAATATAAGGTTAAATGAATAATTATTTGAATCTCAAGACGATTAGTGCAAGTGGCACTTAAAATAGGTTGTACTACAGAAGAAAAATGATCATCATCTTAATGTCAGTGATCCTGTAATAAAATATCGTTCTTTTGTCTCAGCCTAGTTTTACACACGCAAACACATGGCACAAGCTGTTGCATGGTATAAAACCGAGTTTGGATCCTTAATAGTGCATCAGCTACTTACTTCACCTCACATGATTTAAATCTCAAAAGTTGTTATAATCTACATTTTAGTGGGAGCAGCGAACTCACCCCATCCCGCTGGTAAGGATCTTTTGCCAACAGGGTCAGCAACAGTGATATGGTTCCTAAATTGTGGTCTGGGTAGTGAGGGTCTTTCAAGGGCAATGTGACATCTTTCGGCCTAGGGAGAGGAAATAAAACAATTATGAAAATCAGCACTAATTTAAAATATTTTTTAAATGAACTATTTAGTTGCTCCTAAAAGGTGCATCAAATATTAAGCAATTCACATATATATTTCATATCAGGTTATTTTTGAAAAAAACAAACCTAATGGCATTTTGTATTTTTGGTGCTGCATTAATGGGACAATATATTTTATTATAGGTCTTTCCGTTTATTCTTCCCACCATGTTCTGCATGTAAATTTGTATGCTATGTGAGAAACCACTGAACAAAATGGCAAATGGAAGTGTGAATGTTTAACATGAGCAACCTTTGACCCTGTCACCAGGCAGGTCGCTCCCCCACGCCACCACACAGCCCTCCTGTGTGCCCTGAGTCACTGCTGCCGCTTATACTGGTTTGTGCCTGCTTGTTTTACTTTTCTGTGCTCTCTGTACTTGTGCCCCTCTGTGCCTCACTTTGCCTGTCCTCCCCTCCGCTCTGTGCCCCACCTGATCAGTTAGCATTGTTGTTGTTGCTGTAATCTTGTGCCCCTCCTTGACCACTTTTGCCTTCTGTATCCCACTGTGTGCCCGCTCATCCCCGTCCACGCTCTTTCCCGCTGCGGTGTCCCCTGCGGCCTGACCCCTCTGCTCCCATTCGCCGCCCCGCTCCCGCCTCCCAGCTGCTCCTCCCTCCCACTCCCCCTCATATGGAGGCGGCGAAGTGCTGGTGCGCCGAAGGCACGCCAAAGGCAAGCCCGTCTGCGCCTGGACCACGCCCAGCACCAGGACCCCTGGCCCCCGTACTCACCATGACGCACACCACCGCTACGACTCCAGCACCCTCCACGCACTCAACGCCGGACGGTCACACACCTGCTGCCTGGCCACCCCGAAGCACACACAGGGACCCTTTTCCTGTCAGAGCAGCAGCTTCACCAGCATCCGACCCGCCAACCCACCCACCGAAGAACCAAACTTCCTCAGATGCATCCTGCTCAACACCCAATCCGCTCGCAAAAAAGCAGTCGAACTCTGGGACCTACTCGACACCAACGCCCCACCCGTCGCCTTCTTGACGGAGACCTGGCTGACCCCCAACTCGGCACCCGACATCGCCATAGCCATCCAGAAGGCTACAAAATCACCCGCAAGGACCGCACCAACGGACTAGGTGGAGGAATTGCCATCGTCCACAGAAAAACCCTCAAAATCTCAACAGGCGCCGATGACACCCTCAGCACCGCTGAACACCTGCACTTCAAGATCCACACTGACCCCAACCCCACCCTCAGAGGCACCCTCGTCTACAGATTACCCGGACCCCGACCTCAGTTCAGCGACTCCATCGCTGACTTCATCAGCAAACATGCCCTCGCCTCCAGGGACTACATCCTCCTCGGGGACCTGAACTTCCACCTCGAGAACAACAACGACTCCAACACTTCCACCCTGATCGACAACCTCAGCAACCTCGGACTCAGACAACTCAACACAACACCCACTCACTCCGCCGGCCACACGCTTGACCCCATCTTCTCAGCAGGCACCCATGTCTCCTTCGACCGCACCACCGAACTCCACTGGACCGACCACCACTGCATTCACTTCACCTTCCGGAAACCCACCACCAACCACTGCACCCAGCTGATACCTCGCCGCAGCTGGGGCAAGGTCACCGAGGAACAGCTAACCACCGCCCTCGCCCAGAGCTCACCCGCAGACCCCAAAGACCCCGATACCGCCGCCTGCAACCTCAAACAGTTGACCAACGACTGAACCAAAACACCCTCGCCCCACTCAAGAAACCCCCCCAACACCCAGACCAGCTAGAGAGCCAGCTGGTTCACCGAAGACCTTCAGGCCTCCAAGCAAACCTGCTGAAAACTGGAAAAAACTGGACTGACGAAAGAACACCGGAAAGCTACACAGCCCACAGGAACACCACCCGCCGACACCACTAACTCACCAGATCCGCCAAAAGGACCACCTTCTGAGACCGCATAGACAACAACGCACACAACAGCAAAGAGCTCTTCAGCATTGTGAAGGAACTCTCCGACCCCTGTTCCAACACCAACGACCTCCCACCATCACAAGACCTGTGCGACTCACTGTCCACCTTCTTCTATCGCAAGATCGCAGACATCCACGACAGCTTCGATGCCGTCATCACCCTGGCAACCACCGGCACCCCCGCCCCCACGGCCACCAACGGTACCATCCACCTGCTCGCATGGACCAACATCAACGACGACAACAACATCAAGATCATGAACACCGTCCACTCCAGATCCCCAGAAGACCGCTGCCCACACCACATCTTCAACAAAGCCAGCAGTACCATTGCACCCCATCTCCGGAAAACCATCAACATCTCCTTCGAGACAGAGATCTTCCCGGAGAGATGAAAACACGCAGAGATCAACGCCTTACTCAAGACACCCAAGGCAGTTCCCAAGGATCTAAAGAACTTCCGACCCACCTCCCTGCTCCCGTTCCTGGCGAAGATCATCGAAAAGGCCGTCAACAAACAACTGACCAGCTTCCTCAGAGAGAATAGCATCTTGGACCTGTCCCAATCCGGATTCCGAAGCAACCACAGCACAGAAACTGCCCTCATCGCTGCCACCGATGACATCAGGATCCTGCTCGACAACGGAGAAAATGCTGCCCTCATCCTCCTGGGCCTGTCAGCCGCTTTTCACACAGTCTGCCACAGCAAGCTAAAAGCACGCCTCCACGACGCTGGAATCTAAGAAAAGGACCTGGACTGGACCACCTCCTTCCTCACTGGGAGAACCCAGAGCGTCCACCTCCCCCCCTTCCACTCCAAAGCCACTGAAATAATCTGCGGCGTACCCCAAGGATCATCCCTCAGCCCAACGTTGTTCAACGTATACATGGCACCGCACGCCCATGTAGCCCGACAGCACAACCTAAACATCATCTCCTAGGCTGGCGACACCCAGCTGATCCTCTCGCTCACAAAGGACCCCCACACCACCAAAACCAACCTCCACGAAGGAATGAAGGTCATCGCCGACTGGATGAGGTACAACCGTCTGAAGCTGAACTCGGACAAGACGGAGGTCCTCATCCACGGTTCCACCCCCTCAGCCTGGGACGACGCCTGGTGGCCGAAGGCACTAGGAGCACCCCCTACACCCACTGACCATGCACAAAACCTGGTGGTCATCCTCGACTCCACACTCTCCATGGCAAAGCAGGTCAACGCTGTGTCCTCCCCCTGCTTCAACACCCTCCGCATGCTTCGCTGGATCTTCAAGTGGATCCCCACCACAACTAGAAGTACGGTCACCCAGGCCCTTGTCAGCATTAGACTGGACTACGGAAACGCACTCTACGCAGGAGCCCCGGCCAAACTCCTGAAACAGCTCCAAAGCATCCAAAACGCCTCTGCACACCTGATCCTTGACATCCCACACCGCAGCCACATCCCACCCCACCTGCGAGACCTGCACTGGCTCCCCATCAACAAGAGGAATACCTTCAAGATCCTCACCCACGCACACAAGGCACTCCACGACACTGGACCAGCGTACCTCAACAGTCGACTCAGCCTCTACACCCCATCCCGCCAGCTCCTCTCTGCAGACCATGCCCTCATCCCCCGCATCTGAAGAGTGACCGCCGGCAGATCATTCTCCCACCTCACCGCCAAGACAAGAAACACCCTCCCCATCCGCCTACGGCAGACCCGAGACCTCCTAACCTCCAGGAGACTCCTCAAGACCTGGCTCTTCTAACAGTAGCAGCGTTCCCTCCCCGCCCCCCCCCCCAGCACCTTGAGACTCTCGCAGGTATGTAGTGCGCTTTACAAATGCTATGATTGATTGATTGATTGATTGGACATGTACAAACAACTGCATGCTACTATTAGGGCAGAAAGGCAGGGTTTTATGTGTTGAGGGCGCTTATGAACCAATTGTTTTTACCTGCATACTAATTCAGTGTTTAACGATTAACAAATACTATCAAAGCTGGTCACCCTGGATGCCTGAATATGAGGAGTAGCTATTTCCTTTCCGTTATTTGGACAAAACAGAAAACTTTTAGGCGCTAATGGTCATTTCCATGTAACGCGTATCTATTTACAAAAAAATAAAATTGTATTGGTTTTTTCAACATTACAACAGGCAATTAATACAGCATTACTCCTGCTCAATGTTCATCATGCTTAACGACCCCCTCTCATCCAGGAGTCTCCCTGCTCCCATCGCCATCGCCATATCCACAATATTTATATGCTAACAATCTATAGACCAGCTCCCGATAGCCGTGTCTCCGTATGATTTGCAGCAGACTGGCAGAGGCCCATTCCTTGCTAGAGTTCGAGGTGCACCCATTCCACGGGACCTGAGTATTACAATGCTGCCTAAACAAACTTCTCTCGCTTTCCCCTCCCACCCCACCCTGCTCCACTGGTGTGTCACAACTACTTATTGCCTATGTAATCCAGTTCAACCATTCCCTTAGCAGTGCTCGTCACAGTGATATCTATACAATACATCTTCAATCTCTAACCATTCTACTGCAAAACCTGTACTGCATGCCTGCATTAGGGGGCCACCTGCCACCCGTATATTTCAGGGTGATCCTGTTTGTGCATTCAAGTTTGAGTTTGCACCTGACCATACCTCTGGTGTCCGCACTGCCGCAACTAAGGCCTTCCATGCCCTTGCAGTCTCCAATGCCTATTCGTTGGTAGTCTGCTTGGCATTCAGAAGCCGGACTGTACTCTTGCTCGTCGCCCACTTAACTAATTCTGTCTTCCACGCCGCAATATTTGGGCCCCCTCTTTGACTTCCAGTGCGCTGTGATATCTCGTTTAGCTACCAGCAATCCCAGGTGTAAAAACTTGCTTGTCACCTTTGTTTTGGGTGTATGCGGAAACCAGTGCAACAAACTGCACTCGTGTCAGGATCAATCCGCCGGTCCATGATATCACAAAGCCAGTCCACCACCTCCTCCCAGTATGTCCCCAGTTGCGGGCAACCCCACATCATGTGATGACATTCTTCACCCTCTAAATTACAACGTGAGCACTGGCTATTTTAAAATACCTGTATATATTAGCAGGAGTAAGATATGCTCTGTGCATTATAAAAAAAATGGACCAGCTTGAATCTGGCGTTCCTAGTACTTTTCCAAGCTCTCCTGACTATGTGAGTCCATGTATTCTCAGGGATCTCCTTGCCTAAGTCCGCCTCCCATTTCTGCTGCAGGTCACTCAGGGGTTTTGTTTCCTCCCCCAGCATGCGCCTATATAAACATGAGACTGCCTTAAAGGTCCCTGCCGCCATCACCACATACTGACATGCCATGGCCGTTCATGGTTCCGAAAGACCCTCCCTCCAATGTCGCTGCACCGCAGCAACCAGGGTGGAGTGCGATAAATAATCCCCACAATGGAGACCATATCTATCCTGCAGGGCCTGATAAGGCAACAGGGCTCAATCCTCGTACAGATCACCCAGTACCTGAACTCCGAGTTCCTCCCACTTTGCTAATCATCCCAGTCCCCCATGTGTGGGAGAGCTGTACACATTCCCAGTGGTATCTCCGGGGCATAGGGACTAGCAATCTCAGCTCTACGCGTACTCCGATTCCAACATAACCTCAATGTCCACTCCTCATTAGTAAGCGTCCCCAGGCGCAGCCGCTGCTGCTGAACTACAAAGGAAAACACATGGTGCGGTATCCATTGTCCCTCTAGATCATCAGGGCACCCAAACTCCAATGCCACTGCAATTGCGCTGCCAAATAATAGAGCTCAAGGTCTGGTACCCTCAATCCCCCCTCAGCCGTCGGGCGCATCATTGTGTCCAGTGCCACCCGCCTTCTTCCATTTCCCCACAAAAATCCCCCGATCATCGAGCGAAGTTGCCTAAAAGTGAAGCCCTGTATCCAAAGTGGTAGTGTGCTAAAATAATGCAACAACTGGGGGAGCGCCACCATCTTCAATAGGGCTACACGGCCAGCCACCAAAAGTGGCAAGGTGCTCCAAAATGCCAAGCTACCCCTAAGTTCGTCCACAGCTCTGTCTATATTCTCTTCTAACAGATCATTGGGTTCATGATAGATGTTGGTTCCGAAGTAAGGCAAACAACTGGACTCCCATCGGATACCCTTTACCACGGCGGGTCTAGTCGCCGATGGGGTCACCGGAAACATGCAAGTCTTTGCCTAATGCACTCCAAGTCCTGAGATCCTGCGCCACATTCGCGGAGCAACGTTGTCGCTCCATCCAAGGCCTCTTCCGTATTTGCCAGAAACATGAGCAAATCTTTAGCATAGAGTGAAATATACTGCACGACCCCTCGTAATTCTAACCCCAGATAGTTCCGTCCCGACCTGGCATGTGATGCTAGTGGCTGAAAGGCCAATGCAAACAATAAAGGAAGCAACGGGAATCCCTGCCTCGTACCCTGCCCCACTGGACATAAGGGGGAAATCATAGTCCCTGTCCGAACCAGAGCCAATGCCGATCTGTAAAGGATTTCAGTCCATCCCATAAAGGATTTCAGTCCATCCCACAAAGGCTTCTCCAAGTCCAAATGTCTGCATGACATGAAACAAGTAGGGCCATTCAAGACTGTCAAATGCCATCTTAATATCCGTCGAGAGGACGGCCACAGTAGAAACTGCAGAATAATCCTTCCCTAATATAAGAAGTAGCCGTCACACATTGGTGGCCGTATTCCAGGTTGGTATAAATCCTGTTTGATTGCGATGGACCAATTGAACCATTTATGGCAGGAGTAGCAAGGATCTGGCTCAGTATTTTGTAATTGGACATAAGCATGGATAAGGGGCGATAAGCCCAGGTTTGAGCAGACAGATAATAACCGCCTCATGAGTGGAGGCCGACAGTACTCCAGTCTCCCTTGCCTCTTTAAAAACCGCCAGCAACCTAGGGGCCAAGATATCAATATAAGCCGAATAAAACTATGGGCAACCAATCCGTACCTTGTGTTTTATTGTGCGCCATCTGCTTAACCGCGCTCCTAATTTCACCTAACGTAATCTCTTGTCCAAGTAATTCTGCCTGCATCTTTTCTAGTTGTGGGAGCACACTGTCAGCCAGGAAATTCCCTATATCATCCCCAGTAACCCGTAGTTTACACCGGTACAACTTAGTATATAAACAAACTATTAATCTCCTGTTGTGTGTATACCAGGGTCTCAGTCAGGGATGTCAAATGTAATATAGGAGTTTCTCTGGGGGTCGGGTTAGCCAATCAGGCAAGCAGCATGTTTGCTTTATATGGTTCTGCATGTGCTTGCGCTAAATAATTCTTGTGATCAAAACAGCGCAACCTCTCTAGACAGACAGCCATCACCTCCCGAGTGCCGAACACTTCCTCCTGCTCATCTGGTTCCCAGGTCGGGCCCTCTCAGCTGTCTGCAAGTGTTGCTCTACCACCTCTATATTCCATCGCAGTGTCCTCCGCACTCCCACCATTTTAATTATACACAATCCCCTTACCACCACTTTAAAAGCGTCCCATTCCATTGCCAGGGTCGATGCCGTGCCCTCGTTTTCAAGAAAATATTGTGTGATTCCGGTCTCGACCTCAACACGGAAGACCGAGTCCTCCAGTGCCTCTGGTCACAACCTCCACATCGGGATCGCAGGTGTCTCTGGAGCCCACTGCACCCACAACAATAATGTACTATTATCCGAGAGAGTTCTTGCCAGATATTCACTATGGCCAACCATGGGATGTATATCAGGGGAGCATAACACCGCGTCCAATAACACATGCAATTCCAGCATCGCAGAAAAGAAAAAGTAATCTCGCTCCCCCGGGTGTTGTGCACGCCATACGTCAATGAGCCGCCACCTATTCTGCCAGTCCCGTCTGGTTTTGGACAGCCTATGGATAGGTGCATCAGGCAATGGAGGGTGAGACCTGTCCATGTCAATGTCCGCTATAGAGCTAAAATCTCTGGGCCTGGGTGGTAAATTCTGTTCCGCTCGCGAAATTTGGGGAATTTAGGTAATTATGCATTCCGCGGAGAACGCGAAATGCCCAAAATTCCACCTTCCGCTGCTCCGTATTCACAGAATTTCTGCGTGTTCGCGGAGATTTTTTGATGTTCCGCGGAGCTTTGCGTAGCACGACTATGCAAATTCTACCCACCTCTAAAAATCCCCCCCATTAGTACCGGGCAGGTCAAATAGGACGCCAACTTCCTTGACATATGAGTAAAAAAAGCCGCCAGATCCACATTGGGAGCTTATACGCTACATAAAGTCACATCTTTCAAGTTGAGGCACCCAGCCACTACATTGAACCTCCCTTCGAGACCTACCAACTGACCGGTCGATTGAAAGCGGTCCCTCGCTCTAATCCATTTCAAAGCCCCCTGGCTTAAGTTGTGTAAAAAAGTAGCCCTCTCCATCTGCGTTGCAGCACCAGACCTTCAGCGCGATAAATGTGTGTTTCCTGGAGGAACGCAATTTGGGCTCCCTGCGCACCACATCAGCATGCAACCTGTGACTCTGTTGCTTCGTGTAACCCCCTTACATTCCAAGTTATGCATTTTACTTCAGGTAACGCCCCCATATAGCATGTGAAGTCTCATGCACAGCTGCTCACTCCCGTTGGATACACCGGTGGCCCCAAGTTCCCCAACAGAAACCTTAACATCCCCTAACATCCCCACCCCGAAATCCCCCAGTCCCCTCCCAGAATAGGCTCCAAGATACTAGTTCCCATCCAAACTAGAAACTCTACCTTGCATCCTTCCGTAACTACTGAGGACTTGCAACCCAAAAAGGTAGGGAAGGTGGCCTAGAGCCAAGAGGACTCTACTTACTAGGCCATCACTATTTGGCGCCCAACCCCCATCAAATATGTAACCCTGAGCATTCAGGGGACTCACGTCTCAATGAGAGCCGCAGCATTACAAAAGGGATAATATCCCCAGGGCCTACCAACCGCCAGCACCCCTGTGCAATAATTATTAAACTGTTCCAATAGGGAGAAAGGCACCAACATTACACAGTGCCACTCAGATACGAACTAAGCATTCGCAAATAGTATTAAGCATTAACAAGATCATCGGCTGTCCCAGGTGTAACGTGCGGCATAGAAGAACTTCCCGTCCCGATCCCATCCAAGTCAGTCCCTTCCGAGCCTTTCTCTGACTCGGGGTGCGCTACCGACTGGGAGAGCCAATCTTGGGAGATTTCGGAAACAGCCTTCAATACCTCCGACCTCTCTGTCTGGGTCCCCGGGGGTCCTCTTGCTCCTGGACGGCGCTGCCTGATAAGCTGTGATCTACGAGGGCGCGGTCTTTCAACAGGTGGTCTCATGATTCGCCCTGCTTCTCCCGCGCCGGCTCGGTAAGACTCCAGCCAGGCCCACGCCTCCTCTGGGTTATTACTAAAGTGATTTTTCCCATCCAGAATTATCCTCTGGCACCCCGGGAACATCAGCGAGGATAGCAGTCCCCCCTGCTTGCAGTGCTTTCTTGACCGCCAAGAAGGAGGCATGACTTTGTTGCACTTTAAGTGTTATCTGGGAACAATGTTATGTTATGTTATGTTAGCTGCATTTATTTTGCGCACAGCTGCTCCAGCGAAGGAGCGTCCTGGCGCATGGAAAAGGTGAGCATAACACAACGCGGAAAAAGTGAGAGTCAACATAAAAGGATTAAAACAGGTAGGTTTTCACGGCCCTGCGAAATGCTAGTAGATCCTCTAGAAGGCGGATTTCCAAAGGAAGCGAATTCCAGAGAGCCGCGGCTCTCACACGGAAGGAGCGGCCGCCCATCCGGCTAAGCCTGAAACGCGGGGTAACCACAAGGGATTGCCCTAGGGATCTGAGAGAGCGAGTCGGGACATAAGGGGATATAAGATTATTGAGGATCTCAGGAGCCGATCCTTTTAAAATTTTAAAAGCAAGGCTGAGTACCTTAAAATGGATTCGGCTTTTCACTGGTAACCAGTGTAGGGACCTCAGAGTGTTGGACGTGGGACATGACCTCGGCAGGCCCACCACAGCTCTCGCAGCCGCGTTCTGGACGCGCTGCAGGCGGACGATCTCAGCTTGGTTAGCTCCCAGCAGGAGCGAGCTGGCATAGTCCAGCCGGGAGATGATCGTCGCTTGGATGACCAACTGTCTCGTCGGGGCATCGAAAAATTTAAGCACCGGCCTCAGTCCGCGTAGGACACCAAAGCAGCAAGCTGCCACTCTCTTAGTGTGGGTGGTAAAACATAAGGTGTGGTCGAGCCATACTCCCAGGTTTCTGAGCTCCATCACCGGTATGGGGGCAGGCCCGAGCTCCTGTGGCCACCAATTGTCCCCCCAGCAGTCCGTTCCTCTTCCCACGATCATCACCTCGGTTTTTTTTGCGTTCAGCTGGAGACAGTTGTTATTCATCCAGCTGGCCACCTCTCTCAGCCCATCACGGAACCTGGGGGCATCTAGTTCGGCGTCCCCGCTGATCGTGACCGCTAGCTGTGTGTCGTCGGCATATGAGACCATAGTAAGGCCCCACTGCCTGGCGACATCAGCCAGCGGCCGCACGTAGAGATTGAAAAGCGTGGGACTCAGCGAGGAGCCCTGGGGAACCCCCAGGTCCAACTGATGGAATTTGGACTGGAAAGGAGGGGAGGCAACGCAGAAGGAGCGATCGCTGAGGAAGGAACGGAACCACTGCAGAGCGGGGCCACAAATGCCGATGTTCTCCAGGCGGTGTAGGAGGATGCGATGGGACACTGTGTCAAAGGCAGCGCTAAGGTCTAATAAAATAAGCGCTGCCGTTTGACCTGCATCCAACACACTCCGCAGATGTTCCACCATTGCCAGAAGGGCGGTCTCCGTGCTGTGCCCAGCACGGAACCCATTCTGCGTAGGATCGAGAACATTGGCCAGTACCAGATGCTCAGATAAGGCTAGATTGACATGGGCCTCCATGACTTTGGCCGGCCAGGGAAGCAATGAGATTGGGCGATAGTTTTCCGGTTTTAGAGGATCCAAAGATGGTTTTTTCAGGATCGGGGAAACCACCGCCTGCTTCCACTTGGCAGGAACAGTGCCTGAAGTCAGGGAAAGATTGATTAATGAACACACTGCCGTGCGCCCCTGAAAGGACGGATCTCTGAAGAGAGCAGGTCTGAGTGGGTCCGCCGGGGAGCCGGACTTGACACGTTGTGCCAACTTAACAAACCCATCCCAAGATAGAGCGGGGAGAGAATGTAATACCAGACGGCTGCAGAGATCGTTCCGAGGAGAAAGTGGTAATGTCATGCTGGGAAATGACAAATAGATGTTCTTAACTTTCTCCAGAAAGAAGGCAGCCAAAATCTCACACTGTGAGGTGGAACCATCCACAGGCGGAGCCACTCTCTTAGCCATCAAGTCTTTTAAGGCTTTAAAGATGGTCTTCGAGGGATTATGGCTATTACGGAATTCCGTTGCGTAGAACGCCGCGCGGGCTCTACAGATAGCTCGATGATAGAGCTTAACCGCGGCCAAGTACGCGGTTTTTTTAACGGCATCGTACGCCTTCCGCCACTCTCTTTCTGCCCGCCTACACGAGCTCTTCAGAGCGCGGAGAGCACTGTCGTACCAAGGGCTCGACTTCCGGGAGCTGGATTTACTTGCAATAACAGGCACCAGTCTGTCAAGCGCCTTAGTAATCCAGCTGCAAAATTGGTCATAGCCCAGGCTAGCATCAGACAGAGGGCCAAGTGGCTCTTCGGCCATGATGCGATGAAGATCCTCAAGCCTGAGCTTATTCCAATGCCGCCGCGGAACCCACTTTGGAGGTGGAATAGTAGGGGTTACGGGGAGAGGTAGCCATATGGACACCAAAAAATGGTCAGTCCAACACACTGGAGAAATAGCCGAGACTTGGACATCCGATAAGTTGGTAAAGAATGGGTCCAAGATGTGCCCTGCCACGTGCGTGGGTTGAGTGACAAGTTGGGTCAGCTGAAGGGCCTCCATATCCGCCAGGAAACCACTGACGGCCGCGGTCTGTTGGGTGTCAAAGTGGAGGTTGAGGTCGCCTATGATGCAGAAATTAGCGCAATCACTAGCTAGCGTACTCACTGCCTCAGGGAAAGCTCCCCTGAAAGCTACATCGCTGCCAGGAGGGCGGTACACGACCATCCCAGACAGCGTGAACTGAGGACTGATAGTGATCTTAAACAAGGCGCTTTCGCAGCCTGCACTATGCAGACCAGTCCAGGAGCACGCAAAAGTGGATTTTAAAGCTAGGGCAATACCTCCACCTCTGGACAGCCGGTTCCATGTAAAAAGTGAGTAACCTGGGGGACAAGCCAGATTAATTATGGCTGTGTCTGTATCCTGGAGCCAGGTCTCGGTGATGATAAATAGATCCGGCTCCTCGTCGGTAATGAGGTCCATAATAGAGAGATGGTGTTTAACCAAAGATCTGGTATTGAGATTTAATATCCGCAGACCCTGAGCTCGATCGTCACTCAACCGAGGCGCCCTTATGCCAAACAATGGGGCAACGGAGTTATCAAAAGCTCGAATACCCGTGGACTGGTCAAGCGACCACCTCTTGCAGGTACATTGGTAAGGGCCACACAGAGGATGTTTAGGTGCGACAGCACATCGAGGGAGGGAGTGGCCAATCGCCTGGAGCGCTGCACTAGAGTACACAAGCATCTTGCCTTCCAGAGAATAGTAGGAGAAGTGGCCCGCTGCGCCCCGCGCGTCCTTAGCGCGGACGGGCGCAGACGGGCAGGACTCTGGCAAGACTCCGGCAAGCGACGGCGTCCTAGCTGCGCGTTCCCGCTGCGCGGGAGAGAGCGACTTTAAATAGGCGGCGAAATAGAGGAAGGAGCGCGAGGACGCTCCAAGATGGCGCCCGCCGAAAATGCCAGCGTCCCAATCGAAGATGGCGCCTGATCTCCACACCACCCACGGAACCCGGACCCACCAAACGGTGGTGATTGTTCCAAAAATTAAATGCAAGTAAGGGGGAGGAAGGGGAAAGCCCAGCCAAAGCGCAATTTAAAATAAAACAGTAAAACAGTAATTTACTCAAGAAGCACAAACAGTGAGGTTAAAAATGCACACAGCGCTTACAGATCGCAGCGCAGGTAATACGGCACCTTTTCCAGGTAATGTCACATTACCATTGCCCACCTTCTAGGGGCTTGATGACCGTTCACTAGGCAACAGTAGATCCCTGTCCTTGTAATGAAGTAGGCGCGCCACCACTGGTCTGGGGGGACCTTCCAGGTGCCAATGGTCGTGACGGTACTTTGTGAGCTCTCTCTAAGGTGTAGAATGAAGACAGTCCCTCTGGAGAAACCTCGGTTCGCAGCCAGTTCTACAGGTAGTCCACCATACTGGCCTCTTCCACTCCTTCTGGCAGTCCTACCACCCTCATGTTGTTCCTACGGTTTCGGCCTTCAGCGTCCTCAGCTCTCCGTTCAAAGGCCTGCAGCCGATCCACAGCTTCCCCCATCTTAGTTTCCAAAGTCCTCTGCGCCGGCTCCATGACTTCCAATTTCGTTTCGGTCTGCTTCACCTGATCAGACAGCTTTGTGTGCTCTGCCCGGAGGAGACACAGGCCCGACGCCACATGAGCAATGTCCTGCTTCAGTGTAGCCTTTGTATCCGTGATAGCTTTCAATATTTGATCCACTTGCTGCTGCAGCAATGTCTCAGGCTGCGATTCTGCAGCATCCTGCTTCCCTTGGTCCTGCACAGAGTCATCAGCATCCAGGGAGGCACTCCTCCCTTTCCCGCGCGGCTTCCCCATGTCCTGTTATGTTCCCGGCCACCTGCACAACCTGCTGGGTAATGCAGTACTCTATCACCAGCAGTCTCGAGGTACAGGGCAATCCACCCCAAGCAATGCGTGCCCCCAAGCGCTCTGTTGATGTAACACCCTTCAAGTCCGAATCAGCTAAGGTTTCCTTGCATTCTCCCAGAAGACATCCAGCTCATAATGTTCCCACCCGGCTCAGCCACCTAGCAGTATCTCCCAGTCCTGGCCTTTCCGCAGTAGACCCCAGGCAGGCGTCCCCTCTTCTGTGCTCCACATTGTTCAGCAACCAAGGAAAGCTGGCCAAACTTCTTTCAGGGGACTGTCCGTCATGGCCCAAGACTCATTTGGGAATAGCACTTCCCTCGCAGCCCCAATCCGGGTTCGTTCGTTCAGGGGTAATGATAACTACATGGCTCTCTACCCAGCCTGAGCCCACTAAAAAAGACAAAATTCACCTCCCATGCACCAGCTCCCATGGGCCCACCGCAACTGCCACTGCATGCACTCCCTCGCCGGCTCCCCAGTACAATGTCCTCTGGGCAGGGAGCCCCTCAAAATGGCGGCCAGCTCTGCTCTCAGTTCCCCACTTGTGTGCAGTTGTGCAGAATCCAAGGAAGGAGAGCTCCTCTGGTCCCTCCACTAAACAACGCTTCCTGGGGCAGTCCTCCCACCAATCCAATCACCGCTGCTCCTTCCGGCACTCTCGGCCTCCCGCAGCCAGGCCCAGTGACACCGCTGATGCACCAAAGCGGCCCCCTCTCACCTGGCTATTCAGGGGTCCCACCTTCAGCAACACCGGGTGCAGCAAGGCCCCTTCCACTGGGCAAGGTGCTCCAGCCAACACTGGGGGTATTTCTCTGCTATAGTCTAGTACCGCGGTTTGCCAGCACCTCCAAGATGGAGGACTCCTTTCGTCTTGGCTTCTCGGCTGTGTCGGTTCACTGAGATCCAGCGGGAGTAGGCCTCCCCCAGTTCCCCCACGGGGCTCTCTACTCTCCACATCAGGGGGCGCCCCGGTCACTCAATCACGTCTCCCTCTCAGCTCCACTGTCCGCAGCTCGAGGAAGCTCCCCCCAAGTCAACAGACCCTCGTGGCACTCTCCGTCCTTGGCCCCAGTGTAGTGGTTTTGATGTCCTTGCTCACGCTGTATGTAGTGCGGTAATCGCCTTCCACGGCCAGCGGCACCCATGCAACCTCCGGGGTCACGTCCTGTTCCAGCCTCCAGGAGCCTCACAGAGTTCAAGTCGCCATCCTAGGTGCCATTTTAAAACACCCGACCCAGGCTCTTCGCTCGATCACGGGTGCAATCCCTGCCAGCTGTTCCTCCCGCAGCTCCCTGGGCCAACCAGCACAGTCCCTGGTCCTTGCACAAGTTTGTGTGGCTCTTTACATTGGATAAACGCCGGGGTCGATGCGGAGCTCCCAGCTCACGAGTCCGTCTTCATCGGCTTCATAGCCACGCACCCCCATGTAACGCGTATCTATACTGTTGAATACAAAAAATTACTTTAACACCTTCGCTGCGGCGGCTATTCCGCCGCAGCGCTAAGGTGGCGGGGCGGCCGCGCGGTGCGCCCATGCTGGTGACGGAACCGCTCCATCACCAGCCTCGGTTGAGCTGTGCTCATGACGGAGCAGTTCCGTCATGGCCCTGCCCGTTCAATGGAAAGGCCAGCGCAGGCGCGGAGTTCGCACCGCGCAGGCACGGAGTTCGTACCGTGCAGGCGCGGCGAGCGGGCCATAACCGAACCGCTCCGTCATCAGCACAGCGCTACCGCAGCTGATGGCGGAGCGGTTCCGTCATCAGCATCGAAAAGGTTATACAGAAAGCATACTTTGCAGAATATGTAAATCATGAAACAGTTACTCAGTCAAAGTAACAGTTTACTGAGTATTGTAAAAATATTTATAAACCCATATGGGGAAAGTACTGTTTGAGAAACTATTTGCCACACAAAAAATTGAAAAGCTAAGACTGCAACAGTTTTAAGAGCTTAAGGAAACATCAACATTTATGTTTTGGCGACCAAATGGGATGAACCATTGTATTGTATTGTAATTGCATTCATGTAGCGCTTACTACCCCTGATGAGGCGTCAAAGTTCTTTTTTGGCAAGTAGCACGCTACTCCGGAGCCCATAAAGAATTAGTGTTGAATTAGTATAGTGAAATATGAAAGTGATTTAAGTGGATAAGCTAGTCAATTATTTGGATTCAGAAAGATAGCGTAAGGATAGAAGAGGGAAATAAGGTTTTGTATTTATATAGCAGTTGTTACCCCTAATGGGGTGTTGAAGCGCTTTTTGGGCGAGTAGCAGCTACTCCGGAACACATAAAGAATTAGTGTTGAAAATGAGTATTGTGAAATATGAAAGTAATTTGAGTGGTGGATATGTTGTTCAATTATTTGGATAGAGAAGGGTAGCAGCGAGTTAGAAGAGGGAAAGAGGTTTGCATTTATATAACGCTTGCTACCCCTGATGGGGTTTTGAAGCGCTTTTTTGGTGAGTAGCAAGATACTTTTGAACCCATAAGGTCTAGTGTTACATTGGTAAAGTGAAATATGAAAGTAATTTGAGTGGTGAATATATTAGTTAGTTATTTGGAAGGGTTGGGGAGGGATGGAAAAGGGAAAAAGGTTTGCATTTACATAACGCTTGTAAACCCTGATGGAGTGTTGAAGTGCTTTATTGGCGAGTAGCACGCTACTCTTGAACCCATAAAGGATTTGTGGTGAATTAGTATTGTGAAATATGAAATTTGAAATGTGAACGTTAGTCTGTTATTTTGATTGAAAAAGATAGTGGAGGGATAGAAGAGTGAAGGATTTAGACTTTTTTTTTGGGAGGTCTTAGCAGTGGGAAGAGGCTTTGGAATGAGTACAAATGGGATGTGGAGGGGATGAGTCAGAGGGAAGAGTTTAGAAAGGCTTGTTTTGGGTGATCGGTATCATAAAAGAGGTGTCAGATGATGCAAGAAGGGGCAGAGTAGGGAAGAGTCTAGGGTTATTTTTGGGGATCATAGTAGTGCTATGGGGTTTAGGATGAATGAGAGAGTGGATGTAGAGGATATATTGGTAGAGGTATAGGGTGAGAAATAGGATAGTGCATTGGAAAGAGTAGTAGAAAGAAGTTTGAGATGAGTCAGAAAGTTGGGGTAAAAGATATATTGAGAGAAGTATAGGGTGAGAAATAAGATAGTGCATTGGATATGCTGAATTGGAAGAGAGTGATCAATATATAGATCCATAAGTACATGGAAAGTATATAGATGCATAAAGAAGGTAGGTATATGTAGATTAAAGATATTGATAGAGGTATAGGATGAGAAAGAGGGCAGTGCATTTGATATGCTTTTTTAGTAGAAAAGTAATAAATATATAGATCCAACCATCAAGCAGGTTTTTAAAGAAACATCATCACACTAACAGAAAAACCTTATACTTTTACACGCCTTATTGACAGTTAGATGTGGTGGCAAGTTGATCGAAGTAAGGCATGGCATATAGTAGGGTGGCCAGGGATTCCCCATCACTGAAGAGCATGTAGGGAGGAATTAAAGAACAATATATTCCCAGTTCTATTTCCAGTAAATCCTAACAATAAATCCGTGCCTACATCAACAGCTTTGTTTCCAGCCAAATCTGAAAGCACTGCCTTCCACATTCTAGGCCCTGTGTTGCGTGGCTATGCATGAATAGATTTGTCCACTGTAGTTCCATACATGTTCCTATTATGATACCTATCTTTACATCTGAAAAAGTATTGTATAAATAATAATTCAATGCATGTAGCTTCAGTCTCAGTGAGTGGGTTTTGAGCTTACATTGCATTTGACCAGTCTTTGGTCACACCTACATGCAGGGTACTGGTGCATACCTGCCAACTTGAAGAACGATCTCACCGTGTGAGGAGGTGGTGTGACCTTGAAGGGGGCAGGGCTTCGTGCCCAGAAGTACCTACAAGGCACTTTTGAACCCTCCCTGCCCTAAAGCCCCCCCCCCAAACAAGCTTCCTGAGGCTGGAGCTGATGTCTTGGGGTGTTTAAACACCGCTTAATGGTCGTCAGTAATTCAAAGCCTCAGAAAACGAGCTGGAAATGACTATTTACAGTGGTTTTCAGCTTGTTTTCCCTGCCACCATGTGATATTGGCTTCTCACTGGGAGACCTGTGATGGGAGCCGATATGGTGTGTCACACAGGTGTGAGTAGGCTGGTATGCAGTGTTGTAGAGTAGTTCCATCGTCATGGTTGCCGGTAATGTAGACTTTCGGAAAGGTCCATGGAAATCCTGTTTGTTCGCCAGATCAGTGGTGGTCTGCATTTACATATGGATATTAGTTCACAATGATTGTTTCTTAGGCAACAAGGTTGATAGGGAATTTGTTACCTATATAGTAGTTCATGGCAAAATGTTGGTTTTGAACGCAAGCAACATGTGAGGCAGAAAAACTGGGGAGGTTGTTTGAAAGAGACCTTTATGAATTGCCAAGACGTTGATAGAAAGCATTTATGGGGCTTCACATTGAAAAGAAGCACATTGGATTTGACTACCAGATCAGTTTTGAGGCAGTGATGTACGAATCTTAACAGGTTTTCACAAAAGAAAGAGACAAATATTCAAGACTTTTAATCGTGTATAGAATAAAATATAAAAATAAAGTGAGTAAGGAAACCATAACCCGAATCAAAGGGACACAGATATTTTTACCGTCCTCTTGAGGTTCATGCTGGCAACACAGGAAAAACAGTCACAGGGGTAACAAGCGCTATATACATACAAAACTTTTTTCCTCCTCTATCCTTCTGCTATCATTCCAAATCCAAATAATTGACTAACCTATCCACCACTTAAAATGTACTTGCATGTTTCACTATACTAATTCATCACTAATACTCTATGAGTCCTGGAGTAGCGTGCTACTCGCCAAAAAAGTGCTTAGACGCCTCGTTAGGGGTAGTAAGAGCTATATAAATGCAATTACAATACAATACAATAGGTGGAAAAAAATTATTAATAAAGAGTGTGAAGTAGCAAATATGAAAACACTGGACCTTAGTTTACTAAGAAAGAACTTGTACATAGTTTAAAGATAACTATGACAAACTGGGTGAGAAGAAAATGCAGGACCGATGAAGTATTTATGTAATGGAGTAATAGTATGGTAATATTATTATTGTGCAAGAAGTCACTTACATTTCACATAAATCTGTTTACATACTTTTGATAATTTTACTCCTAATTTAAGGGGAGATACTGAAGTTCAAGAAAATGACTCTTTTTAGAATGAGATTGTAAGGAGCAGCAGTGCTTCATGTGTGCAACCTCTATACGTTTACATCTTTTTATTTTCATTAAAGTCATGGCGCAACAACATTTGTATATACTAATTCATAATGCAATTTTCTCTGCATTGTATTTTGTTTGTGAAATGAAAATGTAATATTACAAGCTACAACATGTTGGCAAGCAATTACACATTTTCATTGAATATCATGTTGAGCTTGTGAATATGAAAATGTATCCAGAGTGCTTTCAAAGGGTGTAGGTAGGAGTGCCTTTAAGGCTACTACATCTTGCCCCAAAGAATAAAACACAAGTGACACCGCATCATACAATAAGCTATAGTTGTAAATGACATTTATCAAGATTGTGATCACTTCAAAACATCGTGCTAGGCATGAAGCAAATGCATTGTTATTTAAAACTGCCAAATTATTGTGGCAACATTTCTTTACACAAGTCTACAGGGTACAGTACCTTTCTAACTCTAAAGTTGTGAGATCCAGAAACGCTGATCCCATAAAATCATCTTGAAGTCCAAAATCATAATCAAAGACCTAAGACAAAAACAGGAAGAGTAGAAAGAGTATTATGTTTAATTCAGTGCACTCTTGAACATCTTTACACATAAATAGTTTCTTAAAATTCATATTTATTTTCCTTGCAATGGACTTGGACTTGGATCTCTGGTGGTGAACTTCAATGAAGTGCACACTGTAATATTTTTTCTGGTTTGTGAGCTTTCACTTCATCAATTTATATGCAGTTTTGATTCCTTTAAGGTTATTCTACTGACCCATGAAATTATATTTTTATTTTTATTTGTTTCCATTTCTCTACAGGAAACTAGTGTACTCTTTATCCATGGCTCGTTCGCAGTTTTGCAATCAACTTTTTTTTTCTACTGGTTCCAGGGTAACCAGATTTGATGTGGAAAAAGTGGTTTGACACATTTGAAAACTATTTATTGGGGATTGATGGTGTTAAGTTTCCACCAGAAAGAAAGAAGGCAATCTTATTCAGTTTTTTAGGTACAGGAGCCCTTGATATTTGTAAGAATTTATCTCTGATAACTGCTCCCACTGGTCAAGGTGAAGGTTGGAATGTTTATTAAGCAATAGCGAGATTGGAAAAACAATTTGTAGATGAGCCCAACATTATGATTGAACAACATACTTTTCATAAAAGGAAACAACTTGTTGATGAATCTATTGAAGACAATGTTGCAGTTCTTAGAGTGTTGGCAGTTAATTCGGAGTTTGGAGCCAATGTTGACTACTGTATAAGGGATCAGTTTGTTTTCAATTGTGAATCCAAGACAGTGCAAGAAAGATTATTAGCTTGTTGTAAGCCAACATTAGCAGACGTTTTAGATCTTGCTAAAGGTATTGAGAGGTCTATTCAATCTGCTAGAGCTATTACTAGCTATGAAGTTAAAACCTCTTCTCAGGTGTGTGCCATTCAATCTGTTCATAGACCAATTAAATCAGGATCTGTTAAAAGTAGTAAACCAAGTTGTTATAGATACAGATCGAAAATGCATCTTACTAATTTTACTGATTGTCCTGCTTTAAAAAAGAAATGCATAAAATGTAATAGGTTTGGACATTTTCAAAGTGTGTGCAAGGCAATAAGTCCTTCTCCAAATGTTTCAGTGAACCCAGTTTTTAGTATTCAAGAGGATTTAAACAATTTACGTTTAACATTGTTTAATCCCATGTCTGAATGTGCTATCAATAGTGTAAATGTAAACTTTACGTGTTGGTCACATTGGGGAAGTAAGTCTGGATGTTATGGTGGACTCAGGGTCACCTGTAACTGTTTTGTTCAATATTTTCTTTAAAGAGAATTGGACGAACGTTAAACCTAAACACAATGATATCAGCCCCAAAGCTTTTGGCAACTTTGACATTAACATGTTGGGTATTCTGAAGATGTTTTAGAATTTAAAGAAGTAAGGTTCTAACGAAAATGTATGTAGCCATTGATGGAAAGAACATTGTGGGTTGGTATGACCTGGGTAAGTTGGGCATTATATTGTGCCCCGGTACGGATTGTCCTATTTGATTGAGAGACTTTTCTGTTAATTCAGAGGATTCTAAAGTTTAATGTATTCTTGCTAGACACAATTCTGTTTTTCAAAACAAAGTTGGTCAAGTTAAAGGTTTTACTCACAGGATTAAGCTTAAGAAAGGAGCCATTTCTATTCAACACAAAGTACGTATGGTTCTGTTAGATGTGCGTCAGAATTTGAAGACCCATTTGGATGCTTTGTGTGCTGAAGGCATCATTGAACCTACTGATAGCTCAGAATGGGTTTTGTCAATTGTGATCACACTTAAGAAAATTAACGAATTGAGCTTGTGTGTCGATCTTAGATCTTTGAATAAGAACATAGTTGTTGATGTTTATCCTTTGCCCAGAATTCAAGAATTATTAGCTGCTGTCAATGGAGCGAAGTATTTTTCCGTTATTGACCTAAAATCAGCCTATTATCAGGTGGTTCTTGATGATTGCTCTAAATACCTCACATCTTTTGTTACGCCATTTAGGGTTTATAGATTTTTGAGAATGCCGTTTGGCTTGGCCTCAGCGGGAAGTGTCTTTCAGAAACTAATTGAAACTCTTTTTCAGGGCATGAAAGGGGTGTAGTTGTTTCAAGACGACATTTTAATTTTTGCCAAGACATGCGAAGAACATGATTATATTTTGGAGGATGTACTAAGCATTTTGGAAACAATGGGAATGACAGTGAGCAAGGACAAATGTAGATTTTTGGCTGAAGAAATTGATTATTTGGGTCACAAAATTTCAAGTCGTGGTATTTTTCCTAAACCGGATTAAGTCAGTGCTTTGGATAAGGCTAGTAAACCCTATAAGAAGGATTCCCTATTCTCTTTTTTAGGGTTAGGGGAGTACTACTCAAGATTTGTTAAGGGTATGCTTTAGTAGTGGAACCATTGAGGCAACTCCTAAAAAAAGGGACACATTTTGTTTTTGGCACATGTGGATGATTAAGCTTTCAATCCAGTTAAAAGACTCATTGCACAGGCACCAGGTCTCAATACTTTCGATCTAATGGCAACTCATTTGTTACTGTCGATGCCAGTGCTATTGGCTTGGGAGCAGTTTTTACCCAACTGGTGGAAGATACTGAAAGAGTTATCTCTTTCATTTCTAGAGGTATTAGAGGTGCAGAGAAACAGTACAGCACAATTGAAAAAGAGGCCTAGCGTGTGTGTGGGATATATGAGGGGGTCCTTGACCAAACACACAACAAATACTTAACACTTCACTAAATTGTTTGAATAGAAACAACACAAAAATGATGGTGAACAGTGTTTTTATTATCACTGCACCAAAAATCATCTATTGATTATTCAATTGCTAGTATAGTATATACAATTCAAGTGCGCCCACATAGGAAGGGGGAAAAAGTGCAAGGGAAGGGGTGTATTTCAATTAGTTAACATCACTAATCAAAAAATCATTAGGCACCAATCCACAACTGAAAAATATCATTAACATTGATCCATATATTGAAGATCAAGAAAAAACACATGTTAAGCAGAACATATCACATGAGACCGAAACTCCCGTGGTGATTATTATTATCAATCTTGGGTTAAGGAGTTCGTGTAGGTAGATGGTAGTCTACGTTTCGACCCATAGGTGTAGGATAATGGATCCTTACTCGCGGGTCTTCATCAGGACGATGGGGGGGTGAAGGAAGGAGTGGGGCTGTGTCCTAAGTGTAAAGAAGGAAAAATACGCTAATTACTTGAGGCGGTCTCGAAAGAGTCCCGACATAATTGAATTACAAGGGGCCCGAAGGCCAGTGGAAAGCTAGATAATTAAAGTTACATAGGAAAATTAAGAAGTTAAAAAGGAGGTTGGAACATTAACTGGTTGGGTAACCCGACAAAGTAGACGGGCCACCGCCCTGCTGGGCGTATTTACGTCTAAAATAGGGGGCCAGTCCCAGTAATTTTGGGGGGTGTCTGAAGAGAGTGGGTGGAATTCGAAAATAGGTGCCGTAGCACCCGAATAGCCAAAGACAAACGATCTAGCCCGCTTATGGGCTGGTGTGGGTTGACATTAAAAAGCTAACCTTGATAATAGGAGGGTAAAAATCACCTGGTCTTGGGGCCAAGACAGGATATGTGGTTTTGTCCGTATTTCTCAAAAAAGAGCGTTCATCTGAAAAACACTAATGGAAAAGACAAAGTATCAAAAGGGGAGCGCAGAGTGTGGTCATATAGGATGGCTCACACGCATTGTCAGAGTGCAAAAACTCACCCGAAGGTGATTGTGAAACAATCACAGAGAAGGAGCGGTCACAGCACGTCTCCTTCACATTAGTTGAAGACTTCGTAACTCGTGCGTCCCGAAAGTGGATCGCGTACAGCGGACCGCCGTCTGGGAAAACGGAATACCAGAGGTTAGGGGAGCAGAGGGCGGTTATATTCTGAGGTTATTTCGCGGCTCCTACCGAAGCACTCACCGGTGTACGGTCAAGAAGAAAGAAGCCCGTGTCAGCGCTAGTCAGCCTGGAACCAGGAAGTGTTACCAAGGTAACCAAGCTCGATTAAATAACCTCGTAGAAGAAAGACTAAGACGTGTTGCTAAGTTACCGGGTATACAACCTGGTGGAGGGAGAATTAACACCGGGGGTTATTTTTTAAAAAAGATAGAAAGGCTGCAGATTGTATCTGTAGTACCATAAAAGGTTGGGGGCAATGTTGCGGATCGCATCTGTATTCAAAAAGAATGACGGCGCTCGTGTGAAATGAGATAGGAGGGCAGAAAAGCATGGACCTGCCAAGCATGGCGGTCAAATGCGCATTACTCCAAAAATAAAAGGTCATAAAATAAACATTTCCAAACACGTACTGTAGGTCAACATTACTATGTCCCTGATTATGGCCATAGAGATACATGGAATGTGGACGAAGTATTCATTAATTGTTATTAAATATGTCCAGAAGGCAAACAATATTTGATAACCCGGTGTATCTGTCGGTATACATAGTAACACTCTAGAGGCGTGGACCAACCAAACACGGTAGTCAAAAACGCTTAAGGATCAGTGGAAGACCACTCAGACATTTAGCAGCTGTGTATTCAAAAAACAAGCAATACATGATTCTACGATCTGCATAATATGTGCTACAGAGGCGCGGACCAACCAAACATGGTAGTCAAACGCCTTTGGGTCATAAGGACAACCCACTCAAACTGGAATGCAGAGAAGAATCAGTGGGATATTCTGCAGATTCAGCATAGTATAGACACCCAGGAGTGTGAAAGTGTGTGTGGGCTGTAAAAAAATGTAAAAACTTTTTGTGGGGATGTCCTTTTGTTCTTGTTACGGACCACAAACCTCTTGTGTATATGATGGATGGTGTATGGTTTGTCAATGCTTCTTCTAGGTTGGTAAAACTTATTGCAAAGCTACAGGAATTTAATTTTGAAATAAGGCACATTTCAGGAGGTAAGAATTTGACAGCTGATCGTTTGTCGAGACTTCCTCCTGCAGATGTGTCTGAAGAGGAGACTATTGATCATCACAAATGTGTGGTAGCTGTAGTGGATGCACTTTGTTCTTGTGATATGGACATTTCAGAGAAGGAACTTATGACTGCTTGGGTAGGGAGAGTAGGTTTTTGATTGTGGTCATTGACAACTTCTCTAAGTGGTTATATCATACATTTCTTGAGCATCCCGATACTGATGAGGTGGTATTTTTTTTAGATACGATTTTTCAGCTGGAAGGAGCACCTAAGATTAATATGCCTGATAATTGGGTGCAGTTTGTTTAAGCTAAAATGCAAAGTTTTCTAAAAAAAAGTTTGGGGTCCGTTGAATAACCGCCGAAGGCCAACAGTCAAGTGGAAAGGGCCAATAGATGTTTCAAAGAAGGAATTCAGTCTGCATTAGAAAGCAATTTGGATGTATTTGAATTTTTAAAGGAAACAATTTGGAGTTATCATATTACTACCCATTTGAGTATAGGTGTCTCTCCTTTAGTCTTGATGAGAGGTATACAAAGCAGAACTTTGGTCACACCTGATTTTGTGAAAATTGGTACTAAACGATCTTTTGAGGGTTGTATTGCCAAAGCGAGAGACAATTTGGGTGGGTCTTGTGCATATGGTAAAACCTACCATGATGCTTATCAGAAGGTTAAATGCAAAGTGGTTGAAGTGGGGAATTGGGTACAAGTTATCAAACCTCCTTCTCAACATGCTAAAGGTTCTTAAACATTTTCCTTACCCTTTCTAGTTGAAAGAGTTACAGATTCTGCTGTTTTATTGGGAATAAAGGGTAGTGGAACAAAAGTGGTAATATTGTTCTTCACCCTGGACAGGAGTGTTTTTTAGGGTTTAGTGTAGGGCAGGGTAGAGTCACTTACCTTTCAAACTTTTACCAACAGTATACCTTTACCATGCATGCCTTTGCATTGTAATGGCCTGCGTGGTAAAGGTATAGTTGTGGTAAAAGTTTGCAAAATAATGGTATGTCATTGCCATAGACATCGCATAGTAACAATCGCATTGTAATGGCACGTGTGGTATTGGCATGCGATGCCATGAGTCATATTCCCGCAGAATATATGGCCGATCTCACACCCAGCTTTCAGAATACAAGTGAAAGACTATTGCTGAAAAACATCCCAAACGTCATTCCCACCTCCTCCTTAGGCAAACTCAGATGTATGAATAAAGGTAGAATGTGTGAGCTTTCCTCATGGTCATGACTGTTGTATTCTCGTTCTTTCCTACACCTCTTGCTTCCCAGTTTAATATCTACTGTTATTTTAGTCACCACATTGGTTATTGCTGTCTACCCCAGAGATTTCACCCTGGAATTCACTTAGAACTTGCTTATGTGTTTCGTAACCTGTAACGTATAATGTCTTTTCTCTTCAGTGTATTTTCAAATTTTCCTCTCTAGCTTGTTGATCTACTTCTTTTTCTTCAGTGTGATTTTTTGACGTACTTGGGCCTAATGCACACTACATGAAAACCTAAAATGAATACATAAAGAAATGAACTAGCACAATATTATGACCAAATCAATACTTTTCACATATCGTTTAGGACTTTGATCTATATTGCATGCCCCATTAGTGTAATGGACTTTTCTTATGCATAGAGACGAAATCAGAAAAGGGTACAATTTACAATGTAATCCAAGATCTGCCAGTGGAAGAATGAGAGTATGATCCGACCAACCACACTTACTACCTTTATGAAGTAGCTTTCAGTTTTTACATATTTTCCCCCGGTTGAACTATTCACAGATATTTTCTATATGAAATCAAGGATTAGGATTACAAAATGTACCCTTGTGGTCTACATCCTTGAAGACATTCATGATTTGAATCATAAAAATTGCAATGACAAATGCAGATATTGTACAACTAGTATATTAACTTAATTGTTCCTCCTAGAATATTCTTCCAGGGCGATCCAAATGATTCCATATAAGTGTTCCTTACTTTTACCAGGGTGCATAAACTCCTATCAGTTCTTAAACAGTGCTTATGGTTGAAACGGTATATAAACAGGCCAAACATACATTTCATTATACAACTTACTTGCATTGGTATGCAAGTTACTTCTGTCCCAATCAGGCCTGTCCAATGTATGTCCATGAAGGGTAGGTAAATGCTGTCGCAGGGTTTCCGTTCTCTCACAGAACTGTGCTCAGAGACCTAGAACCTGGGTGAGTCAGGGTGACCCACAACTCACCTATGTTTCAGAAATCCCCTTACCAGGCTAGCTACAGTATCTCATCGGCAGTAAATACTTCCCGATGTCTTAGACAATCCAGAACATGAACTTAGAATACCTCAGGTATCGTGGAACACATGAACACTCTTTCGTTATATTATCATTCCAAACCGAAACTGGGAGGCAATGAGAACACGTGCAAGTTTGAAATGTTTATTTTTTCAATGCAACATTCTCAAACGCAGTATCTTGTATAATACCAACATACATATTATAAAAATCAGAGTCAGCAGCATAGTCACTAATCCATAATAAGCAAACTGTGATAACATATTATGATGCAAAATCTATAGAATTCTGTATCACCTATATTTCGCGCACCCTAATTAGCATATTATATTATATCTAAGAAGGTCTCATTTGGGCTTTAGCTGGGCGAACCCATACCTCAAATTCTCAGTAGTAGGAGATCACATCAACAGCTACCAGCTCTCAGCATGTCCAGCATCAAGTGTGTTTAGAATTTCCTGTAACTGTATCTTGAACTCACGTAAAGCCCAAAGTTGGCACAAACATTATTTGTGTTATGACTAACGTAGTGCGAGGATCAGGCCTACAATAACCTTGTGTTAGAGTTTGCAGCTCTCAGTGTGCAGACAGTTGTTCCAAATGTTCCAGGCACGACTGATATCAGTGTAATAATATATTATTCTGAAGTAAATCAAATCTTTCTTCTAGGTTAAAAGCTGAAATAACAATTAGGTGTCGTGTGCAAACCGAAGCAGAAAGAAAAGATGGCGTTTAAACTTTTAACAAGCACATGCTAACTTAACACAACCTATGGAAACGTAATAACCATATGACACCCCCCCAATGGTCCGAGGACGGTCAAAAGACAAATATATAAGCCAATACTCTATGAGAGGCAAGACTTGAAAGCAGAGTTCAATGATATTGAGCCAAGCTAAATGTATGTAATGTATGTAAAATTTAAAAAATACAAAAACTATGTATGAATGCCTATAGTGGCCACACAAAATATAAAAAGTCGAACTTGAGGCCTAAAAATAATAAACAGGCCTTGAACATATGAAAAAATCGAATGTTCGTATTGAAAGTGGCACCATTCAGAATTACTAAAAAGTCACGTGCCATATAGATGGAAGTATTCAAAGTCATCCCTCGTTGAATGAATATGCAAAATATGTAGCAACAGCTTCCAACATGAAATCACTGTCATCATCCGAAAACAGTTCAGCCATCCAATTAAGCAATGGGAAAGAACATACGTGCTCCTCCAGTACTGAATCCTCTAGCATCATCAGAGGACAACTCAGCGGGTTCTCGAGAACGCTTTGTGCCAGAAAGTCATGCGCTGCTGCGAAGATGTCCCACTGACCCATTAGTCCATGCATCGCTGCCATAGCCATAACCCTTTCGCCAGAACAGACCAACTCATGAGCCACTACGGGGGACATCAGCTGATCAAAATTGACGTCAGGAGAAGTCGGTAAACAGAGACACAAATCAATGGCCCAGTCGAAATCACAGCTTAGGCAATGAAACACAGGCTGGACACAGGTGAAATAGGAAAATCTGAAAGATAATCCAAAAGCCGTGCTTAAAGTCGCAAGCGGCAGGGATCCATAATAATCAAGCATCCGGTTGCGAAACTGCATCAGTAGGTGCTGTGCGTTTCCTAGCGCAGGATGGACATCCATGTTTCACGAAATAAAATATCACCAGAACGCCTGCAGCCAAAGCCAGCAAAACAGGAAATCCGCCAAACAGACTAGCGAATATAGAATGGAAGAACGCAGGGATTATACCAAATACTTTTTCAAATGTAGTCACAAGACCACTGCTAACCATTTTAAAAAAATGAGCGAGGTTGGATGTGGAGGAGGCATTAAAGATCTGATGAACCAGCTCGCAAAACTGAAACGGCAAATCAGTACTTAAAAGAGCTTGTACTTCTGTGCGTGTGTTTGCTATGTGAAGGACATAAGTTTCACGGGCAGAGCTCAGGGCCACCTGTTTTTGAAACAAAAGGAGCTCTTATACGGCCTAAACCATTGAATTCAGCTCTCAAGGTTGGTATTCTCGGCCAAATTAAAACTTCTGCATTCCCATGCGTGGGTGGATACAACACATTCTTGCAGCAAACGACCCTTTCAGACACGGTAACCACATATCCTATTCCAGGCTCTAGCCCACAACAAAACTCGTTATTTAAAAGTAAATAACTACCGTTGGACAACAACGTGAACGTGGGAACTATTGCAGGAACTGGGGTCCCTTTCAAAACACAGGCCAAATTAGGTTTGTCCTGATTACAAGAACCATGCAACTGGATGTGTCTGCAAATAAGTGAGCGGTCAGGGGACTGTGTACATTCTTCACCATTCAGATTCACTTCATTCCCATCCTTAAGACATCTGTAAGTGTATGGTAAAGACCATGTCTCATGGAGGAAAGCACTGCCTAATGGTTCATATCTCCCAATGGCAATATATTTCATACAATTTGTAAATTTATACAAAGCAAAAGGTAACGTTATAACACCATGAATAAGCCATGTTGCTGCAGTTACTTCAGCCACCGAAAACGGCAGGGATTCTAATTTTTCAATATGTAACATAGAAAATGTAGCATCTCTCATTGACAACATGCGCTGTTTTTCAGTCAAATTAAAAGGGGCAAATAATGATGAGATGTTTAAAAAAGTCCATGGCACTCGACCAGACTTAAGAGTCTGTAGTGTCCATGCAAACTGCATCACAGAACGCAATTGATTTTGACCATGATACAACACGGACACTTCATCATGTACTATGTCGACAACAGAAGACACAATATTATTTAAAGTGTAAATTCGGGAAGAAAGCGTGTTAATGCTGTTATCAACCACCGCAAGCACTTTTTCCAAATTAGCTTGATCAATAGCCCTTAGGCGTTTAGCAGCCTCAACCTGGTTAACTTTCCAAATTTCATTGTAAATTGCATACAGGAATCGCTTAGATCTACCTTTAGCAGGGCCTTTTATAAAATCGTTTAAATCCACATTGTCATGTAATTGAGACAAATGTAGTTTAACTGCAGCTAAAGTAGAATGTTGTAACCAATTTTGACACAGCTTACCCACAGAATAAGTCGTGACAGAATAGTCTCCCTCAAAACGTGGATCGGGCCTGAGTTTTGTGAATCCATCAGCCAAACCCATAAAACGGCGCTGGCAAGAATCAGCACTTTTTTGCCATACCAGCCAACCCTTGGAATCCAAACTGGAAATGTCAAAGGATGAATTGTGTAAAAGAGTTTGCAACTCTTGAATGGAGGAATCAGTGAAATTACCCCAACCAGTATATTCATTTAAATCTGGGATGGTTGGTGTATTTAATTTTTTAGAAGTAGCCAATCCAAAGCATGTTGTCTGGAAAATGGTAGAATTTAAAAACAACATGTGATTCGGGATGAGACATGCACGGTGCAAAGCCTCAGTGCCTTGTACCTGCCAATCTTTGGTACCCCAAACCGATTTAAGGTCAATTGTTCCTTTCCAGAAATCGTAGCCATCTACAGCCAACCTGTCTAAAAAGGACTTCGAATACAGCAATTTTGTATCGGTAAGTCTAACTTTGGAAATGGGTTTTTGTGTCAT
Organism: Lissotriton vulgaris; assembly: GCF_964263255.1. NCBI lineage: Eukaryota > Metazoa > Chordata > Amphibia > Caudata > Salamandridae > Lissotriton > Lissotriton vulgaris. The sequence continues at coordinate 1,736,392 of NW_028242798.1, read as the reverse complement.
TTTAAAATAAAATGACTTGGGACTAGACTGATCAAAGTCTGTAAAATATGTGTATTTTTTCAGAAATGTATTGGAACTGCCACTGAATGGAGCAGGGCAATGTTCCCATTGTGTATAATTCACAGCAACCCTCCTGGAATTTGTCTTATGTAAAAAATGATTACCATAGTGTTGAAAACAAAACAAATCACCATAATTAATAGAATCAGTATACAGATCCTCAGCATCGAAGGCAGCATAATACTTTAAATCAGAGAATAATGCTTCTACGGCCTGAATATCCCAATCATCAGAACGTACATTTTGTTTAATCACATCTCCCATGTTTACTCTAAGCACATTTGGAACATTAATCACTTCAGTAGGCCCATGTATCTGAAACCTAACCGCATCCCACACAATCCCGTCAAGGACAGGCCATGCTGTAATGTTAACTGCTTTTAAGTTTCGTTTCTGTCTGAGCGCAGAATGTGAAGAGGAGAGAGGGTTCAATGTTCCATTAAGGTACCGAATTCCTGTTCTTTCTTTAACGTAGTGACCATCGATCAGGCGGAAAAAATAAAACACAAAACCAATTGACATAAAAAGATAGAATGAAAATAGGATCAACCAAATGTATGTCCAAGGCGGAATTAAAAAATGTTTTTTGAACAACGTGGCATATCTTGCAATGTTTGTGGGTTTCTTTGATGTTTCCGAAACAGAGTCAAAAGAGAATCTGGACTGGCCTGCCAAACGGGTCTGCAAATCAGGCATCGATAAATCAGCAGGATAAGTGTAGGTTAGCTCATCAATGTTAGTATCAGGAATAGTATTTAATAAAGGTCTGGATATGGCAGGCATCTCGAGGGACACCTCCTGTTCTGCACCAGATGTGATAGCCAGCACAGAGTGCCTCACCATGGAAGGACAGGATACAGCCGGTGTCATGCTATGAAGAATCGGCCACCCTGTGTGTCTTGACATTGTCAATAGAAATAAATCTGTTTTCCTTACGACCTGGAAGTGGTGGTAAAATGACTGTTCTTGTGCCCTTCACTCCAAGGACTCGAACTGGTGCTCGATATGAGGGACCAAACTCTTTTTTGTTATCGATCTTCTCTCGAACCAGTTCTCCAACTTGGGGTAGCCAGCCAACTACCGGGATCTGCAACGCATCATCCGATATGGAGGGCAAATGTTCCTTTGCAAGACTGTCTCTGGTCTTTTGTAGATTCTGTAGAACATTGCAATGTTCATCTACGTCAAAGGCCCCGGCCTGGGCCTTGTAGTCCGGCCCATCAAGGTCAGGTACATACATCTTGATACCAAAGAGCATTTCGTATGGGGTCCGCCCACCCAGAGACCTTCTAGGGAGATTATTAAGCGCACGCTGCACGCCTATGAGGTGGGCTAGCCAGTTTCTACCAGTGCCTATAACTCGGGCTGTCAAAGATTGCTTTAAGTCGCGGTTCATTCGTTCTACTACACTATTACCCTCGGGTCTGTAGGGGCTTGAAAACTTGACTTGGACTCCCAACGAAACCATAGCAGCCTTGTATGCCTTAGAGGCAAAAGCCGGTCCTTGGTCCGAATGGAAAGTACCACAGGCAAAAATTCCCACAAAGACACGCAAATCCTTAATGACAGTCCGCGAATCAGCGCTTCGATGCGGCCATACCCATACAAAGCGTGTGCATGAATCAACTGCTACTAAGATGTATTTGAACGCAGTATCAGAAGAAAAAGGACCGCAATGATCCAAATAAACGCAACCAAGTGGTTTATTAGAGATGTACAACTGTGTCTGAGGCAGACGCGTAGCAGTAGAAGGCTTAATCTGCTGGCAAATGTCACATTGAAGAACATATTCACGCGTCTGTTTGTACAGACCCCGCCACCAGAATCTCTGTTGTAGCTGAGTTACAGTGGCCGAGACGCCCGCATGCGCAGACGCCACACCTTCATGTGCCGCTGTAATCAAAGCTGCTCTGCGATCCGAGTTGGGTACTAGACGTTCGCCAACTTCAGGGATTTTCACATAAGGAACCTTATCGGGACTTAAGTGGTATGTGTATTTAGAAGGGAATCCCGCAGGATATTTACTTCCCTTCTCCGTTGCAGCTACAGCTGCCAAGATGTCATCATCGATTTTGCTTTTGGACCTCGTGACTGCTGCAACCAAGTATTTTGATACCGCTGACTTCGCTGCTTCATCAGCAAGCGAGTTGCCAACAGCGTGGACCCCCACGCGCTGATGACCGAGAGTATGAATCACAAACACGAGTGGCAGTTTCTCTTTAAGTTCCGCCACTCGGACCCAGATAGTTTTATGTTTTATTGTGCTACCTTTGGAATCACGAAAATCATTCTGAATCCAAAAGAACAAGTTTTCATTGTAAGACTGGACACAGTAGTAAGAATCGCTTACGATTAAAGTCGTCACACTTGGATCTGCGTACTCCAATGCAAGCATCAGAGCACGAAGCTCTGCCAATTGTGCGTTGCAGTCTCCAAGCGTCTGCGTGTGCACGACACTGGACTTGAACTCATCGTTCACCATGGCAACGACCACAATGGCGCAAGCGGAAACGTAGGCATGTTTAGAGCCATGCGCAACCTGCGCCGAACCATCAGTGTAAATGATGCAATGGAAATCCTCCAACGGCCGCATCGCTAAAGGAGCAGGATGAACAAATTCATACTGTAAATACTCCTGCGACCGTAAAGTGGCGTCAAAAATAAACGTGACATCCTGGGATGCCAAGGATGCAGCCCATTGAATCCACCGAGGGTGCAAAGCTTTGGAATTAGGTACACTGGCTTTCGTAACCGCCTCTAAGGCAGGGCACGGGGTAACAACCAACATGCGCTTTCCCTGTGACAGGGCACGTTCCTTAAGAATTGCCATCTGCACAGCCGTTAAAACTTTCTCCACAGTGGAAAAACGCAATTCAGCCGAAGTATACAAGTGTGACTTGTAAGCAATAGGTACTGTATCTCCTTCATTAAAAGTCAGGTACGTGAAACCCACCGCCCCAGGGATAATTCTTATCACCAGGTTGGTCTGGTTATCACAAGTCTGTAAGTATTCAGAAGCGAGCAAATCAGCCTGCAAAGACTGCAGAATTGCTGAATGCTCTGGCAGCCAGCATGATTTGGAAAAAGATGGTTGTATCAAAGCATACAAAGGCTTGATACGCTGGGCATATTCCGGAATGTAAGTCCTCCCGAAATTCAGAAAACCCAGAAGAGATTGTAATTTTTTCAGTGTTGTCGGAGAGCACAACTGTGCACATTTCTCCAGGAAATGGGGTGCTAAACCCTTCCCTTCATGGTTAAGCTCGTAACCTAGAAACAACACTGTGTACTCTGCAATGTGAGACTTAGCAAAGTTAAACTTGTAACCTACGTCAGCAAAGTTAAAAATTATGCTATTTACTCGACACAGATGCTCCCAAAGATCGTCGTCTGTGAGATAAATGTCATCCACATACGAACAAGCAACTGGGTCGAAGCTCTCTAAAAGAGAGACTATGCGCGCGGAAAAAACTCCCGGACTGTTCTTGTAGCCCATTGGGAGTCGTTTAAAAATTTTTTGCACTCCGCCGCACGTAAAACTGGTCCATTGGGAACTTAGACCATCTAATCTATGTGCATAAAAACCATTGGAAATGTCAAGCGTGGTTTTGAACCGTTTACGCTCAAGACTATTCACTAACGCAGAGCCGTGCGTATTCTGTACTGCACAGTTACGGCAATGCGAGTTCAAATGCCTATAATCCAAAACCAAACGATATGACCCGTCCGGTTTGTTTACAGTAAAAAGGGGGTTATTCATCGGTGACACACACGTTTCAATTACACCTTGATATTCCAATTGTTCAAGGATAGCTGCGACTGAAGCTTTCGCTTCACGCCGTATGGGATATTGGGGTTGAGGCTGTGGCTGAGACCGTAAAGGAATCTCATGGCTTGGTGACAATTTATCCCAGCCACACTGATTGCGGTACACAGCCGGCGCAAGCGCCAGAGCCCACTCTTCTGCAAAATGCAGCGCCTCCACCCTCGGCACAGTGTGCGCGAAGCTGGGCAGGATTACCTCCTCCCCTCGCGGAGCTGCGAGAACAAAAGGTGGGGGCCAGTCAGCCTCCGAAAGCAAAATGTCATACGTAGACGAGAGATTTTCCCAAAATACCCCTTTTACAGTTCGCTGCATGTCGCCTTCAATTAACAGGACAATTTCAAAAAGTCTCTCAGGGGGAGCAACATGCGTATCTGCAGTTTCAATCACAACAAAAGTTTCAGTCGCTGTCACCTTCAACAGTGGACGGAGGGCCTCTCTCACTATGGTAATCTCTGCAGCGCTGTCCAGCAAGGTCAGAGCCCACGTCAGATTCCGAAGCCGCGTTCTCACTATCTGGGGCATAACGATGCGCGGTCAGGGCAGCGACTTTCTTCGTAGTAAACTGAGGTCTCTTGGGCGTAGAGCCTTCCTGCTGATCTCCACTGGAACGCGGGCGGGGCTGACCACGTCCTTGCTGGCCACCCCGGCCCCTGCCGCCCCCTCCACCACCGGTTGACGGAGCCGATGAGTCCTGAAAGGAACGAGGAGAGCGTTGTTCAGAAGCCTGAAACCTCTCAGGCGATTTAATCATCGCGCGGTCGCGCAAATCATAAACTCGATCCGACTGCGCAGGCAATGGAGACGCAGGAATTGAAACCTGTGTTTGTTGTTGTTGTTGCTTACCCTGATTCTGTTTTTTAGGCCAATTTTGTTTCTTGGACTTTTGTTGACCACTAGTTTCCGATGTCTGACTCTGGGGCTGTTTCTTTTCCTTTTCAGAAAAAGTCTTAACCCCCTTTGCATTGCGGCCCACCATTGCGTAAGCATGCACAATAATCTTTGCTAACTGTCGGGGTCGATCGGGCTCGGGAACCAACGCTAACGCGTTAGCAACTTGAAAGTTCACTGCATCACCCTTGACATTCGCAAGGATCACACCGCAAACCACTTCAAAGGAGCCACACAGGCGCATGCCCAATTCAACAGCCGCCTCCGGTCCATGTTCATCCTGAACACGTTTAAGGACCCCACCTAGGTTGGTCACAGACGGGGAGCCATAGCACCTCGAATAGACCGCTGCAAAAGTTTTTCCCCAGGTTTCACAGTCAGCAAGGTCAGGAGCCAGATCCTTCGGTAAACTCAGTGTAAGAATCCGATGCTTATCACCCGGACTCGTATTAGGAAACACAGCCTCCAGCTGGCCGAATTTCTCAGCAAGCCAGAACGGAAAATCGTCCTTTTCTAAGGGCTTTTTACCCATCACGGAATTAACCATGACCGGGTTGATTTTCAGACCAGCATGTTCTGCTCGAAGCTGTGCGCCCCTAGGGGCTGCTTTCTGAACATTACGGCCAATGTAATGAACAAGCGCTCTAATTACTCCCACCGCGACTTCATGAAGCCGCCGCAGATCAGCCACGTTACAAGTGGCACGTTGAGGGTGAGGAGTAAAACCACCCAAAGCAGGCCATGCAGTGCCCGGAATGGACAAAGGACCTAACCTCGGAGCGGTTAAAGCGTGCGGTAGGGCGCCACCAAACCAAACTCCATGCTGCCAAGCGTCTATAGGAACCTCCAGTGCTCTGTACGGAGCGTACGCAGCCGGTACTACCGTAGCTGTGTATGTGTGGAACACACCACTATTAGCGTCCACTGCTGGAAATGTCACCCACGAATAAAACAGTTCGTACGGGTAAGCATGTTCCGCGCTCACCACCAGAACCACAGCCAAGCCATCTAAAGGGACATCATATATCCGCAAATGGTCACGCACCGCAATGCGACTATGCTGCGGGATGTCCACAGGCTGAGCCATGTTAGCACAGGAATTAGAAAAAACAAAGTATACTTTGTAGCACAACTGGGTAGTAATTCAAGGAAACCGTTTTAGATAGATTCAAGCTTGAAAACAACCTATTTCAAAAATAGGTAGGTTTTTCCGACACTGCCGTTTTCCGGAAACGGGAATGTAGGCGTTAAGGTTTGAATGATATACTACTCGAGTGTCATGTTATAGGGCCAACCAACGTATGGGCGCCATGTCGCAGGGTTTCCGTTCTCTCACAGAACTGTGCTCAGAGACCTAGAACCTGGGTGAGTCAGGGTGACCCACAACTCACCTATGTTTCAGAAATCCCCTTACCAGGCTAGCTACAGTATCTCATCGGCAGTAAATACTTCCCGATGTCTTAGACAATCCAGAACATGAACTTAGAATACCTCAGGTATCGTGGAACACATGAACACTCTTTCGTTATATTATCATTCCAAACTGAAACTGGGAGGCAATGAGAACACGTGCAAGTTTGAAATGTTTATTTTTTCAATGCAACATTCTCAAACGCAGTATCTTGTATAATACCAACATACATATTATAAAAATCAGAGTCAGCAGCATAGTCACTAATCCATAATAAGCAAACTGTGATAACATATTATGATGCAAAATCTATAGAATTCTGTATCACCTATATTTCGCGCACCCTAATTAGCATATTATATTATATCTAAGAAGGTCTCATTTGGGCTTTAGCTGGGCGAACCCATACCTCAAATTCTCAGTAGTAGGAGATCACATCAACAGCTACCAGCTCTCAGCATGTCCAGCATCAAGTGTGTTTAGAATTTCCTGTAACTGTATCTTGAACTCACGTAAAGCCCAAAGTTGGCACAAACATTATTTGTGTTATGACTAACGCAGTGCGAGGATCAGGCCTACAATAACCTTGTGTTAGAGTTTGCAGCTCTCAGTGTGCAGACAGTTGTTCCAAATGTTCCAGGCACGACTGATATCAGTGTAATAATATATTATTCTGAAGTAAATCAAATCTTTCTTCTAGGTTAAAAGCTGAAATAACAATTAGGTGTCGTGTGCAAACCGAAGCAGAAAGAAAAGATGGCGTTTAAACTTTTAACAAGCACATGCTAACTTAACACAACCTATGGAAACGTAATAACCATATGACAATGCTATAATGCTATACTTTCAGAATAGCCAATGATTATGTGATTGAGTTCAATTTAGAATACATTTACAGATCTTCATGTATGTGGGTATTCTGAATTTCTGCCATGCAACGAGCAATCACGGACAATCTTTGCACACCCATGGTTTAGAGGGTTTGTCAAATACATTGCTCACTTTCAATTCAGCTACAAGACAGAATGCACAGTGCAAATGCTCACCTTAATGTATAATGGTTCTTTAAGCTGATCAATTAGAAGTGAAACCTTTTCTTCCCATATGGGATTAAGATTTTTATGTCTTGTTTTACTTCTGAAGACTTCTTTTCCTCCAATTTTAAATTTGACATAAGGATCACTTGTCCCTGTAATGAAAAGCACAGGAAATTAAGAATTGCACTCATAGAGAACCCCTTTTTTAACGTCTACATTGTTAATTGTGAATGTTCTCGATTATTTCACGGCTATTTATTTGTGCTCAAGTTTACAAAAATATAACAGCAATATTAAGCACTCAACAGAAAATATCCAGGAAAACTAGTAGTGATTCCAACAACATTTAAATTGTCATCCACTTATAGTCATTTTATTGACCCATAATAAGAAAGGCCTGTCAGAATTCATACCTGTAATTTGCAGTAGTAGTAATTCATTCATCACTACGATACAATACCACAGAGCACAATACATTGCGAAATTGCATGTTAAGAATATTATTTAGGAATATGAATAAATAACAATGCTACATTTTTGTCATTCCAGGAACTAGCCATGGACGCACCACAATGATGGTATTTTGCCTAATATTCTATGCTTTAGTGCTATACTTATTCTAATGTGTATTTATTATGATGCTTCATATGAATCCCCATGCAACTTTAAGACTACAGCAACTTCTACAGAGTAAAATAATACAGACACAACACATGAGGCTTCATAAAACAACCCCATGAGATAAAAACAAAACGGACTGTATTTAGAAAACATTTGCTATCCCTGGAATATGCCTCACCACTGGTTCTATAATTTCTAGAGTAACATAAAGAAGACCATCTTCAATCACTTCTAGAATGTAGGTTTCAATGTGAAGACCAAGTTCAATCGAACGCTAATTACATAAAGGACGCGGAGCAAAGAAATATCTCTCCACATTAAAAGTGTTTTTGTCGTCAGGAATTTTCACCTTGTCTTTTCTGTTCTTGTTGACACAGATGCATATCTTATCTACAGGCAAAGTGATGCTAAACTATTAAGGTTTTTTTGGAGTTACACATGATTTTTAAACTGAACTTGATCACCTACCGGGGACAGCTTATGGATGACCTGGCTAGGGTAATATTGTTTCTCTGCTTTAGTCTATGGATTAGCTGAGCAGATGAATTTTGCAAAATTTGGGACCATGAATGGCTTGCATGAGGTGTGCTTCAGTAGTTGTGGTGAAAGTTGACAAATGTGTCAGCATTTAGTGACTGATACCTAGACAGACAAAGATGTAAACTACTTGTATTCTCTTAAACTGGAAACAGGAGGTGCTCAGAGCAGTGGCATCAGCATCCAAGTAAGAACCCAAATGTATAACTTTAGTGGGGGATGAAATGTTGTTTTAAAAGACATGTGGTGCTTCGAGATAGGTAAGAAACAGCCTGCCCTTAAGACAAAAGAAGTGGAATTCAGTCAAAGTAACAAGATTCAAATACAGAATATTTGATATTCATCAGTCACAGTAATGGCGCAAAATGTTAATATGTATCTGTCAGTCATCTATAATGGACTGTGCTGCAACTAGGCTATTCCCGAAAATGTCAAAGAGTGGAGCAAGATAAACTTCAAAACATAAACATTAAAAGGACTGTTGGTAATAGAGTGCATTCCGGATCTCTGCTAGTAAGGGTAATATTATTAAAGCAAAAAAGACCCATTTAGAACCACTTTGACCTACAGTCTAAGACATAAGGTAAATAGACAATGGTGTGGATTCTCACCGATGTTGCAGTCGCCAATGGATCTATGGAACAAAATAAAGGCAGCGAAAGATCCATCATTACCAAACACAACTAAAGAGATTCACGTTTCATGTGAGGGTTTAAATCCAAACCTGATAGAAAACACAGCAAGGTAGGAATCAGTGTATTTGATATGCCACAGTTTTTGTCATTAACTTAGCAAGCATTAATAAGGTTGTGACTGCCAAAAATTGATGAAGCATTATCAGCCAGCTTGGATTTCTTTAATAAAGTTACCACAATATTTTCTCTTAGCATACTAACTACCATGCCTTCATGGAAAGACAAGAGTAGTGGATACCACAATAATGGGGCACTTGGTATACCTATGCAATCCATTGCCTTGTTTCTCAACTGTATCAAAATGAAGCTCAGTTCGCTCTAGACATCATGCGAATGTGCAACCTGCAGCAAACAAGATGCAGGAATGAATGAGAAGGAGCCGCATTTAAAAATGGAGATGAATGAATGTTGGCATTGTGCTATTTTACATCTGTTTATCCAAAGGCTTGGCAGAAGAAATATGAAGTAGCCACTTTGAGTTTTACAGCCTGGTCTGGGAGGTGTCCAGCATTCTGGTCTTTTTAAATGGAGGAACCTCCTCCAGAAACAGAATGATTGTAATTCTTTTTGTTTGGTTACATAGACCGTTTTAGGAAAAATTTGATAAACAAGTTGCAGTGATATTAGGAGATCACCCATTAAACACTTGGACTAAGTTGAGAAGATTTTTTTGTTCCTCCTCAAGTCAATGGACACTCTATGCAGTAGATTAAGGACAGTCTAATTTTTTAGGATTAGGATTGGTTTGTTTACCTTGTGATAAACTAATTAGTTTAATAACAGTTTTGAAGGTAGTCAACCAAAGCATTAAGGTCTCCAACCTGCTGTGAACTGGAATCATTTAGGATTCGCTGGGATCGGCGGAAGTCCCTTCACCTCCAGCCAAGCATCAGTCTGCTTGTCAAACCGAGAGTACCCTGCCACCTTGGTGTAAAATGCTGCGTCTAACCCACATTCCGGAAAATCCAGGTCATGGTGGCTGACTAAATTTTTTTCTGAAATAAACGGAAGAGGAAATGTCCTGACACATGTAGAGTTTTCCTCTTGCAGATCAGGGACATGCCTATGTTTCCCTGCCTAGGGATGCCATGCCTTCTATATGCAGATCCAGACAGAACCCTTTGCATCAGAAGCCCTGCCTTAAATGGGGCATGTTTTTGAAGCTTTGTTGATGGCACCTCTATAGTTCATGGCCCTTTAGCAAAGGTTTTCCAACAGCAGTCAGCTGAGACTCAACTGTCACAACCCTTGCTGTTCCTCCACCCCTAAATGGAGTGGGAAACTGCTGATTCTTTCGGCGCAGAAGATCAACTGGTTTACAGTTAATGTCTTGGTTCCACCACACCCCAAATGACACAATAAGGCTCCAAAAGGTGAGGAGTTAACATTTACAGAATTCATCTAAATTAAAGATTTGAACAAGTGCCTCGTTTATGACAATGTTTATCTGATGTGGAGTAATGAGGAAGAGTCCAACATTATCCAAAGGATTGGTCAGCAGGGATTGGACTCTGCTGGAGATTTATAAGAGCAGAATTCAAAACTGTGTTTTAAAAAGGAGAAATCTGTTTGTGTTCATTCAAATGCAGAGAACTTTCTTTCATCAGGTAGGTATCAAGAAAGAAGCCGTTTGGATTCTGTAGATCAGCACTGGACTAAGTGATGTGTCATTTGAGCACTCATGAAATTTGTAGTCACGTAGGCCTACTGTGTAATGTAGTGTCAGCACTTGGGCATATACGAGTAGGGGTGATCATTATGTGTCTGTGGAGACTCTAGAGTAAACATATATTTATTGGGATCTGCTTGCACTGGGTTGATTTTGTTGGGCGTGTCCAATTAAGAAAAATACACATTCAATTTGATTATGTGTTTTAGATGCCTATGTAGAGTCGAGAACATCAAATATGCTCGTTTTTCCATCAACAAGTACTATAAGTAGGCTTCTCTTAATCTGTCAAGATTAGCTAGGTACCTTTGCAGGCAAGCATGAAGATTTCATGTATTCACATTGTTGGTGCAACGGGTTGATGACATATTTCTTAGTTAAACTCCTGATGAGAATGTTGACATTTGAGTGGGATAGGTCAGTTCTTTAGGGTGAATCTTGTTTCTTAGCAGTATTGATGTATTACTACTATACATTGCACTACTCCTTTGCTATGGTTTTATGGCCCTGGTGTCACAAACAATAAGCATGAGAACCCCACCACACATAGCTACATTCACACGCATATTAAGAGATACAAAGCTGATTTGAATTCCTAAATGGTGTACTAAGGGTTGCTAAACCATGGTTCGCAAAAAATGTACAGTGTAGTATACATTTAAGGATTCCTTCTTTTGCAACTGGAATTAAAAAATCTAATATGAGATTTTCAATTACCAATTCACAAATTAGATCTAATAAACTTTCACCAATCGTGAATAGTTGCAAAAACAACAAACTTCATGTGGAATTTACTCTTAAGTGGAAGCGAGCAGTAACCAGGTGCAAAGTATAAAGGATCACCCAAAATGTAAAGTAAGCTTTCAAAATGACAGGCCAGTAGGCTACAGTGAGGAGGAATTGCATCCTAGGGGCATAACAGAGAAGGAGAGGAAAAGAAAGAAGTTTCAAGAAGAGGGTCACTCTTTTTGGACAAACGAAGGAAGAGGATTATTCTAGATATAGATTTAGTAAGCAGATGTTTTCAAACACGATTGACAGCCTATTTTAGGCAGCTAAACAGAACACATTGAGACAATACCCACACACATTCAGGTTTTGTGCAACTTACACCTTGCATCTGGTTGTTACCAGCCTACAATAGCAGCTATTGGGGCATAAAAGAGAGAGCCCTGTCAAGAGTTTTCAGGAACTTAGTTGATCCTATGGTCCAAATAATAAATATATAGATTTTCAAAACACTTATGCAGAGTTGCAGGTACAACAGGGAACTTTTATGCTGTTGTCATATTCATTTATGTTTCTTGCACTTATATAGAGCGTACTCGACTCAAAGGAATCAAAGAGCTTTACATGAGCACCGGTTGCAACACAGACAGACTCATTCATTTTCAGGCACAGGGAGATTAAGGGATTTGCCCAGAATGACAGGATGCTTGAGCCTCCAGCTAGACTCGAACCCGTTTTCCCACCTTTAAAGTTGGGCACTCTAGCCGTAAAGCTACATTCTCTCCTCTGGGTGTGTGGTTTTAAACCAAGCCCTCCTATACCCCTCCAAGGAGGGAGATTCTTTATAGAAATTGTAAGAGCTAGCACTCCCTGAATAAACAGGCAGCATGCAATGCCACATGCCATCACTGCCCTTGGTACATGGAATCCAGGAAGCACACAATACTTATATCTTTCATCATTGTGCAGTGTATGAGCGATTAGCAAGAGGAGAGTTTGGAATCGGGTGGTTGGTTGTTGAGGATACATGAAGGTACACTGTTTAGTAAAGATATTAGGTGTTGACAGTTTTTCTAATTCTATATGTACCTTTCCATTTAAGGTGACATCACTTATTCTGTGCAGTCTTACTTTTTTACAACTTACTAATATCCAAGGACAGGTAGCGAAAGGAGGTATAATGCTGCTTACCAACAAACCAGACCCATTATAGGAGATTTGGCTGGTTGAAATAAATATCTTGTTGTCTGCACAAGACTGGGGGTGCCCTAGAATATAATCCTGCTAATGTTTAGAAAGTCGTATCCAGATGGGTCACGTTGCTCCAGGTAGGGTGTTAAAATATCGATAACAAAAATATAGCTGACATAAATATCGTTGCAAAAATATCGTTTACAAAAATATCGACACCCTATACTTAAACAGGTAAGTACATAAATATCGACTCCAAAATATCGTTGTAATTAATATAGATGTAAAAAATATCGACTTTTTAAAATAATTAAAATTACATTAAATAATAAATAAATGTAAGTACTATTAACAAAATACATTACATTACTTTCTAACTATTTCAAAAAAATGTACTACACTTTTTAATTATAAACTTAATAAATGTGGACATATAAATTGATTTTACACATTACTTTATATAACAACAATAATACATATATATAATTAAAATACCCCTTTACCCAAAAACCCAAAACTGACCCTGAACCCTAAAAATACCCCTTTACCCAAAAACTGAAAACTGACCCTGAACCCTAAAAATACCCCTTTACCCAAAAACATTTTCACTAAAAAAATCCTGTACACACACCTAAAATTAATTAAAAAATTAACATAATTAATTACATAATTATTATTCAATTAACTAATTAAAATTAATTAACTATTATTTATTACACTATTTATATTTATTTAAAACATTAATTAATCTATTATTTCATTATATTTAAAACCCCTTTACCCAAAAACTGAAAACTGACCCTGAACACTAAAAATACCCTTTTACCCAAAAACTGAAAACTGACCCTGAACCCTAAAAATACCCCTTTACCCAAAAACTGAAAACTGACCCTGAACCCTAAAAATACCCTTTTACCCAAAAACTGAAAACTGACCCTGAACCCTAAAAATACCCTTTTACCCAAAAACTGAAAACTGACCCTGAACCCAAAAAATACCCCTTTACCCAAAAACTAAAAACTGACCCTGAACCCTAAAAATACCCCTTTACCCAAAAACTGAAAACTGACCCTGAACCCTAAAAATACCCCTTTACCCAAAAACTGAAAACTGACCCTGACCCCTAAAAATACCCTTTTACCCAAAAACTGAAAACTGACCCTGAACCCAAAAAATACCCCTTTACCCCAAAACTAAAAACTGACCCTGAACCCTAAAAATACCCCTTTACCCAAAAACATTTTCACTAAAAAAATCCTGTACACACACCTAAAAATAATTAAAAAATTAACATAATTAATTACATAATTAGTATTCAATTAACTAATTGAAATTAATTAACTATTATTTATTACACTATTTATATTCATTTAAAACATTAATTAATGTATTATTTCATTATATTTAAATTACTTCCCACCCTACTCCCCTATAAACCCACAACCCGCTACGGAACTATTAATACTAAATTCAACTGAAAATACATTATTAAATAATAATATACTACTAAAAATACTACTTTGACTAAAAATAATCATTAAAAACACTACATTACTTATATTTATTTAAAAAACGATATTATTGTAAACTATGTATTTGTAAACGATATTTATTACAACTATATTAATGTTAACGATATTACTTACCTGTCTGTCGATATTCTGGTCAGACGATATTTTTGTCATCGATATTTCTTCCTGTAGATATTTTTGCAGCGATATTTATGTTAGTCGATATTTTTACGACGATATTCCTGCTCTGTACCGTTGCTCCATATAGCCATCAGTCTATGGAATTACTAAGTGATAACTTTAGTGATGATGAGATACCCCATCTTTGACATCCAACCCAGGACAGGATGCGGCAAGAGCTTCAGAAGGACGTGTATATCGGACTGATCTAGCAATTATGTTTTGGATAAATGAAAAGGAAAATAACTTTAGATATAACCTTTTTTACATATTTAAAAAATATTATAATAAATAAAAAAAGTTTGAGCAACAGTTTTGATACTGCAAAGACCTATTTTCTTTCATTGTAACTTTTAAAAACATTTTTAGCATAACATTTACAAACATGTTTAACATTCATGTAAGATTGTATTTACCTCTTGGCCTATTAATACATGTTCTTTGTTGGACACCGAGTTCCACTACAGTCTCCCTGACCACTGTGGATTCTTCTGTTCCTTGTAATCCCTGACTCAGATGTCACAGAAACATTACTTAAACTTGAAGCCTCCTGACTCAGCACTGGTATATCTGTTGGCTACATTGGTTGTCTGTATTGTTTTTAGTGTCCTTGTCATTTGTGCAAGGCTTCTGGCTACATTGTCCCTGTGGTGAACCATCTCAACCGGAACATTTGCTGTGCGTCTGGTCAAGGTTGTTGTAGGAGATGCCTGCCTTTCCAGAGTGACTTACTGCCAATAGGCAGTGTGTATGTGCCTTTGTTTACACCTGAGTCAGTAGCAACACCGTGGTGCAGGTCTGTATAATTTACCTCGGGTGTCATTTTTCTAAGCTCATAGATAGTCATATGCTGATTGCACATAATAGGTGGCATCGATTTCTCTCATGAATAGAACTGCATCACAGTTAAAGTTTCAGGGCCTAATTTACAAGCCTCTTGCGCCACGTTGTGTCATTTTTTTAATGCAACGGCGGCGCTTCATTTGCTCCATATTTACAATGTTGGAGATAAGTCACTTTTTGTCTGGATGTGTCGGATTTGCAATGTTGGAATTGGCTGTGTTCCGGTAGTTGCACTTGAAATGTGTTAAAATCTCTATGCCTGAAAAACCTAGGTGTAGGAATGACATATTTTGCTGTTGAAGAGGAATCGTACAAGCTGACGTTACTTCCAATGACATAATCTGCAAGGACATCACAATCCCCCAAGAAGGTAAGTACACACAGAAGGTAGGCAACACATTACATGTCATACTACACAAATGACATGTGACACATACGTGGGCATAGTTGTACACATAAGTACACTATGCTTACTTGTATGTGTGACATGCAGGACCAATGAAACAGGCAAGGCGTGTTTTTCACTATAGTTGAGTCCGTTTTTTGACCAACTACAGAAAGGCACCACTTTTTTCACACAGATACGTCAGAAATCCTAACACATTCTTGAAACCTTGCGTCATTGATCTCCGTATTGTAAATACAGTGCATCCATGGTGTCACAAGCGTTTCTGCCAGAGGTGCAAGAACTTTGACGCATTGCTGCGTTACCACTACGATGCGCCAGTTCTTGTAAAGAGGCCCTCAATAGAGCATCACTTGACATGAACCTTGACAAGGGGGTCTGCCCTGTCTGCCTCTTTCCTTGTCTTCATGCATTTGTAGTGCTAAGTAAGTGGTGGGTGACTGAGTAACAGAGGTTTCTGGTCTGATAGTTAATGTAGGAGTTGTCTGTAATGGCTGTTGCAGTCGTAAAGCAGCCTCTGCCCCTATTATACCAATATTTTCAGAAAGACTTGTTAGCACTGGACTGATTTCTTCTTGCTAAGATCCCTTTCCTTCTGTCCATTCCTGGCTTCTCTTGCCAGCTGGCTCTGCTGCTTGTCAAAAAGAATATGATAGTTTAATGTAAATTGATTTTAGGATAATAAATAAATGTAAATATTGTCAAACTTGACATTTAAAAAGAGGATGCATTATTTATACTGCAATTAAAATGTTCACATATATTTTTTCTCATACAAGGTGATATTATATGTTTGAATTGATTATGATTGAGTTTGAGGCTCCAATCATGCATTGTCTGTGATATATGGGACCAGACATAGAAAAGTTTGTGCTTGGCTTCATTTTGCACTAATTATACATGCAAACATGGCCTCATTTGCAAAGGTAAAGCGTTTGCAGTAAATATTATAATTTAAACACACCTGATGTTTGTTGTTTTGGAACTGATGAATTTATATTAACAAAACTCCAGTCACTGCTTCTGGGTGGAAATCTGACTATCAATGTCTCCATTGATGATAGTGGTTGCTTAATGCTGGCCCCCGCCTGCTCATTTTGCTTCAAGCTCCGGGTTGGCAATTCACTCTTGGTCACTGAACTTAGGCCACACCATCATTTTGGTTTTCCACCATAGTCCTGTTAGTAACCTCTTCAGTATTACACAATAGGCTTGAATGTACCTCCATCTTTATTTTTGGTAGCCTCTGGGATACTGAGAGAGGGTTTTTCAAAGAGTTTGTTGCTTTTACTAACACATTCTTCAACCAGTTCCTGGTTCCCTGGGCTTCCTCTTCCTTTGTATGCCCATCTCTTCTTTTTGCGCATGGCTTGATATAATGCATACTTTTTAAATTAGCCATTGTTGGAAAGGTGTGCCCCACTCCAAGGATCCTCTACAATGCTTCTGGCCTACATTCTCGGTCTGTGAGGTCATCAGTCACTGCAACGTTAGTGATTTGTGACTAACAATTCGCAATTAGCGCTGATTACTTTAATCTACACCACTTAGAGGGGAGAGATATGTTATTCTTGTAGGCCACTACTACCGGGTATTCCTAAGGGGTAGTGGGATGAAATGTATAATGCACCACAATAAAAAGCACTATAAGGTATTTTATTGATTACATTTTTGATGAGGTATATGAGGACCTTCCTATGGTTTCATTGTTGTTCTGGTAGGGCTTTGAAGATGATTTGTGCATTGATTCAAAGAGGATGTTTTGAAATGTTTTTTAATTCATCAATTCATGTATTTATTTTATCCAGAATGGTTGTATCACATCACATCCTTTAGTTGTAGCAGTCTTGTCCAAGTGAGACTAGAGTAGTTAGGCAGTGCTTTCATGAACAGTCATGTCCCGAGGAGTTTTCGGAAACGGAATTACTGGATTCAGGTCTAGGAGTGCTGGGGGGCACTTACATAATGTGAAACTTGTGAAAGTCCATGCTACATGTTGAAGTGAGGTGGGTTACAGGCCGTGTGGTCTCACATGATGGCTTATGAGATGTGTGATGAAATTTCACCAACAAGGCTTCTTGAACGCTTTCGGACCTTGAATTGGGTACGCTAGGTTTTGGGAAACGGTTGTACAGTTTAGGGCAAGAACACCATGTTGCCTCTTTTTTTTTACAGTCAGGGTCGGACTGGCCTATTGGGCGATCAGTCAGTGTGAGAGGATCTGGTCTAAAACAGCAAGCGGGCTGTTTTTTTTTTTACTGTCAGTGGGCCTGTTTTACGGTCTGTGGGGTCTGTTTTCACTGTTAATTTACCCGATATTAAAATGAACCTTGCCTGCAACAAGCTCAAATCCAAGCATGCTTGCATATCTTGCAAAAGACCTATACGGCATGAAGTTGGACATTTAAAACTGCCCTACATCCTAAAACATGAGCCACTTTTCAGCTATCTAATTCACAAATGAGGGACACTTATTTTGATGCCCGGGCCTATTTTCTGTCCAAGTCCGACCTTGTTTACAGTTATCTGTTGGATTGCTGTATTTCTTACTGTCAGAGGTGTCTTTTGCAAGGTGATGGTTATGTAGTTGTATACTGAACTACATTAGTCTTTTTTTATTAAAATGCCACTTTGTGTTTTTGTTTTTAGTTGGCAGTGGACACAAAGAAACCTTGGAATTCTGATTCCTAACGTGATAACTGGAGTAATCCTCAGCTTTAGTGTGAGTTGGTTGTCCTTAGCATGCACCTTGTTGGCTGGTTGCAATTCTTTTTGATCCTGCAGCCAGGAACCTTAGCTTTATTACAAATAAGCTAATTGTGCTCATGTTCCTCTGCTAATCCCTTCGCGGCAGTGATGTGATTTATATTAGGTTGCTTAACGTTATCAGAGGGGAGTGTGGCATCTGTCAAACTATGCAATGTTCTGGTGGAGATACTACCTTTTCTTTGGTTGTGCTGGTCTCTTTTTAGGGACAAATGATATAAACCACTTCATATGTTTTTTAGAGCATGTGAATGCTGAGACATAGCTGTATGATAAGTTGATATGTTCTATAATGGCAAAGTCTGCATACAGAAAAAAGAAAGGGTCTATTGCACAATCCTGCTGCCTTTCATGACAGGGCAAGAAACCAACCAGGAAGGGGGTCTATTATATGTTATTCAGCCAGGAAACTCTGGAACAGGAACAATTATCCACGACGGTGGACATAAATGGGAGTTTTTTTCCAGCAGTCGGAAAGGTGATGTTGTATGTGGGTCCACGTTGGGTTTCTTCATCAGCAGCCATTTAGACTTTAGTATGCTCCCTTTTGGGCCCACTTCGTATATTACACAGTATTGGCTGCCTTTGCTTTGCACAATCACACATAGCACATTTATTTTGTGCCATGATATTTTTTTAGGAATATTTTTAAAAAAGAGGACAAAGTTCCTAGATCAGGGTGCAAAAGTCACCCATAGTTCAAGGTGCAAACAGTCACCAACAAGGGTGCAAAAGTCACCCACGTATCAAGGTGCAAAAAGTCACTAACAAGGGTGCAAAAGTCACCCATGAATCGGGGTGCTAACAGTCACCCATATTTAAAAACACAGAGAGATTAAGAAAAAGCATGACACCCAGGGTGTGTGAGGGCAGCAGAGGATGTAGAATTATTTTCCCTCTCACTTTAGGACATTTCCAAACCTAGGATTACTTTAGTCTACCTTTTTTCTTAATCTCTCTGTGTTTTTAAATATGGGTGACTGTTAGCACCCTGATTCATGGGTGACTTTTGCACCCTTGTTAGTGACTTTTTGCACCTTGATACGTGGGTGACTTTTGCACCCTTGTTGGTGACTGTTTGCACCTTGAACTATGGGTGACTTTTGCACCCTGATCTAGGAACTTTGTCCTCTTTTTGATAAATAGATTTATATTAGGAGCATGGACACTGGACCTTTATAGCTTCTTGGTCCCCCTTCTTTGTTTAACATATTTTGCACGGCTGATTGGCCGTGGTACCTAATTCCATTCCTTGTTATTCTTTTCCTTTCTGGCAGGCACACGAGGCTGGTCCTTGGGGTTTGTAGGAGTTGACTTCACAGTATGCCCAGCTTTATTAATTATTGTAATGTCCCTTTCTGACTATTTCCCTGTAGTAACAGATTCAAGGACATACACCTTAGTCCCCCTATTTAGGGGATCGAACTCCCTATCCTGGTAGCGTAATCGTCTGACCCGGGATATGGAGGGTTTAGGACTTAAGTTCATTGACTCTGAGTTATGGTACTGTTACACTAGGTGTGACACAGGAATGCATTTGGGACATTGGCCATAAAGGTGATACTCGAGATGGTGAAGGGTGTCAGACCGGTGTATGTCTTTTAGTGTTGCTGGCTACTGCACATCATTACCGGCAACAACATCCTTCTACCTTCATCAAGCGAGTGCGCATGAGCGAGGGAATAGCATGCTCCAGTGACACACATGCGCGGTGGCGCCGCCATGCTGCACATGCGCATTGAGTTACAACGCTGTGAGGTTTCACCGGTTATTTAAACCGCCCTTCACCTGACCCGAGCTTTTAATTGCTGCGGTTTTCCGCCTGTATTTTCTTTCGGCAAGCGTCTGGTCGAGTCAGGGGTAGGTGCACAAGAGGTAGCACCCGAATACAATTGTAAGTACATTCTAGATACTTGTTTAAAGCCAACAGCCTTTACCTATTGACTATATGGGGCCCTTGTGTTTTATATCCTGTTATATGTCCTGGCTTATTTCCATAGCCCGACCATACGTGGGTGTCCTTTTGACTTAACGATCGGAGGAGCAATTGTAACGAGACCGTGGTAAGCATAACTACCAATTCTACATGTAGATAGTGCTGCCGACTTGAGTACGTTACATTATGTTACACTGTTGCCATCCGCTATACAAAACCCTAAGCTCAGTCTAGGTGCCGTACTTTACCACTAAAAATGTTAATCCAGCTTAGGGCCTTTATGAACAGCACCCCCCCCCCCCCCCCCCCTTCGTTGGACTGGTCCTGTGTGTCTGCTTAAATTTTCTGTTTGGAAGGATGTGTGCATAAAAATGGCACTCTGTGAAGCTTAAGATGTCATTGCTGCGCACTTGTGGTTTACTATGTTTTTCCTTTTCCTAGGTGTTACCCAGGAGCGGCTTCCATGTAGCAGCTGTAACCACTTTGAGGGTATACAGACCCGCACTGGCTGAGTTAAGAGGGTTCTCATTTTAATCTTTACTTATTATCGCACGTGCACTACACTGTTTATTATTGTGGTCCTGAAGAAGCGCCAATGACCTACGGGCAACAGAGGCGCGAAACATGTTGGCCTTTACTTTTGACACCTAGGCCTAATGGGCCCTTTTGGGGTCAGTCATTTTTTACACTATCACATGCACATAAATTGATTTTCCCTCCTTTTACCCAGTCGCCACACACCCGCATGCAACATCCGGCAATCCTCAAAAAAGATCTCCGATAAAGTGACCCTTCCGGTGACCCGGAGGCAATTGCAGCGCCGGCCTTACGAGGAGCAAACGCCCGATGATGAAGCATGACACCCCCCGGGGTGTGTGAGGGCAGCAGAGGATGTAGAATTATTTTCCCTCTCACATTAGGACATTTCCAAACCTAGGATTACTTTAGTCTACCTTTTTTCTTAATCTCTCTGTGTTTTTAAATATGGGTGACCGTTAGCACCCCGATTCATTTATTTATTTTTATTTTGCGTGTTTATAGAGCGCTTGAATAGACTCCCAGGGGAGTATCTCCGCGCTTTATGATTGCCAAACCTACCGGAGAACAAGTTACATGACTGTAATCCAATTCTGAGACTTGTAAAGCTAGACCTGAAACAGAAACGTCTTCAGCTTTTTCCTGAAGGCCAGATGATTTTCAAGCTGCCTAAGCTGGAGGGGGAGGCCATTCCAAATCTTCGGTCCCCTTACCGACAGAGCCTTACCCCCTTGCCTTGCCCGCTTGATCCTAGGAATCATAAGAAGCAATTGATCACTGGACCGTAGAGCACGGGAAGGGACATACGGCACAAACTTGTCTGCGAGATAAGAGGGACCCAAACCATGAAGACCTTTATGTACCGTACAACAGATCTTAAAGGTGACTCTCTGCCGGATGGAGAGCCAATGAAGCCTGGCAAGAAGAGGTTTTGATGGTGTTCTGGGAGGAGCATTTACCACCACCCTAGCTGCAGTGTTCTGCACAACCTGCAACCTGTCCAGATCCTCCTCATTAGCTGACAACAAGAGGCCATTACAATAGTCGAGACGACTGATAACCAGCGCCTGGACCAGGGTCTTTCTAATAGTGTCTGGAAGCAGTGGAAAAACTCTGCGTAGTAGTCCTATAGTTCGAAAACAGGACCCCACAATGTTGGTAACATGCTGCTTCAGGCTGAGTTCTTGTTCCAGACGGACCCCTAGGTTCTTGACTATCTGCTTAGGCTCAGGGACTGGGCCTAGGTCTAGAGGCCACCAGTCAGGAGCCCAGCAGATTTTAGCCTCACCAAAGTGCATAACCTCTGTCTTTGAAACGTTGCACTGCAACTTGTTCAAAGACATCCATTGGGAAACTGCTCTCATCCCCTCAGAGAAAGAGTGTAATACCTCTGGAGTTAGATGGTCAAAGGGAAAGAGCAGATGAGTATCGTCAGCATATGACACTGGGCAAAAGCCAAAGGCTCTCAGGATATTCGCCAGGGGGGCCACATAGATGTTGAATAATGTAGGGCTCAAACAAGAGCCCTGTGGCACCCCCTTAGTAATCCTGGTCTCCTTGGATCGAAAGTCTCCCATGGTGACACATTGGGTTCGATCCAGAAGAAAGCTCTTTAGCCAAGCCAGTGCCATGCCCCCTAGTCCAGTCTCAGTCAGGCGCTCAACCAAAATTTCATGAGAGATGGTATCAAAAGCTGCCGATAGATCTAGCAGCACCAGGACAGCTGATGTTCCTTTGTCCTGGAGCATGCGTAGATCATCGGTAATTGACAGCAATGCTGTTTCCGTGCTGTATTTTGGTCTAAAGCCCGACTGAGATGGATCTAGTGCACCAGTGTGTTCCAGGTGATTAGACAAGTGCTTGTTGACATACTTTTCTATGAGCTTTCCCAAGAATGGTAAGAGGGAAATGGGTCTCAAATTGGTCATGTCAGCCCACGCAGTGGCGGTATTCTTGCGGATGGGTCGCACTTGGGCTCTCTTCATGGGTGACTTTTGCACCCTTGTTAGTGACTTTTTGCACCTTGATACGTGGGTAACTTTTGCACCCTTGTTGGTGACTGTTTGCACCTTGAACTATGGGTGAATTTTGCACCCTGATCTAGGAACTTTGTCCTCTTTTTGATAAATAGATTTATATTAGGAGCATGGACACTGGACCTTTATAGCTCCTTGGTCCCCCTTCTTTGTTTAACATTGTTTTAGGAATACACTGTACATGTTATTATTCCATTTTTCTTGGGATTTAGTCTGAACATTTTATACTTGGTCAAACAGCATGGTGTGCTGATTTTTTTGCTCAGTAGGCAACATCTCTTAAGGTTTAGACACAACACAGTGGCACAGCTGCTGTTTTCCAGCATGGTATTTCCTATCATATAAACCAAGACTTGCCATTTGGAAAACAAAGAGGAGAATTATAGTGGAGGGGAAAGGTCTTAGAATGGGCGCACCAGCCTTGCGTAACCTAAAATGCAGACCACCTAACTACAAATGCCGGGTATGGGGTCTGGTGCTAAGTCCAGAGATCACCGATATATCCCTGTGCTCGCATAGCAGAGGTAGGCTTAGGCAGATATTTCATTCCTTGTAAGAGTGCTTTTCATTGTATACAGTGTGCCAGTAATGTTGATTACTTTGCTTGGTTGTATATGTTTTCTAATCACAGCACATCTGCTGCATAATAGAGCACGATCATTTCAATAAATATTGTAAACTTTCCTCGTGTCTCTCTTTCATTTGATATGGACATGCATGAGTGAGAAACAAAGGTGATGATCTGTTTCCACGGTTCCCTTGGGGAGTAGAGAGTCTTTTTCTAGGTTGCCAATTCACCTGTTACTCTGGGAAGGTTAGGAGGGCAGGTGGGGCACTGTGAACTAGCCAGATATGGCCCACAGGTACTGATGTGGTATGGAGGCATACTCCCTACATACTGACGTGCTGGTGTCCCAAGGCACAGTTCTGTTGCCAAGCAGAATCACTGCTTTTTGGTGTGAAGGTCTCATTACTCTTTGTTCACTGACTAGGTGGAAGGGTCGGCCAAGGTGCACAGCTGTGTTCTGTTGTAATTTTTCTGTGGTTACTCTCAAAAGTCTTTATTGATGAATTAAAGTTCTCCATCAGTTTTCAGGTATGTACTAGTTATTTTCTATGGGTTATTTTGATGATCAGAGGCCAAGGAGTAGACAGAATATTAAAATATTCCGCACTTTGAAGCAAACCTCTAATGGCACTTACTGAGCAAAGTAAGTGTGCACAACTCTTCCTAGCTCATTTTCCTTGTTCCTTACATCCACCCATGTATCCATTCATCCTACCATTTACTTTCCATGTTCTCCCATCCATCCAACCAACCATCCATCCTTTCATCCCATCACCCATTTTTTCACCATTCCAGACTTCAACTGACCATCCATCTCTATAGTTATTCACCCACATTCCCTCTTTCCATTCTTCATCCATTTTTCAATATTCCATCCATCCATTAACCATCCAGTTCACACATTAACCATCCACCCACTGACCTATCCTTTCACTCACCCATTCATATTTTCACCCTTCCATCCGTTCTTTCACCTATTGAACATTTTGCATTTCCATCCATCATTTTACCTTTGTATCATTCAATTTTGCAGACTTTCTTTCTTTTTTTCTTTGCACTCTTTATGTTGGCTGTAGGAGAGTAGGGTCTGCAATCCTATGATCACCCAGATTTTTTGCTTTTGTTTCACTGGTTTACGACTTTCTCTGGCTGTGGGCCTGCCAATCAGACCCACAGCCTGGCTGTTCTCTCTCTAAATTCCGATATGTACCCTAGGTGCATTTACCAATTGGTACTGGGCCACCTTATCAGACCCTGTAACTCAGGGCATAGGTGTACCCAGGGCCGCCATGGGCTGCAGCATGTATTATGCCACCCCTGGCTGGCCTTGTAAATTTGACACAACTGGCTGCACGACAGCTGGGGCGAAGACGTGTAACCACCCTTCGCTTTAGGTATAGTAGCTCTATATCTAACCATACCATGGACACCCGAGTTCCTATCAGTCACTCCTATGGCAGGCCTTAACAATCCTGAAGGCAGAGTGCGTGGGCTCGTGTGAGCTAGGTTCAGGCCCGAGCCGAGCCCGGCTGCAGCTTGCGGAATCAAGACCCAATAGCTGTTCCATGATAACGCGTACCACATCGGTAACTCCGGTATCGCGTTATCAAGGCATGTCGAGTAAGGTGTCATACGAATCGGGATGCTGCCCTCTCACCAACCCTGGCAATGAGGTTAGCATTCCGCCCTTCTAGAGGGACACGACATGTACGTAACTGTGAACCCCGGTTAAAGTTAACTGAAGCCTCAGCTCCACAAAATGGATGCTGCCACCACAGACACAAGTCTGACCTCCTGCTGCTGGGAGTCCTTCCAGCGAGGAGCGCTTGGACAAAGGGTTTCCTGTCAAGGGCGGTGTTCGCACCGTCCCAGACAGGGTTTGTGTATTCTGGGTAGGTAGGGCTTTTGCGAGAAGGTGACTGCGGAGTGGCACCCCGGTGCTCACTACGCATCTGCCGGTTAGAACCAGTTCCAGGGGCGACAGCCCGGGCCTGGGGAAAGTCCGGCAGGGGAGAGGGGTGTAACTACCCCCCTTCCTGGTCCCACCCTTAGGGCAGGACCTAGTCATGTACCCACCCCTTTCTTTAGGATAAAGGCCGGAGCGGGGACCCTTCCAAATTAGATCATCTTTGAATCAAGAATACTTTCTACGAAAGGACTTCAAGACTCTTCTCAAGATTTCTCCCTTGTGGCTAAGGAGTAGTCACCCTGCATCAGCGGGCACCATCTAAGAACTCTGCGGTTTGCTGTAAGTCCTTCCTCAAGGAATCCGACGGCCCAGCTCGACGAGAACCGGCTTCCCTGGCACCTCTGACCTCTACCCACGTCATCAGCTCAGCTGTGATCTGTGGGTGCGACGAGACCTCGAGGGACCGGCCATCATCAGAACCTGCACGCTCTTAAAAACCAGCACGACCATCGAGGTAACTCTCTGGTGAGTGCTCTGGGGTCCGAGAAGCCCCGACCCTGAGCCGCTCCAGCACCGAAGTGCAGTCTCCCAGCATCTCCACGATCTGCGTGGGGCCCTTCTGCTCGCTGCTCAGCACGTTGTCTGGTCACTAGCCGCTGGCTTGTGCCCTTCTGTGACGACATCTGAGAATCATCACTGCCGGTCTGGTTGCTCCAGACTGGCCCTTGCTTCCATCTTTTCGAGAAGCACCCCGGACCCTCCTGGTCCACTCAAGACGCCGACAGCGACATCCGTCGTGGGACAGCTCGCACCTCCACCGTGGTCGCCGACAACGCCTCCTGGTCCGAGAGACTGCAGAGCCTAGCGTCGCCCACTCACCTGGTCGAGGTGACGGCCAACCGGTGCCTTCCTGGTACCCTCTGACTACTGGCTAGTAGTACGAACTTGGTCCCCTCTGCTTTCAGGTTTCATCAATCTCCGATCCAGGCTTGGATCTCTACGAACTGTTCAGCACTGGTCGCCGGCCAGCAACTCCTTTTTCTTCCGGCTCCTGGCTCGTCAGCGAAGACCCCGACGCCTGTAAGACTTGTGCAGCCGCAGCCCTCGTGGCTAGGTAACTCGGCATTTCAGTGCCTGCATAGCCTCCTTACTCTAGGGTCCCGAGTCCCTCGCTTCCGACTTGCCTTAACCTTTCCGTGTCCCCGGACACTTGTTTTAAACTGTGCACTTGAAGTATTTACTAAAGAGATTTGGTTTGTGCTTAGTACCCTGTCCTCATAAAGAGTACAGGGCTGTTGTGATTCTTAATAAATATACTGTTTATTTTCATAACACTTGTGTGGTGTCCTTTCACTGGGTGTTCAAGGGGTACATGTGTGGTAAACAGCTGGCTTAACACGCCCTCTCGAGTCTTTAGCCTTAGACTGCTCGTATCCACGCTACTAGGATAGCTGGTCTATAGGTTGACTTACAACCAAACACCATAAGGGTCGTTGGAACGATACATAGCGGTCGCTAGAATAGCGAACGTTGCATATCGGGCCAACTTCTCACATTGGTGAGCAGCGGTTGGGATTTGAGCTTGCTGTTGTTTTACCACACGTATCCTAAGAATATCTTGTTGAAAGATCGCACAAGTACTGTTAGTACATATAACTAAAGCTTAGAATACTCTGAGTTCTACTGAACCAGCTGTTGTAGCTCCTCAAGGCTTAGCACACCTTGGCTACAACTCTTAGCAAGGGTACAGTAGGAAAACACATAGTGTAGGTAGGTGCATCACTTACACCACACTAGAAACAGTATGTCGGGCCAAGGAGGAAACTCTGAGTCTCCCCTTGTGTCAGTTGACCCTCCACAGGTCATCCCTTCAGGATATACTGTGCTGAGCTTCAAGGAGTTAAGACGATTATGTCACTCCCGGAAGATCCAGCAGGGGTCTAACCCCACAACGTCCTTTCTGATTGGTCTCTTGGAGACTTATGATGCCAGAAGAGCTGAGAAACTTCGTAGCTCTTCTAATCCAGAAGGAGACATGCCTCCCCTCGAGGGAACCCGGGACGATCCTGACCTCATTCACCTCGCAACCGAGAACGAGGATGTGGAGGAGGATGAGGATGAGGATCTCTCTGGGGACGAGGCAGATAAGGGACAGGTAGAAGTCGTCAGACTAACACGGTCCAACTTAAGCAGACACGATAGTGGTACGGGGGGAACCCCGGCGCTACTGTCGGTTCCGCTTAACCTGGGGAATGGACGAGCCCGATCTCTGTCAAGAGACTCTGGCAGATCCCTTCATACCAACGGCTCTCACAACTCTTCTCAAAGAGGGATGACGTCCCCCCAGAGGAGAGTGTACGAAGCTAAGGAAAGGGCAGCTAATCTAAGGATCGAAAGGGAAGAACTTGCCCTGGCCAAAGAAAGGCTTGCCTTTGCAAGAGAGCAACAGTTAAGTGGGGTAGTCCCCACTGGTGGCAGCAATGTACCTAGTAATAGGGAAAAGAGTTTCGATACGAAACACCTTGGGAAGATAGTGCCCCCCTTTAAACAAGGGGACGACATCCACAAATGGATTACTGCTTTGGAGAGGGCCTGCACTGTGCAAAGTGTTCCCCAGAGTCAGTGGGCAGCTATCTTGTGGCTCTCCTTTGAAGGTAAAGGAAGAGACAAGCTCCTCATCACAAGGGTAGAGGACGCTAATAATTACCAAGTCTTGAAGAATACACTCGTTGAAGGGTTCGGCCTAACCACTGAACAGTACAGGGTGCTGTTCAGGGATACCCAGAAAACGCAGTCTCAAGATTGGTCTGATTTTGTCGATTGTGCCACTAAGGCTTTTGAGGGCTGGTTGCTGGGCAGTAAGGTTACTGATTACAAGGGATTGTATAATTTGATGATGAGAGAACAAATTTTAAACAATTGTCAGAACCAGTTGTTGCATCAGCATCTTGTCGACTCGGATCTGACCTCTCCCCAAGAATTGGGGCAGAAGGCAGACAAATGGGTTCGTACGAGAGTTAAACAGAACCAGGGCCAGAATCAAGGTGGTCAGAAGAAAGCAGACCAAAAGGGTAAAGATTCTAAAGGGGAACAAAATGACCAGAAGTCTTCGACAGGTCCCCAACAACCCAAAGAGGGTGGGGGTCAGGCTCCCCAAAAGAAGAAAGAAGGCCAATCCAAACGATGGTGCCAGTACTGTAAAAGTAAATCTCACTGGTTTAGTGAGTGCACCAAGAAAGGAGGAGGGCAGACTCCTGCCACTGCAGCCCCTAAGGCACCTGTGCCCCCTAGTACAGTCAGCAGTGGTAGTGCGCCTCCCAAGGGTTTAGTAGGGTTAACCCTGGGTTCTGAGGGGCGTGACAACTTAGTTGGCACGCTCACTCAGGCTGTCCTTGTCAGTACAGGGGACGCAGACGTATCCCCTGACGTAAGCCCCAATACTTTGGGCAAATACCGACAGACGCCTTTCATAAATGGAAAGATGGCTCAGGCCTATAGGGACACTTGTGCCAGCGTCACCATGGTGACGCCTAACTTTGTGGACCCTGGACAGATCATGCCAGGTACAGAATTCCTGGTGACCAATGCAAGCAATGTCACTACCAATCACAGTATGGCAATTGTAGCTTTCTCCTGGGGAGGGGTAACTGGCCAAAAGAAGGTTGTAGTTAGTCCAGACCTCCCAGTGGATTGTTTGTTGGGCAATGATTTGGAGTCGTCACAATGGTCAGAAGTGGAGCACCGGACTCACATGGAAATGTTAGGCTTGCCAGCACATGTGTTCGCTGTGACCAGGTCACAGGTCAGGAAATGCCCCACTGAACAGGTGCTGGATCCTGGAACAACGGACCAGACACCTCCCAAGAAAAAGAGCAGTAGGGTTAAGGCTGCGCCTTCCCCCTTGCCCCAGGTCGAGGATCAAGTCTCAGAGGAGGCTGACCTACAGGAATTGCGGGAAACTGAGCCTAGGGAATTCGAACTTGATCAAGTTGAATTCTTGGGTTCAGGGGGACCCTCAAGGGAAGACCTGGGGAAGGACCAGTTAGACTGCCCTTCTCTTGAACCCCTCAGACAGCAGGCTGCTGCTGAGGCTGCTGGGAACGCCACAGGTACCCACAAGGTATACTGGGAAGATGGACTCCTGTACACTGAGTCGAGAGACCCCAAGCCTGGCATGACCAGGAGGCTGGTCGTCCCCTTGTCTCAGCGTGGTTTCCTACTTACCTTGGCCCACGAGATTCCCTTAGCAGGTCACTTAGGCCAGACGAAAACGTGGGACAGGCTTGTCTCACACTTTCACTGGCCTCACATGAACGAAGATACCAAGGAGTTTTGCCGCTCCTGTGTCACTTGCCAAGCCAGTGGTAAGTCAGGTGGCACGACAAAGGCCCCCCTTATACCAATGCCTGTGGTGGGGGTGCCCTTTGAACGGGTGGGGATCGACATCGTCGGTCCCATGGAACCACCGACAGCATCAGGGCACAAGTTTATACTGGTGGTAGTGGATCATGCCACCAGGTATCCTGAAGCTATTCCCCTTAGGACCACTACAGCACCTGTTGTGGCAAGAGCCCTAGTTGGAGTGTTCTCCAGAGTGGGCTTCCCTAAGGAGGTCGTCTCCGACAGAGGTGCAAACTTTATGTCGAGCTACTTAACTGCTATGTGGAAGGAATGTGGTGTCAACTACAAGTTCACTACACCCTATCATCCACAATGCAATGGGCTTGTTGAGAGATTCAACAGGACCCTAAAAGGGATGATTCATGGACTACCGGAAAAGCTTCGGCGTAGATGGGACGTCCTGATCCCCTGCCTCTTGTTCGCCTACAGAGAAGTCCCACAGAAGGGGGTTGGCTACAGCCCTTTTGAACTTTTGTACGGGCATCCTGTAAGAGGACCCCTGTGTTTGGTGAAGGAAGGATGGGAGAGACCTCTCAAAAAGCCTGCAGCCAACATAGTGGACTATGTGCTCGGCCTCCGCTCGCGGATGGCTGAATACATGGAGAAGGCATCCGAAAACCTTAAGGCCAGCCAAGAACTCCAAAAAGCTTGGCATGACCAAAAGGCTGTCTTGACTGTTTACCAGCCCGGACAGAAGGTGTGGGTGTTGGAGCCAGTGGCCCCAGCAGCACTCAAGGACAAATGGTCCGGGCCCCACACCATCCTGGAGAAAAAGGGAGAGGTCACCTACCTGGTCGACCTGGGAACTCCCCGGAGCCCCCACAGGGTGCTTCATGTCAACAGGCTAAAAGCATATGTCGACAGGAAGGACATGAGTTTGCTCATGGCCCTAGATGAGGGACAGGAGGAGGAGAGTGACCCTCTCCCCGACCTGCTCACTCAGAATCCTGACGATGGATCGGTGGATGGTGTTGTCTTTTGTGGCAGCCTCTCCGAACATCAACAGAGCGACTGTAAACAGGTTCTTCAGTCGTTCAGACATATGTTTTCTCTAACACCCAGCCAGACCGATTGGTGTACCCATGAGGTTGACACTGGTGACAGCTTGCCCGTGAAGAGTAAAATCTACCGGCAGCCTGATCACGTTAGAGACTGCATCAAGAGTGAAGTGCAGAAAATGTTGGAGCTGGGAGTCATTGAACCCTCGGATAGCCCTTGGGCTAGTCCCGTAGTTCTAGTGCCGAAACCTCACACCCAGGGTGGTAAGAGAGAGATGAGGTTCTGCGTAGACTACAGGGGTCTCAATGCAGTCACTAAGACTGACGCCCACCCAATACCAAGGGCAGACGAGCTTATCGATAGATTGGCTTCGGCCAACTACCTAAGTACGTTTGACCTGACAGCTGGGTATTGGCAAATCAGGTTAGCTGAGGACGCCAAGCCTAAAACCGCATTTTCAACCCCTGGTGGGCATTATCAGTTCGTGGTGATGCCCTTTGGTCTGAAAAATGCACCTGCCACCTTCCAACGGTTGGTGAATCAAGTCCTTACTGGGCTGGATGACTTCTGTGCGGCGTATCTTGACGATATTGCTGTCTTTAGCTCCACCTGGGAGGATCACCTGGTCCACCTGCGGAAGACATTGGAGGCGCTGCAAGCAGCAGGCCTCACTATCAAGGCCACCAAGTGCCAGATAGGGCAGACACAGGTTGTATACCTGGGCCACCTTGTAGGTGGAGGTCAGGTTCAGCCACTGGAGAGCAAGATACAGTCAATCAGGGACTGGGCTCCTCCAACCTCCCAGACTCAGGTTCGAGCTTTCTTAGGCCTGACTGGTTACTACAGGAAGTTTGTCAGGAACTATGGTTCCATCGTGACACCATTAAATGAACTGACAAGTAAGAAAATGCCAAAAAAGGTTCAGTGGACAGCGAGCTGTCAAAAAGCATTCGATGACCTAAAGCAGGCCATGTGCACGGCGCCTATCCTCAAGAGTCCGGACTACTCCAAACCATTCATTGTCCAAACAGATGCTTCTGAGTTGGGTGTGGGAGCTGTTCTTTCTCAACTGAATTTTGATGGTCAAGACCAGCCCATTGCTTTTATAAGTAGAAGGCTGACCCCTAGAGAGAAGAATTGGTCAGCTATTGAGAGGGAGGCCTTTGCTGTGGTTTGGGCCCTGAAGAAGCTGAGGCCATACTTGTTTGGCACTCACTTCAAGATTCAGACCGACCATAAGCCCCTCTTGTGGCTAAATCAGATGAAGGGTGAAAACCCCAAACTGCTAAGGTGGTCCATTTCCCTACAGGGGATGGACTTTACAGTGGAACATAGACCTGGTACTGATCATGGCAATGCCGATGGGCTCTCCAGATATTTCCACTTAGAACAAGAAGACTCACCTGGTCAAGGTTAGCTTATTGTTCCGACGTTTGGGGGGGGGTCATGTAGGAGAGTAGGGTCTGCAATCCTATGATCACCCAGATTTTTTGCTTTTGTTTCACTGGTTTACGACTTTCTCTGGCTGTGGGCCTGCCAATCAGACCCACAGCCTGGCTGTTCTCTCTCTAAATTCCGATATGTACCCTAGGTGCATTTACCAATTGGTACTGGGCCACCTTATCAGACCCTGTAACTCAGGGCATAGGTGTACCCAGGGCCGCCATGGGCTGCAGCATGTATTATGCCACCCCTGGCTGGCC
Source organism: Lissotriton vulgaris (assembly GCF_964263255.1). NCBI lineage: Eukaryota > Metazoa > Chordata > Amphibia > Caudata > Salamandridae > Lissotriton > Lissotriton vulgaris. The sequence continues at coordinate 1,703,933 of NW_028242798.1, read as the reverse complement.
TCGTAAATTTGACACAACTGGCTGCACGACAGCTGGGGCGAAGACGTGTAACCACCCTTCGCTTTAGGTATAGTAGCTCTATATCTAACCATACCATGGACACCCGAGTTCCTATCAGTCACTCCTATGGCAGGCCTTAACAATCCTGAAGGCAGAGTGCGTGGGCTCGTGTGAGCTAGGTTCAGGCCCGAGCCGAGCCCGGCTGCAGCTTGCGGAATCAAGACCCAATAGCTGTTCCATGATAACGCGTACCACATCGGTAACTCCGGTATCGCGTTATCAAGGCATGTCGAGTAAGGTGTCATACGAATCGGGATGCTGCCCTCTCACCAACCCTGGCAATGAGGTTAGCATTCCGCCCTTCTAGAGGGACACGACATGTACGTAACTGTGAACCCCGGTTAAAGTTAACTGAAGCCTCAGCTCCACAAAATGGATGCTGCCACCACAGACACAAGTCTGACCTCCTGCTGCTGGGAGTCCTTCCAGCGAGGAGCGCTTGGACAAAGGGTTTCCTGTCAAGGGCGGTGTTCGCACCGTCCCAGACAGGGTTTGTGTATTCTGGGTAGGTAGGGCTTTTGCGAGAAGGTGACTGCGGAGTGGCACCCCGGTGCTCACTACGCATCTGCCGGTTAGAACCAGTTCCAGGGGCGACAGCCCTGGCCTGGGGAAAGTCCGGCAGGGGAGAGGGGTGTAACTACCCCCCTTCCTGGTCCCACCCTTAGGGCAGGACCTAGTCATGTACCCACCCCTTTCTTTAGGATAAAGGCCGGAGCGGGGACCCTTCCAAATTAGATCATCTTTGAATCAAGAATACTTTCTACGAAAGGACTTCAAGACTCTTCTCAAGATTTCTCCCTTGTGGCTAAGGAGTAGTCACCCTGCATCAGCGGGCACCATCTAAGAACTCTGCGGTTTGCTGTAAGTCCTTCCTCAAGGAATCCGACGGCCCAGCTCGACGAGAACCGGCTTCCCTGGCACCTCTGACCTCTACCCACGTCATCAGCTCAGCTGTGATCTGTGGGTGCGACGAGACCTCGAGGGACCGGCCATCATCAGAACCTGCACGCTCTTAAAAACCAGCACGACCATCGAGGTAACTCTCTGGTGAGTGCTCTGGGGTCCGAGAAGCCCCGACCCTGAGCCGCTCCAGCACCGAAGTGCAGTCTCCCAGCATCTCCACGATCTGCGTGGGGCCCTTCTGCTCGCTGCTCAGCACGTTGTCTGGTCACTAGCCGCTGGCTTGTGCCCTTCTGTGACGACATCCGAGAATCATCACTGCCGGTCTGGTTGCTCCAGACTGGCCCTTGCTTCCATCTTTTCGAGAAGCACCCCGGACCCTCCTGGTCCACTCAAGACGCCGACAGCGACATCCGTCGTGGGACAGCTCGCACCTCCACCGTGGTCGCCGACAACGCCTCCTGGTCCGAGAGACTGCAGAGCCTAGCGTCGCCCACTCACCTGGTCGAGGTGACGGCCAACCGGTGCCTTCCTGGTACCCTCTGACTACTGGCTAGTAGTACGAACTTGGTCCCCTCTGCTTTCAGGTTTCATCAATCTCCGATCCAGGCTTGGATCTCTACGAACTGTTCAGCACTGGTCGCCGGCCAGCAACTCCTTTTTCTTCCGGCTCCTGGCTCGTCAGCGAAGACCCCGACGCCTGTAAGACTTGTGCAGCCGCAGCCCTCGTGGCTAGGTAACTCGGCATTTCAGTGCCTGCATAGCCTCCTTACTCTAGGGTCCCGAGTCCCTCGCTTCCGACTTGCCTTAACCTTTCCGTGTCCCCGGACACTTGTTTTAAACTGTGCACTTGAAGTATTTACTAAAGAGATTTGGTTTGTGCTTAGTACCCTGTCCTCATAAAGAGTACAGGGCTGTTGTGATTCTTAATAAATATACTGTTTATTTTCATAACACTTGTGTGGTGTCCTTTCACTGGGTGTTCAAGGGGTACATGTGTGGTAAACAGCTGGCTTAACACGCCCTCTCGAGTCTTTAGCCTTAGACTGCTCGTATCCACGCTACTAGGATAGCTGGTCTATAGGTTGACTTACAACCAAACACCATAAGGGTCGTTGGAACGATACATAGCGGTCGCTAGAATAGCGAACGTTGCATATCGGGCCAACTTCTCACATTGGCTTTCCTACCTTTCATGTTTCTGTCGTTCAGTTCAACATTCCTTCCTTTCACCATTACTTCCTACCTAGGTCTCTCGTTTCTTAGTTTCCAGTACCTATTAAGCTATCATTCTATTTTTTTTCTTATCGTTTTTTTCCTTTCTTAAACGTCTTTCTCCCACTGGCTCTTTTTGAAGCCCTCTGCCTTTGTCCTATGCTTTCATCATTTTTTTTGCCTTCTTCACTGAACTTGATTTACTAGCGAGGCCCTGACCTTCACCCTCCAGCCCTGCCCTTGGATTCCTTAGAACGTTTCTATTAGCTTTATCCTGCATAAAGATGAGGCTAATAACACCGAACACATGTTTTAGTGTGAATTTATAGCAGCTGAGGATAAAAGGTCCAAGGATTCCAGAACTATATCTGTTTTCACACAAGTTTTTTTAAAAAGGAGGAAACATACTCAAAACTCTGGACCTTTTAGAGTTTAAAATTGAACAGTTTTGAGGGAAAGAGAGTATGATTTCCAGTTTAGTAGACATATTATTTTAAGGTTGAATCCTGTAGTCATTGATTCCGATTGTCACTCTAATGATGAGATCGCTCCAGTTTTTACATTTTTTTATATTTTATTGGTGCAGAATTGAACATTGACAGCCGACACATGTTTTAGTGTGACCCTAACTTTAGGCCATCAGTTCCAGTGGCATCTCCCACTTTAGGTGCTAGAGCAGGGGCTTCATAGCCCCACTGAATTGAGGGTCTGTATTATATCTGTGGATGTTGCAGTGGGGTGTGGTGTGTTCGTGGGACTCAGGCTGCAACTGTTGTTGTAGGATTTTCTAATGGTCTATACAGAGCTCAAGAATACTTCACATCATTAGTTAGACAAATGTGGTACAGTCTTTATTGCATTCTTATTGGATGTCCTCACCCTCTTTTCACATGGATACTTCTTATACAGGTAGATGAGGATACAGAAAACATTTATTCTTCTACCCTTGGATAGATTTTTACCCTATTATTGGAGAAAATGGGGGTTGTACAGATCCCTAGTGGAGACTCGAATGGTTAATTTTGTGCGCCCACCCTACGTATGCCATGTGTATTTGAGGAACCACTGTCATTCTTTGACTCTAAATCGTTAAATATTCTGAAATGAAAGATTTAAAAAAAAAAAAATTAAAATGAGCCGTGCTGCAGGCTTAGCCATGGACGTCCTTTAGCGGGTCACCAGAGGCAGCAGCTGCTGCCCCCGGCTTGCCCCTTGCTACTCCTGGTCCTGCCCTTGATACATACTTCTGCTTTTAGTGACTTCAGAAAACAGGGCTTGATAGATCGGTTTACTTCTTACAGCGCCCACATAGCCCCTCCTCGTGGTTTCAGAGCACTGAGGCAGGCTCCTGCTTATTCTGGTGAAAAGCAACTGTAACCTGCCGACCTCGGGGTGCCCGGGGAGCGGAGTGTTTCCGCGGGATGTTTTCTGCAAGTCAACTGTATATTATACCCATGTGCAGGCCCTGGCTCCATCTTCGCGAGGAGCTACACTGTAGCTCAGGGCAGTAGAAGATGAGTGTCTTTTTAAAACGAAATAAATATAACAAGGCCTCCCCAGACATGACCCTTACGTTTAATGTAAAGAGGGGGAAGCAGGCACCAGCCAGAGGGGGTTGGAGCCCCGTGCGCTGCATTGTAACTGTTTAGGATTAAAAGCACAGCCACCCTAGGACTTCCTTCACTTACCTGAAGTACACAGCGTGAGAGGACGGCATTGGACCTTTCCTGATCTGATAGGAGAGGTAAGTGGTGCTTGGTGTGCGTGCAGGGAATACGTGCAAGTAATGGTGTGTACAGCAAGTGTTTTATTAGACCAGTATTTCAAACTATTAGAACTGATTTCAGAGATTTCTATCTATGTAAATACAAATCCCATCCCCATTGCATTGTATTGGCGCTTCAAATTGTGCAGGCCTCAGTTCTAGAATATGAGGAAGTGCAAAGGGTTAGGACTGAAGTGCATTAGTGAAGTGATAACGTTGGCAGGGGCTCCAAGTCACAAATACGTTACTTTTGCAGTCTTGGATTTTCCTTTTACAAATCATTGTTCCAGGAGTGAGAGTATAATAGGATGAACTGATCCAAAGCAATCATTTCATACACAGAATGCATTCCAGTGGCTAGAAACAAGGTGTCTTCATGAAATGGAACCATACTGTAACCCTAGAAGTGCATTTGTAGAGCTGTGTGATCATAGTGCTTAAAGATAGATAGTGCCACAAGCCAGCACTGATGCAGGGGATGCTGCAGGCCTGTACTTTGATGCATCGTCACGGCTGGGTTGGCCTTTCATCTAGTTACTGGGACAGTCAGTGTACCCGGGCAGTTCTCTGTTTAGTGCCTATTATTTAACACTAGTGTTCAAGGGCTTGGTGTCACATTGTACGGCATACAAGGTGCTGGGGTTGAGCATTCGAGGTTTAATCTAAAATGTTCGAAGTCTAATTCGGTAAAGCACGAAGGAATGGCGCTCAATAAAAGTTACTGGTCAGTCTGGGCTAAAATATAGACACAAAAAGGCACTTCCTACTGCCTTCTTGGGTGGGAAGTTAGGGCACCTAAACAGTTCTATAGTGCTTATGTAATAGGCGTTGTGGTTCAGAATAACATCAGCATCTATGCACCATGCCATTCTATGGAAAGATTGTGGGCTTCATTGATATAACTAGTTGTATGTGTGAGTTAGACTTGGTGAGGTCCTATTTAGTTCTGTTTATTTGATGAGTGAAAATAGGCTTTTTCATATTTGAAACATCTCTCTTTTGCAGCGTTAGCAGGTTTTTTTTCTCGTGACTATGCCACAGCTATACATACAGTTCAAGTGTTTATGCCCCATGTGTTAAAAAGATGTGCCTCCTGCCACTGGACAATTGCTCTGCAAGGGCAGCAACCTGGCTAATATATAGGTGGTAACTAAAATACATTTCATCTGTTAGAAATGGGGTTCTCTAGTTGGCAGAGGTTGGTACAATTGTCCAAATAGGGACCCTTGATTCTAGTCAGGGTAAGGGGAATACACTTCTAAAATAACCTCTGCTCACCCCCTTGGTAGCTTGGCGTGAGCTGAACAGGTTTTTCTCGAAGGCAGTGTGTAAAGCATTTGTGAACACACAGTCATACAGTGAAAAAACTACAAATGGACACCACACAAGTTTAGAAAAAGAAGTAATCTTTATCTAAACCAAACAAGGCCAAAATGACAAAAATCCACAATACAGTAATACAAATATGACTTTCAAATGGTAGAAATAGTTCAGTTCAAAGCAAATTGCAGATGCAACACTTTTCACACAAAGTACCTTGGATGCGTTGCCACACAAACAAAAAGGGTCGGAGGGATGAAGATGCGTCGGTACTTTACACACAGGAAAGGTGATGCGCAGGGTCCTTGCTCTGGGGGAGTTGATGCATCTGTTCCTTACTGCTGCCCAGGTGAGGTGATGCATCAGTTTCTTACTCAGTCCCCCAACGACGCAATAGACCTCACACCTCCAAATTTTGTGTCCCTGAGACTTCAGAACAGGAGGCAAGCTATTCTTCAAGCCCTTGGAGATCCCTTTCCCTGGCAGAAAGTAGCCACTGCAGGCCAACCCCAGACAGCAAAAAGCACAGGGGCAGCATTCCTCCTCAGTTTCTCCAGCTCTTCTCCTTGGCAAAGGCTCCTCTTGATGTCCCAGAAGTGATCTAAGTCTGGGATCTGGGCCCCCCACTTTTATAGAGTAAATCTCTTTGTTGTTTCCTGGCCCAGGGCTCTGAGCCCAGTCAAAACCAGTTCTGGGGGGCACCTTGCAAGTGCACAACAACCTCCATTGTCAGTGTGAGCCCGGGCTACAGACACACCACAGGGGGGTGGAGCCATCATTGTGTAAGGCAGTTACAGCCCTATTCAGGTGCAGGTGCTACTCCTCCCATCACTCCAAATGCAGACCAGGCCTATCCAGGCGCTCTGGAGCTACTGCACATCCCCAGCCCCTGTCACTCCAAAGCCATACAGTCAATACATATCCTAGCACAGGCACACTGGATGGCTAAGCAAGAAAATACCAACTTTCTAAAGTGGTATTTTCAAACACAATGTAAAAATCACTCTCACTAAAATATGCATTTTAAAGTTCTGAGTTCAGGCATACTAAACTTTATTTTCCTACCTTGTTCCCAGGGATAGTTAGGCTTATAAGATGTTATAAGCCATCTCCCCATACTATCCTATGGGAACAGATAGCCTTGAAATAGTGAAAAACGAAATTGGCATTATTTCTCTATATGGACATGCCACACACACCAGGGCATGTCCTACCTTTCACATACACTGCACTCTGCCCACAGGGCTACCTTGGGCCTACCTTTGGGGTGACAAACATGTAAGAAAAGGGATGGTTAGGGGCTGGCAAGTGGGTGCACTTGCCAAGTCGGGCAACTCATACAACAACCTTGTACAGACGAACAGCAAATGTTCAGGTTGAGATGGTTAACCACAGGGACAATGTAGCCAGAAGCCTTGCAAAAATGACAAGGACAATATAGAAAATACAGACAACCAATGTAGCCAACAGATATACTAGTGCTGAGTGAGGAGGCTTCAAGTTTAAGTAACGTTTCTGTGACATCTGAGACAGAGATTACAAGGAACAGACAAATCCACCGTGGTCAGGGAGACTGTAGTGGAACTCAGTGTCTAACAAAGAACATGTATTAATAGGCCAAGACGTAAATAAAATATTACTTGAATGTAAAACATGTTTGTAAATGTTCTGCAAAAAATTTTTTTAAACCTTACAATCAAAGAATATAGGTCATTTCACTATCAAAATTGTGGCTCAAACTTTTTTTATTTATTATAATTAGGGCTCCCAGTTTTTAGTTTGTAATGATTTTCACAGATAAATACAGTCAGAAAACAATGTGTTATTAAAAGTGGAAAAATACAGAAAATTGTGCTTGTTGTGAGTGACTTTTCATGCCGCCCTTCATGAATTTCAAGCCAGCAGCTGAGCAGACAGACAGCATGGGGAGTTAAAAGAAAGGATGACATTTCTTTTAATACAGGCATATGTTAACATATATTTGTATACAATACTAATATTTGCCTGAGGGTGCAATGTTTTTCTACATGGACTGCTTAATTTGCCAAAACACAACAGGCATCACACACAGTATGAGTATATGTTTATTAGTTAAATACATGTGGAAATATACCATTTTATCACTCCATTTGTTCTTAAAACACAAATTAAATATGGATAAATACCAAAAAGATGGGTAAAAAATGATATGGATAAATACAGATGGAAATGTTTCAAAAATAAATACCATAAATCCGGGAGCCATAATTATAATATTTACTAAATATGTAAAAAAGTTTATTAATAGAGTTATTTTCCTTTTCATTTATCCAAAACATAATTGCTAGATCAGTCCACAAATACACTGCATCCAATCCTGGGTTGGACGTCAAAGGTGGGGTATCTCATCATCATTAAAGTTATTACTTACTAATTTCATAGTCATGGCTATATGGTGCAACGTGACTCATCCAGATATGATTTTCCAAGCATTAGCAGGATCATATTCTAGTGTACCCCCAGTCTTGTGTAGACACCAATATATTTCTTTCAACCAGCCAAATCTCCAATAATGGGTCTGGCTTGCTTGTAAGCAGCATTATACCTCCTTTTGCTACCTGTCCTTGGATTTAAGTAAGTTGTAAAAAAGTAAGGATGCACAGAATACATGCTGTCACCTTAAATGGAAAGGTAGATATAGAATTAGAAAAACTGTTAACACCTAATATCTTCCCCAAACAGTGTACCTTCACATATCTTCACCAACCAACCACCTGATTCCAAGCTCTCCTCTGGCTAGTCGCTCATACACTGCACAATGATGAAAGATATAAGTCTTGTGTGCTTCCTGGACTCCATGTAACAAGGGCAGTGATGGCATGTGGCATTGCATGCTGCCTGTTTATTCACGGAGTGCTAGCTCTTACAATATCTATAAAGAAGCTCCCTCCTTGGGGGTATAGGAGGGCATGGTGTACACACACAGAGGAGAGAATGTAGCTTTATGACTAGAGTGCCCAACGTTGAAAGTGCGAAACCGGGTTCGAGCCTGTGCCTGAAAATGCATGAGTCTGTCTGTATTGCAACTGGTGCTCATGTAAAGCGCTTTGATTCCTTCGGGTCGAGTTCACTCTATATAAAGGCAAAAGAAAAAAAATGAATATGACTAAAGCATAAAAGTGACCTGTTGTACCTGCAACTCTGCATACGTGTTTAGAAAATCTATATATTTATTATTTGCACCTTAGGATCAACTGAGTTCCTGAAAACTCTTGACAGGGCTCTCTCTTTTATGCCCCAATAGCTGCTATTGTAGGCTGGTAACTACCAAATGCAAGGAGGTGTAAGTTGCACAAAACCTGAATGTGTGTGGATATTGTCTCAATGTGTTCTGTTTAGCTGCCTAAAATAGGCTGTCAATCATGTTTAAAATCATCTGCTTACTAAATCTATATCTATAATATTCCTCTTCCTTCATTTTTTCAAACAGAGTGACCCCCCCTTCCTGAAACTTCTCTCTTTTCCTCTCCTGCCCGGTTATGCCCCTAGGATACAATTCCTCCTCACTGTAGCCTACTGACCTGCCATTCTGAAAGCTTATTTTACATTTTGGGTGATCTTTTATACTTTGCACCTGGTTACTGCCCACTTCCACTTTAGAGTAAATTCCACACAAAGTCAATTTGTGAATGTTTAGTCGATCCAATTTGTGCATTGGTAATTGAAAATCTCATATTAGATTTTCTAATTCCAGTTGCAAATGGAAGAATCCTTAAAATTTCACTACACTGTGCATTTTTTGCGAACCATGGTTTAGCAACCCTTAGAACACTACACTTATCGGAGTTTAGGATTGCAAATTAGCTTTGTACCTCCCTATATTTGTGTTTATGTTGTTACGTGTGGTGGGGTGCTCATGCTTATTGTTTGTGTCACCAGTGCCATAAAATCTTAGCCAAGGATAAGTGCAATGTATAGTAGTAATACATCATAACTACTAAAAGCACAGGTCCCACCTTTTAAATACACAGCACCCGACCCCTGGGGCTACCTATGCCTACCTGAGGGGTGCCTTACATGTAATAAAAGGGAATGTTTGGGTCTGGCAAGTAGATAAATTTGACAAGACAACATAGCAGTTTAAAACTGCACCCACAGGCTCTGCTGTGACAGGCCTGAGACAGGTTTGAAGGGTTACTCGTGTGGGGGGCACAATCAGTGTTGCAGGACCACTAGTAGCATTTGATTTACAGGCCCAAGGCACATGTAATGCACTGTACTAGAGACTAACTAGAAAATGAAATATGCCAATCATGGAGAAACTAAATGCCCTTACATTTCAGACACAGAGCACATGCCTATTAGCACTAGTGAGCAGTGGTAAAGTGCCAAGAGTCCAAACACCATCAAAAACAAAGTCCAAAGTACAATCCAAAACAGGAGGCCAAAAGAAAAAAGGCAGGAGAAAACACACTAAAAATGCCATGTCTAACTGGGGAAAAGTGGGCTCCTACCGCACTAGCTGCACATGTCCTCTGACGGGTTAGAAGCTCAGTGTCGGCTCCTCTGCTAATGCGGAGGAGCGACACCCCACTGCTCAGAAGAAAAATTAAATGATTATAACATATTGTTATTATAATTGTATTTATCCATTTAAAGTCAGTGGCTCTCGGGCGGGGCTTGCGGGGCTGGCCAGAGGAGAGAGAGGAATGTTTTGCACTCCTTCGGTGCACAAGACTGCTTGGCCGGCCCTCTTGGGCTAGCCAAACAGTCCTGCGCACTTTTCATCTACCGCACTAGATTTCCTGTTCACAGCCTGGTGAGGAACATGCATAGCCTCCCAGTTCCCATCTGAGTGATGAACCGTGGCGCTCAGACAAATCACAACCGTGCATTGCAGCATTGCGAGTAGCTATGGGGAGACGGGGAGCCCGCGTGCGTCCTGCTGCCGGCGGAGACAGGAAGAAGAGGATGGAGGAGAGGCAGCAGCTGGTCAGCCCTGGTAAATGTTTTTTTATTTCCTTCCTGCCCCCCACCACCCCCAATCGGTAGCAGCCACTATTGGAGAAGCGTACACAGTTTCTGCTGTTACCCCTTCTTATGAAAAATCAACAAATATATTGAATGCACTTACATAACATGGCTTATAAACCAGGGACTGTTTCACAATGTTTGTTGTGAGATGCCTATCGTCCTGAGGAAGGTGCCTGACCCCATAGGGGCAATATCAGAGATCCAAAACATGATGCTGGTAAAGAAAAGCAGGGTCAATTGCTCAGCCATCCTGCTTCTAAGCTTGTTGTAATGGAGCTCCTATAAAAACTACTTTAGCACACCCACTCACAAATTTTATATAGGTCTAACATTTTAACAAAGGGAGAACATAAATGTTGACACAAGAGACTTAACCTTTCCCAAACTAGGAAGTTTCTCAGTACTACATGTGGAACCCGTAAGGGTTTATTCTGCTATAGAAGTACATTAATGTTTGGCAAATCCATACGAGGTTTGGCTATTTCTTCCAGTAGTTTTGTACTTCTTGTATGTTTATGCTAGTTCACAGAGAGCATACAATTGTCTTCTAACTTCTGTCACAGCCATTTTTAGTGTTTTGCTACCTGCAGTGTACCGGTCACTGTATGTGTGACATAATTGTGTAATATTCCTTCTGCAACTCACGCCTGTCCTTTGCTTGTGTTAGAGAAGGTTGTGCTGCTGCTGCCCATATTTTATCCTGTACCCAATTTCTACTCCAGGTCACCCAGAGCTGTAATATTGATCTGGACATGGTGTTATTGGTATTTTTAATTTTATATTAAATTGTTAAACACTCTACCTATGCGTTCAGTTGAAAAAACACAAACAGTACCACCATGTGGTGAACTGTTGCAAACATGTACTGGTGTTAAGAAATCAAGAGCCAAGCATTAGCAAACACCACCACAATTTAAGAACTGGTTATATCTTTGTTGTGTGTAAAGCTCTGTATAACACTTCCCACTACACCAAAGACAAAACAATTTCCATTGCCAATGCTTGTTTTATTGCATGATGTAAACTGAAAATATGTGAGCAGGGTTCCTTTTTTGTTTTATCTGGGTAACAGTTTTTGAAATAACTTAGACATCTTTGTTAAATTTTATAACAAAGTTGACAAGGGACTGCATGTGACTCCTTCGGTGAATTCTGGCATTTTAGCCAGAAGCACTTTGTATGCTGTGATTTTAAACCTATACTAAAAGTGTTAAAAGAACTGTAGTTCCTCACTTTGTTTTTCTTGTAGGCAGTTGTGCGAAGCCTACTCAAGGGGTCTGAAATTGTTTAACCAAATTAAATAATATTAAGATACCACATTAAATGTAATAGAATATATACAAATAAAGAAGCAACATTGAAAATGTGAGAACTTTTTCTATATTTGATTGTGAGTTAAAGAAAATATTTCAATATTTGAGCACTTGTTTGGTGTAAACTTGTTTTTGTATTTTTGTGTATTGCTTTGAGGTTCAAAATATAGCAACTCCTTAGGCTGGAGGTCTCAGACTTCCAATAATGAGTCAGTAGGGATCCTGGGATTCCAATGATGATTCAATAGGGTCCTAAAAAGACAGAAGGTTAAGAACTGCCATACTTGAACAATGTGAGCAGCAATCAGTGGGAATGTCTGGAAAGGGAAAGTTAAAACAATGGGCTGGCACCCCTTTTACCAAGCCTATTCTCGGCCTAGGGGTGGACTTATGTGTAGCGCCTGCAACACCACTGTGAAGCACCCTGCCTAAGAACAGGGAAGCACAGGCTCAAGGGCCCCCAGCGTGATATGCGGCCAAAGAGTTTATGAACATCCACAAAAATGTAAGCTTGCGGATTTTCACAAACTCGATGGGCATTTCTACTTTTATACATTTCCAAAGTAGTTTTGAACTTATTAGAAAGGTTGTTGAGTGGTCAAACCAAACCTTACACATGTGGATGGCTGACTATTTCCTACAGCAACTGTAACTTTCTGGAAGCAGGTCAAATCAGCAGTGTCAGGGACCTTCTTTTACGAGTTCCTTTAGCAGCCAGTGTTTTTACTCAGTTTTATGAAGTCTTGTAAAAATAAATAGTGAAGATAGTTGCTACAGCTTAGCAGGGCTCAAGTTGAGGCTAGACGTGAGTAGATGCCGTCTACCCACTATTTTCAGAGGGTAGACATGGTTTACCCTACTGCAAAGCTGGCCACTTTCAGTAGAGTGCCACATTCCTTTCCTACTTCTCCTGGAATTCACAGAAATATGCTGAAGTTGTCCCAGGGTAATTTTCTGACACCAGGACACTTTCAGCAGCAGCACCTGCACATTGTCTGCTTTTGTTCCGAGCAGCAAATTGCAGGCAGGGAAGGGCTTATCAGATTCCGTCTTTGCACATATCAGAAGTCGGAGTAAAGAGGCCACTAGGCCCCTTTTTGTTGGAGTATAATGACTGGAAGCCATCGACAGCCTCACACCTACATGCAATGGTGGGGAAACAAAGGCACACATCTTATCACTTCACAGGTACTTAAGAGAGATGCTTTTGACTTTGTTTAGTCCCTGTGTATAAGAGATATGCATGCACTGTAAGAATGTCAGATGTGTTGGTCGCCCCAGTATTTAGACAAATAACAATTTAAATACCACTATTTTGTATTACTTCTTTTATGGTGCTTGGGCACTATTCATCTCAACGCAGGGTGTCAGAGCGCTTTACATCACACGCACAAATTATACAATGATAATACATCATATGTGTGTACATCAATGTAAAGGCTGCGTTACATAAGACAGTGAGGGTTACAAGGTGTAGGAGCCATATGTCCTTCATTACTCACTGTGCTATATTAGAAGGATATCAATTTATGAACTGCAAGTAACAAAAGGATCTCTGCGTTAAAAGCAGTAAGCCACTTGCCCATTTATATACAATTAAAATCTATCATCTGCCTGTTACATAATGTGCTTTGCAAGACATATATTAACCCTCTATGCTACTTTTATTCAAAACTAGGATTAGGCAAAACACAGATCTCCCAGCAAATAGGCTACCCTCCAGAGTTATCTCACCATTATTATTATTCCCTTAGATTTAGCTGTAGCACAAAGATATCTGTAGCAGGTGCCTTAGCCCCATAAGATATTTTGAAATACAGACATTGCAACCAATCAAGCAGAACAGATTTACTGCCACATTTTTCAATGTTGCCCATTTCTTTGTGGCAGGGTTTAAAAAACGTATAAGTTCAGGCCCAGATTTTGTATCAGGATTATGCACAACCCCATTGCTCAAATGTACTCATGATGGACCTGACAAACATTAGTGAGGTCTCAAGATCTGATGTCACTTCTTGTGAGGTCATGAGTTGTGATGCCACATGTGATGTCACTTCCTGTGGTCATGCACGGTGATGTCACACCTATTCTACCTAAGTTGGTGAGGCCCCCCACTTCATTTTTTTAGGGCTTGGGCCCTGCGGCTTAGAAAATATGAATACTGCCGAGGTTTTATTTTGAGTTTTGTTAAGGAAATAGCAACAGTTTGCGTAGCCTAGGAGAGAGAAGATTGCTCTGGTGCTATTAGTACACTACTTGGGCCGTTGAACGTGGTCACGAGATGATGTAAGATTTTGATAATATCCCTTATGGCACGCTGACGCAAAGACAATATACAAGTGGCGTTATACTTAGCAGTGCCTTGTTTTCAATGTGCGTCGGTTTCAGTCAGAAGGCCTCTTTTGCCCGATTTTTATGAGTTTTCATTTTTCGTGATTTTTTTGTTTTTAACTTCCCAAATACTACAATGAAAGGAGTGCAGAGAAATTGGTGTATTTTTTCTAACCCTGAGTTTTCAAAGCAAACATATAACTTGTCAAGAAAAGCTAATAACTTTGCTAGAAAAATACATGATAACAGCCGTATCTTCATATAATTTAACGAATACATAAGTTGCAAAAATGGAAATCATACAGCTGGATGTTTAAAATGTCTGCAATATTAAAATGACCCACTGGAGGTCACTACAACATCAACATACTTACTGCAGGAAACGTGGTTCACTTTGAAAGTTTGACTGTCCGTGTAGCAGAACGACTGAGTGATTAATGCAGGCGATAATCACATGATTAAACATTCACGAGGCACATTTGTTCACATTTTGCTTGCTCTTGCGAATACATTTGCTTTTTCCAGCGCGGTAAAGACGCCATGGGCCCAGGTGCAGGCAAGGAAATTTCCTCTTTGACTTTTGTTTGGGTAGTAACTATAGCAATTATAAGGGTTCAACGGACCCCTACCGGCTCTGGGCCCCGGTCCCACTGCACCTGCTGCAGCATCGATAGTTAGACCCTGGCCCAAACATCCAGCTGACCTGCGCGTTATTTCCCGAGAACAGTTTGGTGGTCTCTGGGAGGAGAGACCCGTGTGCGAGAAGAGCAACGGGCGAGGGCTGAGGACACACGGGAAGGCAGATACACGGAGGGAGGCAGGCTAGCTCCTTGTGAGGAGCTGGCTTCGTGGGCGTGGCGCTGCTGTGCCTCCACACCCAGAAACTCTATTCTAGTCAACGCTGGCGCCAGTAGCAGAGAAGTACTCAAGAATAAGTGTCTATGGTGGTCCAACATTTGACGCCGATTTTTCTGTATGTGCATGTGAGTCTCCACAGTACTGATTTTATAAAAGACACGAGAGTACAATTTTTTTCCACATAGTGTTCTTTTGAAATATAAAAAAAAGCTAATTTGGCTTGTCAGTATCATCTAAATCACGTTTTTAGGTCTCGCCTGAGCCAGCTCATGTGTAGATCTGGCGAGACATTTAGGATGCAATTTTCAAAGTGCTACCCACAGCCACAGACATTTTCAGGCCACCAGCTGGCTGTTACGCGCACAATTGCGCACAACGTGCACAGCTGGCATCTGGCTTTCTCGCACCCACAGGCTTTTTCAGGCCACCAGCTGCACAAGCTGCGCGACGTACAAAGCTGGCATTTGGCTTTGTAGCGTGAATCCCCTCCCCTACCTCCTACCCCCCCTTCTCCCATTCCCTCCTCGCCAGCTCGATGCGCACCGGTGCCGCGATTGCTGCAAAAACTAAAGAAATAGAAAAAAAAATCTATTTCTTTACATTTGCTATAATTGCGGCACTGGAGCTTTTCCTTTAACCATGTTAAAAGTAAAGCTCAGGTGTTGCGGTTGTAGCAAAATGAAAGAAAAATATGTTTTTTCTTTTTTTTAAAGTTTTTCAGCAATCGTACCCAAAAATAATAGTTTTTCCTCATCCCACTCCATTACTCGGTTAAATGTTCACCTCTCCTCAACCAACGGATGCATTTTTTTATATCCCCAAACTTGTCAAAATCTCTGCTTAGGTTTGACTAAATGTGTTTGCATTTGAAAATTACAGAGGTCAAGTACTAACTGTGCCTACAATTTGACATCTCCCTTTGCCTCCGTCTTTCACTTTCGCAGCTTGGTTTTCTTTTGATTACAGCACTCAGCCTCTCTCCCTTGTTTTACTGATCTTTGTGATAAATAATGTTTCTCTGCCACTGGCCCGTACGTCAGTCCTGCCGCGCTTTAACTCCCTCCCCCTCCCTCACCACAAAGCGCGTCTTCTATTTAACTTTCTGCCCTGCCGCACTTCTACTCTCTCCCCCTCCTTCACCACAGTGCGCGTCTTTAATTTAACCCATTCCTCCTCGTCAGCTTCATGCACGCCGGTGCCGCGATTGCTGCAAAACTAAAGAAATAGAAAAAATAACATCTATTTCTTTACATTTGCTATGATCGCAGCACCAGCGCTTTACCTTTAACCATGTTAAAAATAAAGCACAGGTGTCATGGTTGTAGCAAAATGAAAGAAAAAGATGTTTTACAGCTTTCACAGGTGAGTTAAACAATAGAAGGTCTACGCAGTGCAACACTAGTACCTCGGAGACACCTTTATCAGTGAGTGGATGAAGGGACATAACTCATCCAAGCCTATTTAGCACAATCAATAAAACCTCAAGCACCCTTGCAACCCATGTTCAGGGTCGGATTGGGATCACAATTCGGTCCGGGCACTGACGAAAAAAATGGCCCACATTCAAGAGGCGTGGCCCATATTTAAGGGGCGTGGCCCACATTCAAGGGGCATGCCCTTTCATGAAACACTATTTGCACAGACAAGGAATGAAAGTGGGAGGATACTGTTCTTGCACAGGACACAGGGCAAAGGTGCCAATGGCCTACATGCTGAGCAACTAAAAAAAATAGCAAGGCCCCTTTCTGTCCCAAAATTATTCCAGCCCTCCAGCACAGGAGCACCTGAAAAGCAGCAAAGCCCCTGCTATTAGTAACCTACTTAGCCCTCCCCAGACCTTCAGCTCAGGAGCACATGAAGAGAGGTAAGGCCCCAGCAATTAGTAAATTAATCAGCCCTCCTGGCCTCGGGAAAATGTCCTGGCAGGGGAGCACAAAACACAGCTTTCTGGGTCATCCAAGGTAGCCAGGTAGCCAGGGGGGAGGTTGAGGTGAAGCTGGTGCATGGGAAGTGCCTTCCCAGTGTGTTCTGGCAGTTTGAGTGTTTACCATTTACTGTAGTATTACCCTTGTACCTGTGTATGGTACCCTTTTGTAACTTGCACACATCACTTTTCTCTGGTATCACACTGTATGCTACCTCTCACTTTTGTTTGCTTTAGATACTTGCACAAGTGCCACCATTGCCTATGTAACATTTGTTCTTGTGCTGGAGTGTCTGCCATTAATTGCAGTATTATAGCTCTACTTGTACTTTGTACGCTTTTGTAACCTGCACACATATCACTTTTTCCTCCTGTAATGCACCGTTTGCTACCTCGTGTATTTTGGTTGCTCACTATTGTCACTTTTGAGTCATGTAACTTAACGTTTGCTTTTGTAATTTGTCCACTTGTAATTTTTCTCCTCATGTATTATTGCTGTTCCTCGTGTGAAGCGCTCTCACACCTTCGGGTAAAGTCCGTGCTATATAAAATTGCATAAATAAATAAATAAAATTAAAAAATTCCAAACATCACCTGGCCCCCACAGCAAGACCCATTCTTCCTCGTCCACTATGCCCTGAATGTGAAGGGCTGTGGGCGAGGTGCTAAGACTAACACCGTTTCTGGGCTGCATGGGGAGGTGAAAATGGCTCAAAGGCCTGAGAAACACCTGGCCCCCAGGGAGGCCGATTCTTGCAAACAATCACCCCTCCCCAGCCCAGCCTCAGCTTGATTGCTTGGCAGGGCAGGGGGTGCAGTAGAGGCCACAGCTGACAATCGCTGCCCGGCCGCACAGCGAGGCTGCTTTCATTTTCTCTGTCTGTCTCGTGCCCTCCGTGGGCCGTTTTTTTTCTCCCCTTTCCTAGTCCACTCTCTGTGGACTGGGACAGGGTAGAAAAAAACGGCCCACAGAGGGCACAGAGGCACCGGCCCTTCGGCCCATTCCCGAATGCCCGCCTTGCCAATCCGCCCTGCCCATGTTGCTACATTTCAGGTGAGAAAAGTCCACCCAGTTCCGTGCCTCTGTTTTCTCTGAATATCGGTACTTGTAGTTTTGCTTTTTCCACTAGTCACGCACAACCGCAAGTTCTATGATAGAAACAACAGCCAGACGAACTAGTCACACGTGACACTGGGAATTGTGAATTTTCGAAATGGCATTTATTTAGCGCTTACTATCCTTGACGAGGCGTTGAAACTGTATAGCATAACGCTTTCACCTATCCTAGAGCATGGATCTGTCCGATACACATGACATAGAACCAAGCATACCCATACACAGCAAAGTGAATCACCGAGTGGAACAACAGCCGTATGCTATTGACTCTTTTATGCAAGAGCGAACATCATCATAGGTGAAACCATCATGGCCTTACAAGTCATGAGTGGGCATGATACTCCATTACTTAGTGCCATATACCAATTGCACCTTATGAAACTCCACATATCTACCCAAAATGAGCACAGCTAGAAAATCACTGTAGCCTCACCAAAATGTCTTGTGGTCCACTAACAAAATCTCAGTGTGCTGTGAAGGCTTGGGATGTGCAGGGTTATGGAGGTGTCAGCATTGTTTTGGGATTCCACATTTTTAGGATGCGTTCCCAGGGTGTCTGAGCTAAAGACTGGTTTTACTGGATGGACTTTGGGCCACAACTGTGCTCCTTCAATAAATGCAACATCATAAATGCCAACGTTTTCGTAGATGCTCCCCAACAGGAACAAAATAAGACTACAACACCCAGAATGCACTGGTCCAGGGCTAAACACAGTGTACTTAATGAGCTAGAGAGGTGCTATGGCCATAGCAGCGCATGATCTGGTCTTGATAGCTGCACATAGTTTTTTTTTCTAGCAGCGAAAGTATTCAGAACCATGTTTAGCGCCTCTCGCTTCCTTTTATGCTAACTACCCTGGAACATTCGGTGTTAATTTTGCCTCTGCGTGAATCCAGGACGTTGTGTTTGTTGGGTGTCTGCTTGGTGCACAGTGTATTTATTACAGAAAAGAGCTGGGAGGTGGCCAGATCTCACGGCTGAGTCACAAAAGCCATTTATGAGTGTGTATCCCGGAAAACGCGTGCTTGTCGCCAGCGCTGAGACAGAAAGAGGCCACATGTTGCAGGGATTAATAAACAGAAGTGAGTTTTCAGAGTTGATAGAGAACGTCACTGTTACCGGTTTTAAATAAACCTTTGGTTGGTAGAGGTAATAGCAGCTTATAACCCCACCTGCTTTGGCTTCCCCAGTAAAAGACTTCCCTGTGGACAGCTCCCTATAGCCCCCTCTTACAATCCACCTCGGACGCAGTTCAATGTTAGCTTCTGCGAACGATCCCAGCACGTATCAGGGTGGACAGATAAGTGAACACTTTTTTAAGGTCTAACAAAATAAAATCACATTTTTGATCATTAATAACGCAAAGGCCAAGTTCTGAATAGTGAATCACTTGTTTGTTACTCCTGGTTTGAAGAAGGGGTACAATTAGAAACAGCATGTCGGTGCACCAATCTTGGCATTATATTTGATGAAAGATTAACCTGCAAAGCTCACTCACTGATTAGAAGGGTTGCACTAAGACGATTTGTAATGAGCCGCTTATGCAAACACTCAATATGCCTCTGTGTTTACTATGCCGAAGGTCTACGAAGCTGGGGTTAAGCCTGTTTTACTGAATTGCGGCTTCGCTTTCGCCAACACATCCTCAACAGCAACAGTCATATCATTACAATATCTCCAAACCTCTGGCTATTGAGAAAGTGTTCTTGAAAGAATACAACATTTGTGTCTGAACTGATGCTCTAGAATTAGGTTTGGAAGGTCCCTTTGTTAGAGTTTTAACATTGATCTCAGAAGCAGTTAAATGTTTGAGAATTTTAAAAACTAGCAAGATGGTACCTAGTAACTCGGGCGATTAACTTTTATTTTAGGTTGGGTATGTATAGCTCCAGCATTCTTAGATTTTGATGTAGTAAGTTTGTGTATGGTATATTTACATAATGCATTAAACACTTTTATATTAATTTAATGATTTCTTTTCTACTTGATATATTTTTGGGTTTCATCTACATGCATGTATGCTCATTTATTATGATGTATTCCTCCACTTGGGTATTTTTATATTGCATTAATCCTGTATGCTAATAGCTACACAAACTTGAAACTTCAACTCGATATGGATACCGTAATGAACTATAGGTAGATAGGCTCTATAAACTTCGAAGATACACTCTTTTTCTTTGAAACATACAGGGTCTGATTCACAAAAAATAATTGCTTAATATGTCAAGTTATGAGCCTAACGATTGTTTGTTGTTATTTTATTTAGCACTCACAAAAAATCCAAAGTATGTGTACAACTACAACTAGGAACATTTTACATTTCTGTACAGATCCCTAACTGTAAACTGAATTATTTTCACC
This sequence comes from Lissotriton vulgaris, assembly GCF_964263255.1. Lineage (NCBI taxonomy): Eukaryota > Metazoa > Chordata > Amphibia > Caudata > Salamandridae > Lissotriton > Lissotriton vulgaris. The sequence continues at coordinate 1,683,752 of NW_028242798.1, read as the reverse complement.
TGGCAGTGAATATTCTAATTTATGGTTCAGATTCAAAAACTTGTTTTCTGTTTTTCCGCCATTTGGAACAAGCATTGGCATAGCCAATAGGTCTCGCATTTGGGAACTTATAAGTGTTTAGCCATGCAACAGTTGGTACTGTTGCACCAAGGATATTCTGCTGCATAACTAAATACTTATAAGGTCCCAAAAGCGAGACCTATTGGCTATGCCAATGCTTGTTTCATATCCTGCTAGCCTACTACACCCTGGTGCCATATTAAGACTGTATGTGCTCACAAAAATGCAGTGTGGCACATGACCATGGACGTCATTGAGGGGTTGCAGCACAATTTTAATAATGAAATACAATTTAAACAACATGTTGCCAATTTTCATTAATGTAACAAACTGATCAAATGATGGGTGTGGATAAAAAATTCACCTTTGTGCTTTGCATTGGTGGTTATACCTCAAATAGTGATCATAATGGAAAAGTATTAATTATGATAAGAATACATTAATTTAATAGTACTGTTCACATATTGGGCACATGAACTAAATCAGGTGGACATAACCAATACTGTTTCTAAGTTTCTGCCTGTAATGTACCAGTATGCTTTATTCTTGGGGTAGATGAAGCATACTGTAGAGGAACTATTAAATCATGACAATTTTTAGTATACATAACTTGGTTTTCGTGTGACTCCTCTTCGAACAAACAATTTTTCATGCAGCTAAAAAGTGAGTAACGTGTAATGTCTCTAGCATGTGAGCATCCTGATTAAAATATTGGTGAATTGGTGGTATAAAAAATAGACATCTGTGTTCATACTGTTGTGTTATTATATAATTATGTGCATAAGGGACTCTTCAGCAATGCCAATTATTGTGATGTCATCAGGATAAAGTGAAATGATTCACTTCCTGGAAAGTTTCAGTACCAAAGGTCTTACGGTCACACTTCCTAAGATGTCTTAGGTCCTTGGGTGGCTATTTGGGTGGGTATGTAATATCACTTCTGCTACCCCAGGCCTTTTGGTGAATCAATGCCCATGCTCTTGGGATGCTCAGTTTCAGTTTTCAGTTTAGAAAGCTTTATTCGGTTTGCATGACACAACCATAAAAGCAACAATAATCAGAGAGAAAAATACATTCAATGACATTTAACATAAAATCAACATAATTCAGGTATATCAGTTACCCGACTAAATTAAAAAGGTTTGATTGCACATTCCGTATATTAACCCACATTGTGATACACAGACAAGACAACATTATTTAGTAAATACTCAAATAGATCAAACTTTCAATTACAGACTAGTAGCAATAATTAAAAAGAAATATTACAGTAAAATGCATAGCTCTTGGGATGCACTTTTGTGGCTAGAAGAGTAAAACAGACTTCTTGACGAGTGGTCAGCACACATCCAGACCTTGCAATGTACAAGGTGCCACGGTGTTTCATATGATATTGACTCCCTACAAATGGTCATCTAGTGTGGAGCCGATGATATAAGATGTGCACACAATTAACTGAACCCCTCCAGAGTGAAGGATTCCTGCTAATTGTTTGGAGACTCTGCACTGCCGAAGCCTATTGCAGAGAGTAGACTCTCCCTAGTACATCAAGGGCAGCCTCAAATGCTTTACATTTTTCTGTGTGGCGGAAGACCGTGAATTAAAGAGCATCAAGGTTGTGCTTCGTACACATCCCCGCCCCACCCCAAAGCCCTTCCCTATCATCCCACAGTGAAAAAATGTTCAGACAAGAAGGCAGGTTTGCACATCACCTTGAGTGACTTTCGCTGTGTGCCACTGTTGACAGTTTCCTCTTTCCACCCTTGGATGTACTCCATGCCAGGCTAATGGAGCTGACCAATATATGTATATCAAGAGCGATTTATTTATGTATTTATTATTTATGCCGCTGTATATCGAGCGTACAAGGCCCTAGAGCTTCAAAGTGTTTTACACAACACAGCAACAATTCTACAAATTCAAACGGACAGACAAGGAAAAAGCAGTATGCAAAGTAAAAGACTGCACAGAGCAAGAGGGCACACAAACAACCTCATCTTAAGGCAGCCTCCCCCACTGTAAGTGAACTGCAGCCTCATAGACCAGGGTGGGCACACACACACACATGTACAGAGGAGCATGTTATTCATGAATTGGGGGGGGGGGAGGTAGAGGCTATATAGAGCTAGGTCCGTATTCCTTCGTATATGTTTCAAATGAAACCCGGTTTCTCTGGTTTGAAGGCCTAGTCATAGGGTAAGGATGTGGAATCCGATCAATTTGGTCAGGGATTACCTTCAGGAAAGAAAAGTTTATTTCTTGAGTCCCCTCACTCACCAGGGTTTCCCCACGGTGACATACTTTATCATTGGGGCCATCTCAGTTCTTCTCAAACTGGGGCGTGCTGCGACTTGCGGACTACGTAGGAGCACTTTAAGTGAAAGACTATGTGTAGTGCACAATGTGGTGGAGTGGATTAAAGTGATTAAAAATACCTTGCTAGTTGGCTAAAATACTTTATTATCGCTCCTAGGTTGGTATGTCTAAAAGGGGGTGTTACATCGAGAAAATTAACTGATAATGGGTTAGGAATTCAGTGTAAGATCAACATGTTTCGAGCCTACCCCTAGCTCTTCATGAGGACCACACAGGGACCAGACCATCCTGCTCCAAAAAGAAAGTGCATAGTGCCTCAGGGCAATCAGTCTAACCCAGGGCAATTAGGTAATGCACATCTGCAACCAGGGAGCGGAGCCGCTGGTTTACATAGATACTCATAAGCAATCAACTTGTTTTGGAGCATCCAACTGATCTCGCTGGTAACTGAGCTTGGATAGAATTTATTATACAGAAAGTCAATAACAGAGTCAGGCAGCACTTTAAGGTCACAGGTGAGCTGAACTGTTCAGGCAAATCAGGAGAGCAGCTAACATTTTTTGGGACGTTGGCTGGACAAAGCCAGGACTGACCACATTGAAGAGACGGTAATTAGAAACATCCCCGTCAACCGGGGAAAACTTGATATCAAGTCACTCATTACAAGTACAGTAATTCAGTCTGACCTGTGGGATACCACCCTGGGGCTCTCCGAGTATCTCGGCATTTCAAGGCCTGGAAAAACCCAACCCAGACCTGGATGAGGAGCTGCTGGGGCTGCTAGCATCCGGTGATCCCAGCCCCACCAACCCTCCTCAGGCACAACAAGGGGAGCTGCACCCCGCCATCCTTGGACATGGCCCCTGGCATCAACACTCCCATCCCACCCAGCAACATTCTGCCAACTGAAATTTCCCACCTGCTCTAAATAGATCATAAACTGCAGTGAAAAGGCCCAAGTAATGGGCCCAGACATGTGAATTTCTCTGGGACAGGACTCAGACCCATTCTCTCAGAGAGTTGAGCCCTAAGTATCCATTAAATGAGAGGAGGTTGTTTTTGGCCGTTGGTTTGTAAAAGGTCTTGGTGGATAGTTTGTTGTTTATGTATAGTCAATATCTGTGGATCAGGAGGAACTGCAGTAATATACAGGTATACAAACAACAAACAGGTGAGTTAAGCAGAAAACTCAAGGAAAGACAATATCCCAATACAATCATCAACGTAAAAAAAGAACAAGAAATCAGAACCGCAACAACCTTCTTGACGTGATGCCAAAAACGATGGATAAAAACATCTTTACCTGTGTAACAAAGTATAACATAGCTTCAAACCAGGTAAAGAAACTAATAAATAAAAACTGGAAAATCTTCACCTTAGGTAATTTGAAAATGTCCAAAACCCAGATTTGCCAACAAGAGAACAAAGAACATTCTAGACATTCTAATCCACACAAGACCAAAACAAAACCCTGGACAAGTAGACCTATTACAGAACACTACCCATGTGGCCACTACTCTGTGTCACTTGACCAAAAAAAAAAACACTTTACAGATGACTGATGATTTGATCCGGTCACTCAGACGACACATAAATTGTAACACCACGCATGTGATATACATGATAACATGACCATACCAAATAGGTATGACATGTCAAAAAGTAAAAACACATTTTTAAGCACTGCAGCAATATAAAATGTAAAACATCCACCACAAGTATGAGCGCTCACTTTCTAAACATGAACCATAATATGAAGGATATAGAATGGGTCGTCATCGAAACTCTAGGCAACAAACAAGACCCTAACGCAGAAAAAATCCTCTTTGAGAAGGAACAACGTTGGGTGTACCGGTTACAGACATACGATAAAGGATTGAACAACACCATTCCTTAGCCATCATTGAAACACTGAGAAATACGTGCCTATCCCGATTCCCGCACAGTGGTCCATAAGAACTCTGAACACAACATCACCAGAAGACATTATTCTAACCTATATACAGTAGGCAAATTACATATTACAATTAGCTTAACATAATCCTTCTCAGATGATAATACCAATCTATCGAATGCAACACAGAGACTCCATGTTCGCTTTTGCGACATAGTTCGCACAATACAGCCATTTTAATAATTTACAAATGTATTATTCATTTTGGACACATAAAATCACATATGTGTATTTGCCTCTTCACGCTCTCTTTAGAACTTTAAAGTCTAATTTCTCTTCTGATTGGAGTACGAGTGGTCTTTCTACAGTTTCAATATCCTACTCATACAAATGAACCTCCTACCGGACTGCAGATGTCAACGTCCGGGTCACGGTAGAAAGCAACAACAAAGACCTGCAAGTAGCACCTATGAGGTAACTTACCAAGAAACCACAGCTACAATCTAAGGTAATGTGCACAGCATGCCAGTACCGTCATTTCCCCCCCCCTTTTTACCGTAGACATCCTTCAGCACCCGACGGAGCTCTAACATAACTTCGATTAAGGTACTACATTATTTATCGGCGACCGCATGCTGTTACACTAGAATCACGAGAAATGTTTAAGCATGCCTTGCACATGGAAACACCCCTCTATTACAACACATGTTTTGGGAGCACAAAAAAACTTTGTTCCTATACTTCTCATTTATAACCCTAATCTATAACCTTGTTAATTAAATGAATACTATGACGTAGATGGGTAAGTGACATTAACTTATCCTATTAGAGGGATCCACCTCCTTATCACTAGGACTACAGTCACGATGAAAGACCACCGATCTTTAGAGACACTTGTGGACTGAAACATATCGACCACTGAAGCAATGATTAGCTAGGTGCGATAGACCACCTACACATCCACCAGAGCACCACACACTGTTTTTAATCCTACCTCTTCCTGACTAATAAACTTAACCCCTTCGATGCTCATGAGGGAACGGTTCCATCATGAGCGTCGGTTGGCCTGTGCTCATGACGGAACCGTTCCGTCATGAGCCAGTTGGCTCATTAGAACCTTCAGCACAGTGCGAAAATTTGCGTCGCGCTGAAGGTGTTAAGTGTACAGGAAAGGAAATATTTTTAATTTCACTTTTTTGGGCTAAAATCAACTAAATCACGACCACCACAGAACCAGATGGCCTCTCTCCAGGTGGAGGAAGGTTGACTGCTTGGAGAACGGGAAACTCAGGCGGAAAAGGACCCAATGATAAAACCAACCACCTAACCTCTCTCTGTGGAGAACCAAGATATATCGCGAGCCACGAGTAGGCATGGGCGGATTTCGCGGATCCACGATCTGCGAATTTGTGGATTTGCATATTCGCGGATCCGCAAAATCCGTGAATTTGCGGATTCGCGGATTTGGATTGCGCTCGTGAAAGTCAAGGATACAAAGGCCTCTATCCAGCATCACAGCTGATTTTCGACGGTAGATTTGGGAAGAAGGCACACCTGCCCAACCTCGACAACGCTCACAATTGTTTTTGGGCTGATGAATGAGTCACTGAATTTGAGCCTCAACTAGTTCCAGCGACCATGTGTGTGTTACTATGCAATTGCCCCTAAGGGCGCAGGGGTCCCTTGAGTGAGCTATCATAGTGGGTAAATGGCGGGAAGACGGTGCACACCGCAAGTGTGTGAGCGGGACCAAACGTGCGGGGCTTCCATGCGAGTTCACATGCCTCTTGTGTGTATAAAAGGTCAGAGACCGATCAGAGCAGCAGATCAAGAGAAAGAAGCTTCTGGTCACAGGAACAGCATGAGGATTGCGCTCGTGAAAGTCAAGGATACAAAGGCCTCTATCCAGCATCACAACTGATTTTCGACGGTAGATTTGGGAAGAAGGCACACCTGCCCAGCCTCGACGACGCTCACGATTGTTTTTGGGCTGATGAATGAGTCACTGAATTTGAGCTTCAACTAGTTCCAGTGACCATGTGTGTGTTACTATGCAATCGCCCGAAGGGCGCAGGGGTCCCTTGAGTGAGCTATCATAGTGGGTAAATGGTGGGAAGACGGTGCACACCGCGAGTGTGTGAGCGGGACCAAATGTGCGGGGCTTCCATGCGAGTTCATGCCTCTTGTGTGTATAAAAGGTCAGAGACCGATCAGGAAGCACTAATAGATAAAATAAAGCAGGTGCTCAAGCACCTGCTTTATTTTATCTATTAGTGCTTCCTGTTGAAGCTAACTTAGCTAACTTAGTAACTATTTTAGGATGGCGCTGGCAGCTTGCCGGTGCTATCCTAAAATAGTTACAACTTCAAGCTTGAAGGCTTGAACTTTTTCCCCCCGAATCCGCCGCTCGCGGATTCGTGGATTTTTGGTAAATTTGCGGATTGCGGATTTACCGAAAATCTGCGAAATCCGCGAGCTGAACGGATTTTGCGCTCACGCCTAGCCACGAGTTAGAGTGTATGAGGACCTATGTACAACACTTATAGACCCTGGCTTTTCAAAGACAGATGATTCATTCTCTTTTGATTATTAACTATTAAGCATGGAAGTAGAATAAATCACTGCTTCTTCCTCCCTAGTTTTGATTTTTGACTCTACTCGCGATAGACAGTCAGCCAAACACTTTGGGATGGGGAGTTCATCCAGGCATCTCCCAAAGAAGGCACAAGCAGCTGTCAGGCACTAGCTCTTGTGCCCAATATCCATCTCTTGGTATGTGGCACGGCAAACCAGAATCTCCTCAGATGTACTCCACGCTGTTAGCAGAAGAGGCTGCAATTAGCGAGTCCGGGTTCAGTAAGCAGACATCCAGAAAGAAAGATAAAAGGAGTGAGGTCCAGAGAAGTGCTTCAAGTGAGGATGCAATGCATATGTTCTTCAACAGCATATTGTGTGCCCACTTTCTGCCCACCTATGCTGTGTGCCACCACTATTTAAAGACGCTGTGCTGAAATACGGGGCCAAGAAATGTGCATTATACTGCCCTTAACCCCGAAGGGCTTTTATGATTCTGCTGTGGTCCAACCCGTGTTTCTGATGATTGAGTTTGAATGAATGTCGTATAGGGTATGTATAGTGTTTTAGAATGACTGGGGTGTCAGGTTGAACTACTCTGAAAATATATTTTTGTTGAGTATATTGTACATGTATTTGCTTGGTTAAACGTAAACAACATGCTAAAAAGAGAAACATAAAGAAGAAATAACACTGAATAAATATCATTTTTTGCTATCCAATAATTGTTGCTACTTGATGTGGGCTTGAGATTGTGTTTTGAATGTTAATACTTGAGAGTTATACCAATTTAAAGTAGTTGAGTTGGCAGGTTTGTCTATTTTTTGAGGAATTTCAGTGGGGCGCAGCGCTAGAACCCTAACGGAGAAACCGCCCCTGAGTCGATACAACAGACACCTCTCCAGCCTGTGCCACAACTCACATGGCATTGCAGAGAACACTCATCACAGTGTAGTGTACCCACAGGTCCCAACAGGCAGGGTGATGACGTATTGCCGCACCTCTTGACAGGGCGCGGCCGAGAGTATAAATAAATGGGTGTGACGTCACATGGGGCTTCTGCCGACATAATAATTGACAGTGTGGTCTCTGGTCTCCAGCGAGGCTTGGGGAGTCCTAGTCCTCCCCTTGCTTGACAGGGTGAGGCCAGAGGTGATGCAGAACACCAGCTCACAACCTCTTGCTTTCTTCATCAACCGCTCCAGAGGGGCAGGATGCCGCAACGAGAGGTCGCAACACACAGTAGGATTTGGGGCTGTTGCTGTCAACAAAAACTATACGTTACTGCTCGTCTCAATCTTTATAAGATGGTGCCCACTGCTTTTGCCATGTTTTCACACTCTCCTCAGCAGATGCAGTCAGATTCTCTGGGCCAATGGCAAGAGCCCTCTCAGAGCACATTCGGTATGTTCGGCGGCAGATTCTTCACAGCTGTTTATAGAATGTTTGGTCACAGAGACTTACTAATTCAGAGAGGGACAGTTGTAGGATTTTTGTGTCCCATGCAGAAGGAAATCCTGAATAGATTCATCAAGGCGGGGTAATGTGGTCATATTTCTTAAGTCCCAGAGTACATTTCCTTTTCTAAATTAGCATGATGCAGATCCAATTAACAGTTTTGAGATAACCATCTCCTTCCACCTGAATACAATGAGTTTTTATAACTTTGCATCACCCCAGGAAAGCAAACATTCAAATGCAAACAAATGATGCTGCGAGGTTGTCTCTCTAACCATCCAGTTTCCTTGGACCTCACAGTGCCGGACTATGGCCTCAAGGCCGAGTGGAAGGAAGCAGGGGCCTCCAGGATTCCCATCTAGCCAGTATTTTTCAAGCATCACTGGTATGATTAGGTCTAAACAGAATAGAAATTGGATAAAGGAGCAAACGCTGGGATTTTCTTCCATGTTTTCTACAGGAAGAACAAGGCTGATTTGCATATGGTTGCTCCTCGTTCATAGCACACTAATAATAGCTTGGAATGCTTATCACAATAATCACAAAGGCTGAAATTAATTTGAGCATTCTATCCTTCACCTTTTCTCTTCATAGTGAATTTACCTGTGTGTAGGGTTTTCTGAAATGTGGGCTCTCTAGCTGACTGGGCCATAGGACGCAATCTGCACCTCACCAAGTGGCCTAAGAAGACTGAGGCCAGTCAAGGGTTGCTGGTGTTTCCATTAAGAAGACGATGAAACAGCGAAGGGTTTGACATGAAAACGCAGCAGGGCCGCGCCGCAATCAGTTTTAACAGAACACAATGCCAATACTGCGTATCTATTTATCAATATTCAAAGCACAATGACATTAAACAATTGTACCATCAAAGACCTTTAGTTTAGTCAGTATAAATCTATTTAGTTAATTTAATATTTTTACGACTTTTATAAAATGCATTAGTTGTTTTACATTGGATCAAAAATTAAACGTGCAATTTTTTATAATTGAGGAAAAAAGAAGATTATATAGGGTGTAGTGATATGTCCTATGTACAGTGAAGAAAATGAAAAATTGAAAAATCAGCTTTACAAACAACCTAATTCAGCCATTCTGTGAAACTCTCATACCACATTTTCACACTCATACGAACAAAAGAAAGATAAGAATGAAAAAGAATTTTGTAGTGTACCTCACCTAGATTTCTATGAAAGCATCTATCTATCCTATTTTTGGTGGGGTACTGTCAAAAATGTATACATTTGAACAGAATAATATATTTCACAACAGGGCCACCTTGGTGTTGGGCTAATCTCTCTCTCTCATTTATTGGTTAAATACTTCTGTTTAAATGCTAAATTATAAATATTTGGATTAGATGGCCCTGTTGTCCATTAAGAAGACGGCATACCATGCTTTGGCTAGACTGCTCCTATCTGAGCAGAACCAACACAGATTTGCACAAAGTTGGCCCCTGAACGTAGTTACACAGTGAATAAAAACATGGACTGAAATTCCACCCAAGTAATAACCAGTGTCTAGATTAAATCAAGCATTACTAACATCACTTTGTGTTTTTCTCAAGAAAGAAAAAGACAAACATCTCAATCGAATTTATTCGGATAAAACTATACATAACAACAAACTCTTGGTTCACCAGTGAATTACCATCTCTCAAACTAGAATTGTGTAGAGTGTAGAAACAATGGTATTGAGACCAAGTTATAAATAAAAGAAAAATATTTTTATCAACATAGCTACCACCTATTAACCACATGGCTGCTGCGGGGATTTTTGCCCTGTGCTGGAAAATCATTGATGCCACTATTCATGACGAGCTCAGCTCGTCATCAGCACACGACACCCGTGGGTGATGACGAGCTGAGCTCGTCATCAGCAGCGAAAGGGTTAATATAAAATCTGCAAAGCCAAGAAAATCAACTTCTCTGATCTCCCAAGATTTGACCTTGTTGAAAGAATTATTCCATAGTTTATTAGAACTACAATCTTCTTCAGTTTCTTCAGCTACCTTGCAACAATCTAAACAACTATGTGATAACTGTGCTCAATTCTACTTCAAGAGTTAAATAATGCCACCACATCCAGACACTCGTTATCAGTTCTATAACCACTTGCATCCAAAATGTGATTGCTTTGAACTATTTCCCACCACTTGATGGGGTTGATCTTGATGCCACTGTGACAAGTGGTCATCTGACTAGCTTATACCTGGATAACTTCAGGAAACTCATTTTCCATTTTCTCAAAACTCAACTGCAGGACTTTTTTAACTGTTCTTTAATACAAAGTATTTCCTGCATCACTTGTAAAAATGTCACCGTGTAATCCATAAAAAACAAAATTCTTGACCTATGAGGTCTCAACACCTTGCAGCTCATTCCTTGACAAACTTGGTGACATTTGGTTTTTAAATTGCTCCAGCATTTTGTTGAAGATACTTTTTTGGATACCTATATTCTCCCCTAGACCCTACAGCTACACTATAGCTATGAGGCCTACAGTAAGAGCCCCTACTTCCCTAGGCTTTCTAATAGTGGTCTAGCACAGTGGGGTCCAGGGGTTGTGAGCCCTCTCTGTACAAATCAATCAACCAGTGGTAGAATCCAACTGGATCCCACTCCTGGGAAGTGAAGAGAGAACTTCAATATGCAGAAAAAGTGGATAGACTCTCCCTATTCAAAGCCACAATCACAAAAAGGTATCCACTGCCTGGTGTATAACATCCCTGCTCAAAAGAAACCTTGCTAGGGATGAAAAAGAAAAGACAAAAAAAATCCTTGTTTCTTCGGTAGAACTTCACCCACTCGAGTAGTGTCATGCTTCACCACCGGGTCTCATCCTGGTCCCTAAAAACCAGGATGGGCTCCACATTATTTAAGGGAGCACTTTGAATATTTTTCTTTGAGGTACCTTAAAAGATAAAAATATCCTTATTCCCCTTATGTGGAAGTTAATTTTGACCATATCCAAACAGCCTTTAATAAAGGGAGCCCTCACCCTAGGGTCTCTCCACCAGTATCCAGAGCTGCGTGGCCAAAGGGAGGGACGCTTCTTGCCTCACACCTATTGTCTAGCAAAATTAGCCCCAGGAAAAGGAGCCCTACTCACCTATGTTCCCAAGCCATGGTATAGTGCAGCAGGCCCATGGGAGAGGGCCCCTCTGCCCTGAGCCTCGCAGCCATGGTCTTGCTCTGCAAAGCCCGGGTAGGGGGGCTAACTCTCCATTAGCACTTCACGGGACACGTTGTGCATGTGAAGAGGCATCAGAAGATGTTTGTTGGAGATCAGGGGCACTAGGAGGCTCATTGTACATTTTTGGGGTCTCATTCTAAATCACGGTCCTCTTAATCAGGCTATCTTCAAAGATAACTTGGATGGAAATTACTCTTTTGGAATGAGATTAGTATTTATGCTGAATTTATATTCTAATCCTTTTTCTACCTCCTGGAGTAAGCCTTCGGTGCTTACGATGACACATTTAGACATGAACAACTCTGGCATCCAAATAAAATGAAATATTCTTAAGCCTTGAAACACCAGTTAAAAATAACAATATATACCAAGCACACAGACCAGCAAGTACACACTGCTACAGGACCTGTTCCAGTGGGTCCATTTTAGCCGTGGAACTAGGATACTTGACATCTAATGTCAGATATACCACTTTGCCTAAATATGCTGGAAATAAACACGGTATTCTAAAGCTGGGCAGGGCACACAACACCTGAGAAGGAAAATCCCTTGACTTTGATATGGGAATCACTGCCATCTCAGTTGTGGTCTAGTGGACTAGTTGGAAATTTGGAAACAGGAGAGTTGGAAATGTGGAACCAGAGGATGCTCATTTTAATCCTGGCCTCCATTGGGCCAAACTGCGTGCTCCTGGACAGTCAATTTCATTACTGTATTCCTCTGCTTCTTCTTTTGCATGATTAGGAGCACATAGATTCCACATAAAAGCTGCTAGTAATCACATGGTTACACAAAGGGGCAGCATATTACCAGGGGAATGGGAGAAGTGCCCATCCATAAGGTATTTTCACCAAAATTCAATATAGTGGTCAACTTATAGCCTCTGCAGCAAGTAGCAGCCTGATGCAGTCCTGGCTCTCCTAATTGAACTGTTTCATCCTGGGCAAAAAAAACTCTCCCCGTGCCTCTGTCCACTGATCCAGCAACTGGCATCACTTTTAAACATCTTAATGGAAGAAATAAACACAAAGGGAATGCCAGGCCCTCGGCATGAATTTATAGCACACAAGCAAGGCTCTTTGCATTTCATTATCTAGATGTGGTACATAAGTTGCACCTTACAGGACTCCTTGTGTGCAGCAGCTCCTCCCTTCCAGGTACCAACAAGCATCTCTTTACAGCTCATAAGGAGCTGCAAGCAGGAGAGCTGTGTTTCATTGAAGAGGTTCCAAGATGGCCGACGGCAGGAACTCCTTTCAGAGCTCCTGGACCGGGGATCGTGATAACAGTGTAAATCCCAGAAATGCCCTACCCAAGAGAAAAACTCTAAATCATTAAAACAGAAATATGGAACATGAACTAAGAATTTCACAGCAACGGCGATAACCAATAAAGGAACAAAGGAAAGACATCCTCCCTGCGGTGAACACTCATCGAGGGTGAAGCCATTTGGGGCTGGTACAGATGGGAACACAGGACGCAAACTACAGTGCTCCAGCGAATCCCAGTGTTCATATAGAGAACCCTCTGGGACCCAAATTGCACTGGGCACCCTTTTTTCCGCTCCCCTCTGCCCCGAATCAGGTCTCCACACTGGAGAGAGATCTTCCGGTGAGCAGCAGGAGAGTGTTGAGGATCCGAAGACTACCCCCAGCGGTCTTTAAGCATGGAGACGACGACCTCGCTGCACCTGGGAGAAGGTGTACAGCACGGTAGTCAATGAATGATGCAGGTAACAACTTTGGGCTGATCTGGACACTAGGGGACCGAGGAGAAAGGGGACGGGCATACAAGGTGGCCATGTGCAGTGGGAGCAGATCAAAAGGGAGAATGATACGTAAAGCGGCTGAGGCTCCCTGCTGAAGACTGAAGACAGAAAGGGGACTCTATCCCAGCACAGAATATCACAGGTGTGATTCTACGGCCATTTTTATGCTTTTCCTTCTGGCCAAAACCTCAGCATTACACCCTGTCTACTAAAATGGCAGATGACTAAATAAATAGTGATAGAAAGAGGACTTTTGACTGAAAGAACACACTCTATTGGGGGTGGCTATTTTTTATTGGAGATCTTGGGCTTGCTCCTTGCATCAAAAACTGAGGACTGGCTTCTCTCATCCACTTAAGATATTGTTTCTATCTGAGGAAGCCGTATTGCAATAAGCATATACGTATAAACACCCTTCCTGTTTCAAGAACTCTCCCAATAGCCTATTAAGGGAAACTCAAAGCCTCTACCCAAACCCAAATCAGCTTCTCAAATATTCATTATCCAACAAGATCTGACCTCACTGCGGCAATCTGTGGATGAAAGACACAAAACACCCAGGGAGTAGGGGGACTCTATAGACGGCAATTTGTAAAAATGTTTAAGACAGTGGCATCACAGACCTCTTTGCTGTGTGTCGCTTAGTAACTGCAAAGGGGCGGTCCTTACTCATAATAGAGGGGAACAAACATTGGCCTCACTAAAAAGAAAGATGTTGGGCCACAATAATGAAAATGCTCACACTCTGTCCCCTTCAGGAATGAACTCACTCTGAATCAACTACCCACCTGACTTATTAAAAAAATGGAGCAAATAAATTCAAGCACAATATTCTAAGGAGCAATCATGAAACTCTATCTGAATCCTATTTTTGCTTTTCAAGAGGAGCCATTAAGACCGGTCTGATCTCCCACACGAGACCCACAGCGAAATGACGGAATGTGTTTTGCTCCCTCAAGGCAGTCAATGCCACACAGAACATCCTCTATGGTCTCAAACTCAGAATCCCACCCTTCCCCTTACTCAAAGATAAGCTACCATCTCAATTTAAAAAAAAGGCAACATCCTTATTCAAGTGCAGACAATAACCTATAAGCATTTGACTCACTTTTTAGTGAGCTAAAAAGGCCAGTAGCAGTCCCAGAAAAACCTCCTAGTTACCCATCTCATACTCCAACTCTTAACCATTACCTTAAACCTACCAACACCAGCCAGGGAACTACACCTAATGGCAATCACAGTCCTGAAGTCTACACAGCTTCACAGAAACTCCAACTAGACCCTTCAACAAACAGCCCCCTCAGCCCTCAGAGGAACTGATCAACAGCAGGAAGAGGGCCATGACCCAATAAACATCCCCCAGACAAAGAGCAGGTGATATAAACCCCATTTGTGGTCCACTTAACGTAAAGTAAAGCCTGACCGGTTCAACAATATAACTAACTGGGAGACCAGTATCTTCGATACATCCACAATTATAGAGAAGGAAAAACAACTCTCCCATATAGAGCAACCAAAAAATACAGCCAGGATACCTTCAACGAGTGCCCTTCACGTAAGAACAAGACAAAACCAGACTTGTTGAGCTTGAATTGACCACCAGCCTCTGTGCTACATTCTTACCCCACCATAGGGGTTACTCACAACTTGACCACTATCACAGCCCGGTTTATCCTTTCCAACCCAGATCCTACCAAATAAGTCACAGAAGAACGGCCTCTAAGAGCTCCACCCAATCTAGCTGGGACAAAAATCTCTACTTGCAATGACTCTACACCACTGAGAAGAAGGCCAGGCTCCTCCTAATCCTGGGAAGAAACCTTCCCCATGCACAGCCAATAACAGGACAGTCCCTCAAACAACCGCCACCTCATCCTGACACCCTTGACACAGACGATTATGAGCAGACCTCACAAGGCAGCCCTAACTGAAAAAGCCGGACAGAGGACTTGCAAGGCCCACACAGGAAAGAATACCTCTAAAGCAAAAATGCAGTCATGTCACAAAGGTACGCAAATATTCACACAGAACGATAATGTCATTTGTCAGTGCCCAACACACAGACTTCCTATAAACCAAATCAACATTTTGCAACTAATCAGGGATAACATAGAATGGGATGAGAAGAAAGTCATCACACGTTTACTCACACTAGAGAAGATGTACATGTCCACTGCCAAGTGCAATGACTCTCCATCTAGCAGAAAGCTTTTCCACAACAGCAGACTCACAACTCCCCAAGACACCAAGCTTCACCAGCCAAGAAGAATGAAATCAGTAGAAGAGTAAACACTCAGGTAATATAGTATCAGGGGGAGAGAAAATCTCCCTTGACACAACATCCCAATCATCGAGAATCCAACAACAGCCCTCTACAACTCAATCACAACAACCTGATCCCGATAGCAATAAACATAATGTCCACCACAGTAACTCATAAAACAGTAAGAAACCTGAACAACATGCAGATCAGCTGCAAAACATGCAAATGATTTAGCAGATGTGATCTTAGCGCATGATCTGGACATTCTCTTCCTAACTGAAACCTGGCTCAACCCAATGACAGCTTCAATACTAACCTTCTCATTCCCCCAGATTTGCCATCTTACCTGTAGATCATACATTGAAATGGGGGAGATCTTGCTATAATTTACAGAAACTCCCTGACCTTAAACTCACTCTCGCTAGAAGATACATCATTGTTTGAACTCATGGGAGCTGTAATCAAACTTGAAAATAAACTGCTAGTGAAAACTTTCCTTTTATACCATTGACCTGGTGACAACAAAGTCTTCCTAGAGTAACTAATGGAAACACTCACAATCAATGCTTCCTCACTCCAAGACAATATTATCAGGAGATTTTAACCTGCATTGGAACAAAGACCCCACAGTGGCTGCACTCGGTAAACTGCTTTGGGACCCCAACATGATTCGAGCATGCAAAGAAGCAACTCACAACAAAGGTGCTGCTCTTGACCTCATCATCGCGAAACCAAGACCAACAAAAATTCTAGACATCACCCCAACAGACTGGTCAGACAACCAACAAATTATTTTCCAAATATCCACACAAGAAACTAAAGTCAAAGGACAAACAAGAAGGGAAAAAACTTGAGTGAAGGATTACAGTCCCGTAAACAGAATTTGTGGGTCTTTGCCAAACTACCTTGGCACCTTGGAGTGACCAAACATTGAATTAGGAACAGAAGCATCTCTACAACATCAGTATGACTGACATAGTTCAGAAGGCTGCTCCATTACATCTAAAAAGGCACAAGAAAAAACCTTTAGTACTGTGGTTCTACCAAAACAAACTATGAAAGAAGACAACTGAAGAATCTGAAACAACTTTTGAGACACGACCCAAACAATACCCATCTAGAACAGTTGAGAATGCACAGAATCTCATACAAATATGTGATCTTGGAAGTCAAAACAACAGCAATTAGATCACAACCAGACAGAGCTAAGAACGGGCCCAAAAAACTCTATGACATAATAAAACAGCAATCAGAACCCACAATTGCAAACAACTCAACAGACCTGCAACACCTTCTCAACGTTCTTTAAATATAAAATCACAACCATAAGGAGTTTTTTTCCTAGCCAATTCCACTCTCACAGCACACAGCAAAAATACTGAACAACACACACCAACTGTCCCAAGGGAAAATTAAGCCTTCTGCAACAGTTTCAGATCTCTGTCAGATGGAGAAATCAAGCAAACCATTCAGTAAATGAAATCTACCACACACTAAAACGATCTCATTTTATCCCACCTACTGAAAGAGATCCACCAATCCATCACTGCCCTATGGACGTAAATAGTGAATGCATCTCTACAACAAGGATCCCTCCCAGAGTGCCTGAAGATGGCCTAAGTATCTCCCCTTGAAACATCAAGCTTTCAACCATGCCATCCCAGCCTCACAATTACTATGTCACTCTTTGGCAGAATTTTGAGAGGGAGAACTTTCCTGTCGACCAAGGATGGCTGGAGAATGAAGTAGACTTCAGTCTGCCTCCCCAAATGTTACCTCTGCCTTAGACAATTTTAGAGATGCTCTCAGGAGCAGGTACAGGAGATGTTGGACTGTGCAAAAGCTGGTTCCCTACTGAACTTATGCTCCACCAGTGTCACTTCCTGCCTATCATTGCGCCTTTGGGTACAGCTCTCTATAACCTCTTTTTATATTCAGCTAAACTTCCAGCAGAGTGGAAGTCTTCTCAAGTGTCTCCAATTCTAAAAAAGGCCACTGCCAATCCAGAAATTCTTTCCAACTCCTAATCTATTTTGCTGCTTCCTTTGTTAGGGAAATGCTTAGACAGTCATATAAACAACTTGCCGCCTTCCTTGAAGGGCATAAGATCCAAGACTCCTCACAATTGGGCTTTAGAGAGATGTATAGTATTGAGATCGGAGTCACTGACACCATCAAACTGTCACTAGATGCAGGCACACTAGTCATGCTGATAATGCTGGATTTATCAGCGGCTTTCGATATGGTCTATCATTCGATCTTAATCCCCAGACTACATGACACAGGCATACATGGTAGAGGACCGCACTGGCCATGGACTTTCTCAACAACTGGACCCAAATGATCTCTCTAGACTCCTTTAAGTCTCGAACAGGGTTCGTCGATGCACCCGACCTTATTTAATATATATGTTGCTCTCTTTGCACATATTGTCAGATCATGCGAATTTGAGATTATATTATACACCGAAGATGCCCAACTAGTCATTTTTGTTGGGAAGGATCCGGATAAGGTTAAATCTTGGTTCGTGAAAAGCATAAGAAAATTTTCTGATTGGATGATTAACAACTGCCTCAAACTGAACTGTGAAAAAACTACTTAGTACTGCTTGGTAAAGCTCAGGTCAGAATTTGGTCCAGCCCCATGCCCAAAACAAGAGCAAAAAACTTGGTATCAAACTGGATCAGACTTTATCCATGAAAGACCGGACAGCGTGACCTGTGGCACTTGCTTTGCCACAATGCACCTACTAAGTAAAGTCTTTCCATGGCTCCCCTCCGAATCAAGAAATACCCTATTCCAAGCATTTATAACGAGTCGCCTGTACTATGGGACTGCACTGCTAGTGGCAGCAAATAATACACTGTTGTCTAAGCTTCAAGTTGTGCAGAATATGCGTCTCAGCTTGAGTTGCAACCTCCCGTCGGTTCTTCCTCTGCTCCCATTTTGAAAGCCCTGCATAGGCTGCCGCTCAGAAAATGTGCTATCTTTAAACTATGTTACTTGGCTCACAGGGCACTAACTAACTTGTTACTAACTTACCTGTACACCATACTTTGCAACTACCAGCCCACTAGATTATTCAGGTGTGCAAATAAAGCTTTATTAAGGATCCCTTGTATCCGCACTTCCGGATTTGGAGGAAGATCCTTCTCATATCTAGGCCCATTTCACTGGGACAAACTTCCTTTACAAATTTGGATATGGCCAGATCCTTCCAAGTTCAAAAGACTTTTAAAAACGTGGATGTTCTAACGGCACTGTGCCGATTCCAAGTGGCATAGCACCGAGATATACCTTTGGGTGTAAGTCGCTGCCAGGGGTGGCTCCTCCATTAGGGCGGAGGTGCGTTGCCCCACTGATTTCTCGCAGTGCGAGAAGCAGAAACATAAAATTGTATTTTAAATACCATTTTATGTTTCTGCTTCTAGCGCTGCGGGAAAGCAGAAGACAGGGTATGCCTGGTTGGGGGTGGGTGGGAGGGTATGCCTGGTTGGGGGCAGGTGTGGGGGGGGTCGGGTCAGAGATGAGTGGCTTTCCCATTGTTGTGGGCCCTGACTGTTTGGTCGGCCCTCTGTGGCCAACCAAACCAGTCATACGCACTCTACATTTTCTCTATGTGGGCTGCATGCAGCCTACATAGAGAAAATGGCCTCCCTACAGCTGCCCGCACCAATCACAACGCTGCCATTGCAGCGTTGTTTTTGACTTAGGGGATGGGGGTGGGAGGATGCATGCTTCCTGTTCCAGGAAAGGAGACCTGGCCAGGAGCGGAGGAGGCACGGGAGCAGGTAAGGTACGTTTTTTGTAATTCATTTTTAAACACCCCCTGTCATGCGAGCCACGACTGGTTGCTGCGCTATTGTAAGCACCCATAACATAACTCTTGTCAAACTGTCATTCACCCTATTTTATATTGTATCCTATTTTTCTTGGACCTTGCTCTTCAGCTAGCATGTACAGCATATCATAAGAGACAGGGGCTTTACTGTCCTGCAGCCCTCATCCGCTCTCTCTTTATAGAGAGCTCTAAAACCTTGTTGGTCATGTCCGACCTTTATAAAACACTGTAAATCAGAGTTAAAGCAGGTGGGGCACCAAATTCGGGACAATGAGTGCCCCGCAGTGCCTCTCCTGCGGGCAGTGGGAAAGGAGCCCGGATAGCACGACAACCCCGCAGAATGTCTTGTTGTTTCTCCCATGGACCTACCACAGCTGCGAGACTCGGGGTAGAGTTATCACTGGCAACTGAACGGGCACACCGGAACAAGTACAGCAATATTACTTGAAACCACTAGAGGGCAGCAACAACTAGCTAGTCACTTTCCATTTCAATAGTTTGTAACAAACAGATTTCTCGTTTGGCGCCTTACTGAAGCCGCATCCTCGTTTGTTATTTCACCTTACTTTGTCCGTTACGTCTTTTGATCCCTCACCCCTTTTCGTTTTTCACTTCTGTTCTATCGCTCGCTTCTGGTTTAAAATGTCCGATTCCCCGGTTATATCAAGTGAGTTCATTCGATGGGACCAGAAAGAGAGGCTTTTATCTGTTTCCAATTATGCATTTGAAATGGGTTTTCACGTAGTTATGTCTTTGTAGTAAACGGATGTGTTTAGAGGCATCTACTAACTTACTTCGGGCTGCTTTAGGACGCCAGTAAACTTGTCACGGTAAGGGAGCAGGCCCAGGGCTTCATTGTGACCACTCTCCTAACTTTTGGGGCTGGAGCACAAGGTGAGATGGCTCCGTGTAACTGGGTTACCGCTTTTCCAATGCTGAACTTCGGTTTTACATATCATTGTGATCAGGTGTGCTGGTTCAATTGGCTGAGTTAAAGAGCACCAAGACTACAACTCCCACGCATGCGTTAACAACGGAATTCGTTTACCACTCATAACATTTTCCTCGATTGGTGGCGTGGTGACGTCATACGTCGTTAAGAGAAAGCGGAAGGTTTTTTCCTGATTTCTCTTAAACGACGTGACTTCAGGTGAGTTTATTTCGGGGGGGAGACCCCCCCAAGCCCCCCTTTTCTTTACTTTTTTCCTTTACCACATATACCTTTACTACAAACCTCGTAGTAAAGGTATGCGTGGTAAAGGCTCTCGTGGTAACCACGCATGCGTTGTACTGCATGCGTGGTTAACGATTTCGTGGAAACGGTTTCGTTGTAATGGCCGTTTCCCCTCCCAGAACACACTTTTATGTAAACCCAACGTCAAGGGATGCACAAGTAGTGGAATCCCGGGTACAAAGAGCCATCTGGTACCCTTGCAGGTAATACAAAAACACATTAAAAGGATTGTGGCAATAAATTAGCTTGTATGTTTTCATTTTCCTTTGCAAGTGTCCTAGCAGTACCTATTTACCTAATGACTCATTTGTGAAGGAGGGTGGGCAGTGTATGGCACTGTAAAAGTCCAAACATTCAGTAAATAAACAGCAATTTTATCTGCCCCTTGTCCTTTACCGAGTAGTTGATGTAAACCATTTTTTCTTGTTTTTCATTCTGAGACTTGTAGTTCAATTCAATTAAAAATACTTTATTTCAGCCTTTATGACCATAAAAGCACAAAAAAGTATTACAGCACAGTTTATACACATGATTCTTGCAAAGTTAAAGTATGTGTGCATTGCAACATTAAGACAAAAAGGAGTTCTTAATATATAAAAGAGCTAATTCGAAATTCATATTTTTAAAACATTTCAAAAGGTAATTTAAAAAGTGTTAATACATTTTGTTTGCGTTAAAAAACTAAAATTATCCAATCGATCCAGCTTTTAGAATAGATGACCGTACACACCACATAGAAAATAAGTAATGAGTAACTGAGTACACTATGGGCAAACTGGAATCATATTTTAGGATCCCATAGGCCTCCGCGCAATACTTTGTCCCAAGATTCCGACACTCCTGTTGTAACCATCAGTATCTGGCCTTCTTGTATGCTGGGCAGACAAATAAAACATGTTTGTCTGTCTCCAGTTTATCTGTACGGAATGGACAGCCCTGAATCAAAATATTTCCCCATTTACTGTAAATACGTGCAATGGTAGTACGCCGTACCTAAATTGCAGGTACAGTGTTTTTTTTGCAAGGGGGGCCTGTATGACACAAGAACAGATTCCAGTTGGTGTTGGTCTTTTACCTCTAAAAAAAGATAGGGTCAGTGCGCATGTGTCGGAATTGGCCTTTATCTTTTTAAGTTTAAATTCTGTAAAGATCTTTGACAAGGCCTTCTTGGGAGTTGTCATGCTAGTTTCCTCAGCGTTGGCCCATAGATCTCCCATCCTCATAACAGCCATGGTGTTTTTGATATGGACAGCCAGGGGATTTTATCAACTCTCTGCAGATTTACGACTTCTTTTAGCTCTTGTCTGAAGGACTCAAGTTCTGGAGTACTGCAGATATGTCTCCAATAGAGAAGAGGCCTTAGGGCAACTTCCTCCACAATTGGGTTAAACCCAAGGTCCATACGGAGTGGCATTAATGGTGTACTTTTGGGGAGACCTAGAAGCTGCCGAAGAAAAGAGTTCTCATTTTTACATAAATGATCACATGCTCGATGGCCCTAGATTTCTGCCCCATATAAGGCCGCTCCCCTACCTTGGGCCTTATAAATTTCCATTGCTGGACCAACCATTTTATGTGTGCACTGCCCAGACATCTTTGCTATCCCCGCAGCTGTCTGTGCCAGCTTTAAGCTGGCCTTTTTAATTTGTGTGGTCCACTCCAATTTTGTCGGTGAGTGTTAGGCCTAAGTAGTCAAAAACAGACACTTTCTCTAAAGGTTTCCCATCTAGAAGAGGCTTTGGTCGCGTGGTGTTACCTCCATTAAAAACCATAAATTTAGTCTTTAGTGTAATAATTTCCAAACTCCTTTTTCTACAAAATAGACGGAAAATATCCAAGGCCCTCTGTATTCCCATTGGGGACTAGGAGGCAGATGTATCATCCGTTTTTTTCTCGCAAACGCTGCGATTCGCTAAAAAGCAGCGTTTGCGAGAAAAAAAATGGAAAATGTGATGTATCATGGAAATCGCATAGCAAATTTAAGGAATCACAAAATTTGCGATTCCTTAATTTTGCATCAGCATTTAAGGAATCGCAAATTGCGATTCCTTAAATGCTATGTATGAAGCACCCAAGTTGTGCGAATTCCTATTAAGAAATCGCAAATTCCATCAAGTTGTAGTTGTTGGTAATTTGCGATTTCTTTTACAAATGCACTTTTTGGGATTTGTAAATGTGCCATGTGGCGCACATACATGCCCTTAGGGCATGTGTGTGCACCATATGCACACAATTGTAAATTTCAGGGGTGCAGCAGGGTGTCCTTTGGACACCCCTGAACCCTTGAAATTATTCTCAATTTGTGAATAAGAAATTGCGAATCGCAAATTGAGAATAACATCCCATTCCTTCCTATGGGCTTCCTGGCCCATAGAAATGAATGGGAAAGTATTTCTTAATTGCGAATTCGCAATTTGTGAATTTGCAATTAAGGAATATCAAGAAATTGCTAAAAAAGTGTGATTTTTTTTTGTTGTCACATACCATTTGCGATTCTCAAATAGCGTTTCTCAAAAAATCGCTATTTGAGAATCGCAAATAGGTATCTTGATACATCTGCCCCTTGGATAGTAAGAGGGTACATCGGCGAACATCAGGGTCGGGACCCTGTTGTTTGCAAGCCTAGGGGCATCCATGTCCTTCCCAGAATTCAGAGCCTCCCCAGACCATTAATAAGTAAACAAACGAGGGTCAGGCCAGTACACATTATTGCCTTACCCGTCTGTTTATTGGAATGGGGTCGGTAAGCTCACCATTTTTACCATACCTAACTTGGGCATAGTTGTTTTCATGGAGCCGTTTCACCTGATAACAGAGGTAGGGGGGATCCCCAAGTCTAAAAAAAATGGACTACAGTTTATCCCTAGGGACTAGGTCGAAGGCCGATTTTAGGTCCACAAATATCAGATAGAGGCTGCCTCCCTCGTGTAGTCCTGATTTTATACTGGGATAAATAGGACTACATGTCCCAGAATGCAAATTTTAACCCTGGACTGTATCAGTAATACACGTTTCATTGAGAAACGTGAGAGCTCTGAATAAGCAGAATCAAACAATTGCTTAAACAGATTAATAATATGCACTTTCCTGTATTTATTGCATGCAGATCTTCAGGAAAACCAACCCTTGTGAGCATCAAAGCTTGCTAGTGGCTCATTGGCTCTGCGTGCCTTCTAGCCGGATGCACAAAGTCAGACGTACAGAGTGGGGTTGAGCTGGCTTGGAAAAGTGCCTTTCCCCCTCCATCTATAACCTTGCGCAGTCTGCATGAGCATCTAGCTATCTAGGGACCCTGGTGGAGGGATGTACCACGGCACACTCGGAGGGGGAAGTTATCTTCACCAGCCTCCCGCAGTCAGCCGCAGTCTCCCACCAACCGCGGGCTGACCACCAGCGAGAACGGGCACCGGAATGGCGTAGTCAGGAACGAGGAGCGTCAAACCCACCATCCGGCTGGGGCTTCTTCTGGAACCTCCGAGGAAAGGACCTACAAGCACCATGCTGGCGCTTAAACGAGGACTGCTGAAATCTGGAAGGCTGGCGAAAGGACCGGGCATTCGAGAAGGAGGACCCCTTATGAGAAGGAGTATGACGGAATGATAATGAATGCTTCCTCTCCTTGAAGACCTTATGGAGCTTGTCCTCCAGGGCGTCCCCAAAAAGATGAGTACCAGAAAACGGCAACCTCAAGGCCATAGTTTGCTGCGCAGCATCCGTCTTCCATCCCCGCAGAAGTAAGTTCCGACGGGCAGCAACAGAGGAACCACAAGACAGAGCTGAAACCCTGACCGAGTCAAAGGCAATGTCCGAAAGGAACTCCGATTGACGTTCAATAGATTCCAGCAACTCCGGACAAGTGCCCCCCTCCTGCATAGTAGAAAACAAAGTCTTGAAGTCAGCCAGCAAAGACTGCGCAACATACGCACCATACACCCCGACCTAAGAGCCAGGTGAGAGCCAGCATAGGACTTCTTCAGAGCAGAGTCCATCTTTTCATCAAACCCATCCTTCAGGATATTATCATCCGCCATGGAGGGCCGACCCACCAGAGAAGCAACAATAGAGTCCACCTGCACCGAATCAGGCAGGGCAACCTCCATATCCTGCAAAGGATAAAGTTTAGTCATAAATCTGGGCATAGAAATATGGTCCGGGTCCTTCCATTCCTTAAGGAGGACATCCATGACAAAGGGGTGGATGGGCATGGAAGAAGACACAGCCTTCCGAAACTGCGGCAGAACAGTGTCCTGGGAGGAGCCTGGCACAGAGACCTCAGGGAAGCCCATATTCTCCCTAACATGACAAAGAATATCAGGCATCAGGTCCTTGGCAATGTACTTGCCCTGCAGATCCACCGCGAACAAAGTTGACTCATCCGAGGAAGCAGAGGAAGAAATATCCGAATACAGGGGAGCAGCAGCCTCAGAGCGACCCCCAGCACCCTTACTGGAAGCCTTGAGTTCAGATAGCGTCTCCAAAATCAGGCGCTTCAGACGCTTAGAGTCACCCAAACTGGCACTCCGAGCAGTAGGGGCAGAATCCCCATTATCCATGGAGGAAGATAAAGACCAAACAGGAGAGACATGCTTTCTCTTCCCGTGGTGTTTCCCCATAGCAAAGCAGCACAGCAAACCAGCCAACAGAGCAGACTCGAGACACCCAGTATCACCACAAGCAGCAGAAAGGAATGACAGAACAGCAGAATCCCGCCAAATAAATTCAATGAAACACTCACCCATCAGCTGAACCACAGAGAAGAACTGACGAGGAGGAAGGAGGGGGAAGGAGGAGCTGAGCCTCGGTCAGCGAAGGAATCATCCAAAGGAACGATGACATCACCCCCTTGCAGCCAAACAGGATCGAAAGACAAGCAGCCTGGAGCCCACCCAGGCGCCTGCACAGGCCAATATGGAGCAGAATATCCAACCGGCCTCCTGGCCGCCGTCCGACACGACATGAGGCTCCAGCCCCCACCGCCAGGGCGAAAACCCCCGCACACTGCCGAGACTTCTGAAACGGGCTCCCAGGCAGAATCAGCCCCCCCCCCCCCTCCAGGGGCGAGCGTACACAGCTGAGAAAACAACTGAAACATGCGGCCGGTAAGAGTGCGTCAGCGGGAGCGAGCCTCCGGAGATGGACTGCGGGGGCGGGGCTCCGGCAAACAGCAACCCGGCAATCCCGGAAATGGCCGGAGTGCGAGGAGCCGCGGCGCACCCCGAAACCCAAGGCACAGGGCACAAGAAAGAACGGGAGCTCCAACCGGTAGCCGAGTCCAAAGACAGACGTGCAAAGACACCCCCGAAGTGGAAAGTCCGAACATCAGCAACTACTAGAAGAAATCCCCGGGGACCCAAGAGGCCCCGCAACCCAGGTCCCCAGCAATCCAGGAAACACAGGAAGACCAGCAGCCCGGTTTCCACATCCCACGGAGGTCCATGAGCACCCCCAATGCCCAGCAAAGGAGGAAACCACAGGACAGGCGAAGCAGGTAAGTGCCCGGCACCCACCCAAGCGTCCCCCATCAGAATTCCATCCGACAGGAAACCAAGCAGGATTTGCTTCTGGTGGTGAGGTGTGTTATAGCACCTGACAGGAGGGTGGTGGAGTCTAAAAGCGTTTCCTGTTTTGTTTCCTGTCGTATGGAATACCTCATGTGTAATGACTGGGTCGAGGACGAGGGACGTAGAGGTAATACACCTTCACGAGGAAAACAACTTGGCTAACCAGCACAACGCCTGTTTAATGCCATTGCATCTTGCTGCATGGGTCTACTCCCTTGTGTGCTGTTTCTGGCTTTAAGTACTACAGAGGAAATAACAGCATAATGGCATAGTCATTTATATAGATCCTTGAAGTAATGTTCTTTTTAATGCCATTGTTCAGAGAGGTTTGGAACATTATGGCATTCCCGAGGCTTCAGTCATGGTCCCTCCTCCTCCGGTCCTTCCCGTCCTCTCCTTTTCATTATTCCTTCTTTTCTTAAAATACTTCTTTCTTTCTCTTCTCCCCCCCTTCATTTCTTTGTTCTCCCGTCTTTTCTTTCCTTTTCACCCCTTCCCATATTGGTATGGCGTACTGTAGTAACTGTTCAACTGCTAAAAGTAAGATTTGTTATTTACAGCGCTTAGAGGTGACAAGTTTGCGGTAGTGAGCGCTGCATTCAAGACGCAATGCATGTTATGACGGCCTAATACAAAGAACCTCTCGGCAGGACATTCTGAAACTTATTTTATATCATGCATACTCTTCCCACTAATGAGATGCGAATCGTGTCTGTTTTGTAAGCTGTCATAGTAGACACACAGGGATGTAGTACTGGGGCATTTGGTACAAATGCGTTCCCTTTATAAATTAAAACTATTAATTAGTGTGCTCTTTTAGAAAATGGGAAGAAATTAAACAGAGCGATTCCACAGCAGTATTTATTCTGAACACTGGAGGGCAGCGTAGGATTTGCCATAGAAGCAAAAGCGGACTTCTGCGACAAACATCTGCGTGTACATACTGTACTCCTTGGCGGAGCAACAAGTTCATTGAAACGCAGACGTAAGGGGATAAGAACTAGGACTATATAATGACACAAAATAGCAAAGCTATATGTTTTTGTATGTGTACAAGATAGCAAAAATCACTCAGCCATGGAAGTAGAACCGACAAGAAAGTGTAAGGGGGATGCTGGGACGGAAAGGGTGCTTTGCATAATTCTTCAAGCTTGGTACTTAATTTGAGCCGGTGGGGCCCACCTCTACTCATATTTGGGTCCGCAACTTATTTTTTAGCATCACTCGTTTGCCGAGACAAGAGAGGGAAACACACACAAACGAGACAGACGGAGGAAGCGAAAGACAGAAAACCCGTCGTGGACAGAGACGTTTTAAGGCACGGGCAAAGTCAAGTCAAGTCAAGTCAAGTCAGATCATTTATATAGCGCGCTACATACCCAGAGGGTCTCAAGGCGCTTGAAGAAGGGTGGGGAATTACTTGTCAAATATCCACGTTTTAAGTTGCTTTCTGAATGCTAGGTGGTTCTGAGTAAGGCGAAGGTGAGTGGGAAGTGAGTTCCAGGTCTTAGCTGACAGGTAGGAGAAGGATCTACCTCCCATGGTGGTTTTGTTGATGCGAGGTACAGTGGCAAGGGCTTGGTTGGAGGATCGTAGCTGGCGGGAGGGGGTGTAGAAGGACAGTCGTGTGTTGAGGCATTCGGGTCCGATTTCGTAGAGTGATTTGTGTGCGTGGGTTAGGAGCCGGAAAGTGATCCTCTTATTGACGGGGAGCCAGTGGAGGTTTTTCAGGTGACCAGAGATGTGTTCTTTACGCGGGATGTCTAATATGAGCCTGGCTGAGGCGTTCTGGATGCGTTGGAGTTTATTCTGGAGTTTTGCGGTGGTACCGGCGTAGAGGGTGTTTCCGTAGTCCAGTCGGCTCGTGACCAGAGCGTGGGTGACTGTTTTTCTAGTTTCGGTGGGGATCCAGCGAAATGTTTTTTTGAGCATGCGAAGAATGTTGAAGCAAGATGAAGAAACGGCGTTGACTTGTCTGTTCATCGAGAGTGAGGAATGCAGGATGACGCCCAGGTTCCGTGCGTGGTTCGTCGGGATGGGTGCTTTTCCGAGGGCCTCTGGCCACCAGGAGTCGTCCCAGGCGGCGGGGGAGGTGCCTAGGATGAGGACTTCAGTTTTGTCTGAGTTCAGTTTCAGACGGCTGTGCTTCATCCATTCGGCTACTTCTTTCATTCCTTCATGCAGGTTGGTTTTGGCAGTGTTAGGGTCTCTGGTGAGTGATAGGATCAGTTGAGTGTCGTCAGCGTAGGAGATGATGTTGAGGTTGTGTTGGCGAGCGATGGCCGCAAGGGGGCTCATGTATACGTTGAAGAGGGTGGGGCTGAGTGACGATCCTTGTGGTACGCCGCAGATGACTTCAGTGGCCTCTGACTTGAATGGTGGGAGGCGGACTCTCTGGGTTCTTCCGGTGAGGAACGAGGTGATCCATTCCAGTGCTTTTCCTTGGATTCCGACGTTTCTGAGGCGTTGTAAAAGGGTGCTATGACAGACCGTGTCGAAGGCTGCGGAGAGGTCGAGGAGGATGAGGGCGACTGTGTCACCATTGTCCAGTAGAGTTCGAATGTCGTCTGTTGCTGCGATGAGGGCGGTTTCAGTGCTGTGCTTGGCTCGGAAGCCGGATTGTGAGGAGTCGAGGGATTTGTTGGTTTCGAGGAATGCAGCGAGCTGGTTGTTGACCGCTTTCTCGATGACTTTGGCCGGGAATGGAAGGAGTGAGATAGGGCGGTAGTTTTTGAGTTCGGTGGGGTCAGCTGTGGGTTTCTTCAGGAGGGCGCTGAGTTTGGCGTGTTTCCAGCTTTCCGGGAAGGTAGCGGAGTTGAGGGAGCAGTTGACGACGTCTCGGAGGTGCGGTGCTATAGTGGAGTCTGCTTTGTTAAAGATGTGTTGAGGGCATGGGTCTGTGGGGGATCCTGAGTGGATAGAGTTCATCAGACGGATGGTGTCCTCAGTGGAGATTGGCTTCCAGTCATTGAGGATGTTCAGGGGGGGTGGGGGTCCAGCAGGGGGTTGGGTGGGTTGGTCTTCGGGTCGGTTGTTGAAGCTGTTGTGGATGTCTGCAATTTTGTTGTGGAAGAATGAGGCTAGGGAGTCACAGAGGGCTTGAGAGGGGGTGATGTCGTTGGAGTTGGCAGAGGGGTTGGTAAATTCCTTGACGATGTTGAATAATTCCTTGCTGTTGTGGGCGTTGTTATCTAGTCGGTCCTTAAAAGCGGCTTTCTTGGCATTCCGGATCAGTTGGTGGTGTAATCGGGTGGCGTTTTTGAAGGCGTCCTTGGTGCTGGTGGTTGGGTCTTTTTTCCAGGCCTTCTCAAGGGATCGACAGAGTTTCTTGGATTTCTTAAGCTCATCGTTGAACCAGGAGGTCCTCTTGCTGCCTAGTTTGATTTGTCGTTTTTTCAGTGGTGCTAGGATGTCGGCGCTGTTGGATAACCATTGGGTGAGGTTGGTGGCTGCTTGGTCTGGGTTTGAGGAGTGGGCTGGGGGGTTTTGAAGAAGCGATGAGGAGATCTGGTCGATGGTGACTTTGTTCCAGTTTCTTTGCAGAGTGGGTTGGGGGTGGTTGTTGGATGTGGGCTTGTTGTAGGTAAAGTGAACGCAGCTGTGGTCAGTCCAAAGGAGAGCTGTGGTGTGGCTGAAGGAGACATGCTTGCTGGAGGTGAAGATAGGGTCGAGTGTGTGACCTGCGATGTGGGTGGGGGTAGTGACAAGTTGTTTGAGTCCATTTATTTCCCTTTAATTTATTTTTATTGTGGGTGATATGTGGGAGTCTGTTACAGACATTTTTGCAGTGAAATGTTGTGTTAATGCAGAGGTCTTCAAACATTTTGACACCGAGACCCCTTGTCAAAATTCTTTAGGTGTACGGACCCCCACCTGACAAAAAATTCTAGAACCTGGTATTCCTCATCATTAACAACCATAAACGCCCCCAATTCCCACAGCAAATCCTTTTTACGATGGGGAATTAATATTATTAAGCATTGTTTAGCCAACCAAAGGTCAGTGAGCGTGGGGGCGTGGTCAGAGATATAACTAAAAACAAAGGGCATGAGGAATTGGTGTAGGGCAGTGCCGCAAGTCTTCTTCCTGTGCTGCCATACACCAATGTGAAAGGGCAGGAATGCACCATATTTTTATTCCTGTCCTTTCCCACTGCGTTGGCGCACAAATTGCTGCCTAGCACCAACATAGGCAGGATTGTTTTTGTGCAGGAAGTAGTACCTTCCTGCCACCCCAGTTTATACCCAGCCATATGCAAATCAGTCTTGATCCTGTTCCTCATGGGAACAGTCCAGCCCGAACTGGCAAACCAAGTTCTGCCTTGACCTGAAACAAGCATTCTGGGACTGTTTTGGGGTATTACCCCTCCTCAGCCATACTAGCCATAATTCAGTGGCACAATGAGCAAGGAACCCATGTCTGGGCATACCCATCCCACTGAGGGCAAAAAGTGTTACGTAAGCAAATGATGGACGAAATGCTGAATTAATTATGTATTCACCCAGAATCAAGAGATGGTGGAAAGGGGTGAACCCGTACAGAGCACAGTGCACATATGAATGCCCTTGTACCACCAATGTAATGACCTCATGACTCTAAATAATGCAAATCAATGCTTCACACTGTTTTGCGTTATTTGTAAGGGACTTTCCAAAGCAAAACAAGTTTTGCACTGGAAAGTAAATTGACAAAAAAACATTTTGTGCTAGTTAGCTTACTTTCATGATGCTAACCCAGCACAAAATATTTGAAAAACTACCCAACAGTTAAAATGCGACCGTTGGTATTCCAAAGTGACAATAAAAGCAAATTAAAAGACACACATTTACTGGAATTTAAGAAGGTGGTTACTACTGGTTTGATTTATCTCTAATAGATTGGCATGGGTAGTGTATTGAAAAAATGTAGTAGCCACTTGTGGAGGAGCTCTTTTCAGGCAGAAAATAACTGAATGATCACAAGTGTGTGTATTGAACAAGTTAAAAGGGGCAAATATCCATGTCCTGCGCTCTGTGATTAAAGTCGTACAAGTACAAATGATATGCATCAAGGTTTCAGATTCACATTTGTCAGCTGAATATTTTTGTGGACGAATCTGTTTATATTATTGATAACAAGTGAAGCACAACTTCACTTTGAATTGTTAAATTATTTTCATGGAAGGAGAATTGGGCCATTTGTTTTAGGTCAGCCTAGGCAGCAGGCATGTGCTGTCTGCAAGACCTACTGTAATCCTAAAAACAACTTTGATCCCGCCTGCTGCTTACCATAGGTTCACTCCAGTGTCACTCTTCTTTCCGGCCTCCTAACTTGTTTGGGCAGACGATACCTCACTTCCGTTCAAAGTTGGGGAGCACCAGCCAAGTACAGTTTCCTTATACTTTCCTTCATTAGCTGTTGTGTAGGGAAACTCTTTTTAATTGTTACTTTCCTCAAATCACTGCTTGTTCTCATTAGCCCGTCCTGCTTTTCATTTGCTTTCGCTGCTTGTTTTCATTAGCCCATCCCACTTTTCATTTGCTTTATCAATCATTGGATGTGCATAGAGCCCATCCCACTTTTCATTTGTCTTTTGAGATAGAGCGATTATCATGAAGGGATTCGAGCACTTTATTTGGGCACCAGTTACAACATACAATAACATATTACTTTTTTGGGTAGGCATGGGAAGATTAAGTGATTATCCCAGAATCACAGGATGTTGAACCAACGTCGAGACTCAAACCTGGTTCCCCAGTTCCAAAGAAGGTAGCTCTGGCCATCTCTGAGACATTTCCAAGCCATTACACTCTTACTCCGAGCCTTGCTTTCTTCAACTGTCTCACAGAGGGTGCTTTAAGTCCATCATGCAGAGGTGTAGCAAGGATGCATGTGCCTTCTGGGGGAGGTGCCCATCTCTAAACCTGTGCTTACCTCCAGCACTTAAAATTGTAGGGGAAGGCTGCTGATGTGTGCAGGAAGAATCTTTCTAGAGGGCTCTTGCTATATGTTTGCAAGTGGTATAATGAGTGGGTGGACTTTAAAATGTACCATCTTGTAAGTGCTATACTTCTGAGTGTTATGCCCCACCAAGGTATTGCGTTAACTACAGAGAAACTGCATAAAATCCAGTGGGTAAGCTATTGTGCCTCTAAATGCTTTACTTTAGTTTTTGTACAGCATATAGTGCTGGAGTTGTTTGGTAACATTGTGTCCACTGTATTCCCACCAGTCACAGTCCAATACAATTGGGGCGAGTCAAAAGATGTTACCGTAACTACACCTTGCAAACCCCCTTCAACGTGGCCCCTCTCTCACAGGAACTGCAGTCTATGGCTGCTGGAGGTGTCTATTTCGAAGCCCCTAGCCGGACAGCCTAAGCGCGACTGACTTGTTTTTATTGTTGCTGGAGCTTTTTTAAACTTTGTAATCAATGTATTTTTGCGACTGCATGTAGGTTTTTGAATCTGAATCTGTGCTTTTTTGGAACATTATTTATGTGTAATGAACCCTCAAGCAGCTGCGCTGATTACTTACATGCCTGTCACCATCCACATAGTGTCACCACAACCCTTATGGAAAATCACTTCCTCTATTTTTTATTATCGACAGCGCAAACGATTCGAAGGTATTGGAGCACTTTATTTGAGCACCAGTTAGATTACACAATGACACATGCATTTTTTTTGTAGGCATGTGGAGATTAAGTGATATGCCCAGAATCACAGGATGTTGAGTCGATGCCGAGACTCAAAACTGGTTCCACAGCTCCAAAGTTGACACATACAAGCCATTACACTCTTACTCCGGGCCTTACTTTCTTTAGCTGTCTGATGGAGGGCACTTTAAGCGCAGCCAGGTAAAGCCACGTAAAGCACCTGGATGAGAGGAGGTGGTGATTCGCCTGGAGTGAGGATGACTGGAGGGAGTTCACAGCCACGTAACTCTGTGTCTTTGCTGAGGCTCTTCTTCACCCTTGGCATCTGCGGTCACGAGCCGGGATGCCGTCTGACTTGGATTGCTGACACTCGGGAATTGATGGTTGCACTGGAAAGAGTAGGGACGCAGTTCATGCTTGGAGGGGCTCACAATTAGTTATTCCACTGAGCTGTCTTTAGGGGCGTTGCTCCACCTTGGTGGCTGTCTTGTGTCTGCAGTTGCACTCTTATCTTTTAGTGGTGCTGTTAGAACTGGGGGCCGCTAGTTGGCTGAGGTAGGGACCTTAGGCCAAATAGGCACCCTTGCTTCCACGTCAGGGAAAGGAAGGACACCTTCTCATATAGCCCCTGCTCACCCCCTCGGTAGCTTGGCACGAGCAGCCAGGCTTATCTTCAAGGCAAGTGTGTAAAGCATTTCCAACCACGCTCTCAGTAACCCAATGATGCCACCACAAATGGACTCCACACGAGTTTCATAAAAACAAGTATACATTTATATAAAAAGATGTACGATGAGACCACAAAATTTAAATCAAACATATGGGTATTTGTAATATTCCTCCTGGACGGTTATTAGGCCAGCCAGCCCTTGTAGGTTCTGGCGATATTAATGAGCAATTCTAGATGTTCTACATGTTCCACTGCAGTCCTAATGCAATGCTATGCAATTCGTAATGCAAGAATCAGGCACTTCGCAATGTAAAAATAATGCAGGTCGTTATCCAACAATCAAGCAGTTCGTAATTCCAAAATAATGCAACGCGTAATGCAACAATCAGGCAGTTCGTTATGCAAATGAATGCAATGCGTAATGCAACAATCAGGTAGTTCTTTATGCAAAAATAGTTCAATGCGTAATGCAACAATCAGGCAGTTCAGAATACAGAAATAATGCAATGCGTAATGAAACAATCGGGCAGGTCGTAATGCAGAACTAATGCAATGTGTAATGCAACAATCAGGTAGGTCATAATGCAGAAATAATGCAATGCGTAATGCAACAATCAGGTAGTTCATACTGCAGAAATAATGCAATGCGTAATACACTCTAGCACCGATCACAGTGCTTTAGACAGTCTCTTCGCCACTCGCGGTCAGTTTCCGCCAACAGATGCCCCCAACACAGGTATGGTGTAAATCAAGGTGCAGCTCCGCACTCCGGCCTCAATACTGCCACTCCTTAGCAAGTACGGGCCGCGATACGAGCTGAAGCAGAGACTTGCGCTGCAAGAATGGGAGTGGCCGAGAGCGACTCCCTCTTGGCCCGCACCCAACCCCAGGCGGCGAACCATGTTACCTGGGGGTTGCGACCTCGCTCTCCTCTCCTCTTCCCACGACTTGGGCCTCCGATGCCACTTTGTGGATTCCAGGCAATAAGACCCAGGCCCTTCCCCAACGGGGTTGGGTTGAGGTCCCACTCTGGCAACGGCGAGCTCGGGCCGGCGGCACAGCTCCTCTGGGGATGCCGGTCCAGGCTGCTGGTGATGACGAAAATCTCAGCCTGCAACTGGGAAAACGCACACAGCGTCGCTGAGACTCACTTTAGCTTCGGGTGTGCACGATTACAGGGCAATCCTCACATCGGTCTCAGGCTGCAAGGAGCATATGCAGACAATGTCGCTGAGACTCACTTGAGTTCCGGGTGTGCATGATAGCAGGGCAATCCTCATGAAGGTCTCAGGCTGCACAAAGCACAAGCACACAGCGTCGCTGAGACTCGCTTGGACTCAAGGTGCCCATGATCACAGGGCAATTCTTACGAGGGTCTCAGGCTTCAAAAAGCATTCGCACACAGCGTCCCTGAGACACAGTTGGAAACATTTGTGTTCCTGAGTTTCCACAACAGGGAGCCAGCTCTCCTCAGGCCCTTGGTGAAAAGTTACTTCAGGACAGAGCACACAGCAAAGTCCTTTCGAGCAGGGGGACACAGCACACAGCAGGGCCCCTTAGCCTCTCCTTGGTTAAAGCTGCAAACTGTAGGCCAGCCCCAGAACACACAGCAAGGGTCAGTCCTTTCCTTCAGTCTCTTCAGCTGTGTCTTCCTTGGCAGAGGTTCCTCTTGACCACGAAGTAATTTCAATCTTTTTCAGTCTTGATCAATCCAATTCCAATGTTCAGGGGCTTCAGCTCTCATAGTTATACCCCTAAATGTATTTGAAGTCTTTGCGTTGAGGGGGGCACTGACCCCTGTCCAAATCAGTTCTGGGTGTCTCGCTGCCACTGACACCTTCTTCCTTTGATTAGTGGGGGTCTGGATCCTTAATCACTCAGCAGGAGATGGAGCCATTGTTTTATGGGAGCTACCCAGGCCTCTTCGCCTCCAGGGGCTACTCCTTCCCCCTACACTCCAGATGTAGATCATCCTGTTGCTGTCTCACCTCCTCCCCTGGCTCAAGACATTCCCCAGATCGTATCACTTTCAGATCCAGACAGGCAATCCACAACCAGGCAGAGACACACAGAAATGTTAGAGCACAAAACGCAGCCACTTCTTAAAGAGTGGTTTCTAAACACAATGCAAAAACCACCTTCACAAAAAGATGTGTTATTGAATTGTGAGTTCAGGCACACTAAACCTCACCTCTCCATCCTATGCCTTTGGGAAGATAGGCTGGAAAACATATTACACAGCCTCCCCATTCTGTCCTATGGGCAAGGTAGCCTTTCAACAGTGAAAAATTAAATGGAGAGTATTTCACTGTCAGTACATGGTACACACCTCAGTATATGTCCTACATTTCACATACACTGCAACCTGCCCAGGGGGTACTTTGGACCTACCATAGGGGTGTCCGATGTGCATAGAAAGGGAAAGGTAAGGCCTGGCAAGTGGGTGCACTTGTCAGGACAACATGACAGTTTAACAAACTGCGTGCAGGCACTGCAGTGGCAGGTTTGAGTTCTATCTTTAAGGCTACTTGTGTGGGTAGAACAATTAGTGCTGCCGGCCACTAGTAGCATTTGCATTACCAGCCCTGGCACACATAGTGCACTTTACAGGCACAGGGAGAGCAAGTTCGGAATCGGTACCTGACCACCTTATTTTAAAACAATTTGTTTTACCTAAAATCTGTTACCTGTAACTGGACAGAATTGTCTTTTTAAAAATTTGCACTGGGCGCATTGGCCCGATTTAGCGGCGCCGCACTTTCACAATTGTTATTACCACTCACCCATTGTCCTCCTGCACCCTTGGACACCCAGGCTCCCAGCGCCTCCCCGGTCCACCACGGGAGTTTCCCGATTGTTGTGGAGGGAGGAGTGGAGCGCGGAGCACTTCCGGGCAAGAGGGGAGGAGGGGCGGACCTTCTCTGACAGCGCTCTACAAAACCAGCTACTCTGCTATCACACAGCGGAGGCAGGCACAGGGAGAGCAAGTTCGGAATCGGTACCTGACCACCTTATTTTGAAACAATTTGTTTTACCTAAAATCTGTTACCTGTAACTGGACAAAACTGTCTTTTTAAAAATTGCACTTGGCGCTTTAGCCCGATTTAGCGGCGGCGCACTTTCACAATTGTTATTACCACTCACCCATTGTCCTCCTGCACCCTTGGACACCCAGGCTCCCCGGTCCACCACGGGAGTTTCCCGATTGTTGGGGAGGGAGGAGCGGAGCGCGGAGAACTTCCGGGCAAGAGGGGAGGAGGGGGCGGACCTTCTCTGACAGCGCTCTACAAAACCGGCTACTCTGCGATCACACAGCGGAGGCAGGCACAGGGAGAGCAAGTTCGGAATCGGTACCTGACCACCTTATTTTAAAACAATTTGTTTTACCTAAAATCTGTTACCTGTAACTGGACAGAATTGTCTTTTTAAAAATTGCACTGGGCGCTTTAGCCCGATTTAGCGGCTGCGCACTTTCACAATTGTTATTACCACTCACCCATTGTCCTCCTGCACCCTTGGACACCCAGGCTCCCCGCGCCTCCCCGGTCCACCACAGGAGTTTCCCGATTGTTGTGGAGGGAGGAGTGGAGCGCGGAGCACTTCCGGGCAAGAGGGGAGGAGGGGGCGGACCTTCTCTGACTTCGCTCTACAAAACCAGCTACTCTGCCATCACACAGCGGAGGCAGGCACAGGGAGAGCAAGTTCGGAATCGGTACCTGACCACCTTATTTTGAAACAATTTGTTTTACCTAAAATCTGTTACCTGTAACTGGACAGAATTGTCTTTTTAAAAATTGCACTGGGCGCTTTGGCCCGATTTAGCGGCGGCGCACTTTCACAATTGTTATTACCACTCACCCATTGTCCTCCTGCACCCTTGGACACCCAGGCTCCCCGCGCCTCCCCGGTCCAATACGGGAGTTTCCCGATTGTTGGGGAGGGAGGAACGGAGCGCGGAGCACTTCCGGGCAAGAGGGGAGGAGGGGGCGGACCTTCTCTGACAGCGCTCTACAAAACCGGCTACTCTGCAATCACACAGCGGAGGCAGGCACAGGGAGAGCAAGTTCGGAATCGGTACCTGACCACCTAATTTTAAAACAATTTGTTTTACCTAAAATCTGTTACCTGTAACTGGACAGAATTGTCTTTTTAAAAATTTGCACTTGGCGCATTGGCCCGATTTAGCGGCGCCGCACTTTCACAATTGTTATTACCACTCACCCATTGTCCTCCTGCACCCTTGGACACCCAGGCTCCCCGCGCCTCCCCGGTCCACCACGGGAGTTTCCCGATTGTTGTGGAGGGAGGAGTGGAGCGCGGAGCACTTCCGGGCAAGAGGGGAGGAGGGGCGGACCTTCTCTGACAGCGCTCTACAAAACCAGCTACTCTGCCATCACACAGCGGAGGCAGGCACAGGGAGAGCAAGTTCGGAATCAGTACCTGACCACCTTATTTTGAAACAATTTGTTTTACCTAAAATCTGTTACCTGTAACTGGACAGAACTGTCTTTTTAAAAATTGCACTGGGCGCTTTGGCCCGATTTAGCGGCGGCGCACTTTCACAATTGTTATTACCACTCACCCATTGTCCTCCCGCACCCTTGGACACCCAGGCTCCCCGGTCCACCACGGGAGTTTCCCGATTGTTGGGGAGGGAGGAGCGGAGCGCGGAGAACTTCCGGGCAAGAGGGGAGGAGGGGGCGGACCTTCTCTGACAGCGCTCTACAAAACCGGCTACTCTGCGATCACACAGCGGAGGCAGGCACAGGGAGAGCAAGTTCGGAATCGGTACCTGACCACCTTATTTTAAAACAATTTGTTTTACCTAAAATCTGTTACCTGTAACTGGACAGAATTGTCTTTTTAAAAATTGCACTGGGCGCTTTGGCCCGATTTAGCGGCGGCGCACTTTCACAATTGTTATTACCACTCACCCATTGTCCTCCTGCACCCTTGG
Organism: Lissotriton vulgaris; assembly: GCF_964263255.1. Taxonomy (NCBI): domain Eukaryota; kingdom Metazoa; phylum Chordata; class Amphibia; order Caudata; family Salamandridae; genus Lissotriton; species Lissotriton vulgaris. Next base: position 1,645,327 of record NW_028242798.1, on the reverse strand, counting down.
ACACCCAGGCTCCCCGCGCCTCCCCGGTCCACCACGGGAGTTTCCCGATTGTTGTGGAGGGAGGAGCGGAGCGCGGAGCACTTCCGGGCAAGAGGGGAGGAGGGGGTGTACCTTCTCTGGCAACACCCCATTTAACCCGATGATCTTTACAACGCGCAGCGGACGCGCGCAGCGGGCGCGCCAATGGCGCGCCGAAGGCGCCCCAAAGGCAAGCCCGTCCGCGGCCGGCCTGGGACAGGGGCTATACACCCTGGTCCAGCGAAAACTCTGATACGGGTAAAATACTCCAAAGAGGCCTTATTAAGCTGGAACCATTCGAGTGACATGGAATGCAGACATACCCTGAAACTTGATTTAGGGGAAACCACATGCAGGCACTGCTATACCTCTTTCAACTGCCAAGCACACCCCACGGCCAAACCAAAAATACAGTTAGCACTTCTAAACTGCAGATCTATGGCCAAACACAAGTATGAAATCCACGACCTACTAGAAGAGAGTAAACTGGATGCCTTGTTTCTGACCGAAACGTGGCTTAATGACGCCTCAACACCCGATGTGATAGACGCCATCTCAAATGGCTATGACATAGTCAGGCAAGACAGGATAGATCAGAGAGGAGGGGGAATCGCCATAATCCATAAGGAGACTATAAAAAGTGAAATCCAACAAACTGAACTAGAGAGTTGTGAGGCCCTCTTCTTTACGCTAACAATAACTGATGACACAATTATCACAGGGTTCCTCATCTACCGTCCACCAGGACTAGCTACTACTTTCTCAACCAGTCTGGGGGATAAAGTTGTACACCCAGCACTGAGATATAGTAAATTTTTCGTGCTAGGGGACCTAAATATGCACTTTGACAAAGTAGATGATAAAGACAGTAATACAATCTGTAAAGACCTTCTCGCATTAAAACTGACACAGAAGGGAAAATCCCAAACTCACCAAGGGGGTCATATCCTAGACCCACTTTTTACCAACTACCCTGAGGTGGAAGTGGGAACACCACACCCACTCCCATGGTCGGACCACTACCTAATTCCTTTTACCCTACCGTCCGAGAAAAAGGAAGCACAGGAATGTACCAAACCCATTACTACCATAAAATGGGCAAAATTTAACTCTACCTCTTTTTCGAGTACTCTCATGAAACAGAAGCCCATACTAGACCAGGATATAAACCTAGCTAATAACCAGCTAGAGAGCTGGATTACAAACGCCCTCGATGAAGTAGCACCCTGGAGCACGAGAGTCCCAAAAAGGCCTAAAATAACCGCACCTTGGTACAATGAAGAACTAAGGACTGCAAGGAAAATATCCAAAAAAGCAGAAAGAACGTGGAGGAAAGATTACTGCGACAAAGCTAAGGAGGAGTACAAAAAAGTTCTTAAAAACTACCACACACTTATAAAAAAAGTTAGACAAGAATTCAACACGCTCAGAATAGAGACTGCGAATAACTCGCACAAAGAGCTGTTCTCCATCCTAAAATCTCTCAAAACACAGAAAGAAAAAAACAGCTGACATTCCAGACACCAAAGAAAGCTGTAATGAGATAGCCGAGTTTTTCTCTAATAAAGTAACAAAAATATACCAAACCTTCCCAGCGGAGGCAAGACTAGGGACTACCAAACAAAATGATACACCTGTAGCACAGATCATTTCCCCTCTAGAGAGCTTTAAGATGCCAGAAAGCCTGGAACTAAATGCCATAATAAAAGGAATAAAATCAGGCTCTCCAAGAGACCCAGCACGACCTGAGAAAATTATAGAAGGGCTGGAAATTATCCAACCCTATATCAAAGAACTCATTGCACACTCTTTCGAAACAGGTGTAGTCCCACTAAAATGGAAGCTAGCAATTGTGAGGCCGCTGAAGAAAAAATCCACCCTTGACTACACTAGGCTGGATAATCTGCGCCCGATCTCACTACTTCCTTTGATGGCAAAAATTGCAGAGAAAATTATCAATAAACAATTAGTGGAGCATATAGACACCAATGATCTACTACACCCTTCGCAGTCAGGATTCAGAACGTCACACTCTACTGAATCGGCACTGCTAATGGCAACGGAGGCCCTGAGGCAGCATGTAGACGAAGGTCAAACAGCCGCACTGATCCTACTAGATCTCAGTGCGGCATTTGACACCGTCTCACATCCTATGCTGCTTCAGAGACTGAAGTCCTGCGGCATCAGAAAGACAGCCCTTAAATGGCTGGCTTCATTTCTAGACGAACGCAGCTTCCAAGTGGCCCAGAAAACACACCTGTCAAATAGCTACCCCTTGCCCCAAGGAGTCCCCCAAGAATCTGTCCTGAGCCCCACACTTTTTAACCTGTATGTGGGACCACTGGCGGAATGTGTGGAGAAGCATGAAGTGGCGATAGTATCCTATGTGGATGACACGCAACTCATTGTTAAACTATCCCAAACCAAAAGTCAGGCAGCTGCCAGCTTTGGTAACTGTCTTAAGGAAGTAGCTGACTGGACGTCAAACCACTGCCTCCGATTAAACGGGGATAAAAAGGAGGTATTAGTTGTAGGAAAGACACCTACCATCTGGTCCTCTGCGTGGTGGCCGGAAGCACTAGGACAAGTCCCAAATCCCAAACAGGAGGTAAAGAACTTAGGCATATGGCTGGACCATAAATTATCCTTCGATAACCAAATACAGAAGGTTACCGGGAAATGCTATGGCATCATGAAAACCCTCAAGAAAGTCATAGACCTACTTCCAGCTCAAACTAGAAAAATCATAGTCCATGCAGTTGTTACTTCACAACTGGACTACGGAAATGTTCTATACCTTGGGGCCTCTAAAACAGGCTTAGCCAAGCTACAACGCGTGCAGAATGCGGCTGTGGGTGCTCAGCCTCCCAAGGAATACGAACACCAGGAAGGCCTTGGAAACACTCCATTGGCTACCGGTAGAGAAAAGAGCCAAATTCAAGGCAATGTACTACTGCCACCGCATATTAGCGCAAAAAAGCCCTATATACCTGCAACCTTTGCTGACAAAATATGCCCCTGGACGTACCCTAAGATCTACTGACCAGGCACTGGTAAAAATACCCAGAATTTTCAAAGCCCGCTCCGGAGCACGCCCCTTCAGTTTCCTGGTGGCAAAAACCTGGAACTCCCTGTCAAGAACCTTAAGAATGGAACCTAACGAAAAAGTGTTCCGCAAACAGCTAAAGACCTGGCTATTCTCCAGCGTATAGAATAAAATACAAGAGTACCCACCTCCTTAAAACCTCTTCTCTATCCATGCCTTAGTGCGGGGACACACCGTTGGTGTAACCATGCGCTCTACAAATGAATAAATATATAAATATAAATATATACTAGGGACTTTACTAGTAAGGCAAACATACCAATCATGGACAACCAATTACCATTACACTTTACACAGGGAGCACTTGCACTTTGACACTAATCAGCAGTGGTGAAGTGCCCAAAGCATCTAAGTTGGCAACACCATGCCAGGAAAAATTTCTAGAGGAAAAGCAAAATGTTGAGGGATCTTTAGCTAAAAGTCCTTGTTCTTATCCCCTTGTTTTTCTCTCTAAAGCACCTGTGTTTGTCCGGTTCTTGAGGGTGACAGGATTGCCACTCTTCTCTTCTTTCATGAGCTGTCATCAGGCCACGTTCACTTCATGTTGCTGTGGTGGCAGCTTGGCACTTGGGGACGTGCAACTCTCCTCCTGCCTGTAATGGGCCGATGTACGACGCAGACTTAAGACAGTATTGGGGCACTCCCTTGATTGTCTCTGCCTATCTGTGGAGTTTTGCTGGTGCATTCGAAATGTAGAGGCTCTCGCTCCTGCACTGTGGGCCTGTCTACTCCTCTCTTTTCTCCAGGGAGGGCTGAGCATGTGCAGGATCTTTTTTGCTGGCACTTGGTGGGCAACCAGCCTTTCACATTATTTGTTTTGTGTCTGTGAGGGTGACCCTGCTCTTCTCACTTGTGGTGGCAGAGGGCCACTCTTTCAGGCATTCTCGGGTATTCTTCTCTGAGGTCCCACTTTGTTAGGCCTTGTGCCAGTCTGTCTCTCCTGTGAGCGACGTCGGGCCTGAGTAGGCAGTTTTTCTTCTACTGGCACAGCACACTCTTGGACCTGGTGACTGCTGTTCCTGGCTCCTTGCAGCATGCTTTGACTGCAGGAGAAGACAGAGGGGTTTGTGGCATTCAGGGTGTTGCCGTCTGATTAGCAGGGCCTTTGAGGAGGTAAGACAGTCTCCTCTGCACAGGGAGACCTACAGTTCCTGTTTTCTTTGTGATAGCATTAGGCACCAGTCCTGGTTGTCCCTGACAGCCTCTGTCTGTATTCCTTCATTTAGCAGTTCAGGGTACATGATGTCCAAGTGCTGTTGATTTGGGGCTGCAATATTTAACTAGGCCACAACAGACTTCCTAGTGCTGCAGGTTTGGTGACCGTTGAGAAGGTAGCATTGCGGGGGAGGCATGTGGCCTTTATTGGGAGCTGGTGGCCGCAGGTGGCTTTAAAGGAAGACTCACCAGCAGGTAGGTTAATTTAATTTAATTTATTTAATTTAATGGCATTTGTTAAGCGCCTGGTTGCACAATCCCACTAAACATCTCTTCAGCTTAGCTCACAGAGGATGAACTCAGGAGTAGGGGAAACAGTATTGATTATGTTTTGGGGAAGAGATGGGTTTTCAGCCTCTGTCTGAACCTTGTTTCAGATGGTTCCATCCTCAATTCGATGGGTAGGTCATTCCAGTCTTTACTGGCAAGGTGTCTAAAGGACCGTCCTCCCATCCTTGCTCTGTGGATCCGCGGAACCACTAATAGCATGCTGCCCATTGACCTAAGATGGCGTGAAGGACGATAGATTGGGAGCAAATCCTGGAGATATGGAGGAGCTTTTTTGTGAGCTATACGATGGGTAATGCACATAGTTTTAAATTTAATTCGTTCCTTTATTGGAAGCCAATGTAGGGAACGTAATGCATGTTTCGCAGATGCCCTCCTGGGGAGGTTCAGGACAAGCCTGGCAGCTGCGTTCTGGACGCGTTGCAGCTGTGCTAGGCCTTTTTTGCTGAGTCCACAGAGTAGGGAGTTCCCATAGTCTAAATGGGAGGTGACCAAGGCATGTACCATTGTTTTCCTGGTGCTGGGGGGCAATAGGTCCAGGATTTTCCTCAGGACCTTCAAAATGCCATAGCATTTACCGGCCACATTACCAACATGATTAGTGTAGGCTAGATTGGAGTCAAGAAGAATGCCAAGGTTTTTAACTGTGTCCACCGGGGCAGGGACAGATCCCAGTTCTATGGGCCACCAGGCAGATGTCCAGATGGAGGGACAGGGACCAACGATAAGAACTTCCGTCTTATTACCATTGAGGCGGAGATAGTTATGCTTCATCCACCCATCAAGTGCCACCAAGCAGGCCGAGAAATTCTCAGCATCCACAACTGGATCACGGGACAAGTTGATCACCAGTTGTGTATCGTCTGCATAGGAGACTATGTCAACACCGTATGACTCCACCAGTTTGGCAAGGCGTTCCATGTACAGATTGAATAACGTGGGGCTCAAAATTGAGCCCTGTGGAACCCCTTGTCTAAGACATCTTATACTGGATTTACATGGTGGACAATGCACTTGAAATCTCCTGTTCTTAAGGAAGGAAGCCAACCACTCATGGGCAGGCCCGGTTATTCCCTTCATACTCAGACGGTCCAGTAATACTGAGTGCGATACGGTGTCAAACGGTGTCACAGCTGACTACCGGATGGCGCTGCAACTCTTTTGCTTTTGCTGGTGAGCAGAACAGCTTTCTTGTAGTTGGGGTTGCATCAGTTGCAGGAGACTCAACTCCTTCTTTTGATGTGCCGTAACAGGTAGGTGTCAGCTGGGCTGCAGTGGGGATGAACTCCGTGCGGCGGTGAAGTGCAACTACCTGGGGCCTAGACGACCTATCTCATGAGCCATGTGGGTGATGAGCGGGCAGGATAAAGTGCACTGCGGCTGGCCCTCCTCTTGCCAAGATGATATTGTCGCTTCCTCCTGTCAGGCGGCAGTGCGGCTGACCGTACACAACGGTCAGCCCCGTTGGGCCTTACCTCATCAATCTTGGCCTCTGGCGTAGCTAGGGGGGTCGAGGGGGGCGGTCCGTTCCGGGCGGCACTATTTTTGAGGCGGCCGACTGGAGGTCCGTTGCGGCCGTGGCGGCCTTTATAATTTATTTGGGAACGAACACAACACAGTTGTCCCCAAATAAATTATAAAGGCGGCCGCGGCCGCAATGGACCTCCAGTGCCGCGGCCGCCCGTGGCCCAGTTTAAATGTGCAAAGGCTAGCTGCGCCGGACTCGAGTGGCATGCGACGCATGTATGCACCTGACCTGACTGGTCCGAGAGTGCTGCCAGCAGCTGCTGGTACCGTTGCCCTGGGCTTCTCCTCAAAGAGCGAACCATTGACGGTGAATGAGACTAGAACTGAGCACCGCCGGGACCGCGCTCATAGCCCATAAAGTGATTAGAGACCCCTCTGCGACTCCTGTAGATTATGTTATCCCGCTTGGTTTGTTGCTGAGCTGGTCAAGCACCTGATACACGTTACCAACCAGTGGAGTGAGGGTGGACCAAGAGTTGTTGGACGGAATGTTTAGAGGAGCTGGAGGTCACTGTAATGTTGTTTTTATTTTATTAGGTTCTCTTCCAACGCAGCTGTTGCGGTAAAAGATTGGTGGTATGAGATATAGGAACGCAGTAAGACGCCTTGTAGGTTAACTTGAGGATCTTTTCAGCTTCACGCAGGAAGGTCTAAGTGCCAAGAGACAGCTCCACCGAACTTCCTGGAGAGTGGTCATGCACACGCCACTTTTCTCTTGTAACACACTGTTTGCTACCTCTCACGTTTTGTTTGCTTTAGGTACTTGCACAAGTGCCACCATTGCCTACGTAACGTTTGTTTTTGTGCTTGAGTGTCTGCCATTTATTGCAGTATTATGCCTCTAATTGTACTTTGTTTTCTCTTTTAACCTGCACACGTCACTTTTTCCTCCTGTATTGCACCGTTTGCTACCTCAGGTATTTTGTTGCTCACAATTGTCACTTTTGCCTCATGTAACTTAATGTTTGCTTTTGTAATTTGCTCACTTGTAATTTTCTCCTCATGTATCATTACTGTTCCTATTGTGAAGCGCTCTGACGCCTTCGGGTAAAGTCTGCGCTATATAAAAACACATAAATAAATAAATAAACTTAATGGTTAATTGTTAGTCTGCTCTCAGCTCGAGTGGCTGAGAGTGACTGCTAAAATGTTACAATTGTTCTGCCCCGGCCAGCGGCCTCATTTCGTACCTGGCTGCATATTTCCTGTGGCGCCGCGCAGCTTTGGCAATAATTAGTCGCCCAGGCGGGGCCTGCCCTCAGAGGTTGCTAATGGCTGTGCACACCATGGGGGGCTCGGACTCCGTGTCAATGCTCCCACAGATTTTTGGGGATCCCACTGTGAATTAAGGCATTCCTGGCAGGCACACGCTCAACTGCAGACCAGAACTTAGTCAGTGACTTGGTTTGCAATGCCAAGGGGCTGCCAGGAGAGACACAGTGGACGGCCCGGGAACTAGAGTCAGCCAGGGCAGCCTGATCAGTTTGCAGGCCGCGGCCGGGCTACAAACCTGAATTGCCGTGGCCCATGGTGTTTTGCCGCCTTTCCTGTAAATATGAGCTCAGCCTGCCTGCCTGCAGCCAGCTCTTGCAGACCAGAGTCACTGCCTGCAGCTCCACAGCCCGGACTGATTCAGGCTCATCTGCGGCCGGCCGGGCCGTGGCACAAGACAGTAAGTACCAGCCACTGTGAGCCGGTATTTGTTTGTAATAGACTTTCAGGCACCTAATGGGAACTAATGAGTAATGTGTATTTTCTTTTTCAGTACCCTTCCTCTAAAGGTTCTAACTCGTGTATAACTAATGAGCACCAGTGAGAGGCTAATCCACCCAATATGCAAGAAAAGTGTCAGAGGAGGTGTTTTGATAAATTATCTAATTGTTTAAATCTCTAATGTAATTTGTAACTTGTATGAGATACGCTGTTAAAGAGCATTTAATTGCCTGGTGATTACATGTTTCACCATTCTTTGGCTGAGGGCCAGATGGGGGCTGCTGAATGGTCCCCGGAAACAATGCAGCCCATTCCGGAAGTGCTTTTCCAGTCGGTTAATCTGAGTCCGGCATAATCTGATGACGGTTTAATTGGCGACATAGCACAAGGGGCGGCAATCTGAGGGATAGCCCCGGGCGCCACAAGCTCTAGCTACGCCCCTGATCTTGGCTCTGCCAGCAGTTGTTCGAGCTGATGCTGTGTGAAGCGTAACCGCTAGGGGCGCTGTGGTCCGCTTCATTAGGCTGTGGGGGTCTTCCCTCATGTTGCAGACTCTTCTGGGGCCTGACAATGCAGGTGCTGGGCCTTACAAATGCAGATGTCTCCCGTCCTGCCATCAACAGCCATCAGCAAGGCCCCACAGTGAGACGCCTTCCATCAATCCACAGCACGTCCTCACATGCACTACACAGTGCCTTGCAGGCGGGTGATGCGCTGCAGCTGTGTTGTGACTGCACTTCTCAATTAGTGGGGCATTCCATACAGGACGGCAATCTCGAGCCGTGTACCCCTCCCTGCAGTCTGAGGCCGCGTACCCCTCACCTGTAGGCAGATGCCCCCTGGCAGCCAGTGCCCATGTCCGCGCACTTCGCCCAGGGTTACAGTTGGCTCTCTGGTCTCGCGTCTTCCTTCCCCTTCACAGCAGACAATGGTGGTGGTGCTAGGGCATAAGCTTTCACCTCTTGTCACGGCTTATGGTCACGGGCACCATGGCTTGGGGGTTCGACATCCTCGTCGCCATTGTAGTGATATGGGCCCGGGCCCACATTCTACTAAACAATGGATTCAGACACCGTGGGCATAGTTGGTTAACTGGTCACAAGCATGTGCACCTGGGTCCTTTTATATGCAGGGCCACGTCACTCGTGATGCCTGTGTTGGATGGGTGTGGAGGTGCAAGTGTGTCCTGCCCTCAAGTGAGTGGCTGGCAAACTAAGTGCCTGCTGAGACACTAGAACGTATCCAGCACGACACTACAACGTTGCAACTTTGCTGGTGTGCAAAATCCTGAATAATTGGACGTAATTAGATTTAGATTGCATGACCAAGTCTCCAGGTCTCTCAGGAGCAAGTTAGTTAAATACCTTGGCTCATTGATTAGCAGCACCATCAGCCTGTCACAACTTGGGTCTGAAGTGACGCCATTTTGAGAACTGGATGGGATATTGAGCCATGCCAAGAGTTCTGTGTTGTTGTTGTAGCTAAGCAGTAGGAAAATAGGTTGCGGCCCAAGGTTTACTATCACATTTCTATAAGGCAGCTGGCATGCCCTCAGAGTCCGGCATCCAATCAGAACTCCTTTTCTTGATACGTTGCCCTTTCCCTTGATCCACATGTTTCAGAGTGCATTCCACCGAAGTAGTAGTCACACTTGGATGTGTATCCACGAGCTCTTTGGAAGGAGTCAGGCAGCCCCAATCAAGTGTGACTATGAGAGCGACCCATGCCTCGTGCGGGGCCTTGGTCCTGCATACTTGGGCCCTTCCTGTTTATTAACTGCCAGCATTTATTTGGATTTTTACGAGAGAAAGCAATGAAGATGCCCAATCAAATTATTTCTTTTTATCACACTTTGTCGCCTCCCAAATAGCTCTTTTGTATCGTTTGAGCAATTCTTTTGAGGTTTGAACTGAGAGTTTTAATTTATCTCTCCTTATTTAAAAATGACCTTTTGCTTTATAGCGTTTTTAAAAAAATGTTATGTTCTTGTTGGGGGTGATTATGTACTTCCCTTTGACAACTCAACGAACACATCAGCTTGCTATAAGGTACTTCTGAATTTATTCCCAGACTATTATGTCTGATTCCAATGAGGACATGGATATTAGATGTGTGGTTAGGTACAATAACTTACAATAATAAGGTGTTCTTGTATAAATAATACATTGTGCTTAATACTGCATTTTTGCCATTACTAAGCGCTTCAAATAAACGCAGCTACAATTACCCAATTTAATGGTACCTGAGTTGATAGGTTGAATCGTGTTTGAGGCGCATTGTTTTCGATTTTATTTCAAAGCAAACAAATGCATATTGCAGACAAACGGCTAACAAGCTGCTGTGTAGTCAAGCTCGTTCATGACGATGGAGTTGACCAAGGAGATGGCAGTTTGGAAAGAGGGGGAGGGGGGGGGGTGCACGTGGGCACAGCCAGGACTGTATTTGGTGGAGCAAGGGGGCCGTATAAGGCCATCCACCTCCCTCCCTCTCCACCTTGCTGATGTCATTCAAATCCACACACATCCGGGGGAGGGGTGGGCGGGGGGTGCAGGCGCCGGGCAAGGACTTCTACTCTCCTCACTCATGGAGTTTGTAGTTAAACCTTTAAGTTCTTCGGTGTTCGCAGTCTAATGGCCGAGATGATGGGTGAAAAAAAGGACACAAGCTTTATTCAGAAGCTGAAGTTTACTCTCAGATATCTTGAAGATGGAAAGATTGAAAGTTTGACAGGCGGTAAGTAGGTATCAAGAGGTCTGTGGAGAGTTGAGCCTGAGAGTGGATGGTCAAAGAATGTCAGATGTCTGTGTGGTCCTTAAACTGGAGGTGGGAGTCGAAGGATAGAAATGTCTGTGTGTCTTCGACCCCGAGCTGATAGTGAATCTGAAGGGGATGTTGCTGAGGGAAATATCTTAAAAGGAATAAGGAGAGACTACAAGACTGAGCCATGGCAGTAAAACACTAACCATGACGCTGCGAGGAGTGTGATGCACGTGATCAGGACACACAGAATGAGAGGCTGAAGAAGTAGGAGTAGAACACAATGTAAGTGATACTGGAAAGCCCCAGGGAGGCCGACATGTTTAGCATACGGAATGGTAGACCGTGCCAAACACCGCTGTGCACTTAGTGAGGATGAGGTTGAAGGGAAGCAGATGATACTCAATGTGTGACTAGATTAGGTGACGTTGGGGTGTGCTGGTTGAGCCTCTGAACAATAAGAACACTGAATCTGAAGATGACGGGGTCTGCTTTTCTTCAATGGGAAATCCATTGCTATTCATCCCGAAATCAAGCTATAAGTGTACACTGGAGGTACCCAGCTGTCAGTCAAGAACTCCTGGGAACTCGCCAGTACTCTGGAAGTCGCTTCCCTGAAGTTCAGACCAGTGCAGTACGTAATTCAGAGGGTCTATCTATTTTGAAGATGGCAGCATTACGCATCTCTGTATCTTTGGATTGGTTGTCAGCCAAACCAGGGCCAAATGTTTCCTCACAAACTCCTCATACGGTACATGCAACATGACCACTGGTCTCCACTCTCAGTTTAGCAAAGTCACATGGAGACGGGCTACTTTGCAAGACCCATTCTACCAATCATAGTTTACCGGTGAAAACTGGGCCAAAAAAGAAATGCCAGCAATATTAATTTTTTTATTAATATTATTTTAATATTACCAGCAATTGTTAGATTAGAGTTGCTGCTAGTGTGGGGGCTGCCAGAGACCACGTGGAAGGATGTTATAACCGTTGATTAGTAGCCCTGTAACCAAGGAGCGCAGAGGGTAGATTGAGAGTACAGACAGGTAATGACCTTGTGTCAGATGGTGGAAATGGTGTGGGACTGTATGTGGGTGTGGTTGGTTAAAAGTTTCTCAGTGCATATGTATGCTAATGCACGCTATTCTTTATGTGTTATCAATGAGCGTGGCATTGTATTCGTCCAGAAAGACATTGCCTCACCTTGCAAGCCATTCCTGATGTCAGGGAACACCAAATGAATATGGTGCCTCCAATAAAAGGGGTACACCACTGCCACAGTGTTGACTATCACTAACATAATTTTGGCATCGGCAAAATATTAAGTGTAACAATTGTAAAAGTCATCAGCGGTACAGGACTATTCTCATTGATCAGAAGTAGGTCTTCGAATAGGAAAGGTGGGTGATCCCTAGTGTACACTATAGGTCTGACTGGTGTTTAAGCAAACATGGTAGGATTTGTCCCAGTTGAATATTTAACCCTTTAATTGCTGCCGACGGCCAACGGTCGTCACGAGCGCTACCTCCCCAGTGCTGCGCATGACCGTTGGCCGTCGGGTCAGCATTCGTTCTCCGAACGTTCAGCACTGGGCGCTGAACGTTCGACGCTGGGAACGGGTTAAATATCCCATGTAGAAAACTATGAAAATGCCAGTAGGGCCATCCTGTAGCCTGTAGTTGTGTAGGACACAAGGGGATCATGGAGGTCATATACATGTTGTGAAAACCTTAGTGCATGCTCGTCTTTGGTTGGAAACATGAGTGAGACCAAGGAACCGACGAAGGTCAACCAAGTAAGATCAAAGGCTGTTTCTAGCGAGTTCTGTGTGAGGTCATATAGGCTTTGCAGAAGATGTCGGTAAACACTTTTTGAAGAGATTGAAAACATTTAAGTGGTCAAGACTGCAGCTATTTATAGATGGCTTTTCTTAGGAGTCTTCAAAATAGGCAAGTGCGTAGCTGACATTGGTGCAGCAAGTGCAGTGGCACTGTGGCCCAGAGGCCTGATAGACCCGCCAAATCCTGAATATTGCTTTGTTTTACAATTCCAACAGCAGCCAGAGGACCCACTTCCTTTCTTGCGATAGGGCCGAAGATACACTGGCTACACTCCTGAAGGCGGGGCCCCGTGACTCCAGTCCTCCTAAGGTTGTTTTTTTCCTCATTTGCCTTTTCACCGCCCATAACTCAACAACACCACCGTGGGCTTTTCCACCTCGATTACTGGCTATAGAGGGAAGGATAGAACAGCACTTTTTAGAATAGAGACTCCTCTCCGGGCAAAAACCATCTGCGAGAAAGGGACAAGGAGTCTTCTTCCACAGCGCGCCAACCCTTGACCCAATTCCTCTCGGTAACAAATCAAATCAAAACATTTATAGAGCGCACTACCTACCCATAGGATCTCGAGGCGCTTGGGGGGGGGGGGGGTTGGGGGTGCTGCTACTGCTCGAACAGCCAGGTCTTGAGCTTCTTCCTGAAGGAGAGGTGGTCTTGGGTCAGGCGCAGGTCGGCCGGGAGGGAGTTCCAGGTCTTGGCGGCCAGGTAGGAGAAGGACCTTCCTCCTGAGGTGGCTCTGCGGATGCGTGGGACGGCGGCGAGGGCGTGGCTGGCGGATCGGAGGTGGCGTTTGGGAGCGTAGAAGTTGATGCGGTTGTTGAGGTAGCTCGGGCCTTGGTCGTGTAGAGCTTTGTGTGCGTGGGTAAGGAGGCGGAAGGTGATTCTCTTGTTGACCGGGAGCCAGTGCAGGTCTCTTAGGTGTCCGGAGATGTGGCTATGTCGTGGGATGTCGAGGATGAGTCTGGCTGAGGCGTTCTGGATGCGCTGGAGTCTCTTCTGGATCTTGGCGGTGGTTCCGGCGTAGAGTGCGTTGCCGTAGTCCAGTCGGCTGGTGACGAGGGCCTGGGTGACGGTCTTCCTGGTCTCTGTGGGGATCCACCAGAAGATCTTCCGAAGCATGCGCAGGATGTTGAAGCACGACGAGGAGACAGCGTTGACTTGCCTGGTCATGGAGAGGGAGGAGTCCAGGATGAAGCCCAGGTTGCGTGCGTGGTCCGTCGGTTTGGGTGCGGTGCCCAGGGCGGGGGGCCACCAGGAGTCGTCCCAGGCGGAGGGCGAGGAGCCCAGGATAAGGACTTCCGTCTTGTCCGAGTTCAGCTTCAGGCGGCTCATCGTCATCCACTCGGCTACCTCTCTCATCCCTTCGTGCAGGTTGGCTCTGGCGGCGGCGGGGTCGTTGGTCAGGGATAGGATCAGCTGGGTGTCGTCGGAGATTATGTTGAGGTTGTGTTGGCGTGCGATGGCCGCGAGGGGGCTCATGTAGACGTTGAAGAGAGTCGGGCTCAGTGAGGATCCTTGAGGGACGCCGCAGATGACTTTGGTGGCCTCTGACTTGTACGGTGGTAGGCGGACTCTTTGAGTTCTTCCGTCGAGGAAGGAGACGATCCATTCCAGCGCCTTCTCCTGGATTCCGACGTTGCTGAGGCACTGCACTAGGGTGCGGTGGCAGACCGTGTCGAAAGCCGCGGAGAGGTCTAGGAGGATGAGGGCCGCTGTTTCCCCGTTGTCCATCAGGGCTCGGATGTCGTCAGTGGCGGCGATGAGGGCGGTCTCGGTGCTGTGGTTGGCACGGAATCCGGACTGCGATGGGTCGAGGGATCCATTAGTCTAGAGGAAGGTGGCCAGCTGTTTGTTGACGGTCTTCTCGATGACTTTGGCAGGAAACGGGAGTAGAGAGATGGGGCAGTAATTCTTGAGTTCGGTGGGGTCTGCTGTAGGTTTCTTCAGTAGGGCGCTGAGTTCGGCGTGCTTCCAGCTCTCGGGGAAGGTGGCGGTGTTGAATGAGGTGTTGATGATGTCCCGCAGATGGGGTGCGATGACAGCGTCGGCTTTGTTGAAGACTTGGTAAGGGCAGGGGTCGGTCGGAGATCCGGAGTGGACGGAGTTCATCGTGTGGACGGTGTCTTCGTTGTTGACCGGGGTCCAGGCGCGGAGGGTGGTGGTGGGTGGTGTTGCTGCGGTCGTGGCGTGCGTCGGTTGAGTGCTGAAGCTGTTGTGTATGTCCGCGATCTTGTTGTGGAAGTAGGAGGCGAGGGAGTTGCAGAGGTCTTGCGAAGGGGTGATGTCGTTGTTTCCGGCGTTGGGGTTGGAGAGCTCTTTCACGATGTTGAAGAGTTCCTTGCAGTTGTGTGCGTTGTTGTCCAGTCGGTTCTTGAAAGCCGTTTTCTTGGCGATGCGGATCAGTTGGTGGTGTTTCCGGGTGGCGAGCTTGAGGGTGGTCCTGTTGTCCGGCGTGGGTTCCTTTCTCCAGGCTTTCTCGAGGGCTCGGCAGTTCTTCTTGGAGCTCTTGAGTTCGTCGGTGAACCATGGGGCTTTCTTGCTGCCGGGTCTGCTGGGTGGGGTCCTCAGTGGGGCGAGTTCGTCTGCGCATTTCCTGATCCACTTCGTGAGGTTGTCGGCGGCCTGGCTGGGGTTCGCTGAGCTGGCCGGAGGGTGCTGGCTCAGGGAGGCGGCGAGCTGGTCGGCTGTGATCTTGTTCCAGCTTCTTCGGGCAACCTGTTGCTGGTGGTGGTGGGTCGTCGTTCTTCTGAAGGTGAAGTGGATGCATCTGTGATCCGTCCAGTGGAGTTCTGTGGCGTGGCTGAAGGCGATGTCTTTGCTGGATGAGAAGATGGCGTCGAGTGTGTGTCCGGCGAGGTGGGTGGGGGTGGACACCAGTTGCTTGAGTCCAAGGTTGGCGAGGTTGTCGAGCAGGGTGCCGGTGTTGTAGTCGTTGTTGTTCTCCAGGTGGAAGTTGAAGTCCCCCAGGAGGATGTAGTCAGCGGAGGGGAGGGCGTGCGGGCTGACGAAGTCGGCGATGTCCTCGCTGAATTGAGTGCGTGGTCCCGGAGGTCGGTAGATCAGGGTGCCTCTGAGGGTGGTCTTCGGGTCGGTGTGGATCTGGAAGTGCAGGTGTTCGGCGGAGGGTGGGGTGTTGTCGCTGCTGGTCGTGATGCGATGGTGTTCTTGTGGATGATGGCGATGCCTCCTCCCACTTGGTTGGCGTTGCGGTCCCTCCGGGTGATCTTGTAGCCCTCTGGGATGGCGATGGCGATGTCGGGAGCTGAAGAGGCGTTCATCCAGGTCTCCGTGAGGAAGGCAACGTCAGGGGCTGTGGTGTCGAGGAGGTTCCAGAGTTCGATGGCGTGTCTGTGGACGGAGCGGGTGTTGAGCAGGATGCACTTGAGGTGGTTGCTGCTGGTGTTCGGCTTGGCGGGTGCTGGAGCGGGGCAGGTCCGGATGCAGGTGAACTTGCAGGTGTTGCAGCTGAAGGGTCCGTGGACGCGTCGTGGTGTGGCTTGGTGGCATCCTGGGAGTCGGCCGGTGTTGAGTGCGATGAGGGTGGTGGCGGAGTACGTCAGGCGGGTCGGTTGGGGTCCTCGAGGGCCAGGGGTCCTGGCACTGGGCGCGGTCCAGGCGCGGACGGGCGTAGACGGGCTTACCTTTGGCGCGCCTTCGGCGCACAATCGGCGCGCCCGCTGCGCGTGACCGCTGCGCGTTCGCGCGGTCGCCATATAAGGCGAAGTGCGCGGGTGGGCGGAGCAGCTGGGAGGCGGGAGCAGGGAGGGTACAGAAGGGAAAAAGGGGCATGGTAAGCGGCGGTGGCGGGAAGCGGGGAGGGAGAGCGGGGGTCGGCGAGGTAGGCGGGCAAACAGGAAGGAAAACGCAAACACGGGCACGAAATTAACAATAAAACAGGCACAAAGGAGAGTAAAAAACAAGACCAAGGCAAAAATAAACAACAGTTAGAGCAAACCGGCCGGCGAGCACGGACCACGCCGCTCGGGGGAGGGGGCGTGGTCAGCGGCAGCGAGGCAGGTAGCGAGGCAGTAGGCAGGGCGAAGGGGCACACGCAGCAGCTGGTGGCCGTGCGGCGCGGGGGTGTCCCACAAGTGGGTCACACTCACCTGCGTCGCACGGTCGCCATATAAGGCCAAGTGCGCGGGTGGGCGGAGCAGCTGGGAGGCGGGAGCGGGGAGGGTACAGAAGGGAAAAAGGGGCGTGGTAAGTGGCGGTGGCGGGAAGCGGGGAGGGAGAGCGAGGGACGGCGAGGTAGGCGGGCAAACAGGAAGGAAAACGCAAACACGGGCACGAAATTAACAATAAAAACAGGCACAAAGGAGAGTAAAAAACAAGACCAAGGCAAAAATAAACAACAGTTAGAGCAAACCGGCCGGCGAGCACGGACCACGCCGCTCGGGGGAGGTGGCGTGGTCAGCGGCAGCGAGGCAGGTAGCGAGGCAGTAGGCAGGGCGAAGGGGCACACGCAGCAGCTGGTGGCCGTGCGGCGCGGGGGTGTCCCACAAGTGACCAAGAAGACTTTCACCAGCCGAGACAGGCTAAGGCTAAATCATTAGAGTTATGTCTTAGAAATGTCCTCCTAAAGTTGTTGAGAAGTGTTTCCCCACTTGAAAGAAGAAACGTATGAAGCCTAAACACACCTCTCACCCCATGTCAGGTATTTGAAGGTCGTCAAAATGGCCACAGGCTTCCTCCGGTAAAGGACCTGCCCGATTCTAGGCATTTTAGAGGTTCGCTAATCGGATCCAACAATCCATTGTGAACCATCCCAACACATCTGGTGCAGGCCCCCAAAGTCTCAAAAGTCATCTTGGAAAAGGAACAGTTACATGGGTATCCTTCCAGCTGGACAGTCGCTTCTAGTGTAATAGGGGACACTCAGTTCTACTTTTAATGAGATCCCCAAAAGGCAAATAACTATCCACAGTTCTAGGAAAAAATCCTTGAAGAATAAACAAATGTATTGGGAACAAAGATTCAAATTTTTTCCACACAGGTAGAACATAGTTGTATCTTGAAACAATTAGGGAAGCCTTTTGCTATTCCCTCTGCAAGGTCTCTTGTCCACTTAAGTGGACTGAACAGGGTTTTCTTAAAGCCACGACTTGTTTGCCAAGTGTGGATATCCCTAAACCAGTACATTAAAAATCTCTGTCAATGGTTAGATCAAGACAGCTTTTTTATATCGAAACTTAGTTCCCAGCTGGAATAATTGTGAATTCCAGAGGCTGGCGCACCCCCTCATTGCATCAAGGTTCTGGGTTGGGAAATATCAATTGGAGCTGGAAACTTATCCAGGTGATCACGTGTCTGCCAAAAGAAAACAGAGATTCTCGATTCTAGGTTCAAACACAAACTGTTGTTCTAAAAAAAAACGGATTAGATGTTGCTTACAAACCAGAGCGACAGCAGGAACAAATGGCAGCAATTTTCAGTAAGGTTCCACCCAAATACTTCGCAAGCTTTAGTCCACCACGCTCACTTTTCCACCCAAAGTGATTTGCGGTAAGACAACTAAACCTAGCAAGTCTTTGTTTGTGAACTTGTGCATTGGAGCTCACAAGTAAGAAAATATATGTGTTTATTTCAACAGAAAACAATGACGTCATACTTGGACTCCAACTCTTAACTATTCTGTACTAATGATTACAGAGAAATATAAAGGTGAACCCGTCAAACAGTTTCCTACTTCATCACTTTGAGGGGTGGGCTTTCTTCAACCTTAGTGAGTAAGGGTCTCATATGAAGGTTGGGGAGTCATCCGGATGCAGGAGCCACTGCCGACTCTGTCATAAGGGAAACGCCCTTCCTGCTCACAAGTCTCTGTTGTGCTCAGTGTTGGAAGTCCTGCCCTGTTTAACGGGAGCTCCTAAACCCATGTCCACTGGCTTGTGTTCCTGTACAGAACCGACCAATGCTTTGGGGTTGTTACCCTCAGAAAATGAAAAAATCTTCAGGTCATTCTTAGGGATAGAAAATGAAGACCTTTGAATTAGGATTTTCAAACAATATCACTTTCAGAGGAATTAGGAGTAGTCTCCCATTCGCCTGTAAGAAAGAAGGGCCTATCTGGTTACTAAGTACTCCCTTCCAAGGAAGCCCCCTGGTCCTTGCCAGATCCCCACATACCTATAAGAAAGAAGGGCCTAGTAAGAGCATGTCCTGCCAGGATCCTACTTCATTCCCTACTCAGCCTTTTGCTCTTTATTTAGGGTGGGAACCTTCCATTGGTTCTCATCTATCTCCACCGCTCAATGTGAAAGGGACTGGTTATACTCAGGAATGCCCCTCTTCTCTGTGGCTGGCTTCAATTTTTGGAGCGTTTACTGTCAGCCTCTTATAATAGTAAGTCCCAGCCCCTTTTAGGCCCAGGCAGAAGGTAGTGTTCCACCAGGCCCATGACCACTTGTTAGACATTTTCTCGTCCTTGTAACCCAGGACCTTTTCACTTGAAGGTAAATCCTTGTCTTGTGGGAAATTCTATTAGGGCCTGCACCCTAAACATTCTCTCTGCAGCCACACCTTTGGGAGCTGACCTGAATGAACAAGTTCATCCCTGGGCTCTAGAAATCTGTCAGAGTAAAAAGCTAAGCATAAGGTGTTCTGGGCTATGTGAACCGACTCCCTTGAATGCTGAAACACAGTGCCCCCCAACCGATATAGTCAGAGTACCCATAAAAGTTTCACAGCTCCCTGGTGGCAGTGTAAGATCACAGCTGTACCTCTTCGAATGCTTGTGTGGCAGTGGAGGGCCACACTACATATTCTGTAGTTTCTTTCCAGCCTCCTTGCTCTCCACAGGTCAAACAATGGACAGAACAGTGTTATGTGGGCCAGATACTTACTCCCACACATACTGAGTCTCTCATATGCACTACCCAGAATGCAGATGTATTAGAGAAGGTGTTGAGAGAGCGCAATTTGAATGGAATGTATATCGTAGTCATATTTAGACGTATCTATTATAAACGTAGGAATATTGTGTAACGTGGGAATGAAATGCATATCGTAATATGAAGTGATGACTATAGCGTAAAGTCAACTAAAGTGACGACATGATATAGGAAATGTATAACTATATTCACCTTAGAATGTATTAGATTTAGAAGGCCGTGTACGTAGTGGGCTAATGTAGAAGTGCTTACGAACAGTAGAACGTGCAGAGTAGAATTCATGTACGTATGTAACTTTAAATGCAGAAACGGCAAGAGAAATGTAACATGGAGAAACGTGCAGAGAGCACACATAACGATGTAATCAATGAGAATATAAAGTTATGTTTCATGTATAGGGTTTATATTCTATGTATGGGATTATATTTGGTGTGAACTTTATATTCTATGTATTAAGGTTTATACTCTACGAAATTGTATTTTAGCTAAGATGTATTCACACATGAACGAAGTATTTTGCTAAAAGCGTTCACATTTAAATGTATGTTAAAGGTTATACAGTGGAGAAGAAGTTGTAGGAATGCTAGAAGAGTTTAGGTCATTTGTGATTATAACCTGAATGACCAAGGGTTCGCAAGAGTGTAGTCCAATGTATGTAATTTAGTGGGCTCACAGGAGTCGTGAATAGTCTTCACATGAAGGTGCGAGCCGAAGAGTCTAGCATTTGTTAGATTTAAAGTGACAAATGTCGAACGAAGTTTATTGCCTAAACATGAGAGGAGGCGATTGGAATTTGAGCTTTGTTTTGAATGACCATTCACAGGACCTAGAAGGGTCAAAACCACCGTTATAATGTTAAGGTCTTGTTTAAGGTTATTTGACTTTGGATGAAAGTGTCAACTAAAAGTCGCCAACAAGAAGATGAAGATGACATCTAAGGAGAAGGGTCAACCTAACGGACGACGCAAAGAGATGAAGCAATGGAAAGAGCCAGAAACTGACATCATCGGGGAAAGTCCGTGGTGGGCGTCAAGGGGCGTTTCACTCACACTGTGATTGTGTATTTTAGGGACAGCACCCCGGGGAGTAGATAGCGAAGAGCTCAGAGAGAGAGAACAGCGAGAGGCAAGTTAGAAGGGTAGATGCCTTGAGCAGATGCGCTGAGAGAGATCAGAGCGCAAGGGAGCAGTAGGCCGAGGACCCTTAGAAGAGCGGATGGGTAGGCAGAGAGGGTACTGCTTCTTAAACTTAAGTTACCTTTAGAGGCTAAGAGAGTTTGAACTTCTTTGGAAGTCAAACTGCTGACACCTTTTTAGGGAAGAAACTTGCGAAATAGGGATGTCACCTAGTATAGAGTAGGGACAGATTTAACTTGATTATTTTCTCTTTCTGTAGATGACGCAAAGGAACCACTTTACATCGAAGCTTTAAATTGCTGAGTTTGGAATTGATTTTGTATTCTTTGTATACTTTGAGATTTATCCTGAGAGGATTGTAATTTGCATTCAAATTTGATTTTATATAAAAACCTTAAAACTTTATCAGTTGTAAGTGGTTCTTCAGAGTGGCGTCATTTAATGGGGCGGAACTAAACCTGTGTGGGGGTGGTCTTTTACTCAATGACAGATACGAGCGGTCCAAAAATTACGAATGAGATAAACTATTAAATTGATTATAAATTGATACCAAAATCTCATTCCCCGCAGTTGGTAGCAGAGTAATGATGGTTATCTTCTTGAGGAAGACGACCTAGGCCAGGTTTAGTTTACCCCAAGGTCCCTAGTCATCGTCGACCAGAAGAAGAATTGCAGTCGAAGAAGGTGCTGACGGTGCGTCGAGAGAAAAGCAGCAGAATCGGTCGAGAGTGAGTATAAGGGTCATGCGTTGTAAGATTGCGGTGTTTTATGTTGTTCCTGTGTTATAATGTCAAGCGGAGTTGAATGCCTGTAGTGTGATTGAGGGAAGGTTGTGAGCGCGCGCAACCGGATAAAATCTTATGTCCAGAAAAGGGCTTAAGTGGTTCGGGTGTATCGAACACCCAGAGTAATTTGTCTACCATTTAAAGGGGGTCATGAGGTACCATTGATCGCCCGCAGACCGATGATAGGGGGAGCGTTTGAGTGAGTGTATGAGTAAACGCATGCTGGTCGTACGTTTACTGTATGAAAGTAACCTATCAGTGAGGTGAACGTCTGACCGTACAAGGAAAGACGTCTCGCCAGTTGAGGTGGCAATTACAGTTAGACTGTGGCCGTACAGTCAGAGAAAAGTGATCGCTTGGACGGAAGTAGTCATTTTTCGGCGTATGAATGAAACGCATGTGAGATCGCGAGACGAGTTGAGAACGAAGGAAATTGCTGCAGAGGGAACAAGTGACGTCAGCGTAGAGTCGCGCTGAGATTGGTCGGTCGGCGTAGAACAGCGTTGGGATAGGCTGACTAGCGAGAGTCGCACAAGGATTGGTGGTTGTCATCGGGACGTAAATAAGGAAGAGAATTAATAAAAGGAAAATCGTAGATCATCAAAAATGAAGTGCTTTAAGGGTTTAAGAAAAATCTTTAGGAAGAATAGAAGAAACTTATATGCCGGAGAAGAAGCTCCACCAGAAGGCACACCAGCTTATCATATGGCAGTAAATGTAGGCTTACACTCGATATTATGGATTTCCGAGTGGAATAGGCTAACAGAAGGAGAAAAGGAATTGACGTTTCCGAGATTCGGAACGTTTAAGCTAGACGTGTTGAACCAATTGAAAGCGGTAATGCTTGCAACAAGACCTCTACCGAGGCCAACACAATTCGAAGCTCTTAGTGCATGGTTTAAAGCAGCACACGCAAAAGGCGTAAAGAGGCGTCAAGAAAGAGTGAGACGATCAGTAAAGACATTACAGGATGCTAAATGGGATGAGGAAGCTAAGAAGTGGAGAGTGCAAAAGATAGAAGCAGACAAACTGTTCACCATGATAGAAGCTACGGGAGAAGAGAAACCCCTAGAAGAGGAAGACGAGGATAGCGAAACGGAAGAAGAACTGTTAGAGAGACTGTTAACAGAGAGACCGCCTCCGTATAGCGGTGAATCCGCAAGTCCCATATTACAGCAAGGGGAAGGAGCTAGATGGGGAGAATATAAATCGATCCCAGTAACAGAGTGGGATTCCAACAAGAGTGAGGAAATACCCCAAGCTAGTTCCGAACAGAGAGTGGTGGGAAGATTCGTGGTCCAGAAGGTGCCAGAGACGCAATGTGCAAGGTCGTACCAAATGCCAGACGCTTTACAAGTACCTGTTACCATAGGCCCTATAGTGTCAATTTACAACCCAGAGGGGGTCCAGCAGGAGGAACAGGCACGATGGGACAGGGAAAGGGCAGAGATGGAGAATAGGAATAATGAGATGAATCCTCAAAGACAGAGATTAGCACCAGTGAGTCGGAGTACCCCATTAGATTCCGCAACGGGTCCCTGGATAGAACAAGGGGGTCGAAGAGGATCAATGGATTTGAGGGGACCTAAACCGAAATCCTATAAGGAATTAAGGGAATATCTGAAAGAGTGGGATACTGCCGAAGAGGCTCGGAATAAAAGTTTAGAAACAGGAGCTGAATGGAGAGACCAGGATAACAAGGTCCTCTCTCATTGTGGAGCTGGCGAAAGCAGCCCAGAGTGGGAGAGAGGGAGTCAAGGAAGTAGAAGAGATAATTGCCCTACCATTAGCGGCAATAGGCAAATGTGCGATGATAGGAGTGCAGGGTGTGGCGAAGTGCCTCGCGTCACTTTCAGTGAGGGAGAACGGAGGACGCAGGAGTACCGGAATACTTTTAGGTGCACACACCATGCTCCGGATGAAAATGTGCAACATTGGAATCACGGGAACATGGAGAGTCGCGAAGGGTCTCGCCATGCGTCCGGTGATCTAGGGCGAAGTCATGAGAATACAGGTAGTCGCGAAACGTCTCGCCATACATCCGGTGATCACGAACGAGATCGCGGGAGCATGGAGAGCCATGAAGGACCTTATCGTTTGTTAAGCGATACCAGACAGCAAGCGAGTTACAGTGGTTTAGAACAGCACGGAGGATCCTATCTCATATCTGGAGAAACCGAGCCGAAAAGACGGAATGTAGGGTTGGGGGACGGAGCATTATTCCACCATACCCCACGTGAAGATGGAAAGGCTTGGGATTTAGAGAGATGGGAACAAAGAGATGGAAGAAAGATTCCTCATAACTCACCTGTGCTCAGGCGTAGGGCGCATAGTGGAGGAGAGAGGAATATAAGAGAACAACCTAGGACTGACGTACTGAGAGCCGAAATAAACGCAAGACGCATAGATGTAATGAGTTTAAAATCAGACTTAGATGAAATAATTGACGGCACAGTGGCAATCGAGAGGTTAGATCTGTACGCTCCAGATGAGATACTGTTTTTATCGAAGGACGTTACTCGGAAAGCGAGAGCAGCTCACGAAAAGTTATCTGAATTGGCTGATAAGTACATGATAGACATATCACGAACTAAAGCTTTGCAGGCCAACCATAGGCTGAACTGCACGGATTTAGATTTAGATGAGCGCAGAACGATTGGACTGAGAGTACACATAAGAGAATTGGTCATGTGTATTAGAATTTGGAGAGATCTGGATAGATGGGAGGAAAGATGGTCCAAGAAAGGATCTGTCAGACGGAGTACACTTGTGAAGTCTCAGGATACAGACTTAATGCGAATGGAAGCTTTCCCTTTGCGAGAGATCGCGAACGGAAACTATGTGCATGTACCATGGAGTAGGGGGGATTTAGCGGCATTCACTAATTCCTTCCCGAAACTTATAGAGAATCCTGTTGAGTGGTACAAGCAGGTAGAGAGATTCGTGAAGATCTCTAAGGTTCTCTGGATCGATTTGAACACATTGTTCGATATCGTAGTACCCGGAGACTTGTGGACGGCATGCAAACTTAGTATTGAATGGCCCACTTGTGAGCCTCAGAGAGATACCCAGACAGGTGGTCCATCAGACAGAGTCATGGAAAAATACGAGAGAGTAATAACATGGCTGAAAGAAAAAGTGCCGGTGCAAGACATAGACTGGGTTAAGATAGATCGAACAACTCAGGAGCCTAAAGAGACAGTTCACGAGTTCTATGAGAGGTTACTGAAAGCATTCAAACAGTATAGTGGGTTGGACGTAATGGATCCCAAAGACATAGGACAGTTTGTGTCGAAGTTTGTTCTCGGATTGAGACCAGACATAAGCCTAATGATTCAACAGCACTTGATCTGTTGGCAGAACAAACCTTTAGACGAAATTCTGAGGTATGCTAGATACTGTAGCGATGAGATAGACTCGAAGGCAAAGAAGCTCAAGGAAAAGTTAATGTTAGTACAGATGCAAGCAGCTGGAAAGGGTGGACAGCGACAGCAGGGGACAGGAGCGCAGGCAAAGAAACAGAATAATCAGACCAGAGAAGAGGAAGAAAGACCGAGACCGAGAATGGATATCGCAACACTGAAAAGAACAACTAGGTGTCATCAGTGTAACGAGGTGGGACATTGGAGACGCGAGTGTCCTTACAATATTGAGACAGGGGAATTAGAACAGGAGGAGGAAGAGGTACAGAACAACGTGGTTAAGGGAGCAACAGTCCCGAAGGGAAAGTTTATCAAAGGGGGACTCAGACTCCTCGAGCCCCGTTTCCTCAACCGCCTCGAATTACGAATGGAGGGAAAACCTACAGACAAATGCCATTGTTCGTAGGAGGAGAAGAATGCTACTACGTTGATCCTCTTACAGGGCAACGAATGCATAGGGAAGAAGATTGTACTTTAGGAGCAGCCCTGGAAGTAGATCAGAGAGGACCATACGTAGAGGCTGAAGTAGCTGGATGTCCTACGACCTTTTTGGTAGATACGGGAGCCACTAGATCCACGTTGAGATCAGCGGTAGTCCCAGGTCTGCCGATATCAGGAGAAATGATTCAGGTGGTAGGAGTCGCAAACAAGAGGATGACGAATCCTCTGACAGAACCAGTGTCAGTAAAAATAGGGAATTACAGTGACGAACATCAGTTTGTGATCTGTGATTCTAGCCCGGTGTGTTTGTTAGGAAGAGATCTGTTGTGTAAACTGAATTGCACAATACATTGCACACCTGAAGGGGTAGAAGTACAGACCAACGATGAGGATGCCGATTTTAAAGTCATGAAGTCGCAGGAATGCGTGGAATTATATCCTACCTTAACAGTGGAGGAACTCCCACAGGACTTGAGGGAGAAAGTGTCAGCTGAGGTGTGGGATTTTACTGGGGAAGAAATAGGCTTGATCAAAGGAGTAGAACCAGTAAAGATCTTGGTAAGACTCAATGCTGAATATCCAAGAACACCACAATACAAGTTGACACCAGAGACGATTGCAGGAATAAAGCCTGTGATCGAATCCATGATTAAACAGGGAATACTGAAGGAGATCGTGGGTAGCCCATGTAACTCACCGATTATGGGTTTGCAGAAGCCTAGTGGAAAATACAGAATAGTACAGGATCTTCGAAAGATTAATAATATTGTTGTCTCATGTTGTCCAGTGGTACCGAATCCATCAGTGATATTATTTCAGATACCGTTCCACGCTGAATGGTTCACCGTGATAGATTTGTGCCAGGCTTTCTTTTCGATTCCTTTAGATGAAGAGAGCCAGTATCTTTTCGCTTTTAAGCTGGAAGATCGCGTTTTAACATGGTGTCGTATCCCTCAGGGGTATACAGAGAGCCCATCGATCTTTAACCAGCTTTTAAAGAGAAATCTTGAAAGTCTAGTACTGCCCAAGAACTCAGTTCTAGTCCAGTACATAGACGACCTCCTAGTTGCGTCAGAAACAGAGGAAGCTTGCAGAGAGGACACCATAACCTTGTTAAATCACTTGGCCGAGAACGGGCACAAGGTGTCACCAAGTAAATTGCAATATTGTAAGACTGAAGTGCAATACTTGGGCCACAGGATTGAAAAGGGGAAACGGAAGGTGTCTCCAGACAGAATAGAGGCGATTATGAAAATGAACGCGCCTACAACACAAAGAGAGGTTAGGATGTTTCTAGGCATGGTCGGTTATTGTCGACAGTGGATAGCTAACTTTTCGCTGAAGGCAAAACCGTTATTGCAACTGACGCACAAAGGAGTGAGTGATCCGGTACCATGGGACAAAGATTGTTTGATGGCGTTTTTGCAGCTGAGGGAGGACTTATGTCGCGCCCCGGCTTTAGGGATGCCTGATTATACAAAACCATTTTTGCTTTACTGCTGCGAAAGAGAGGGATGCGCTTTAGCAGTTTTAGCTCAGATCCACGGAGATGCGCGTAGGCCAGTGGCGTATTTTTCGGCTACATTAGATCCAGTAGCCGCAGCGTTGCCCGGATGTCTCAAATCCGTAGCTGCAACGGGTGTCAGCATTGAGAGATCAGAAAGCGTGGTGATGGGACATCAGTTAGTGGTGTATGTACCGCATTCTGTGGAATTGTTAATGACCAGGACTAAGACTCAGCATCTGACGAATAGCAGGCTCACACGCTACGAGCAGGTCATACTGGCTGCCGAGAATGTGACCCTAAAAAGATGCTCTGTCTTGAATCCTGCAACTTTGATGCCACTTCCGAATGAAGTGGAAGATGAAAATTGTACAGATCATGACTGCCTCGATGTGACTGAACTATGCACCAAACCGAGACCCGATATCGTAGATGAGCCATTGACTGACCCTGATGAAATTTTCTTTGTTGATGGTTCATGCGTAAGAGACGATATTGGTCAGCTGAGAGCAGCTTATGCAGTTTGCACGATTACCAGAGTCGTAGAAGCCGCCTGCCTGGAAGGAGTACACTCCGCACAGGTAGCTGAAATTGTTGCCTTGACTCGTGCTTGCTTAGCAGGCGACAAACTTCGAGTCACCATATACACCGATAGCCAGTATGGTTTCGGGGTAGTTCACGATTATGGGCAGTTATGGTCTCAAAGAGGTTACATGACCTCCTCGGGTTCTCCCATTAGGAATGGAGAATTCGTGAGACTTTTGTTAGATGCATTGCAAGGTCCGTCAGCCATAGCCGTTGTCAAGTGTGCCGCGCACACTAAAAATGTAGACTTTGTGTCGCAGGGCAACCGCTATGCCGACGAAGTAGCACGTTATTGTGCTGAGCAAGGATATTCTCACACTGATGTGAAAGTGGGGGGAATTCAGGAAAGAACTGAATTAACGATGTTGTTAGACACAGTAGATACGTGGGATGAGTTAAGGAGTGTCCAAGAGAATGCACCAGATGTTGAGAAAAAGGGCTGGGAAACAGCGGGTTGTGAGAAAAGCGAAATGAATTTTTGGGTTTCTGCCGATGGGAGAGCAGTTTTACCAAATGAACTTGTTAGTCCAATGGCAAGGAAATTGCATGGATCAGCGCACATAGGAAGAGATGCCATGGTGAGAGTATTCAGACAAACGTGGTTCAATCCTAAGTTTAGAGTAGCGGCAGAAGCAGTATGTCAGCGATGTGCGATCTGTCAGCAACTAAACGTGGGAAAGAGAACACCAGTTACTTTGAGTCACATAGGAAGGTCTGGGGGGCCTTTCAATAGAATGCAGCTTGATTTTATAGAAATGCCTCCATGTAACAGACTCAGATACGTTTTAGTGATTGTCTGCATATTTTCTAGATGGGTTGAGGCTTACCCTACACGTAGATGCGATACACTTACAGTAGCGAAACTGTTACTTAGAGAGTTAATACCGAGGTTTGGGGTGCCATCCTCTTTGGAATCGGACAGAGGAACTCATTTCAATAGCGAAATAGTGAAAATGTTGTGCTCAGCTTTGAATATTGATCAGAAGTTACACTGCAGCTATCGACCAGAAGCTTCAGGGATTGTAGAGCAGATCAACAGTACAATCAAGTCCAGATTGGCTAAAGTTTGTTCATCGACGTCCCTGAGTTGGCCAGACGCACTTCCAGTGGTTCTTATGAGCATACGTAGCACACCTGATAGGAAAACAGGTCTCTCTCCACATGAAGTGCTAATGGGGAGAGCTATGAGATTGCCATCGGTTCCGACTGCAGCGCTAGTGAACATCACAGACGACTTGATCTTGGACTACTGCAAGGGACTATCTGATGCCATTAATTCTGTGTCCCTCCAGGTCCAGGCTGCAGAGGTTCCATCAGCACAAGACTTGTGCCATGACCTGAGTCCTGGAGACTGGGTCTTGGTGAAAAAGCATGTCAGGAAGAACTGCTTAGACGTGCGCTGGAGAGGACCGTTTCAAGTCATACTTGTCACGAACACTGCGGTGAAGTGTGGAGGCCTGCCAAATTGGATACATGCTTCACACACCCGAAGAGTGCCAACACCTCTAGAAGAAACAGCTCCTCTCTCGGATGAAAATCCAGCGGAAAGTGGAGAAGCCATAGAGGGGGAAAGCCAAGCTGTAGAGGTGATCGAAGAGGCTGAGACTGTGACAGAACAGGTCGACGAAGGTCAGGACACTAGCGAGACCGAAGTCGCCTCAGGAGAAGACAGTAACTGGGAAACTGAATCGGAAACTGAACAAGCTGAGAGTGACCAAGAGACTGGTCCAAGAACAAGGAGCAGAAAGACAAGGAGTGACGAAGCCAGTTGGCCAGAGAGAAAGAAAAGGCCAAGCTCGGAAGAAAAGCAAGAAAGAACTCTTGTCCCGATCGCTGAAGAATCGGATCAGGAGGAAGAAACGACTGACTCAGGAACTGAGAGTCCACGAAGGTCGAGGAGGGTACGTGTGCCCTGCAGAAGGTACGCCACCCCAGAGTGGACTTATCTAGCAGATGTCTTGGGGACAGAAATCTGGGAGAGTGAAGAGTGTGAAAGTAATCGATCTCGATCCATTTGTGGCAGTGGAGATATGGATGTTGACGCCTGGACTCGAGACTGAGGGGTTATTGACTTTCACACTTCCCATACCCCCATATTTGAGTCGGATCAAAGATTTAGTATTGAACAAATTACAATTTCCAACATTTGGTCATCAAATATCAGAGGAAGAAGACAAAATCATTCGTTTTGAATTGTTGGAACTAGTTGCAAGAGCTGCAGGTGCAAGAATAATTGTTGATGCATAAAAGACTTTTGTATATAAGTTATAAAGAAGAAGATAACCTAGCGCCGAGTGGAAAGAAGAAAAAAATTAGGGTTTACATTTAGAGGACGGAGAAGGGTTAGGGTTGTCTGTTGTTAAAAATAAAGTGACACTGTAGCGAAAAAGAGACTTTTTGTTGTTAAAAAGAATTTTACAAACAGAGAAGAAAACAAGTCAAACAAAGGACTGAACTGATAAACTTTTTCGCAAAAGAAAGAGTCGCGCTGTTTTGACAACATGGAGAACGGCAACCCAAACCGAAAAGCCAAATGCATAATAGGTACACTTATAGCAGTAGTAATTTTTCTCATAATTACAGTAGTGACTATATCATACATAATAGGACATGAAACCGATAAAGAAATAGCAAATGTAAACATTGTAACGACTTTGAAACCTGCTCTTGTGGGAAAGAAGGAGGAGAGCAATGTTATACATGAAAAGGCGTTACTAGCAGATGAAACTCGTAGATTACACGTAGATGAGTCACAGGGAAACTTTAGGTCAAACGCATATGCGAAATTATTATACGAGTATATTGATGCCATGGAGGCCAAAGATTGCTACGTTTGTATGCAATTGCCGGCTTCTGTAGATGAGGGCATTCGATATCATCATCTCCCATTGACTTATGGGATAACATGTAGCTTACTGCTTAGTATATTTTATGGTAGAGAAGGATTTGAGTACTACTTTTCGAATTATGATTCGGTACTGCCTGAAGTTCCGAATTATAAGCAAATGAATAAGTGGGACTATTACAAAAAGGAGGACAGACTAGCCAAATTCTTTCTTCCTTGGGATACGTTAGATACATCATATGCACGTAGAAATAATCTGACTTGCAAGGTGTCAGAGGTAGAAAAGAAGTTTATAGGACAAGTAGATGATCGGTACAGAAGGCAGAAAATTTTAAAAATGTCAGGACAATGGAAAACTGATTGGACCGAAGAAGAGAAGGCACATAAAAAGAAAGGTAGCAATGGTCCAATAGCATTGGATAGAACACAGAAAGGAAAGTTATGTTTAACTCGAAGCAAGACATATTATGAGAGTGAATTCGTAGGTGAAGTGAATTGCGAACATGCTTTTCGACTAGAGTACTACACGAAAGATTTTATGAAGGGGATGCAGGCTATTCCTAATGTATATTTTGTATGTGGGAGAAATGCCTATGTAAAACTGCCTGACAATTGGTATGGTTCGTGTTACTTGGCAATTGTCTTCCCCAAAATATATCATGCAAAGGATTTAGCGATAATAGAAAGAAAGGCTTCGACAAGAACGAAAAGGGAAATAGGAGATGCAGAAATAGTAGGAGACGTATTTGGAGCGATGTTTCCTATGTTAGGTTTAATACTTAACGATGTTAAGATCAGGAGATTAGCTACAGTCGTAGATAGATTATCTGCAAGTACTGCAAGGTCATTAATGCTAATAGAAGGTGAGATGCAATCGATCAGAGCAATGGTTCTTCAGAATCGACTTGCTCTTGATGTGATATTAGCAAAAGAAGGCGGAGTTTGTAAATCTTTGAAGGTTCAGGAATGTTGTACTTATATTCCTGATAATTCAAAACCACTTGAGAAGGTTATAAGAAACATTACACAGATACATCAAGAAATCGAAGATTTGACAAAAATAAATGTTTGGGAAAAAGTAGGTAAAGGAGTAGGAAAGGTTGGGAGTTGGTTTGCTAACCTTGGCAAAAGTATAGTATGGTACATATTAAAACCTGTATTAATAGTATTAATTTGTATAATCACATTGATAGGGTTTGTGAAACTATATAAATGGTATAAGACGAACAGGTTACAAAGATCGATGAAAGAACAAGAAAGGAGACTAGCTGTTTTACAAGATCAACAGTATAAAAGTTTGAGAGCACTTGAAATGATGAAAAGAGGAAATAATGTAACTAGTTCGGTTTAAAAGGTGTTATTCAAATTGCTTTTAGTGATGACTCCTAAAAGTCATCAAAGGGGGGAACTGAGAGAGCGCAATTTGAATGGAATGTATATCGTAGTCATATTTAGACGTATCTATTATAAACGTAGGAATATTGTGTAACGTGGGAATGAAATGCATATCGTAATATGAAGTGATGACTATAGCGTAAAGTCAACTAAAGTGACGACATGATATAGGAAATGTATAACTATATTCACCTTAGAATGTATTAGATTTAGAAGGCCGTGTACGTAGTGGGCTAATGTAGAAGTGCTTACGAACAGTAGAACGTGCAGAGTAGAATTCATGTACGTATGTAACTTTAAATGCAGAAACGGCAAGAGAAATGTAACATGGAGAAACGTGCAGAGAGCACACATAACGATGTAATCAATGAGAATATAAAGTTATGTTTCATGTATAGGGTTTATATTCTATGTATGGGATTATATTTGGTGTGAACTTTATATTCTATGTATTAAGGTTTATACTCTACGAAATTGTATTTTAGCTAAGATGTATTCACACATGAACGAAGTATTTTGCTAAAAGCGTTCACATTTAAATGTATGTTAAAGGTTATACAGTGGAGAAGAAGTTGTAGGAATGCTAGAAGAGTTTAGGTCATTTGTGATTATAACCTGAATGACCAAGGGTTCGCAAGAGTGTAGTCCAATGTATGTAATTTAGTGGGCTCACAGGAGTCGTGAATAGTCTTCACATGAAGGTGCGAGCCGAAGAGTCTAGCATTTGTTAGATTTAAAGTGACAAATGTCGAACGAAGTTTATTGCCTAAACATGAGAGGAGGCGATTGGAATTTGAGCTTTGTTTTGAATGACCATTCACAGGACCTAGAAGGGTCAAAACCACCGTTATAATGTTAAGGTCTTGTTTAAGGTTATTTGACTTTGGATGAAAGTGTCAACTAAAAGTCGCCAACAAGAAGATGAAGATGACATCTAAGGAGAAGGGTCAACCTAACGGACGACGCAAAGAGATGAAGCAATGGAAAGAGCCAGAAACTGACATCATCGGGGAAAGTCTGTGGTGGGCGTCAAGGGGCGTTTCACTCACACTGTGATTGTGTATTTTAGGGACAGCACCCCGGGGAGTAGATAGCGAAGAGCTCAGAGAGAGAGAACAGCGAGAGGCAAGTTAGAAGGGTAGATGCCTTGAGCAGATGCGCTGAGAGAGATCAGAGCGCAAGGGAGCAGTAGGCCGAGGACCCTTAGAAGAGCGGATGGGTAGGCAGAGAGGGTACTGCTTCTTAAACTTAAGTTACCTTTAGAGGCTAAGAGAGTTTGAACTTCTTTGGAAGTCAAACTGCTGACACCTTTTTAGGGAAGAAACTTGCGAAATAGGGATGTCACCTAGTATAGAGTAGGGACAGATTTAACTTGATTATTTTCTCTTTCTGTAGATGACGCAAAGGAACCACTTTACATCGAAGCTTTAAATTGCTGAGTTTGGAATTGATTTTGTATTCTTTGTATACTTTGAGATTTATCCTGAGAGGATTGTAATTTGCATTCAAATTTGATTTTATATAAAAACCTTAAAACTTTATCAGTTGTAAGTGGTTCTTCAGAGTGGCGTCATTTAATGGGGCGGAACTAAACCTGTGTGGGGGTGGTCTTTTACTCAATGACAGATACGAGCGGTCCAAAAATTACGAATGAGATAAACTAATAAATTGATTATAAATTGATACCAAAATCTCATTCCCCGCAGTGTTTTTAAGGGAATCATTCCCAATTTTAAGCAAATAATTCTAAAACTATTTCCAGGGAACTTACTCAATATGGCTGGAGGACCTTTGTTTGCTCCATTGATTTATAATGCACCACAGATGCAAATTGCTCCACCTTAGCCCCAACTGCCCAAGTCCATATCCCCATTAGGTGCCCTCAAAACACTGATCAAACATAGAAGATGGACTCTTTGAATAAAATAAATCCCTCAAATTTGCAGGAATAGAAAACAAAAATATTTCAGCCTCAGCGTCTGTCCCCAGGGTGATAGCACTCTGCTACTCAGTAAGCATTTTGCCCACCAACTTCATGACTCTCTTCAAAGAAGGGTGTCTGCTGAGCAGCAAGAATGACTTGCATGGCACCAAACCTTATGGGAATAGCTCTGTATTCCTATAAATAGTGCCCAGGGTAGACCCAGGAGAAGGTCAAGGAAACAAGGTCAAATCACTGCTTTAGTGCCACTTAGCTTCTTACGGGTCGAACCCCCAGATCTGCACTCCAAATGTGACCAGTGGGACTATATTCCCCTCATAGGCAGAACACTCTGGAACAGTCAAGAGTCCACGATAAGGATGATCACACTTATTAAGGAGTTTCATTGCTTATAATACATACCTTCATAAAACATCAACATGGGTCTTCCCTCTGTATTTAAGGATCCATCTGAGAGCCCAGCTTCTCAACAAATATACTTTTTCTATCCAGTTCCTATTGACAAACCATGCATATTTTGACTAATGTGCCTTCTTGCCAAAGATCATGACCTTCATTTTTTTTTTATGGTTGATATCTTCGGTATACCCACATAACTGATCTGAAGAAGCCCTTTCTTGGATTGTTCAATTAGAGTCACTTTATCCACATTCATTCGTTTGGGAACTCATCTACATCTTCAATAGTGAGTATAAATACATTACCCTTCGACTCATATAAAGGCAATCATAAATGAAAATGGTAAAAAAAAAGGTTGGGAGCCAAAGAGCACCCTGCTGTAAGCCACTCTTAATGGTCATTTTGTTGGACAGTTCTTTTGACCCAGGTGTACAGCCAACAAAGAGATGCAATGCAATATCTTAATTGAGTTCATTAGTCCTTTTGCCATTTTAGTACACTCATCCTTTCCCAGAGTAGCCTCATGGAGAATTTACCAGATTTATTTATTAAATATGTAGGCTACACATACACTGCTCCGAAGAACCCTACAATATTTCCCGACCAGATGTTGAGAAATAAAAGGTTGATCGTATGTATGTATAATGATTTGTGAACAATTGACAAATAGCAGGATAGCTAAAATGACTTGGATTGGGCTCTCCAAAAAGTAGTTCCTGCTGGTTTTGTGATGACACATTTGGTTTACCTGGTGAACGTGCATGATAATCGACCATTGTTTATTGGAATATAATACCGCCTCCTTTCAGGTTGTCACCATATAAATAAATATCTATTATATACCTGATAGTTTGGTTCTGTCTCTCTTCTTGGAGCCCGATTGAGAGCTGGCCGTAGTTGTATACCCCAGTAATTAAGGAATCGGTAGGTAATTCCCCATTCTGAGGAGTATAACTCATGATCCCCGTTAACTCTTGGGGTGGTACTGGCGTGAATGATTAATTTTTGCCCTGGTATTCCCCCCGCTGAGTAAATGGTAAACTCTGAATGTGAGGCAATATTTAGACATTTTGTGGGCGCGGACTCACAGAACTGCACTAACCATCATGCAGGTAGGCGGGCTGACTTGAAGCACTGGAAAGCTGATGGTCAACAGGCCTGAGAAACAAGGTGCTGGGTTGGCTTTTTTAGCAGTCTGGTGTTGCCTGGTGGACCAGCTTGCAAGAGTATGTGTGTGGACTGTTTTTTGGTCCCATCAATGCCCATGGGACAATAACAAAGGGCTAAAACACCTGTCAGACTGACCAAAAAGCCAGTCCAACACTGGATGTGTGCTGCATGTGAGGCGGGGATCAAAAGGGGCACTCCCAAAACTTCATCCCTGGTACGCAAACATCACCCAGCACCCAACCATACATCCTCACTCCTTCATTCTTTTGTTATTTCGTCCATCCATTTTCACATTCAATCACATGCATCCACGATCAAATTTTCAAGAGTACGCCTTTATCAAATACCAAAGTGTTTCTGCAAAACACACGTGCTTCCTTGTTGGTTCAAGTATAATACTGCATCTCTGTGTTCTTGGTCCATTACCAGATTTCTATTGTCTGACTCTAAAAACACAATTATGATGCAGACATACACAGTTACGCAGCGGGTTTCTGCAAACGCCACGATTAACAAGGTCTGAGGCTCTGGGTAATATAAAGACACTTCCATCTGATCCTTTCTTGCCAGTCTCATTACGCCGCTTCACAGGTCTCCCGTTTTTCAAGTGTGATGTGATTGTACCAGTCATTTCGCAAACTGAGGCACGAGACACTCTTCTGTCAATTACATTCGGCAGTGCTGTAGAACAGCGAGCGGAGATTTGCACCAGATTTAAATATACTCTGCTTGAATGACCGAGCTCTTCCATCTAGCTAATAACTTGCTTTTATGCTCTTTTATAGTTCATTCTGAAGTGCCACGCGCTCCGTACCAGAGAACACATATTTCTTATTCTCAGTGGTTGGTTGATCTTCGGGGAACGGCTGTGTCAGTGAATCCAAAAAGTTGAGATTGCTCAGGCATAGTATCAACCGACCACGTCCATGGGAGGTCAGTAGACAACAGGTGATGCTGCTCTCTGGCAGGCATTATAAGATGGACCACATATTGGTCTATGTTAGATCTGGGGGTCTCTAGTTGGCAGAGGTAGGTACCAATGTCCAAATAGGGACCCTAGCTTCTACTCAAGGTAAGGGCACACTCTTTAGATAACCCCTGCTCACCCCCTTGGTAGCTTGGCATGAGCAGACAGGCTTATCAAAGGCAATGTGTAAAGTATTTGTACCAACACTCACAGTAACACAGAAAAACGCCACAAATGGACTCCACACCAGTTTAGAAAAATAAAGTATCTTTATCTAAACTACACAAGACCAAAACAACATTTATCCAACATACACAGTTCAGGAATATGGGGCCAGATGTAGGAGCCTAAATACTGGTTGGTAACGGCCGATTTCGGCCGTTACCGACCGGTATTTGGGTATTGTAATGTAGGGGGCTAGAAAATTACAGAATTGGTATATTTACCGATTCGGTAAATTTACTGATTCGGTAAAATACAGAATTGGTAAATATACCGATTCTGTAATTCAATATGTAGGTGGCACAGTTTACAGTGCCACAGGCCCTTAGAAATTCGTTATTTACCACCCAATACTATTGGGTGGTAAATTACGAATTTCTGTGTACATGCACATCTGTGCATGTACACCTGTGCCATGTGGCACACATACATGCCCTTACCGAATCGGTATTTGGTATTGAATCCTATGGGCTTCAAGGCCCATAGGAATCAATGGCAAATCCTGATTCGGTAATTACCGAATCGGTAATTACCGAATCTTGCCGATTCAGTATTTTTTCCTACATAGCAATTACCGATTAGTTAATACCGAATTGGTAAAATTCGGTATTTACCATTCGGTAATTTGCTATTACCTACATCTAGCCCATGATTTTCAAAGAGTTCTAAGGTTTGCGTTAAAATAATCCACAGTTACGTCACGTTTAGCCAGAAGTACCTTTAGATGCGACAAAAGTTCCAAATGGAAGCTGCAGCGTTGAAAAACAAGCGATGCCTCACTCCTGAGACCCTGGGGAGGCGATGCGACAGCCCCGCTGCGATACCTTGTATGGATTCCGGTGCGCAGGTTCCGTAGGAAGCGCCTCGCAAAGACATGATGCGACGATCTTCGGGATGGAGACGATCACAGTTGCGGCGGCGATGCGCGGCGCACGTCAATCTTCTCCTCTCACGGCCCCTCGATGTGATGGCTCTGCGACGATGTTCGCAGCGACGTGATGCGGTCCGCAAGTAAGCGGTGCGGCGATCTCACCCAGCGATGACAGGCTCTGCGACGACACTCGCAGCGACAGGAATCTTCCCGCACCGGGTCGATGCGCTCCGGAAGCGAGCGATGCGTGAAAATTTACAGATTGTCTTAGTTTCTCCTTGTCCAGCTTCTCAAACAGCAGGCCACAAAGTCCATAGGCCACTCAGTCGGATTTGGCACTCTAGGAAGGGCAGAGCTCTCTCAGCAGAGTTCAGGGGGGAAGCTGGGGGTGAAGTCCTTACGTTCCTGGGACTTCTTAACAAGAGGCCAGCTCTCTTCAGGCCCTTGGAGATCTCTTCAAGCAAGGGGACTAAGCACCAACAAAGTCCTCCCCTCCCCTTGGCAGCAAAGCAACTGCAGGTCAGCCCACAAGCACTCAGCAGGACAGTTCTTCCTCTTCAGTCTTCCAGCTTTCTCCTTGGCAGAGGTTCCTTCTTGATTCCAGGATGATCTAATTTTCTGTAGTCTGAGGTCCTGTACTTATACCCCAAAAAGTATTTGTTCCCTTTGTGCAGGGGGGGCTCTGAGCCCGGTATGAACCAGCTCTGGGTGTTCCTTGAGCACTTTGTTTTTCTGTCTTCTCCTCTCCTTTCATAGAGAGGGGCAGGGTTGTCAGCCGCCCAGCAGGAGGTGGAGCCAGCATTGTGGAAGGCAGGAACTACCCTTTTCAGGCC
Organism: Lissotriton vulgaris; assembly: GCF_964263255.1. Lineage (NCBI taxonomy): Eukaryota > Metazoa > Chordata > Amphibia > Caudata > Salamandridae > Lissotriton > Lissotriton vulgaris. Next base: position 1,607,452 of record NW_028242798.1, on the reverse strand, counting down.
CAGGTGCTACCTCCTCCCACCACTCTAGAGGCAGATGGAGCTATTCAGCCCAGGGATGGCCCACTTAGCCTCTGGAAGCCACCCTGCCCCTGTCACTCACAAACCAGACAGTCAATTCACAAACAGGCCAAGGCACACAGAAAGGTCAGACAAGAAAACACTTTCTAAAAGTGCTGTTTTCAAACACAGGATTTAAAAACAATCTTTTCTAAAAGATGTGTTAATAAATTCTGTCTGAGTTCAGGTATTCCAGACTTTTATGTCCTATCTTGCTCCTATGGGAAGATATGCAGGTAACCACTATACACAGCATTCCCCATTATAGCCTATGGGGCAAGATAGGCTTACAATAGTGAAAAATGAAAATGGCTGTAATTCACTACAAGAGCATGTCACCCACACTAGTACATGCTCTACCTTTCATATACACTGCACCCTGCCCAGGAGGTACCTTGGACCTTCCACAGGGGTGTCCAATGTGTACAGAAAGGGAAGGGTTAGGCCTGGTCAGTGGGGACACTGGCCAGGTTGACATGGCAGTCCACAGACTGCACACAGGCACTGCGGGAACAGACCTGAGACACTCTTTTAGGGCTACTCATGTGGGTGGCACAATCAGTGCTGCAGGCCCACTAGTAGCATTTGAATCACCTGCCCGTGCACACTCAGTGCACTTTACTAGGGACTTCCTGGTAACACAAATAGGCCAATCATGGATTACCAATCACAATTACAATTTACTCAGGGAGCATTTGCACTTTGACACTGATCAGCAGTGGCAAAGTGCCCAAAGCATCTAAACCAGCAAAAAACGAAATCCAGCACAGCGTCAAAAATACAGGAGGTAGAGGCAAAAAGACAGGGAAAAGCACGCCAAAGATGCCAGGTCAATCAGTCTACATTAGCGTGTATTTATATGATTAATTAGTCACTTTAGCAGTCTTAAAAACGTGTACTCACTCTTCCCCTATGAAGTTACAATTCCACATTTGTATTTTTCAGGGTCGTGCGAAAGGATATTCTGAACCGCAAACAAATTGGCAATTTTTTCTTTTGCATTTTTTTGGGGACGTTTCCACTCTGCAACTTGATGGCCTTTTTAAAGCCTCGAGCTGCAATCTGGTGACACCTAGTGGTGGAACTGTAAAGTGTAAGCTTACCACAGAGTTAACATAGATATTTCCCATCTTCCTCTGATTTGATATTTAGATCTGTTTTAGCTAATCCTAAACTTTTTTTAAAATCCTTAGTTCACTATCACGGTCCCTCCAGCAACATTTTCCAAAGACTTATTCATAATCAAAATGCAGGCAACAGGTTTTTTGTCTGTTGCTATTGTGCAAATGTTTTACTCATGATGTGTCTGATTTAAACACAGAAAAAAAACTAAATTGCATCTGCTTTTTGAGACTAGGCTATGATATTAGATGAGCTGGTTTGCTTTGGACGCATAATGCCAGGCATACACAAAGCATACACAAAGACAGAGACAAAAAGAAGTCCTAATGTAATTTGGAAAGATTTTATATCCTACCAGACCTTTTTATCACTTACACTCTGTCACAAACTAGGGTCATCTTTCTATTTTATCTCTGAGCTATCCAATTCACTTTTTATCTAATTCCATAAAAAATCTTTTTATAATGTTACGTCCTCAAAACTGATATTATGGTACAGGAAGTCGTCTTTGGCATCAACACATTGAGTCAAATTAAACAAGCATTGGAAATGCAATGTATCTCGCATTTTGAGTTAGACCTATTGGCGTTGTAAATTAGTCTTTTACCCTTGTGTTATGGAGTGTATCTATGCGGTGTGCAGTGGAATTATGTGGGTTGGATTGGTAATGTTAGTTGTGGCATTGCGTGGCGTGGAATTGTGCGGTATGGAGTGGGTTTGTGTAGTGGAATAATGTGGCATGGTATGCAGTGGTAGTATGTGGATAGTAATTATGTTGTATTGAGTGCTATGTAATTACGTGGAGTGGAATTTAGTGTAACAGAGTGTAATTATGTGGATTTTTTTGTGTTGTGGAGTGGAATATAGTGGAGTTTAATTATGTGGTGGGTTGTTGAATTTTGTAGCATGATGTGGAATTTTATGGTGTGGATTGGATGTATGTGGTGTGTTGTGTAATTGTGGTGTTGAGTTGATTTATGTGGTTTGGGGTAACCCTGGGCGTAGTGTGCGGAGTGGGGCTACGCGGAGCTACGTGGAGTGGGCACAAAACTACGCCCACCCGCGCACTCCGCGTAGCCCCACTACGCGCCGCCCGCCTCCCTCTCGCCCTCCCTAAATACTGCAATAAAAGGATAGAAAGCTTTTAAAAACACTTACCTTGTCCGCCGCGTCCCCGGGGCTCCCTCTCGCCATCCCTGGATTCGCGCCGCCATTTCGAATACTAATGCGCATGCGCGGGCCCCCGCGCATGCGCATTTCTCGTGAGAAATGCGCATGCGCGGCCGCCCGCGCATGCGCATTAGTATTCGAAATGGCGGCGCGAATCCAGGGACGGCTCCCGTCCCTGTATTCGCACCGCCATTTCGAATACTAATGCGCATGCGCGGGCCCCCGCGCATGCGCATTTCTCGTGAGAAATGCGCATGCGCGGCCGCCCGCGCATGCACATTAGTATTCGAAATGGCGGCGCAAATCCAGGGACGGCGAGAGGGAGCCCCGGGGACGTGGCAGACAAGGTAAGTGTTTTTAAAAGCTTTCTATCCATTATTGAAGTATTTAGGGAGGGCGGGAGGGAGGCGGCTGGCGGCTGGCTACGCACCGTCTGCGGAGCGCGCGTAGTGCCGCCTGGCTACGCCCGCTACGCAAAATGCGTAGGAGACAGCACTACGCACACTCCGTGCACGGAGCGTAGCTGGCCGCCCACCCTTAGTTTGGGGTTGAATTATGTGGTGTGGATTGGAAATATGTGAAATTGAATTGTGTGGCATTGAACTGTGTGGATAACTTTGCCTTTTTTGTGATAAAAGCAAATTAGGTAGGAGTAAAGTTCCATATCTGTGTTTTTGGGTGTTAAGAAAACAAGCATTGGTAAATGCATTAGGTTTTGCACATGTGATGAATACTTTTTTGGGGGTTGTAAATTTTAGCTTGGTGAGCAGTTGTGCAATAGACGTTACTGAAACTTTGTAAAAGTGTCATGAGTTGTTTGTTAAGAAAAGCAATATGTGCAGTAATGGCATTTTTCACACAATTATAGATTTTCAACAAAATCCACCACCAGATGCATTATCTGCAGATTTTCTATTTAAAAAAAAAGTTTATAGCTTAAACGGTTCAAAAGTTACAATTGTTGCCACACAGTAGAAATCTCTTAACAAAGAATTACTGGTCACCTTTCTGTTGCCTATTGCTATATTTGGGTGTTGAACCAGTACTATTGAGCTGCAACCTATGCCCAGACAGTGCTAACAAGTGCTAGAGGTCCGCACACTTTTATAGAGGGACACCACCCCCAGCAGGCACATGCATCCTTGTTACATCTCTGCATGATTTGCCTAAAATGCCCTGAGTCAGATAGCTGAAGAAAATAAGGCTTGAAGTAAGAGTGTAATGTTTCGGATGTGGCGTAATGGCTAGAGTTGACAACTTTGAAGCTGGGGAACCAGGTCCGAGTCTTGGCTCAACGTCCTGGGATTCTGGCCAAATCACTTAATCTCCCCATGCCCACCCAAAAAATTAATGTGTTGTCGTGTAATGTAACTGGTGCTGAAATAAAGCGCTTCAAGGCTACTGTGCTGTCCAAAAAACAATCAAAGAAAACTTTTTTTTTTAAAGCTGTGGGAGGTGGTGTTTTGGGATAACGGCTTGGGGAGATTAAGTGGCCTGGGAGCCGCACCAGAAAACCGCAAAAAAACAAGCTCTGAGGGTTGGAGCTGGTGTTGGGGGAATGGCACAGGGAGACTAAGTGACCTGGAAGCAGCACCGTGCACCAGCGACCAGCGAGGTGAGAGTAGAAAGAAAAAGTAGTGCACTGAAACTAAAACATGGCCAACAGCCAAAGGATCCATGTAGCATGGGCACTTTGTAGGATAGGACTAAACAGCCGAAAGGCAGGATAAATGTATGCTATTAACCTATGAAAACCAAGGAATTTGTAAAGGCAGATGAACGAACCAATAGAAAGTGCTGGGTGTGTTCAAAGCTCATAGAACTGAATATCATATGTTTTATAGACAGTACACGCGTTGCCTAGGCAAGACCTAAAAAACTACTGCTAACTGGGTTGCACTGAAAACGCCAGAGCTCCCTAGATGTCCCCTTGAAAAACAATAATTTGAAACATGTAATTTAGCAAAATAGAAAACAGCAAAGAACCGTAGGAAAATTTGGGCAAACCGATGAAGCCCAATGTGATTCACATCCCTAGGGACGATTGTTTGCACATGAGGGATATTTAGCAGGAAACAGAAAAAGAGGGGATCTGAAACTAATGGCTGAGCATAAAGTAACAGTCAAGGATGTGGCAGTGGCATAACACAGGATACTGAAAGCCCCTGTGGTGCAGGTGGGGCACCATGCGGTCATGTTCAACCTAAGGTCTATGCATTTCTATTAGGTGTTGGAGACTCAGGGGGCCCTTGACAACATTTTGCAGAGGGGCTCCTTCATTTAACTTTATGCCACTGCAGACCTACCACCTAAAAAAAAAATAGGAGTTTAAGGGGTGGAGCCTTGGAGGGGGTGGAGCATCATGTGCGGAAGTACGTAAAATGCCCTTCCCCGAAACCCCTTAAAAAAAAAAGGATGGCTGAGGGTAGTACTGATGTCCTGGGATGTTTTCATCCCCTTTATTAAACATTGGCTGTTCAAAGTCTTAAAATATGCACTATTTGTCTTACCACTTGATATCTGCTGCTAATTAATGTTTTCAGTTCATTCTTCAATATGCTCAGAGTGGGAGATTTTCTCACAGCGATTGACAGGGAATTCAAGGGTTTTGGGGTGGTTCTTGAAAAAGCTGTTCTGATGGTCCTTTGCTTCAGTGTTTTGTGGATATCTAGGTGTAGATCACTTTTGCTTCTGAAAGTGCAGGTGTCATCTAAAATATAGATTTTTCTTGCTCGGTTTTTAACAGTGGTTAAACGGATTGCCTTGTAGGTTATACTGGTACGTTTAAATGTACATCTTTGTTCCAATGGGAGTCTCGGAGGATCTTGTACCAGAGGGAGTGATATGAACCCTTCTGTTTCTAGCCACTAATCTTGCAGTAGTATGCACTACTACTTTGAGTGGGGCCATTCCAAAAATGGGAAGTCCAACTAGGACTGCATTGCTATACTCAATCATGTTTATAACGAAGCCCTGTACGAAGAGTTTTAAGTACATTTTTGTGTTTTCATGCTTTCAGTTTCTTAGTCATGCTCAACTGGTATTGAGCTCGCTTTACAATGTTCTTGATATGATCAACTAGATGTAGCTTACTCTCAAGTAGGAAGCACAGTGATTTGGCTTGTTTGACCAGGTTTGTTGAGATTCCTAGTGAACTCAAATGTGTAAGTTAGCCTTCTGTCATACAGTTGTTATCCAATGGCAAAAGCGACAGGGATTCAGTCTCATCTGAGCTCCTCTAGAAGTTCGATGTACAGGTTGATCAGTAGAGGAGTGAAGACAGACAATTGTGCAACTCCACAAAAGCAGCTTAGTGTGGCTAGCAGTGGTTGTGTGAATATATTTCCCTTTCCCTGTTTGAGAGATGTGTGTTGAACCATTTCAGAAGCATATCCTCAGCTCCCAGTGTCTTCTGCAGGGTGTGCTGGAGAGTTGTCGAAAGAAGGTAGAAGATGCAAAGATTCCAGAACTGTTTTGCCACCACTGAGAAGCTAACATGTGCTTTGGATAGTGTGACTCTTGTTTGAGTCCTATGGGATTCATACAGAAAGACTAGGTAATCCATAGAGGGAATTGCAGGAAAAGTATAGGATATAATTCTTACAAAAGGGTGTTATAATTCTAATTGGGATTTACATAGCGCTTACTACCCCTGATGAGGCATCAAAGCATTTTTAGGCGAGTAGCATGCAACTCCGGCACACAAAAAGGATTAGTGGTGGGTTAATATAGGTAAAATATGTTTTAACTTGAGTGGTGGACATGCAAGTCTGTTAGTTGGATTAAAAAGGGATAGAAAAGGGAAGCATCTAGAAAGATTTTATTTGGAGATCATAGTCCATTAGGGTTTGGGATGGATGGGGGAAGAGTCTTTAGAAGAGGATTAGGAAGAAAAATTAGATCTCGGGTGAGTCTAAGGTGGAAGACATGAGGGAAGGGTTTAGAAAGGCTGAATAGTAAAATGAGGTTTGAGATGACACAAGGAGGGATAGCAGGAGGAAGAGTCTCAAATTGTTTATTTTGAGATCATAGTAGTAAAAAGAGGTTTGGGATGAGTCAGGAAGTAAGGGTAGAGAATACATTGAGAGATGTATAAGGTGAAATATAGGGTAGTGCATTAAAGATGTTTATATATATATTTTTGTAAATGTATTTTTAAAGTGGGAGTAAACTAATAAATATATAGATACATAAGTACATAGAAGGTACATATGTATAAGGAAGGTAACATCATATGTAAAGATTTAAGTTATATTTAATAAACTCAGACTTTCAAGTGTTGCTATAATCTAAGCTTATTTATTGGTGTGTTTATTTTCTTTCAATAATTCAATGGCGAAGCGATTGTAGATAAATAGCTATGATAAAATGTACTTATTGTTATGGATAAATGAACGGAGAACCATAAGAATCGAATTAAATCACTTATATGAAAAATTATGTCGTGACCTATAAACATGTTAAGCATAGAATAATATAATCATAAGTAATATGTACATATGGTAAGCAGTACTAAAGAATATCATGTATATTGAGAAATATAATTATTATACACATTAATCCAAAGAAATACACATATATAGATTCATATAAACAAATGAAATGCTTATATACACAGGTATATATTGTACATGTATATTTGAGTATGGGGATTATGTAGGGAAGAGCCAACTCTTGATTAGTCTTCTGAAGATAAGATAGTTATCTGTGGATCTTATATTTGGGGGTAATGAGTTCCATAGTATGGCTGCTTGAACAGAGAAGGATGTACCACCTATGGTATTTTTCTTGTATGGTGGGATTTTGAGTCAAAGTGCCAATCTGGAGCACAGGTACCTTTGTTGAATGTATTTGATTATTTTACTTCTGATGAAGAGCAGCCCTGTTCCATGTATTGCCTTGTGGGTGATACAAAGCAGCTTGAATGTGCATCTTCTGGCAACCAGTAACCAATGTAGGGCTCTCAAGGCCAGGGGAGATGTGCGCTTGTGGCTTTACTTGTGGGAGCAGTCTGGCAACAGAGTTCGGAATATGTTGTAGTCATTTCATGGTTGATAAAGAGAAACCATGGTAGAGGCCATTAGCATAATCAACTTTAGACGGTACAAGATAGATAGTAGCCTGGACCTCTTGTGGAAATTCCATGTCGGCAAGATGCATCACAGAGTTTTAAGAGTATTGAAGCTTGATCTTGCTAATTTGTCCACTTGGGCATTCATTGATAGCTTAGAGTCCATGGGAATTTCAAGGTTTCATACTTTTTTAGATACTTTAGGCGGTGTTCCCAGAATGTCAGGCCAGGTGGCGAATGGGTCATTATCTTTCCAGTCGCCACATGTGAGTACCTCAGTTTAGGAAGCATTTAATTTGAGATGGCTCCATGTCATCTACTGCTCAACAGCTCTGAGGCAACTGAAAATGTGTGAGTTTCCAATGTCTTTGGAGATTTCCAGTTTAAGGTTTATTTGTGTGTCATCAGCATAGTTATAGTATGTGAAGTGAAAATCCTTGCCGGTAATGACTTCATATAGATATCGAAGATCATGGGTGAGATGATAGAGCCTTGAGGGACCCCTGCTTTTGTAATGTATGGTTTGAATGAGATAGGAGAGAATGGATGACATTTGTTGTGTTTTGAAGGTAGGATGTGATCCAGTCGAGAGCAGTCCCTTCCATGCCGGCATTGTAGAGTCTTTGTATTAGAGTGTTAAGGTCAACTGTGCCAAAATCTGCTTTTGGGTTCAAGAGAAGTAGTGCAACAACCCCGCTCTGGTCTACTGTGTTCTTAAGGTCATCCCAGATAGAAATGAGGGCAGATTCTGTACCTCTTCCTGGATGGAATCCTGTTTGGAAGTATGAAAGTATGGAGTTATCTTCAAAGAATGGTGACATCTGGGCAAATGCTGCTCTTTCTAACAGTTTGCCCAGGAAAGGTCCATTTGTAATTGGTCTATAGTTATCGGGGTTAAGCGGGTCCATGTTTTTTTTTACAATGGGCATATGTATGCCTTTTTTAGGTATTCTGGAAATATTCCAGTAGTTAAGGAATTATTGATGATTCTTCTTACTGGTGTGACAAAGGTAGTTAGCAGAATGTCCTTGAAGGTTTGTGGTGGACACAGGTCAGAAGGGGTGCTGACAGGCATACTTGCCTTGACCAGAACCATGAATTCACTTTGTGATATTTGATTGAAGGAATGCAGAGACTTGGTTAGCCTACCCTCAAAGGGTATTTTTTGGAAAGGGGTTGGTGTTTTTCGTTTGTTTCAAATTGGATCCCAACGGATCTGCTTTGGTTGCATTAAGGATTTGCCAGTTTGTCCTTGAACTTTTGAGTAATGGGATAAGTTCCTTGCAGGTAATTTTGTTTGAGAAATTCAGTAGAAATGTAATAAAAAATGTATTTGCACATTAAGCTTTTTGAATTCTGTCTAAATAGTAAATTATTTTAGCCTTTTTGATCGCTGACTTGTATAATTTGTTCAGTTTCTGTAGTAGAAGTTTGTCTTGATTAGTGTTTGTTATGATCCAGGTGTTTTGCAGCTTTCTAATTTGTTGTTTTATCTCTTCTAGTTCTGTATTTCTCCAAGGGCCCTGCTTTTTTTGTCCTTTTTGGTTTTTCTGGATGTTTTTAGGATATCAAAACCTTCCTTGTAGCCACTCATATCATTGTCTAACTGAATTGATTGTGTCTAGATCTGTGTTGCATGTTAGTTATGTTACTAACTGTTCAAAATTGAGTTTGTTCCATGGATGACAGGTGGATGCATGTAAGGTGGTTTTAGGTGTGCTGCTTTGTAGTGTTGTATATTGGAAAGTTACCAAATGGTGGTCTGACCCTGTGACTTCAGTAATCGTTCGAAAGGTAACTAGTTCTGGATTAGCCGAGATGATATCTAGGATGCGTCCAGCAATGTGTGTGGGTTTGTGGATGATTTGATGTAGGTTCAGTGTGTCTAGGTCCGTGATGATTGTTTTTGTTGTTGATGGGGCATATTGTTTTTTCAAACTAATTGTTTAGGTCACCAAGAATGCATAGGTTGGAGTATAGTCTTATGAGGTTTGAATCTGCATCTATAAGTTTGTCTTTGAATTTTGCATTGCTAGGTGGATGTCTATAAAGGAGTAGGAAGTTACAGGAGAAAGATGGTCTAGGGTTGCATCTGGTGAGGAGGGTCCTACAACCTTGTATGGAGACACTGCCAGCTTTAATGATATTTAATGTTTTCTTGAATATAACAACTAGGACACCTCCTCTTTTGCCTATACAATTTTGTGTGATGGATTGATAGTTTAGAGGATCGACTTCATGCAACACCAAAGCCATGTCATCTCACAACCACAATTCAGTTATGAAGAGTAAGCCAGCCTGTGTGTCAGTGAGAAGGACGTAGATGTGATGCTTGTTTTAGAGAGTGATCGAGCCTTTATTAGAAGGCAGTTCAGAGATTGTGTTTTGGTGAATGTGTGACTTTAGTTTGGAGAAGAGTGAGCAGCATTTTGTGAACTGGTAGCAGGTGTGTCATTAGTGCTGGTAATAGCTGTATGAGGATAACAGTAGTGTGGTTTTTCTATATTGTATTACTCTCCAGCAGGCTTAAAAGGTATTTTGATGGATCTTCATGTGAAGGTGGTGGAGATTGTGGTTGAGAGTTAGTTGGTGAGCTGTATTGTTTTTGCAGAGTAGCCTTGTTGGCAATAGACATGGAGATGTGAAGTTGTAAAGAATGTCATGTTGTTTATTTTGTTTGTGTATGTTTACAGCGGAAGGTGTTGGAGTTAAGGGTGATTGTGCAGCATGTGGATCACATTGTAAGGCTCTACGTTGTCCAATGAATGAGAGGCGGTTGAAAGAGAGTTGTTGTGTTGTAATGTAATGTATTATGGAATAGTGTGTGAGTGTGAGAGAGATTTTGTTGTGCTGGTGCGTGTGTATTATGTTTTGTTTTTGTGGGGTAGTGTGATGACATGATGATGTCATCTTTTTCTGAGAAGCATTTGTATGTAAAGTATTGTTGATGAGTGGAAGTTTAGTGGTAAAGGGGAGGTGATGTGTTTTGGAAAGGAGTGTATGTGGTGTGTGAGGGGGTGGACACGTCTTAGATTTGATAGTTGTATAAGGCAAAATGTGTGGTGGAGTGGAGTGTAAGGATTGTTTAGCTGTGTGCTTTTGGTAAAAAGAGGAGGAGGGTGTTGGTGGATGGAATGATGGGGGCTGAGAATAGGTTTTGTGGTGAAAGAAATGGGTCTGTTACGAGAAAGTAGGGGGTAGAGCTGGTACTTTGCAGGAACAGGGAGTGTGTATTTGGATGGATTAAAGTTATGTATAGTATGGCTTTGTATTGTATTGGCGATGTGTGGATTCTTTAGTGTTTTGGACAGAGTGGTGTTTTGTGTGAGAGTGATGTTGCTATTGAGTGGTAGTTGGGTTAGAAAGGTGTATAGGTGTGGTTTGTGGGGTGTTGTAGTGGTTGTTGAGACAATGAAATGTGGTTGTAGTAAATGAGTAGAATGCATTTACTGTGAGTGTGTTGATATGTTTTTGGATGGGTTAAGGTGGGTGCTGGTGAATGGAAAAACGGGCAGCATTTCTGGCCAAAAGCCCGACCAGTCCCGAACATGTCTAAACATGCAATTGCCCTTATTCTCTTCACCCTCAGCTTAATTAGCCCTAGTGAACAGGTGACACCTTCGGCCAATGGAAACCCTAGCCCTAGCCAATCAGAACACTAGCCCTAGGACCAATAGGAGACCAATCCCTTTTAACCAATCACAGCCCTAGCTCTGATAGACTATCAGAATCAAACCTAAAACCTATGTCCAACAGAAATCCTAACCACAGTGACCAATCAAAACCCCTGACCTATCCACCAATCAGGACCCTAACCATAAGCCCTAAGTTCAATAGAAACCCTAGCCCCAGTGACCAATGAGAGCACCAGACCTATTAGCCAATCAGAAACTTAGCCCTAAGCCCAATAGAAACACCAGATACAGGAACCAATCAGAGCAGAGATGTAACGCCCAATGGCAAACTTATATAAGAGCATGTGACCTCAAGCATAGGCTGATGACCAGGGGGCAGTGAGCAGCTCCTTAAGATCAGAATCTTCTTGGATACAGGCAGGCCCAATCCACACCCTGCGATCATGGTCCAACCCTAGCCACCCAAACACTGCACTTCACGCACCCTAACAAATGCTCCACTCGAGCCAAAAACGAGGGCCAGAAGTAACCCCTAAAGACAGTTCAAAGCCAACCCAGCAGTGTCCCAAACACACTCTGCCCAGCTACTATGGTTGCAGCCCGCTCCCTCAACTGCCACAAGACCCAAACAAAGGGTGTGGAGGGGCCACCACCGCATGCCCAAGCACAGCACATGGGAAACCAGCACAGAATCCCAAACAGTCATGGGCAGAAAGACAGCAGCCCAAACAGCACCAATTGCACAATAGTCCCACCCAAACAGCCACAAGTAAAAAACAGCAGCCCCAACAGTACCAATTGCACAGAGGACAAGAGACCAAATCCAAACAGTCCCGGGTAATAAAAACAGAAGCTCCAAAGCCTCAAAAACAAAGCTCAAGTCTGCGCTCCCACCACCCTTCCCGTTGCCTGCCCACTGAGCTTTGCAGGACACAGAGAGGCCAGGGCAACAAAGCAGAGTTGGCTGTCCCGGGGTGCTCTACACACCCCAAGAGGCCACAGCAGACAAAGGGAGGGAGGACCAGGGACACCTGGAAGCCAGAGGGCCAACCAGGAATGCCCTGGCTGATGACCTAAGATCAGAATATTGAACAATGAAAGTACAGCATACTAGGGCAGAAGAAAAATAGGTGGATGCAGTAAAAGCATTATAACAGTTACTATGACATTACTGTGAAAGTAATCATTTAACCATTTAGATATTTAAGATATTTTGATTCAGCAACTACTCATAGTGTCCCCAGTCTACCCAAAGAGGTTCTAATTGAGCGACTAGAAGACAGTGGTGAAATGCAGCAAACGTGATAGGCATGGATTTATGAGAGAAGAATAAGGCTCTGAATTTGATCCTCTTCGAGGCTGGAAGTAAGTGTCCAAGTGATGGTACATAAACAGCTACACCCATTTATGGGAACTTGATATCGGACACATTAAAGAGTTGCGAAACTGCTGCATAGGCGGGTGGCATCGGCTGGAAACACTGTATTTAGTGCTTCCAGTAGAATTTTAAAACATATACAAATGATGTGGTTTCAACTTCATTCTTTTGCTAATTCATCTTCACACTCACATACGTGCTCCAATTTCAAGAGGGTGACTTTATATACCAAAGTGTTTCTGGAAACGTACTTGCTTCCTTGGTAGTCTAAGCATTTTCGCTGCAGTTCTGTGTTCTTAGTCCTAATAGAGTAGTAAAGAAGCAAGTTGAATGGTGGAACCTTTCTTTAACGGAGCACCTGACCACAATAACCAAATTGATATTTTCCCTCTAAATGTCACTAAGGGAGTAGTGTGCACACTGACAACCACCCACCATCACAATGGCAGTTCTATATAGAACTTATTACAAAGCGTAATTTTATGCAAAGGTGCACCACAACGAAAACATGTATAAACTAAAGTATTCTAAACATGTTTTTTCCATATTTCCTGGCCAGGCTCTATACGAACTGGATACGACGGGAAGGGGACCACGGACGCTTTTTGAACATCTCGTGCTTGACGAGTCGGCCGCCGGATTCGAGCTCATACGGACTGCCATATTATATAACGAGAAGCAACAAACATATATAAAACAACTCATAGAAGCACTGCCGACAGGAGCCACTGAATAGAGGGCCAAGCACAACTATTGACTTGACGTAACCCTTGTAGGAATTGATTCCTTTAGATGCTTGATTACAAAACACGCATCTGGATCTCTTAATCAATCAATGAATGCCAGTCCTATGAATTTTGGGTCCCCTGACCAACTGTAAGAGAATAACGTTCAATTTATTGAATCGAACTATACACTTGATGCTCTTGAACCGGTGTTCCTGAGACCACACACGACCCGGTCACCTTTTCACCACCTTACTCCACCAGCAATACATCGTCGCGCTTAAGGATTTCTACCATCTACTTTGCCCTGAAGAAGTCCCCGAAGGGACGAAACGCGTCGGCTGTGTCCTTTAACATTTGGAGTGAATAAAGAGAACCTGTTTTTGAGAAAATTTGTTCTTGTCTGTTTCATATGGAAAAAACATGTTTAGAATACTTTAGTTTATACATGTTTTCGTTGTGGTGCACCTTTGCTTAAAATTACGCTTCCTAATAGAGTAGTAGTTCAATAAGATTTTAAGATACGTTAGGTTTTCATAAATATGACATTCTATGGAAATAAAATTGTTATAGTATGGTTGTTTTGTATAAATGTTATAGGTCTCCTCAAATTATATATGTAATTTTACAGCATTGAAACAGTCCCAGAGTAGGAACTAAGAGCCTGATTATGATGGCGGTGGGACCGCCAAAGGCAGGCCGTCGGTGGTGGTCTCACCGCCATCCAGCCCATTGGTCCAACCGACACATTGGGATGCAGGCAGTTGGAGCTCGGCTGACAGGAACAAGGATCCCGTTAGTGCAGTGAGGCGGACTCCCATTCCCTGCAATGAGGGTGGTGCCTGCTCAGGCACCGCTGTAGGGATTACAGTGTCCCTTTCCGCCTACCCTCTCATGGCATTTCACTTGCCATGAAAAGGCAGGTGGTAAGTTAATTTGTCCCTCTGCTATGGGGCGGTGCCCTCTTAAACATCCCTGCACCATCTAGCAGGCACCGCATGGTTCCTGCCACATGGTGCAGGGATGTTTTAAATGTGTACAATTTGTATTGGGCGTGTGCCACAGCCCACACAGTCAAGGCCTTTAACCCACAATGCCGTCCCAGGGATCATAACTTGTAAAGAGTTTTTGTTATAGGGAGAACAAGGATCAGGACAGTGGGACATGTTAGTAGTGGTGGCACTGATGAGCGGTACAAGGGACAGTGTAATGTAGATTCTCCATCTTCCATCATCTTGTAATGTTTCTTCTTTCTAATGTGTTACTTGTGAATCTGGAAGTCTCTCTGTGTCTACCACAGGTGAATAGGAAATGGAGGTACAGGAATGCGAATGCACCATTGGAAGAGGACACTTCAGCAGTAGCCTTCCTCTCCCTCTGTTTAGGCTATGCTCAGTATTTCTGATACTGCTTTCTGGAATGATCCATGACTTGAGGCACAGACACCACCAGAGGAAGAGGCACAGACACAACCAGAGGACGCTCTGCAAGTCTGTGTCATATATTGAATTATTTTCTACTGGTAGTGCAAGGAATTTCATCTGCAGGCTTTTCTGGAACACTGCAGAGTGAAGAAACAGAAATATGGGGGAAGGTAAGGTTGGAGGCTAAAGAAGTGAAAAGTGAAAGTAGCTCCTTTACATTGCATCACACCTAGCTTCTCAACAGCCATCAATATGCTTCTCATGGACTATTTATTTATATAACCACAGCTATTACTCAGGGCATCCTGGTGCTTGAGCCAAAGAAAATCAACAGGGCTGTAGCAGGATGTGAGAACAAAATAGTTCTCAACTAGTTCTTAAATAGATCACAATTTGAGGTCAGGTATAAAGCCAGTGGGAGGACACTCAAAGATCTCAAAACATCTGCCTTCATAGGGTTCCTTGTTATGAGGAGGGATACTGAGATGGAAAAGGTTGTCCTGGCCCCAACAAAAAAAAATACTCTGATAACCTGAAACCAAGACCAGAGTCTAAATGGACATTTTAAACTGCCCACTTTCAAGGTATTTTGTAAAGAAAAAAGAGAGGGAGCACCTGCCCATTCTAGTGCGAGGTGATATGAAGGACCTTGGCCAGCTCTATGGTTCCCTTTTTAGGTCGAAGGCCTAAAAGGCTGCGCTTGCGCAGTCTTAGGCCGGAGATTTAATGAGTCTGAGTAGCGGCGAAGGTCCCGCCTCCGTGCCCCATCTCTCCTTCATTGGTTGGCTTCCTAAACGGAGGCCAGCCATTGGAGGAGAGATGCGTCACTCCAAACAAGCTCCATCCTTTTCGGATTTGGGGGCGTAATTTTTGATGTTCTTTAGACAGTGACGTTGTCCGTCACTCAGAACATCAAAACCACGCCCCCAAATGCAAAAAAATCTCGGAGCTTGTGTCCGCCATTTTCGATCCTTCGCAGTGAAGGTAAGATCGTGGCTGTTTCCCTCCGTGCCTTCTTCCCCCTGTCTGTTTCCCGCCCCCCTCCCGCTCTCCGTGTATTTTCGCTGTCCGTGTGTGTGTTTCCCGCCCCCTGTTTGTTTCCCGCCCCCTCCCGCTCTCCGTGTATTTTTGCTGTCCGTGTGTGTGTTTCCCGCCCCCCTCCCGCTCGTGTGTGCATTTCAGAGCAGATACCCGCATCATGGTAGGAGTTATGATAATGCTTGTTTATTTCTCGTCTGCCGGTGAGGATCGTCATGGTCTCGTTCCCCATTTTCAATGAGCTTTTGTTAAGGAGTTATGATAATGCTTGTTTATTTCTCGTCTGCCGGTGAGGATCGTCATGGTCTCGTTCCCCATTTTCAATGAGCTTTTGTTAGGATTTCTAGCCCCTTCCCTACAGCGCCCTCCTCTGCACGTCAGCCTGTTTCGACCATCCACCCGCCTTTCAGCCAGACACACTTCCGTTTTCCTCCAGACCAGGGTAAGAGCGTCTGCGTGCAAAGATGTTCGGAGTCGCCCGCAAAAATTAAACTGTGATGTCCGACCTATCCCTGGAGGCTCCTGTTGCTAGGCAGGTCTTACACTCCCGGTCCCGGGAGGGTGGAGAGGGTAAAATTACGGGTCAGTCTGCATAACGAGTGGGGATTATGGGTGCGGCCAGAGTGTGAGAGTTCAGTGGGGCTCCGTGAAGGTAATGTGTCTGAGGGCAAGAAAGGGCGAGGGTACAGCGCCGAGTGAGGGAGAGCGCAGCTTCGAGGAGCGCAATGTGACCGAATTAAAGCGTTGAGGGGGGCAGCGGGCATCAAGCGGGGGTGAGGGGAAATGTGAGGGTAAACAACAGGATCACATGGAGAGAAGGGAGCGCGGCCACCCTACCTCACTGGCATATCCGCACCCCCATGACTCCTCAAAGCACCACTGTCCCGTCCGAACCCCCCCCACACCCCTCCTCATCGGGCCCGCACGGCCTTACCTCTTCTCACTCTCTAATGTCACTGCCCCCCCACCCCACCCCTCCCTTCACCTCACCCCGCCTCGACAACCCACGCTGTACCGTAAGGCTTTCTATCACCTCCGTCGCCTCTTTAAACCACCCCTCAGCTGTACCCTAACCCCTATTAGCGCGGCCACCCCTCCTCACCGGCATATCCGCACCCCCGTGACCCCTCAAAGCACCACTGTCCCGTCCGACCAGGGTAAGAGCGGCTGGGTGCAAAGATGTTCGGAGTCGCCCGCAAAAATTAAACTGATGTCCGACCTATCCCTGGAGGCTCCTGTTGCTAGGCCGGTCTTACACTCCCGGGAGGGTGGAGAGGGTAAAATTACGGGTCAGTCTGCATAACGAGTGGGGATTATGGGTGCGGCCAGAGTGTGAGAGTTCAGTGGGGCTCCGTGTTGGTAATGCGTCTGAGGGCAAGAAAGGGCGAGGGTACAGCGCCGAGTGAGGGAGAGCACAGCTTCGAGGAGCGCAATGTGACCGATTTAAAGCGTTGAGGGGGGCAGCGGGCATCAAGCGGGGGTGAAGGGAAATGTGAGGGTATACAACAGGATCACAGGGAGAGAGGGGAGAGAAGGGAGCGCGGCCACCCTACCTCACTGGCATATCCGCACCCCCATGACCCCTCAAAGCACAACTGTCCCGTCCGAACCCCCCCCCCCCCCCACCTCCTCACCGGGCCCGCACGGCCTTACCTCTTCTCACTCTCTAATGTCACTGCCCCCCCTCCCTCCACCTCACCCCCTCCTCACCCCGCCTCGACAACCCACGCTGTACCGTAAGGCTTTCTATCACCCCCGTCGCCTCTTTATACCACCCCTCAGCTGTACCCCACCCCCTAAGCCCCACTGGCGCGGCCACCCCTCCTCACTGGCATATTCGCACCCCCGTGACCCCAAAAGCACCACTGTCCTATTTGACTTTATGTGAGTATCTTGGAGCCCTCGCAGCGACCAGGCCCTCCTGGGCCTACGTTGGGCCCCCATGGCCTGGCGCGTCCGGACAGTGCAGTGCGTCTGTGTCTGGAGCGGGCTGGAGTCTGCGGATATGAGTGGGCTGGGCAGCGACTGCGAGGCCACTAAGCGCTCTCCAGAGAGACCGTTAGATAGGACCGGATCTTCCAGTGTTCGGTGAAAGGAGTTGTGTGACTCTTTCAGATGACTTACACTTTTGTGTGTGTGTGTGTGCGTGCGTGCGTGTGAGGAGGGCATGTGTTTCTTCACGGCCGCGATGACCATGTGGTACCGTGTGGTGCGCCGAGTGAGGGAGAGCGCAGCTTCGAGGAGCGCAATGTGACCGAATTAAAGCGTTGAGGGGGGCAGCGGGCATCAAGCGGGGAAATGTGAGGGTAAACAACAGGATCACATGGAGAGAAGGGAGCACGGCCACCCTACCTCACTGGCATATCCGCACCCCCATGACTCCTCAAAGCACCACTGTCCCGTCCGAACCCCCCCCACACCCCTCCTCATCGGGCCCGCACGGCCTTACCTCTTCTCACTCTCTAATGTCACTAAACCCCCACCCCTCCCTTCACCTCACCCCGCCTCGACAACCCACGCTGTACCGTAAGGCTTTCTATCACCTCCGTCGCCTCTTTAAACCACCCCTCAGCTGTACCCTAACCCCTATTAGCGCGGCCACCCCTCCTCACCGGCATATCCGCACCCCCGTGACCCCTCAAAGCACAACTGTCCCGTCCGAACCCCCCCCTCCCCACACCCCTCCTCACCGGGCCCGCACGGCCTTACCTCTTCTCACTCTCTAATGTCACTGCCCCCCCTCCCTCCACCTCACCCCCTCCTCACCCCGCCTCGACAACCTACGCTGTACCGTAATGCTTTCTATCACCCCCGTCGCCTCTTTATACCACCCCTCAGCTGTACCCCACCCCCTAAGCCCCACTAGCGCGGCCACCCCTCCTCACTGGCATATTCGCACCCCCGTGACCCCAAAAGCACCACTGTCCTATTTGACTTTATGTGAGTATCTTGGAGCCCTCGCAGCGACCAGGCCCTCCTGGGCCTACGTTGGGCCCCCATGGCCTGGCGCGTCCGGACAGTGCAGTGCGTCTGTGTCTGGAGCGGGCTGGAGTCTGCGGACATGAGTGGGCTGGGCAGCGACTGCGAGGCCACTAAGCGCTCTCCAGCGAGACCGTTAGATAGGACCGGATCTTCCAGTGTTCGGTGAAAGGAGTTGTGTGACTCTTTCAGATGACTTACACTTTTGTGTGTGTGTGCGTGCGTGCGTGTGAGGAGGGCATGTGTTTCTTCACGGCCGCGATGACCATGTGGTACCATGTGGTTATAGCTACTCTAGGCCAGGCTGTCTCTGATATTGAAACGGACAGTGTGAGATTTACTCGGGAAGGTGGACAGTGTGTCAGATACTTAGGCTGGAGTGCAGTGTGTCAGTTACCCTGGAGCGAGGGAAAGTGTCCGTTTCCGGGTGAAAGGGACAGTGTGTCAGTTACAGGTTGGGACAGTGTATCGGTTATCCGGAGGGAGGGACAGTGCGTGAGTGACCTGGGATTCAGGGACAGCGTGCCTGATACGGGGGTGTGCTATGGGCGGTCGGTGGGGTGCGCCCGGTACCTGGGAGAAGAGAAGGAAGGCGGGCAGTGTTTGCGTTATATCACGGTGGGCACTGTGTGCCTGCTGTTTGGGGAGGACAGTTTGTGTGTCACAAGGAGGTGACTGCGCGGTGTGTCTGTTACCTTGGAGGGAGGGACAGTGTGTGTCAGTTACCGGGAGGGAGAGACAGTGTCAGGTACCGGGTCGGAGGGACAGTGTGTCAGTAGCTGGGAGCGAGGGACAGTGTCAGTTACGGGGTGGAAGGGACAGTGTGTCAGTTACCAGGAGGGAGCGACAGTGTGTGAGTGACCTGGGATTCAGGGACAGCGTGCCTGATAGGGGGTGTGCTATGAGCTGGGCGGGAAGAGAGGGAATATGGGCAGTGTTTGTTATATCATGGGAGTGAGGGACTGTGTGCCTGCTGTTTGGAGAGGGCAGTTTGTATGTCACGTGTAGGGGGCTGCGCGGTGTGTCTGTTACTTGGGAGGGAGGCGGGAGGGACAGTTTGCCAGTTACTTAACGGGGCCTGGACAGTATCTGGGAAGGAGGGTCCGTGCGCCTAGTGGGGAGGGAGGGTTTTTGTCGGTTCTAAGGAGGGCCTGGACATTGTATCTGTAATAGGGGGTGGGGGGCGCGGGGCGCGGGAAGTTCTGCAGTGTGTGTAATATGGCGGAGAGGACCCGCTGCCCGGTGAAAGCAGTGTAGCTGGTACAAGGGTTAGCAATGTGTCTGTTATTGCTAGGAGGTAGTGTGTTAGTAGTACAGGGCTGTCCAGCGTAGGCGCAAGAGGGCTTGATCTACGCCTGATAACCACGGACTATAGACATTGTTGCATTTACCATAGACTATAGTTATTTGACTTTATGTGAGTATCTTGGAGCCCTCGCAGCGACCAGGCCCTCCTGGGCCTACGTTGGGCCCCCATGGCCTGGCGCGTCCGGACAGTGCAGTGCGTCTGTGTCTGGAGCGTGCTGGAGTCTGCGGACATCACATATGCAAAAAAAAAAGCTAATGCCAATAGAAATGACAATTCCATTTATTTAGGGATAACAAAAAGATAAAAAATGAGCAATACCAATAGCTCTACCTATAATATTGCCGAGACCATTGCATTGTAAATGCTTGTTCCTTTATAGGCCTTTATATTTTGTGATTGCTGTTTATTCTCTGCCCACCTCTAATGGGAGGCATTTCTGTCCATTTTCCAGCACGTTTCATCTTCAAAACTATGTGCATCTACTAGCCATTCTGATTGGCACCTCTGCCTATATGGCTGTCAAACTCTTCATCTTAGGCTTTCAGCAAACCCTCAGCAAGCACATCCAAATGGTGACAAAGAACTGCAAAGAACAAAAAACACTCAAGAGACCTCTTACATCTATATCTCAGGATCTGGAGTGACACCCTCTTATCCAACAAACCTGCCCCAACCCTACACCAATTTAGAAAAGAGTCAAAGATATAGTGTAGGAAGCTGGCTCTGTATATTCTATACCAAAGTAGGGTATAGTGTGCACAGAGTCTAGTGGATTCCCAGAGGCGTTACAGATACTACCTTACTTTCTTTTGTGGTAGTGTGGCACAGTAATTAGGCTTATCAGAGGTTTGTGTTAAGCATTTGTTGCACACACACACACAGTCGCTGAAATGAGGCACACACCCAATGACTAGCTCCAAGTTCAATTTTTTTATAAAAATGTGACATTGTTACTTTTATTTTAGAACCAAAAAGAAGTCAGTTGCAGGTAAATACCAGTTTAAAAACAGCAATACTTTCAGGTACAGTAGGACTGTGTTGCAAATAGCAAGAGGAATACTTTACAGTAGTACTGGAAATACTGTGTGGTGTCAATCAACAGTAGCAATAACTTAGCAATGTTGAAAATAGACAGTGCAAATCACAAGCAATACAATGGAATCCTATGGAAGGAAAACTGTTATGCACATTAACAGGTAAGTACACAACTTACACTAAAGTCTTCGAGGATTTGGGCCAACACAGGGGAAAGTTTAAATGGACACCAAGGTTCCACCACCAGCGGCGCAGGGGCGGTCGCGTACAAAGGTCAAAGTTGGTGTCAAGGGCCCTATATTAGTCTATGGAGACTGGGGGTGATTGGAGAGGCACGGTTTGCGGGTAAGAACCTACGGTTTCAGGACACAGGCCATGGGGGTTTAGACAAGCACAGGGTGGGCCACAAGACATCACCAAACACACACTAACAGCGGCACTGGGGCGGCTGGGTTCAGGGTGCAAAAACAGTGTTGGGTGCCCAATGCAAGTAAATGGAGGAACTCGGTTTCACAAAGAGGAGGCGTGCTCGGACAATGGAGGCTGGATGAAGGTAAATAATGACTGTAAAGGTACTTTGGAATCGTAGTGGACACTCTGGCACCTTCAGCTGAGCTTCCCAATCTAGGGGGCTGAAGATGCATGGATGCCTTTGACCGTCTGGAAATCGTCACCGGAGCCTGTCGCGGTTGGTGGAGACCTTTTCTATTGAGGCTGCAGGAGTGTTTGTTTGTCCAGGAGTGGTGAACCACCAATGGATTCGAGGTCAGGATCACTGAGGAGACTTTTCTGGACCAGTGGGCCACTCAGTGGCAGGACTCGCATTTAGAAAGGGCAAAGGAGTTCTTGGTGTTGGTTTTATGGCCACTGTCCTCAGGAGTCCTTGGCCTTTAGGGAAGGCAGGCAGTCCTCTGAGGGATTTAGAGGTTGCTGGACTCACAGGACTAATTGTCTTCTTGGAGCAGGCTCTCGAAACTGCAGACATGCCAATAGGGTTGGGGCCAAGTCAGTTGTCTTCACTGCTGCAAGTCTCTTTGGTCCTTCTTCTTTAGGTTGCCAGGGAACTAAGAACAAGGTTCAGTGGCACCCCTAAATACTCAATTCAAGGGTGTTACAGCGGTTATAGGGCAGTAGCCAATGGCCATTGACCTTCAGGGTGACTACAACCTTTGTATATCCACTCCCTTTGGGGAGGCGGGTACATCCCCGCTCCTATTGGCTAACAATCCCCAAGTCAATTTGGAGGTATTGGAAGAGAGGGGTTCACCTCTGCTCTTGACACCTTAGGGGTGGTCCCAGCTGAGGTGGAGCTACCTTCTCTGATTACTCATTTTTCCGCCTGACCTGCTGCCAAAAGTTGGGCTTTGTGGGGTGGGGGCATCTCCACTAGTTGGAGTTGCCCGAGTCAGCATAACAAAAGGCAGGAGCCTTTGAGGCTCACGCAGAGTGCTGCTGTTCCTGTGTGAATTAGGCCCCGAGTGAGTTCACAGAGAACACTTTTAAATATGCCACTTTTGGATGAAACCATTTGCTTTGCATTTTTGTAGAGGAAAGTACATTTAAGCTTCCCAAGCATCTCTGGAACTGAACAACGCATGTAAATTGTGCAATGCTGAAGTTAGGCCTCAGCCTGGCTGCCGTGCTAAAGAAGACCCCAGGCCTCCTGGCAGCCGCAGGGAGCGGGGGTTGTGGGCTTCGAAGTTTGGCTGTTCAAGCAGTCAGCAGCACGAATGAACGGAGCGGCTTCACTTCACCATCATAAGTACGTGGTCTCCAAACTTCAACTACATAAATAGCAGTCATGTACTTGAATGTTGCTCTGCTGACTCTGCCCTGGAACACAGCATTCGTGCCCTGAGGAAGACTAATGCAGAGCTTCTGATCAGGCCATGCCCCCCCCCTCCCCCGCTTCTGATGTCACTGCACCAGCTTTGACCTCCGGGGCAAGTTAACCCTTACGCAGCACATTAGCAATAGCACCCACTTCCTCTTCCTTGCTCCTTCCTGCTAAAAAAAGGCAATGTTGACTTGTTAACTGCAAACACTCCTCTGCAGCCCATAGGGTTAAACTGCTTGGTGATCTTCTTCCACCTCCACTATGAATGGTGGGGCAGTGCCCCGTCGCTCCTTATCAACAGCCGCCCCTGGCAGGAATGAACCCACGACATTGTCATATTGTGTGTGTTATAGACAGGCAGGGTTAAAATTATTTCATGACAGTAAGCAGGAAGTGTACGGATTTAAGTTCTCCCTTCAGGAATAGTTCTCGACTGCAGGTGTATGAGCTCATGCCTTCCATTAGTCCACTGCGTATTTGATTTAGGGGTGTACAAAATTCGTATAATTTGCTTTGCCTAATTACACGACATTTCAGAAAAGATAATGTGAATCTACATGCAATCACATGACACATGAGACCAGCATTTCACAGTATATTTTAGCGCAAAATGCATTTTTGCTTCCATTTTAGAAGCAACGATTCATTTTGTGCAACAAAACAACACAAAAAACCCAAGTGCCACAAACAGCAGTCGGTCACGGTCTTGTCATTTGCGCTGTTCCTGTGCATTTGCTCTAAATGTTTGCTGCACATGGGGTCAAGGGCGGCTCCTCCGGTATGGCAGAGGAGCGTCGCCCCTCTGCTTTTAAGCAGTGCAAGGTGTAGGTTTGTCCTAACGTACATGAACTATTACATTAGGATGGGGACCAAATATGCATAGAGGCCTAATGCGCTGCAGCAGAAATAAAGGGACACAGGGCTGCTCTGGTCGGACCGGAAGTCCCGAGCGACCTCCGACCATTTATTTATAGCCTTCAGGCCACGCCTGGCCTGAAGGTGCAACAATGTATGGAAGTGGTTCCGGGGCTCAGCCGAGACCCTCGGACCACTAGAACGTTACATCCCTTCCCAAATTAGTTCTTGTTTCTCAAAGTTCAGAGTTGCTCATGAATCATACACAAAGTCCGCCAGTTTCTGACTGGGCCTGGGGTTTGGCCTAAGATGGTACATGTTTCTTCCTCTCGCTGGGGCCATTGCTTGCATCGGGGATTGCGCTGGTGATGTTGCAGCCGCCGGAGTCCTCTCCCCTTCATGTTGTGCCACTTGGCTATGATCCTCGCTTTGATCAGTGGGCATAATGTCCATGTGGTTTTCGAGGCCTCCTTCATCTGCTGTTGACTTTGCAGGGATCCGCTTGAACCAGGATATATTGCGAGTTACCTCTTCTCCATTTCTCTGCGCGGTGATTGCGGTGCCTTTCGTGGTTTTGATGACCCATGGGTCGGGTTCATATGGTGTTTTGAACTTGCCCCCCGGTCGTCGGGTTCTCAGCAACACTGTGTCTCCTGGTGCTAGTGTTCGACTATATGTTCTCCTCTTTTTATTCGCTCTGTCGTTGTTCACTCTCCTCCTCCTTTGGGTTTCTTCGGGCTTGTACTGCTCTGCTGTCCATCCATCGGTCATCGGGAGACTATCCTGTCGGTTTCCTGCAAACATCAATGACCACGGTGTTCTTTGTGTTGTGCTGTGTGGCGTACTTCTGTATTCTCCGAGGAAGTGTTGCACCGCTTTTTCTGGGTCACTCTCCTCTATTCCAGCTATTCTCAGCACTTTGTTGATGGTCCGCATGAACCTCTCGGCTTCACCATTCGCCTGCGGCCACTGCGGTGTTATACGATGATGTTTGATTCCTAGGTTCTTCAAGAAGTCATGAAATTCGCCTCCCTGAAATGGGGGCCCATTGTCTGTTTTGAGTATCTGGGGGCGACCAAACATGGCGAACACTTTGTCTAAGATGGGCTGGACATTCCTGAAACTGGTGGATTCTGCTAGCTCCACAATAGGATACTTGGAAAATGAGTCTATGAGCACGACTGTTGTACGCCCATCGGGGAAACTCCCAAAGTCCATGCTAACCCATGACCAGGGTGTTGGGGCATGTTCTTCGGTGACGATAGGTGCTGGAGTTTCATGGTTGCTGGTGAGTTGGCATGCTCGGCAGTTTTTTACTAGAGTGTCAATGCTGACGTCCATCTCTGGGAACCACACTTTTTCCCTCATTCGACTTTTCATCCGTCGTATTCCTTGGTGCCCCGCATGCGCCAATGTGGTGGCGTGCTCTTGCAGACTTAGGGGTATTACTATGCGACGTCCTCTGAGGACTAGCCCATTTTCAGCCATACTGAGCTCGTTGTGGATTTTCCATATGTGTCCCAATCTGGTGCGATCGACTTCTGGCCAGTCATGGTTGTCCTTCAGAAATCCCTGCCACGTTCCAGACTGGATGGTATTCGTCACCTTCTGTAGCACCTTGTCTTGGCGGTAATGTTCCAGTATCAATGGGATTGACATGGCTTGAGGGCACGCGCTCTGTGCTAGAAGGTTAATTTCTTCTTCAAACAACATTTCTTCCTCTCCTGATTCCATGGTCTCCGCTGCTGGATGACGGGATAGGAAATCCGCTGGATTTTTTTCTCCTGGCCGGTAGACAAGGTCCATGTGGTACTGTTGTACTTGAATTGCCCACCTCTCGATTCTGGGAGGTGGATGTGGGGCGGTTCCTCTGAAGAGAGGTATCAGCGGCTGGTGATCGGTGACTAGTCGGAAAGGGCACCCGGCCACATATAGATGGAAATGGTTGCAGGCCCATTTTACTGCTAGCGCCTCCCTCTCGATTTGTGAGTATCGAGCTTCGGTGGCTGTTAGTGCCTTGCTGGCAAATGCTAAAGGTGTCCATACCCCCGGCTCTGCTTCTTGAGTGAGTAGGGCTCCAAGCCCTACTGGGCTGGCATCGACTAGGATTTCAGTTTTTCTGGCTGTGTCAAAATATGCAAGAGTCGTTGTGTCTAACAGCGCTGCCTTGATTTTTGCAAATGCTTGCTCCTCTTCGGAACCCCACTTCCACTGTGCATCCTTTTTTGTTAGGGCACGGAGCGGCTCTGCGATTGTTGCTAGGCCAGGAATGAAACGTGCACAGTACTGCGCCATCCCTAGGAAGCTCCTCACCTCAGACGCTGTCAATGGGGCTGGTGCATGCTTGATGGCATGTGACTTGCATGGATCTACCTTCACTCCTTGGTTATCGAAGATGTATCCAAAGAACTCCACTGTCTTTTGGAAGAATTTGCATTTCTCTCGGTGAAGTGCGACACCGTGTTCTGAAAGTCGTTTCAGTGTTGCACGTAACCTCTGGTGGTGCTCCTCGCTGGTTTTTGAATGGATGAGGATGTCATCGCTGACATTTAGTACCCCTTGTAATCCGGATAGCACCTCTTTGATCGTGTTCTGA
The DNA here is from genome assembly GCF_964263255.1 of Lissotriton vulgaris. Classification (NCBI taxonomy): domain Eukaryota; kingdom Metazoa; phylum Chordata; class Amphibia; order Caudata; family Salamandridae; genus Lissotriton; species Lissotriton vulgaris. The sequence goes on along the minus strand of NW_028242798.1, from coordinate 1,581,221 downwards.
AAGATTTCGGCAGCTGACGAGATGCCAAAATTCAAGCGTTTATATCTTCGCAGCCCAAGATGCGTGGAGAATGTCGTTATATATCTGCTTTCTTCCGCCAGTCGGAGTTGGTGGTATCCGGCGTTAAGATCGAGTTTAGAGAACCACTGGGCTCCGTTGAGGTCTGCTAAGATGTCATCTACTGTCGGTGTGAGGTGTCGTTCACGTTTGATGGCCTTGTTGGGCATGCGCATGTCTATGCAGATGCGGATTTTTCCTGGTTGGCGGGGTTTTTCGGCGATCACCATCGGTGAAACCCACGGGGTGGGGCCAGTGACTTTCTCAATCACGTCTTGTTGTTCTAGCTTCTCTAGCTCGTCCTCCACCGCTGTTCTGAGATGGAATGGTATTCGCCTGTGCCGGAGAGCGATGGGCTGTATTGTTTTATCGACGTGTAGTTTTATTGGTGGTCTCTTGATCATGCCTAAACCTTGAAATAAGGTTGGGAATTGCAGTAGCAGTTCGTCAACCTGAGTGCTCTTGACAGCGTTGGCGAACGCGATGAGCTGTAGGTCTTCTGTCGTGTGGCTGCCGACGAGGAGGTCTGCTTCTCTGTCTACCACGTGGAATGTTGTGGTGACTTCGTGTTCTTCTGCTTTCACTTGGACCACCATTTTGCCTCGCAGTGGAAGGGGCTCTTTCCCGCCATATGTGAATATGCAGACCTTTGACGGAATCAGTTTTGGCTTTGGGTTTAGGCTCTTGTAGTGCTGGATTCCCATGACGTTGACTGTTGCGCCAGTATCAATCACTCCGACGGCTGGGGAACCATCTATTAGGATGTTGCACTTAGGTTGTGGTCTTCGCCGCCGTTTTAGGTCACTCGTGAATGAGACGAGCTAGCATTCGTCGTCTTCATCTTCAGATGAATCATCGAGTCTGTCGTACCGTCGGTATTGTGGCCTCATGTCTCGCGGCGATTGTCTCTCTTCTATTTCTAGCTGTCGGACTGCTCCGGACAGTGACTTCTTACCGGACGATCCTCGTCCTCTGGCTCTCCCTCGGCACACGCTAGAGAAGTGATTCGGGATCCCACAGTTTGAACAGGTCTTTCCACGTGCAGGACAGCTTTCTGCATCATGTGCTTCTCGTCCACAGTATCCACACTTTGATTTCCTCTGCGTTCGGGTCGGCCATCGGCCTCTTCCGCCCCTTGAGGATGTTCTGATCGCGTCGACTCTTTCCGTCTTAATCGTCACTCCAGGGCTCGTGCTGGTGTTGAGTGCTGCCTCCATCGCAGATGATCGTACATCGGACAGTTCATGAGATCTTGCCAGTAGGAGGATCTCTTCTAACGTGATCTTGGGTTGGCGGAGGATCAGCGTTCTCAGTGGTTTGTTTCTGCATCCTTGAATCAGTTGGGCTGTGACTTCCTTGTTCTGGTCGTCTTCGGTGCACGTGCTGACAAGTTCACGCATGCGAGCGTGGAATGCATCCATGGTTTCGCCCTCTCGTTGTCGAGACTGTCGAAACTTGAACCTTTCGTAATGTGGGTTTAATTGAGGATCAAAATGCGCGTTGAGAGCTTGGACTGCTGCGTCATAGTCATCGGATTCTCCTGTGTCCGGGAGATGCTTGAACACTTTGTATATCTCCTCACCTCCGAAATGAATTAGCAGGGAGCGTTTCACTTCGTTGTCCTTCTCCCTCGTGGCTATGAAGTAGTTGTTTAATCTCCCTAGCCATACAGCCCACCTGGGCGCGGCAGTTGAGGGGTCTGCTAGTCCACTGAAAGGTGGCAATGCTTGCACTTGAGCGTGCGCGGGGTGTTGCGCATGTTGCAGGGGTGGAGGCTGTGCTGTGGTTGCCTGTTGTTGCACTGCATTGTTGCCCGGTGCTGCGGCTTGTTGCTGCACTGCATTGTTGTTTGGTTGGTTGGACATTTGGTTTGCGGTGTGTGGTGTTGCACGCTGTATTGAAATCCCACTTGTTTAATTTCAGGTCTTGCCAATGCTTGTTGGCTCGATGGGGTCTGTGGTGTTGTTCTTAATGTTGTTGTGCTTTGCCCTTGCTTGCTGGCTTGTGTGTGTCCCTCGTGATGGTGTTGGGCTTTGCTACTGCTTGTTTTTTTTTTTTTTTTTCGTTTGTCTGCTGTTCTGGCCTGTTGTGTGGACGCGACCTTCCCCCGCTTATCGGCGGCTCTGCCGATGTTTCCGTTGATTGCTGGGCCTGCGCTGGGATTCACACGCGGTCTCCGCGTGTGCTCGGCTCTTCGGGGTGTTGGCCTGCGTGTGCGCATGCGCGGGGCTCTGCGGCGGCCTCCGCAGCGTTCTCGGGCCTCGCGCTTGCTCGCTCCTTCCTCCCGGTGCCTAATGCAGCATTGGCCCCCGCTGCTTACCGGGCTTGGAGCTTCTGGTCGCCTCCTGTACGGTCCTGGACGGGGACAGGTTCGTCGTCGGTCCTGGGAAGGACCCGTGTGCCGCTCGATGCTCCGCTCTCGAGCCTGTAGCAGACGTCGTGTTCAGGTAGGGACAGGGCTATCCCACCCTCGTCGCCAGTGTAGGTTTGTCCTAACGTACATGAACTATTACATTAGGATGGGGACCAAATATGCATAGAGGCCTAATGCGCTGCAGCAGAAATAAAGGGACACGGACACAGGGCTGCTCTGGTCGGACCGGAAGTCCCGAGCGACCTCCGACCATTTATTTATAGCCTTCAGGCCACGCCTGGCCTGAAGGTGCAACAATGTATGGAAGTGGTTCCGGGGCTCAGCCGAGACCCTCGGACCACTAGAACGTTACACAAGGAAGAAGAAACATAAAATGAAGATAACTCAAATGTTTTTACCAGTTTATGTTTCCTGCCTCTCTGCTGGCGTGCAGGTGGGCGGGGGGAATGGTTTGCCCACTCCTAAGTGTGCAATGGCTGTTTGATCGGCCCTCTCGGACCGTCTAAACCAGTCATGCGCACTTTCCCCATTCTCCATGCAGGCTGCACTGGAGAACAACCCCAGGCCCTCATTCCCTGGTTGAGCGTCCACCCAGAATGCTCAAAACCAATCACAATGCTGCATTGCAGCATTGTGATTGGTCAGGGGAGCCTGGCTGTACTTCCTGTCCCTGTCTGTCGAGGAGAGAAGACACAGGAAAGGTAAGTGTTTTTTAAATTATATATATTTTTTATTGCCCATAGAAAACCCCCCTCCCCCCCCCGGGTACTCCCCTCCAACGCCTGCACCTGCCCCGCTACCAACAAACCATGCCGGCCACCACTGCATTGTGTGCAATTACGTGACGTTGCCTAGTAGCATAATTTCAAGAATTTCTTGCACAAATGTTTCTGGAAATTACGCAAGATTACACAAGTATATGGAAATTTCATCGGGGACAAATCTAAATATTGCTTTAGAAAAAAGCAGTCAAACAAATCTTTCTGGGTCATATTTTCGTTCTTTTTTGAGATACATTGATGATAAGTAGAGGTTGTGGCTGTAATGGTCAGGGCTGCCACCTTTGGAAAAGGGGAACCTGGTTCAAGTCTGGGCATTGGCTCAACATCTTGTGATTCTGGGCAAATCACTAGGGGCCAGATGTAGGTAAGTATATTTTACCGATTCATAAATACCGAATTTTACCGATTCGGTATTTATGAATCGGTAAAATAGAAGGGGGGAGATGTAGATAGAATTGGTAATTGAATTACCGATTCTGTAAGAATCGGTATTTACTGAATCGGTAAATACCGATTCGGTAATGCCCATTGTTTCCTATGGGCATTGAAGCCCATAGGAATCAATGGGCATTACCGTATCGGTATTTACCGATTCGGTAAATACCGAATGTTGCAAGGGTGCAGGGGGTGTCACTTTGACACCCTCTAGCACCCCGATTTCAGGCATGTGGGACATGTGGCACACAGACATGCCCTAAGGGCATGTCTGTCTGTCACATGCCATAGGTGTGCATGCACACATGTGCATGCACACCTGGAATCGGTATTTTACCACCCAATTGGATTGGGTGGTAAAATACCGATTCGGTAAGGCCTGTGGGACTCAGAAGAGTCCCACCTACATCTCAAAATTACCGAATCACCGAATCGGTAATAATACCGATTCGGTAAATTTACCGATTCGGTAAATTAACCGAATCAGTAAATTAGGCCACCTACATCTAGAATAGCCATTTACCGGTTGGTAACGGCCGAATCGGCCGTTACCGGTCGGTAAATGTCGACCTACATCTGGCCCTAGGTCTCCTTGTGCTTAACAAAAGTGAATGTGTCCTTGTGTAATGTAACCTTTTGCTTGTGTAAAATGCTTCAATACCTTCGGATCGAGTTTGCACTATATAAAACTGTCAAAAACTGCGTTTGACACCCTTTCAACAGTATTCCTCAATAGCTACAGGCATGGAAACCATGCCTGCACTTTCTGTGTAGAAGACCCTGGCGGTTCATTGCACACTTATGCTGAGAACAGGGTCAGCTGCCAGCCAATAAAAGATGCAAACATTTTTCTGTATTCTTTTTATTTTCCTCCTATTCTTTGGAAACAAGTCACATTACAGTGATCTAATAACTGTGTGCTTTAAAATCGGATTTGCAGTCTCAGAATGAAATTGCTGTCCCTTGGGTATACCCGCTGACAGCCAGCCGGTCTGCCAGCATACTCCGTCATTAGAGAGTCCCAGCTCACACGGCTGGAAACATGTCAAAGAATACTGAATTTCAAAACCCTTCTCTGCTATTAATTCACCAGTGCTTGCAAGAAACTGCATGAAAGCTCTCTAATCAAATGGTGTCTGCATTAAGAGACATATAATCTATTTAATGCGTGTTTACGCCATGTTCATTGGTGGTGCCTAACACTCTAGCAGCCCCTAACTTACTGAATCTAGGCTAATACTGCCATAGCCTTTTGTGTAGGCCACACTGAGGTGGGAAGTCAAAATACAGAAATCGACTCCATCTTTAAATGATGGCGACGTATATTGTTGAATCAGAGAAGAAGGTGCTAACAAGGTACTCATTCAATCATTAGAGATGGTGTTGGCTTAACATAGTGTTTAGCAGTTTACACCTTGCAGTCTAGTGGGGTCAGCAGTTTGATTTCCCATCTTAATAGCAGATTGGTAATAGTGAGTAGTTGTTTCTCCCACAGGGCGCCCAATTTGAATCTGGGTGATAATAGGTTTTACGGTGTGGAATGTGGACACACTAATAGGGGGTGCTGGTAATAGTACTGAAAGAGTCTAAATTTACTCCCCAGTACCAGTTCAACCTGTAACGTACAAGAATGGGCGCCAACTCTGTGCTAAATCTTCTTCTTTTAGGCGACAGATCTTTGCCACCCTTTTGAATGAAAGCTAAATCGAATCAATTTTTATCATAATTTACAGATTTAATTTAAGTCAATGATGAGAGTTTGAAGTAGATTTAAAAAGTTTTATTCTCCTTAGGATATTAGTAAATTATTTTTATTTATTTTTATTCAATTAGTAATGCAGATAAATCCGTTAACAGAAATGATCTAGAAACATATGGTTGAGTCATCAAAATGTGCAAATTTAGCCAGCGTGTTCCATGAAGGAAATGAGTCCCTATTCAATCTAAACAGGATCAAAAGCTAATAGAACCCATAAAGAGTGCATTTCTCATCATCCATCTGTACAGGAAGCTGTATTAATGACTTCCTTCAAAATGAAATGTTTAAAGAAAAAGCCAGGCAAGATGACTTCATTTTCCATCAACCATCTGCACAGGAAGTGATATCACTGTCTCCACAACAAACCCATCTTTAAAAGAGAAGCCAGGCAAGAAGACTTTGTTTTCCATCACTCACCTGTTGGGTCTGTAAGTGTGAAGTGCCTTAGGTCATAAACCACTGAAACCTACATTGTGAGATTTAATAATGTACCTCATCTCGCTCTCCATAATGGCAATCCCCACAATCACAACCTGACCTAGACAACTCAAAATCGAACATTACATTCACACAGCATATAGGCCCAACCTTATCCCACTAACTATCACACACCCTCAAACTACAGAATACTTGTTTCCCCTCATGCTCATTAATGCTCGCTCTGCAGTACTCTACGCACCAGATATCGTAGACCTCATAGTCTGTCATAAGCTTGACTCCCTCTTTAACACAGAAACAAGGTTTCACCCACTGCCTTGCACATCCAAAATGTATTTCTTCCAACAGGCTACATCATCTACTATGTGAACTATGTACAGAAGAAGGGATGAGGTCTTGCTGTAATCTAAAAATCCTCCCAGTCCTGCAGCCTAGGCAAGGAAGTAACACGTAGGTCAATTAAGCTTCTGACATGCTATTTCCCAATCTCTACTGCTCAGAAAGCCACTGTCCAGCTCATTTTCAGGCCTTACATTCAGAACAAGGGCTTCATTGATGAATTCCCAGTTCTCTTTGCCTTCTCGGACATCCGATGTGCACACCAAGATCACATTAATGCTAACCATCTCCTGCGTGACTACCAGTCTGGCTTCAGTACATGTTGAAGCACAGGTACCACAACCTTACATATTGTAGACAATGCCCTCTGGTCACAAATGAAGATGATCCCAGCGTCCTGAAATTGATGGTCCTCTCAGCTCCCTTCACCACAGCCAACCATCTCCCTCTCATACACACCATGGAATTTCAAAAGGGATTCAACTGCAATTTTCGTCACTGGTTCTCCTCCCACTTTTCTGACTGACACCAGGGGGCGTACTATGAAAAAACGCCCCTGGGGGAGCAACAGATGAGTAAAGACAACAGCGGTCCTATGCAAGGAGGGATATAGTCAAAAGGTAAATATAGACACAATGGAAACTATATTGTAAATTGACTTGCCCAGCCGGGCAGAGGTCTAATATTTAATTTAGAACCGCAATATTAGGAGATACCTTCAACAATTTCTTGGAGATGGGCACAAGCCTGTGCCCAGACGTTTACAAATTGTCATGGTTAGCGGAGTGGATAGAAGGTAGAGAAAGGGTTTTAGGCAAAAGCTATTGTTTTCTGTGCATATAGCAATAACAGAATTCACATTTACACCATTACTTGAAATATAGTAACAGATAAACAACAGAGTATATGGTGTAGAAGTTGTCGACGGCGTTTCGATCCCATTACATAGTTACAGGGATCATGATCAGGACTGAGTAAAGCCTAATCATTCCTAGCCATGATCGCCTAAAGGAAAGGGGGGAGAAAAATAAGGAAGTTTGTCCAAGAGAGGACACATTTTAGTTATCGCTACACACTTACATTTGTAATTTAAACATAAGTGACATTCAGTGTTGCCTTAAGGGCCTATAACAAGGCTTTGTGCACGAGAAGTGAAGTAAAAGAATTAAAAAACTTTGCTTTAAAGATAATGCATTCATTCAACGTCCGTGTTTTTTTCCTATTGTGCCTGACAGAGAATAATGACCTTCATACTGCCGTGTGCCTAGTTGGTGCCCAGGCCGTGTGCTAAACACCAGAGTTTTGGCGAGATCCTGCAGTAGTGATGGGTGCGTGTCCTAAGGCGTGCATAACATGCATGTAACGCACTGGGACTTCTACTTCGGCGAAGAAAGAGCGGCACGTACTCGGTACTAAAGAAGTAACTAGGTTATCGGTGAGAAGTGAGGGGTCGCGATCGCCTACCAAGCAATCTACAAGCTTACCGCATTGGGCGAGGCGCACACAGTGGGTGCCGGCCGGTGGCAGGGAGTAGGGGGCAGTCGTTATCTGCAAAGGGACCGGAGGGTCTATAAGTAATCAATTAGTTCTGAAAACAGGAATCAAAAATTGGGCGCTGGCTAAATAACTCACCCGCGGAGGAACCGGATAGTCCCAATTTAAACGGGCAGCTTAAACGGTGATTACGTTTCTGGCAGGGTTGGGTTTCAGGCAGGTATGCCACGGAGATCAATCTCCTAAAATTACGAGAGGGAACATTAACAAGGTAATGGGAGTCCAGGTCGTTCGTGGTGAAGCGCGTAAGAAAAGAGCTTACCCCGTGGAGTGGTTGAGGCGCCAACAATGGGCTGATTCCTCACGAGCCTGAGGGAATCAAACAAGGGGGAATTTAGGCTTAGTAAGCAAAGGGGTACAAAATGCCTCAAGGGAATGGAGAGGGGGGTGGTGGGTAGCCATGCGCTTGCTGGGGGAGCAACAAGCATGTGCACCTGCTTTGTGCGCCCCTGTGGCACTTTGGTATTACAGAAAGGGCTGCAGATGCTTGTGCTGCACTTTCAGTAACACAGACAGCGCCGGAGCATATATAGTGCCAGTGCTATCACCAGAGGATGTTCCCTCATTTGCACCGGGTGTGGCCCTATGGAAATGAGGAAATCCTTTTGCCTCAGCTTTTATTTATTTTTTTATTTTAGGAGGTTTATATAGCGCTAGCTGGACCCGAGGGTATCAGAGCGCTTCACAACATGTACAATTATGTGCAAATAAACTGTACAGATAATTGGTATAAAATGAGGGTTCTGGCCGGGTAACAAACGTACGCAGAAGGGAAGGGGCAAAGGGGAGGCAGGAGGGTACAGGACAAACCAGATGAGCATCTGAGCGGATTCATTGTTCAGTCAGGATGGGAGTCCAAAAAGTTTTCTTGTTTCGGGTCGGTGCCATCGTTCTTCAAGTTAAGGGAAGGAGGAGAGCCGGCTAAAGTATTTTTTTTGGTTGTTATCGGTTCACTCGAGATCGTCTGAGGAAGAGGACTTTGAGTAGGTTCTTGAATTTTGGAAACGAGGGGGTCATTCTGATGTGAGGGAGGATGGAGTTCCCGATTTTAGGGGCGTTTCCAGCAAATGATGTGGCTGCGTTTTTTTGCTGACGCGTTTTCAGCGAGATGAGTAGCAGAGTGTTGGAGCTCCTGAGGTTTCTGGCCCTTTTGAGTTTGTTGGCCAAGTAGTCGGGTTTGCCTGTGTGCAGGGCTTTGTGTGTGAGACAGGCTGTTCTGAGCCTGGCTCGCAGCTCAATTGGGAGCCATTTAAGTTCTCTGAGAGCGGGAGTGATAGGATCGAATTTCCTGGTTCCAGGGACCATTCTAACAGCTGCGTTAAAGGTTGTCTTCAGGGGGGCGAAGTGCGATTTTGCTGTCCCAGTCAGGTCTGCAATCCAATAGTCAATTCTGGAGAGTACCAGTGATTGGGTGGCCTGTTGAAGGTCCTTGGGTGGGAGGAAGGGTTTTATTTTGTAAAGTAGTTTCAGGTTGAGAAAGGCAATTTTGGCAGATCTTGAAATATGTTTTTTCATGTCCAGTTTCGGATCTGGGGTGATCCCTACAGATTTTACTGAATCCGCCAGGATGAGGTTACCGTTGAGGGTGTCAATGGCTTTGAGCCATTCTTCAATTTGGGGGTTGTCCTTTTTGTTGGAGATGAGGAGTATTTCCGTTTTCTCTTGGTTGAGTTTCAGGTGAGTACTTGTGAGCCATAGTTGCACCTCCTTGAGCGTGGCGTTAAGTCTCTGGATATCGTCAATGGAGGTGGTTTCCCGATAAAGCTGCATGTCGTCATCATATAAGTGAAAAGGGATGTTGGATATCCTGAGTTGAGTGGTAAGGGGTTCCATGTAAATGTTGAAAAGCTGAGGGGAGACCTCTGATGACGGGGTGGAAGTCGGACTCGACATTTTTAATTTTTATTCTTTGTGAGCGGTTGTGGAGAAAGGAAGAGAACCAGTGGAGGACCGTTTCTTGAAGGCCAGTCCATTCTTGTAGCACCTTGATAAGCAATTTGTGGTCAACTGTATTGAATGCGGCCAATAAGTCTAGAAGGATGAGAAGGTAGCATTGATCCGAGTCCAGTGATTTGAGTAAGTCGTCTATGACATTGAGGATGTGAAGGATGTGTCCCACCCCTTTTCCCTTGCCTGTCTTTATTGATCATTGTGAATCCAGGAGGCACCAGCATGTCCATGCTGGGGTAGGAGAGATTGTTGAGCCAGGTTTCTGTAATGAAGGCAATATCTATATCATGGGAGAGGAAGGCTTCTGCTAGTTCGGTTGCTTGTTTAAAGGCAGATCTGCAGTTAAGGAGCATGCAGTTGATGGGGGACCCTTCTTTGTTCCTGTTCTCCGTGGATTGTGCTCTAGGTAAGCAGGCTAGGTGAGCTGGGAGTCTAGGGTTTCTCAAGGGGGGTGCTCTTTTCTAAATCCCTTAATTACTTGGATCAAGGATTTGGGGGAGGAATTCACAGGGGGGTCGTAGGATGAGGCTAGGTGTGCCACTTCCTGAGAGGAAAGTGAGGTTGTTGCTCTTCTGGGTCTTTCATAGCGCTTATCATTCCCCTTCCTGTTGGACCAGGGTTCTGGGATAAGGGATCTGGGGGGACATGAGGCTCGCTGGCGGGTGGTACCTTGGTGGTACCTTGTCACAATTGGGTTAGGTGGAAATAAGTTGCGCGGTGGGGGGTCTGGGTGGGCTTTTGAGTCCTGACCAAGTTTGATAGTGTTTCGTTCAGGCCTCGGATCAGGATTTCAAGCTGCATTACCAGGAGGGAGAGGCGTTGCATTGTGGTCTCCAAGGCAACAGGGAGAGTTTCTGGGGCGGCATTGACCTTGGGGGTGGGGGGAGTCCAAGGCGGGAGGGAGGGTGTCCAGGGTAGCATTGCCCTTGGGGGATGTAGGTGGGTCCCTGTCGTGACGGTTGTTGAAGGAGGGGAGGGTGTCCTAGTCCTGATGGTTATTGGGGGAGGGGCTGTCTGGTTTGATTGTGGGAGGGCTCATGGGCCGGAGGAGTGTTCCTCCGGTTCGCGTGGAGGTCGCAGGGGCCTTTTTTAAGGAGAGGAAGAGGGAGTCGAAGACCTCAAGGTTAACGCTCTTGGCCTGTATCAGGACTGTGCCATTCGCGTAGATGGTTATAGAGGTGTTTCCGCTCGTCGTCAGGTGGTTCTGGAGAGAGGTCGTCAGTTTGCGGCTATGGGATGTAACGGTAGTTTTGGAGATAGTGAGATGTGTGTTAAGAATGCTGGTCCAATTATCGGGTCTATCAGTGTGGAAGATAAAGTCCATTTTTATCTGCCCTCTAGAGGAGCAGTGGTAAGTGTCTACGAATAGTGTCTCGGGTGTTGTCTGATCAGTCTGTGTTTGAAGTGTTTCTTCGCTTTACTAGAGAGGTTGGGGGGAAAGTGATTGAGAAGGAGTTCGGTCCATGGGGTGTCAGGTAGTTAGATGCTTCGTGGGGCAGCAGTTAATTGCGTGCCCGGTGGCATTTTGTCAGTGTTGTGCGGGAGGTGGGTACTCTCCGGTGAATAGTAGGATGGGATGTTGTGCGGCGGCGAGAGTGCTGTCCGGTCAGGAGGGAGGGTTGTGGTAAATAAATTTACCGTATAATTTTTTCATATAATTAATTATCAATAAGGAAGCTCATTCAAATGAGAGGCAGAGTCCGTGGGATCTGAGTCATACGGGCTTTAATGAAGGATCCTCGAGGATCGGATATCATGTTCCATCACCACTAAGGTTCAGGAAGGGACATTTAACGTTTTATTAGCATTACACATTATATATAGTAAAACAGTACGATTGAAACTAATACAGTAGGCGTAACAGGTGAAAAGAGAGAGATAAGAACACATGTGCGTAACAGGAGGCGTGTAAAAAGGCGTACACATGGGCGTGCACTGTACATGTCAGAGAAACGTAACAAGAAACGTCACATGTGGGTGGATACATAGAGAAAGTTTGCAGGATCAGCAGAAACCTATGACCTGAATGCGCGCGCAACTGAGCATGACGTGTAACTGGGGAGAACTGGGGGCTTTGACTTTAGCACTAGTGGAGGAGACTGGTGTCTGGGATGTCAGGGCAACCTGTACCTATAACATATCTGGTATCTCATGTTTGGAGGATGTAGTGTCTGAAGTAAAAGGTCTCTCGAGCAGAGGCCGTTCAATACTGAATGCTAGTGCGTGCATACGTGTCTTGGTGCAATGCGCGGGGCTATGGGCCTACCATGGTAACGGATTCAGTAAATCACTTGCAAGGAGGACAGGAAGGCCGAGCCCTTTGCTCTGTAGCCGGGAATATGTTTACCTATTCACTAGACTGGAATGTGTTTTCGAGGAGGCTGAACAGATAACTGTAGGCAAAATACAAAGTTGGCAGGCAGTCCAGGCCGAGCCGGGCACCGCTCGCTGGCAGGAAGTAAGGCAGGGGTCAGGGATGCATACAGCTTTCGGAGACAGGAGAGATGAGACTCGGGGCCTCGTTTAAGGGCCTAGCTCGACTGAGCCAGGAAACATGGAGAAAACGTGTGTGAGATTCAAAAGTGTACCATGTAAAGACGTTGGCACCATATGCCTAGAAGCCTAATTAACGGGATTTTCTTGCATGACTGGATAGCAGACATGTTAAGGATGGACGCAAATGCATATGCGTCTTTCTAGCATGTACAGAACAGAAGTTACACAACATACAAGGAACATGGGTGCATGGATAGGGTGCGAGTGGGGGACACATTGGCTACCTGAAAATTTCTATTACCTCATTCCCTCCTTGGACCCTACTACACCCTTTAGGATATATCTATATTCATGAGACCATCTATCTGTTCGTAAAGCATCATTTGTTCATCTTTCTTTATTCGGGAACGGGAACGTGTACCTGGACGGGGAATACAAGCTGTGGCGCACAAGCCGCAAATCGCTGGCCCACATTGCAGACAAAGACAACAACTAAATACTATGACCAATATTATTCCTAGGAATGATAACAATTTCCATCCCCAGGCGGATATTACACTCCAGAGCCAACCGGACCAGGTCCAGGTGCCTGGATTCTGATGTATCAGGTGGGCAATTTCATGAAGCCGAGTTGTGGCCTTATACCCGGATGGCGCGTTATTAGGAATAAACACGCAACAACTGGATCCGATGACTCTACAAGCCCCGCCCCTATCGGCCAGGATGACGTCAAGGACAAGGCGATTTTGAAGAACAACAAGTCTCATAGCAGACTGCTCCTCAGTCAGGTTACCTAAAGCAAAAGTAGTCTCGTTCACTACTGCTTCCAAAGTTCTGGTCAATCTTCGAATTATCTTACTATTTTGGACAGGACCTATGAACCAAAAATATCCTTTAATATAATCTTTGTACTGATCCCATGATGATTCAGAATAATCGATAACGGGAGGAAGGTCTCTCTTATGTCTCACATGTACAAGGTTTGGATTTCGATGATAATCAGGCGGGGCTAGGAAAACAGGTGGCAATAGGAACGCAATATAACACGTCCCATCCCAATCTAATGGCAGACGTACATAGGCTGTCTGACCACATATAAAATAAGAATGGCGGGAAGCTTTGAAAGTAGACTTTCCTTTATCACTGAATTCGACCACAGTATTACAATCACTGTGTCCTAGATGTACTGAACCATTCTTTCTGACACATAATTCACCTTTCACTGGCAAAACTGTAATAAACGGCAAGTCCGAATTAGTCTCAGATTGCACATTCAGGATCATGAGGTTAAGTGAAAAATTACCTAATCCATATACTTCATTTTCTAGATCGGTCCCTGTCCTTTGGGGAAGACCTTCTTTGTCTGGGAAACATATTCTATTCATGACGGTATTCAGGTTCCCCCATATCCAATTGCCTTGGGAAACCTTGGATTTACTATCCAGGGAGGACATTAAAGTAAACCATGCACCACACGAACCATTATGTGTGAACAGATAAGGAAAGAGGGGCAGAGCTCCCTTGTACTTCTGATATGGAGGGAGTTGGCCACATACCCAGCAATTGGTGGCATTGCTGGTCTGGTGAGAATGGTGTAACATACGGATGAATGTATTGTTGCGCATTGCTAGACGATAGGATAATTCGTGGGGAGGCAGGTCACTAAAAGTGTGCTCTATAGTGTCATTAGAGGAAGCATGTACATGAGAATCGAGAGGAAAGAAAACATGTAGCATTAGACTTATGCATATAATCGTAAGACTCAGAAGAAACATAGAAATTAATGCGATAATGCATCTGCTGTGCAAAACTTTACAGTACTGTTTTCTCTTTTCACTACGCCTATCTCTCTGACTACTTGGGTCTATCTTATACATGTCAGAAACCTGTCTAACCGCTTCACCTGAGGGGGACTTAAACAATTAAACGCTGTCTGACTTACTAGACCTCAATTTGGAACGATACTCCTGTTGAGGAGTTTTCTCTAGCAGGGGGAGTTTAGAGTCGTTGTCTGAAAGGGGGCAGTCCTTAATCAAAGTCTCTGGACACAGTCCGTGAAATTTCTTAACGTGGCTGGAGTGCAGCCATCCCTTGCGTCCTTCCAGCTTGACGGTGGTTCTCGTTGTCATCAACACCAATTTTGGCTGTTTCCATCTGGGTTCCAGCGGACTTGTCCTGTCGAAATTTCTCACGTAGACATATTCGCCGGGGACGACTTCATGCGGTTTTACTTGGGTGTTGTCCGGAAAGGCAGCCGCGACCTGTGAACGACAAGATTGTAGTGCAGACATCAAGGAAGCCAAGTAATCTGTCAGCATAGTACTTTCAACATCTGTAATTCGTCTGGGCATAGGCGTACCCCACATATTCGGGGGACGACCAAAAACAATCTCATACGGAGACAATCCTGTTCTAGAATGAGCTACCATTCGCATGTAAAAGAGTGCAACTGGCAGGGCAACTATCCAATCTACACCTTTTTCTGCACAGACTTTTGCTAGGCGTGTTTTCAGGGTTTGATTATGTCTCTCGACGAGACCTGCGGCTTCTGGGTGTCGTACACAGTGGAACTTCCACTGGTAACCTAACAGGAGTGATACCTGTTTCATAAGCTCGGACGAGAATGGCTCACCATTATCAGAGTACACGACACGGGGCAAACCATATCGTGGGAAAAACTCACGGACCAGCTGTTTGGCAGTGGTTACAGGAAGTCAAGTCAAGTCAGAGAATTTATATAGCGCACTACATACCCAGAGGGTCTCAAGGCGCTTAAGGAGGGGTAGGGAATCACTTGTCAAATATCCACGTTTTAAGTTGCTTTCTGAATGCTAGGTGGTTCTGGGTAAGGCGAAGGTAGGTGGGAAGTGAGTTCCAGGTTTTAGCTGCCAGGTAGGAGAAGGATCTACCTCCCATGGTGGTCTTGTTGATGCGAGGAACATTGGCAAGGGCTTGGTTGGAAGATCGAAGCTGGCGGGAGGGGGCGTAGAAGGACAGTCGTGTGTTGAGGCATTCTGGTCCGATTTCGTAGAGTGCTTTGTGTGCGTGGGTAAGGAGCCGGAAAGTGATTCTCTTATTGACGGGAAGCCAGTGGAGGTTTTTCAGGTGACCAGAGATATGTTCTTTACGCGGGATGTCTAATATGAGCCTGGCTGAGGCGTTTTGGATTCGTTGGAGTTTTTTCTGGAGTTTAGCGGTAGTCCCGGCGTAGAGGGTGTTTCCATAGTCCAGTCGGCTCGTGACCAGAGCGTGGGTGACCGTTTTCCTAGTTTCGGTGGGGATCCAGCGAAATGTTTTTTTGAGCATGCGAAGAATGTTGAAGCAGGATGAGGAGACGGCGTTGACTTGTCTGTTCATTGAAAGTGAGGAATCCAGGATGACGCCCAGGTTCCGTGCATGGTCTGTCGGGATGGGTGCTTTTCCAAGGGCTTCTGGCCACCAAGAGTCGTCCCATGCGGAGGGGGAGGTACCTAAGATGAGGACTTCTGTTTTATCTGAGTTCAGTTTCAGACGGCTGTGTTTCATCCATTCGGCTACTTCTTTCATTCCTTCGTGTAGGTTCGTTTTGGCGGTGCTAGGGTCATTGGTGAGTGATAGGATCAGTTGAGTGTCATCCGCGTAGGAGATGATGTTGAGGTTGTGTTGGCGGGCGATGGCCGCGAGGGGGCTCATGTATACGTTGAAAAGGGTGGGGCTGAGTGAGGATCCTTGTGGTACGCCGCAGAGGACTTCAGTGGCCACTGACTTGAATGGTGGAAGGCGGACTCTCTGGGTTCTTCCGGTGAGGAACGAGGTGATCCATTCCAGTGCTTTTCCTTGGATTCCGATGTTTTTGAGGCGCTGTAGAAGGGTGCTATGGCAGACTATGTCGAAGGCTGCGGAGAGGTCGAGGAGGATGAGGGCGACTGTGTCTCCATTGTCCAGTACAGTTCGAATGTCGTCTGTTGCTGCGATGAGGGCGGTCTCAGTGCTGTGTTTTGCTCGGAAGCCGGACTGTGAGGAGTCGAGGGATTTGTTGGCTTCGAGGAAGGCGGCGAGCTGGTTGTTGACAGCTTTCTCGATGACTTTGGCCGGGAATGGAAGGAGCGAGATGGGGCGGTAATTTTTGAGTTCGGTGGGGTCTGCTGTAGGTTTCTTCAGAAGGGCGCTGAGTTCAGCGTGTTTCCAGCTTTCCGGGAAGGTGGCGGATTTGAAGGAGCAGTTGATGACGTCTCGGAGGTGCGGTGCTATGATGGAGTCTGCTTTGTTGAAGATGTGGTGAGGGCATGGGTCTGTGGGGGATCCTGAGTGGATGGAGTTCATCAGGCGGATGGTCTCCTCAGTGGAGATTGGGTTCCAGTCATTAAGGATGTTCGAGGGGGGTGGAGGTTCAGTAGATGGTTGGGTGGGTTGGTCTTCGGGTTGGTTGTCGAAGCTGTTGTGGATGTCTGCAATTTTGTTGTGGAAGAATGAGGCTAGGGAGTCGCAGAGTGCTTGAGAGGGGGTGATGTCGCAGTGTAATCGGGGACTGGATATGCTTCTGTCCATCGGGAAAGAGCACATACGACTACGAGGACATACTTGAATCCTCAACATCTGTCCATCTGGATATAATCCATCTGGAGGACTTCAAAAGGATGGTCAGGAGGATGAAATCCACCTTGTTCCACAGGAATACCTTTGCCTGGATTGAACTGACAACAAATCATGCAGGTACGCACTTTCTGTTTTGCTGCTGCTCGTAAATGTTTGTTGAACCAAAGATTCTGTAAACTGTCTAACATAGCTTTCTCTCCTAAGTGTGCTGGACTATGTGCTGTGTTAATGATAACTTGAACCATAGAGTCGGGAAGGAACCATGTGGCTCTTCCCTTCGTCATCCATCCCTGATCTGTCTGGATCCCTCCTTGTTCAGTCCATTTCTTGATTTCATCTGGGGTTGCATGTGTCTGTATGTCGAGTACCTCTAGTGTGGGATCCTTAACTGTCAGGCAATGTGTCAGTGAAGTTACTTCAGTCCTTGTCATGTCAGTCGGAATGTCTGTCTGAGCTGTGAGTTTGGATGTTCGATCTGCCAGGTCATTACCCTGGGAAATAGTATCGGTGACTTTAGTATGTGCTTTGCATTTCATAATGGCTATGGCTGTAGGCAAGTGTATTGCTTCTAACAGGGCTTGAATGAGGGGACCGTGTTGGATCTTGGCACCATGAGAAGTTAAAAAACCTCTCTCTTCCCAAAGGACACCGAAGTCGTGAACGACTCCGAATGCATACTGTGAATCTGTGTATATGTTTACTATCTTGTTCTTGGCTAGTATACAGGCTTGAGTCAGAGCAATGAGCTCTGCTGCTTGAGCAGATAATGTGTCAATACGATGTGTTTCTATGACTTCAGTTTCAGTGGTCACTGCATATGCGGCCACTAACTCTCCTATACTTGTTCTCATACATGAACCATCCACGTAAAGTGTCAGGTCGGGGTCGGGCAATGCAATGTCTGTCAAGTCTTGTCGGGGCTTTGTCACTGTATTAATGACTTCTACACAGTCATGTGGTGCTGGATCAATTGTACTTGATGGTAACAATGTGGCAGGATTGAGTATGTTGCAGCGTCTGATTTCTATGTGTGGCTGGAACAGTGTCAGTTCATAACCTGAAAGTCGTGCTATGGTCAAGTGTTGAGTCTGGGTTCGGTTTAGAAGAACTTCCACGGAGTGTGGAACCTGTACTGTCAAGGGATGTCCTAACACTATTGAATCGCTTTGTCTGATAGCTAGGGCTGTCGCTGCAACTGATTTCAGGCACGCAGGCAGAGCCTGGGCTACAGGATCCAATGTACTAGAAAAATAAGCACTTTCTGTTTTGCTGCTGCTCGTAAATGTTTGTTGAACCAAAGATTCTGTAAACTGTCTAACATAGCTTTCTCTCCTAAGTGTGCTGGACTATGTGCTGTGTTAATGATAACTTGAACGATAGAGTCGGGAAGGAACCATGTGGCTCTTCCCTTCGTCATCCATCCCTGATCTGTCTGGATCCCTCCTTGTTCAGTCCATTTCTTGATTTCATCTGGGGTTGCATGTGTCTGTATGTCAAGTACCTCTAGTGTGGGATCCTTAACTGTCAGGCAATGTGTCAGTGAAGTTACTTCAGTCCTTGTCATGTCAGTCGGAATGTCTGTCTGAGCTGTGAGTTTGGATGTTCGATCTGCCAGGTCATTACCCTGGGAAATAGTATCGGTGACTTTAGTATGTGCTTTGCATTTCATAATGGCTATGGCTGTAGGCAAGTGTATTGCTTCTAACAGGGCTTGAATGAGGGGACCGTGTTGGATCTTGGCACCATGAGAAGTTAAAAAACCTCTCTCTTCCCAAAGGACACCGAAGTCGTGAACGACTCCGAATGCATACTGTGAATCTGTGTATATGTTTACTATCTTGTTCTTGGCTAGTATACAGGCTTGAGTCAGAGCAATGAGCTCTGCTGCTTGAGCAGATAATGTGTCAATACGATGTGTTTCTATGACTTCAGTTTCAGTGGTCACTGCATATGCGGCCACTAACTCTCCTATACTTGTTCTCATACATGAACCATCCACGTAAAGTGTCAGGTCGGGGTCGGGCAATGCAATGTCTGTCAAGTCTTGTCGGGGCTTTGTCACTGTATTAATGACTTCTACACAGTCATGTGGTGCTGGATCAATTGTACTTGATGGTAACAATGTGGCAGGATTGAGTATGTTGCAGCGTCTGATTTCTATGTGTGGCTGGAACAGTGTCAGTTCATAACCTGAAAGTCGTGCTATGGTCAAGTGTTGAGTCTGGGTTCGGTTTAGAAGAACTTCCACGGAGTGTGGAACCTGTACTGTCAAGGGATGTCCTAACACTATTGAATCGCTTTGTCTGATAGCTAGGGCTGTCGCTGCAACTGATTTCAGGCACGCAGGCAGAGCCTGGGCTACAGGATCCAATGTACTAGAAAAATAAGCACAAGGCTTGTGGTGTCCTGCTTGATCTTGTGTGAGAACAGATAATGCTGTGCCATCGCGTTCTGTGACAAAAAGTGTAAAAGGTTTGCTGTAACATGGTGTCGCTAAAACTGGTGCTTGACATAAAGCTTTCTTCAAGCCATTAAAAGCTTGTGTATGTTCCTAAGTCCAAGGGAGGACAGTCGAAGTCGCTGCCTCCTGTGTTGTCAACTGTATGAGTGGCTTGGCTAGATATGCATACTGGGGAATCCATTGTCTGCAGTAAGAAGTGAGGCCAATAAAGGCCCGTACTTCCTTTTGTGTCTTGGGTTGTGGCAGATGTGCAATTAACTGGATACGATCTGGTGTCAACTGTCTACCCCTCTTGGACAGCAAGTGTCCAAGGTATACCACTTGCTGGGCACAGAATTGTAGCTTCGAAGGGGACACTTTATGCCCCTTTTCGTCCAGAAAATACAAGACTGTCAGTGACGCGCGTTCGCAGTCACGTTCGGTCCGTGCTGTAATCAACAAGTCGTCGACATATTGCAGCAGAGCAGTGTCAGTAGGCATGTGAATACTGTCTAGTTGTCGTTTCAGAGCTTGACTGTAAATGCTAGGACTTTCTGTGAACCCTTGAGGTGCACGTGCAAATTTGAAGCTTCGGCCATTTAAACAGAACCCGAAAAGGTATTGGCTATCGGGATGAATGGGGACACTAAAGAAGGCGTTCTTGAGATCGATTACAGTAAAGAACGCAGCTTCGGAATCAATGGCAGTCAATAGTGACGAAATATCTGGGACTACTGGGTACTGTGGTATTATACATTTATTGAGTTCTCGAAGATCAATCACCAATCTGTAGACTGGAGGTGCATTTGGGTCAGTTCGTTTAAGAATCGGAATGATTGGAGAATTACATACATTGGAGTCAGTTTCTACAACTACTCCTTGGGCAATGAGTTTGTCAATAATTTTCAGTAAGGCTGCTACAGCCTCGGGGGGCAATTTGTATTGTCGGATTCGGGGCAGTACAACACCTTGCTTGAGTGTGACACGATAGGGAGTAATGTGCATACAACCTACATCAGTTGGACCTTGCGCCCATAAATGCTGTGGAACATTTTTCAATCTTGGATCAAAATCTCTCAACACATAATGACCCTTAAAGTCACGTAAAAATAATCTCACTCCTTCCGGAGAACAACATATTACTGCTCCTAGAGCTTTTAACGTTTTAATACCAAGCAAGTTTTCAGGACATGATTTCGTAAGTAATAAATCAGTAGTACGGGACAATGGACCAACTGCAAGGGGAACTGGTTTTGACACTTCGTTAACAATAGGCTTTCCTGAAAATCCAAGGGAAACATTCTGTGAGCCTGAGAGGGGTGCCCCTGGAACCTCGTCGTGACTAATGGTAGTTCTGCTTGCCCCTGTGTCAATTAAAAATTTTCTGTCTTTCCCTAATACCTGACTATGTACATAGGGACCCTCTTGATCTACAGGAACCTCGATAAGGGGCAAGCCAACCTCCCTCTCTAGGCTGTTTCATGTATACTGCTGATAATCGGGGTAATCGGACTGTGCATACTGGTACATTTGCTGTGTAACATGTTGTGTTGCGGCAATAGGTTGGGGCTGTGGTACAGCTACTGTCTGTTGTTGTACATTCTGTGGAGGTGGTGTATTCTGTGGAATATTCTGATTCTGTGGAACGTGTTCTGGTCTAGGCAGACGCGGTCTTTCTTTCGTTTTGCCTGTAGCAATATTGTGTCTTAAAACGGCACATTCATTTATGAAGTGACCTGGCTGTTTACAATAATTGCAATTCCCTTTAACCGGAGCTGCAGAATGACTAGTCTGTGTGTTACCCCTCTTCTGACCATCTGCCGGGACGGACTGGGCAACTAGTACTTTCATTTTCGTATCTTTCATACGTCTCTGTTCATGATCATGTTCCTCTCTAATTCTGTTCTGGTGATACTGTAACATTTGTAACATTTGGGACGGCGTATTTGCTTGCCATGTGCTTTCGACTTTCAATACTCTGTTTTTAACCTGGGGTAAGGAATTCTCAACTAATTTGGTCACAAAAAGATGTGGATATGACTCGCTACTTGTTTTCAGGCCACTATTAATAATGAAACATTTCTCGAATCTAGAATAAAAATCACTAGTGTCTTCATCTTGTTTCTGTTTGCAGGCTGAGATAGCATCCCAGTCTTCCTTTTTAACTGTCAATAGTCTAGGCAAAACCTGTACTAATAATCCTGGTAATGCTTTAGTTTTGGTCCCGAGACCTGTACCTGGAATACGTGTATTTTCTTCGTCTTCTAATTCAGTCCAAATAATCTTTTTATCTCCTACCTCCCATTCTTTCTCTTTAAGTTTTTCGTAAATACCTGCTGGCAACAATACTTTTAACATTTTAAGAATGTCGGGATACGTATAGTCTCCCATGAGTAACATGTCTTTTAGTTCACGATGAAACCCTGCTGGATCTTTATCATGACTGGGCACTATTTTCTTCATTTCCAACAATTCTATTTTGGTCAAAGGAGTGTATACGAATACGCGTTAAAGCGTACCCCCTGGAATCTGGACGGGATGAACTTCTCGTAGGGGATTCTGTCTGTCTAGGTGATACGGCTGTCTTACTGGGGGTGGAACAGAAGCAAAATGTGGAGTCAGGAAAGTTCTGTATTTGTGACGTTGTTCTAGAATTGGATTAATTAGATCGGTACCTAGGCCTCTCCATCTTTTCAGGAGTAATTCGTCCAATATATTATATAGGGGACCTGGATCAGAATGCTGGCTTTCATATAATGTAATGAGATGTTGGATCATGTACATACCAGCTAGTCGCTGTTCGTCTGGGGTAAGACTCAAAAACGTTTGCGCTACTGAATCATCTTTATATATACTTTCATTCCCAGCCCATTGGACTGCTGACCGGGCTAGTTCCTGATCACGCATCGAACTAAGTTCATGGTAACCTATTCTTTCTTTCAGTATTTTATCAGTGTCTTGAAATACATGTTCAGGAGAACATTGTTGTGGTATGGGGGAAAGGAAACGTTTCTTGTTTTCTAGACGAATGGGTCTGTCAAAAGGTCTGTCAAAAGAATACTGTTTAGGAAGCTTCACTCTTCCTACGTACGCTATTGTGCCTTGGTTTCCTGCTATATCATCTAAATTCTCCTCCTCTGAGGATTCATTCTTGTCGGACTCGGCTTCCCTTTCAGCCTTCTTTCTGTCATGCATTGTTACAATTTCTTTACGGATCTTTCTGTACATGGCATCTATGCAATTTTGTTTATCATGTTTACCATCGGCTATATTATTACTCCATTTCATCAGTACATCCATCTCTTCTTTACTAGCACCTGGCCGATCTCGTTCCCTTATCAAGCAATTTATCAAAAATCGTAAGATCATACTTTGTGTTTCAACCTTTTGATATGCCATGGCCTCGCGAATACATTCTGGTCTCTCCCCCGTTCTAATAAAATGGTATATATTGTCTGGATGGTTTGTCATTTCTGGTAAAAGCATCAAATAATTTGAGACACGACGTAAACGTAACGAAATTAACATCATTTCACCTTCACCTGGTACTGGATCATATCTGCAATCTGTAATGCACTGTCTAAGAGATGCGAAATTCGCAGCTTTCGGTGTGCGTTGTAATGCTGCTTCTCTGTAAGTTAATCGTTTCAACTGAGGCGGGGTGGTTACTTGAGGCAGACCTCCTACGGCACCTCCTGAAGCGGAAGCGTGACTATCAACTAGCTGTGTTGAGACTGCTGGTGTCATAATTTGAAAAGCAGGTGCAGGTAATGTAAGCGGACCCTGGGTTGTCGGTACAGCAAAAGGGTTGTAAGGACTGATAGTAGGAAGAACAGCAGTAGTAGTAGTAGTGACGGGAATAGTTGTGACAGGGACAGTGGTGACAGGATAGGAAGTGGCAACGGATGAGGAAGTCGAGTCTTGAGCGGGTGGGGATAACGTGTCATGAGCAGACTGAACGGGCTGAGTAGGCTGCTGTACGTTATTAACGGGTGGTACGGGTACATTAGAATGTGATGGAGCTACGTCATCTAAATAGGAAGAAAGGAAAATGTCTGCTGCGGTCTGTTTGTGACGAAGTTTAGTCGGAACCAATGGTGGTGGCAAGTTACGGGGTACTTCCGGGGTCGCCTTGGGCAGGCCCTCGGCAAGAACTGGATACATGCCTGTAATGAGCGCGTTTCTTTGACGGTCTAATTGTTCTAATCTGACTTGTTCTCCTTCTTCTAGTAACTCTTTTTCTCTGGCTTTTTCAGATTCTTCTCTACTTCTCTCTGCTTTCCTGATTTCTTTCTCTGTTCTTCTATGCGATTCTTTACGCCACAATTCTGTGGCATCTTTCTGGGACTGTCTGGCTTTCTTCTTCCATAATGCTTCTTCTACTCTCACGATGCACTCAGCATCCCATGTCCCTGAGACAGGCCATCTATACTTCTCTTCCAGATCCTTGGTGTAATCTACCCACAAATCTAGATACAGCACGGCATCTAAGCCATGCCTATGGTACATAAAATATCCTGGAGTGTCCCTAGGAGGGACGGGAACTGCTTCTTCGAGTATCCCTTTCCTAGTTCCTATCTGACGTAATTTTGAGAACAGTGGCATGATTGGAGTGATTCGGACGTGAACACAATAAACACAGTAATGAATAGCAAACGATCATTCACACCACGACATTAAAACACATTGAAACATTTCAGACTGAATTTACCTGGTACATAGAAAACACATATTATAATACTGGATAACTAGATGCACTGCTAAACAGTACAGACAATACCGGTCCCATAAAGAGACACGTCGGACCGTATCCACCTAAGTGAACACGTCTGGACCAGGTATGTGTACCCAGACCTGTCTTGACCGGGCACAAATTAATGAACCCGTCTAGATGCGTTCCCAACAACGGTACTCACCGGGAAGCAATAAACTGAAGGCCTCGGAAACTGGACTGTACTGGACTGGACTGCTACGACATCTGACTGCTACGCATCACGCTACCACGCATGCGCTTCGGAACAGGCGGGCCTCTGGATACCTCGGACCTTGCTCTCTCGACTTGGGCTCTGGTCGGGATCCTCCGCATTCCTCACCGCCTCGTCTGGACGCCGGACCGCAGTCTCCGTCTCCCCCGTGGGCCCGAGGGAAGATAGCAGGAAAACCCGCAAACGTGCACGGTTTCCGTCGCGGCTGTAGAAGGGGTCAGAGCCTGCGTAACATCGCCGGCGAGTGGGGAATGGGGGGAGTTCCTATTCGGGCGCCAAATTATGTGGTAAATAAATTTACTGTATCATTTTTTCATATAATTAATTATCAATAAGGAAGCTCATTCAAATGAGAGGCAGAGTCCGTGGGATCTGAGTCATACGGGCTTTAATGAAGGATCCTCGAGGATCGGATATCATGTTCCATCACCACTAAGGTTCAGGAAGGGACATTCAACGTTTTATTAGCATTACACATTATATATAGTAAAACAGTACGATTGAAACTAATACAGTAGGCGTAACAGGTGAAAAGAGAGAGATAAGAACACATGTGCGTAACAGGAGGCGTGTAAAAAGGCGTACACATGGGCGTGCACTGTACATGTCAGAGAAACGTAACAAGAAACGTCACATGTGGGTGGATACATAGAGAAAGTTTGCAGGATCAGCAGAAACCTATGACCTGAATGCGCGCGCAACTGAGCATGACGTGTAACTGGGGAGAACTGGGGGCTTTGACTTTAGCACTAGTGGAGGAGACTGGTGTCTGGGATGTCAGGGCAACCTGTACCTATAACATATCTGGTATCTCATGTTTGGAGGATGTAGTGTCTGAAGTAAAAGGTCTCTCGAGCAGAGGCCGTTCAATACTGAATGCTATTGTGTGTGCATACGTGTCTTGGTGCAATGCGCGGGGCTATGGGCCTACCATGGTAACGGATTCAGTAAATCACTTGCAAGGAAGACAGGAAGGCCGAGCCCTTTGCTCTGTAGCCGGGAATATGTTTACCTATTCACTAGACTGGAATGTGTTTTCGAGGAGGCTGAACAGATAACTGTAGGCAAAATACAAAGTTGGCAGGCAGTCCAGGCCGAGCAGGGCACCGCTCGCTGGCAGGAAGTAAGGCAGGGGTCAGGGATGCATACAGCTTTCGGAGACAGGAGAGATGAGACTCGGGGCCTCGTTTAAGGGCCTAGCTCGACTGAGCCAGGAAACATGGAGAAAACGTGTGTGAGATTCAAAAGTGTACCATGTAAAGACGTTGGCACCATATGCCTAGAAGCCTAATTAACGGGATTTTCTTGCATGACTGGATAACAGACATGTTAAGGATGGACGCAAATGCATATGCGTCTTTCTAGCATGTACAGAACAGAAGTTACACAACATACAAGGAACATGGGTGCATGGATAGGGTGCGAGTGGGGGACACATTGGCTACCTGAAAATTTCTATTACCTCAGGGTGGTGGGGGAGAAAAGGGTGTTGTCCCTAGAAAGGGAGGGAGCCGTGAGAGGAGGGGGCGTGCGGGGAGGAGCTACTTTGGACTCGGATATGGGAGTAGGTGCCAGTCTGATCTCCTGGTGCGGAGGCCTGTGTCGTCTGATCACCTAGTGCTGGGGCCTGTATCATTGGAGGTATCACTGTATGTGATTACATTATGTTATTGCCATTCTGGAACACTATAACGCCAATACTTTTCATGAAATGAAAGATGATCCTATAGTGGCAATTCCCCAGATGGGTAAGATGTGTCATAGGTGTGCACCCTTTAGAACCATCTCTCCTGTTTACTGAACATGGACATAAAAAGTCCTTGTGAAGGACCTAGTCAGCAGGCTACGAGACATAGTACTCATGTGATTCACATCTAGGTCGCTTTTGGCTGTGGCCATAAAATTGGACATGTTATGTTATGTTATATTGAGCTTATAAAGCGCGCAGCTACTCGAAGAGTCCCGGCGCTAGCTCCTGAAAGAAAGAATGACCGTGTATTAAATTAAAACAGCAAGGTCCTGAGTTTCTTTTTAAAAAGCACTGGGTCTTGGGTGATCCTCAGGGCAAAAGGCAACAGATTCCAGGCCAAACCGACCCGGCGCACAAAGGAGTTTCCACCAAGTCGCTGGCGCTTGAACTTCGGAATCTGCATCAGCCTTTGGGCAGAAGACCGAAGCACTCTACCTGGTTCATAAAAGGCAAATCTCCTTTGTAGGTATAAAGGGCCGGTGCCATACAGGGCCCGGTGAGCAGTGGTCAGCATTTTAAATTTCAGGCGTGACTCAACTGGCAGCCAATGCAGGGCACGCAAGTACACTATCTCTAGGAGAAAGCCCCATAAGGAGTCTGACCGCCGAGTTCTGCACGACCTGCAATTTTTTGACCAGGGACCCTGAGCAGCTCACCAAGAGAGCATTGGCGTAGTCCAAACGGGAAAGAATCAACGCACGGACCACAGTTTCTCTGGAGGCACTCGGCAGGAGGGGAATGCACTTCCTCAAGCTCTTCAGTATGCCGAAGCAAGTACCGGCCAACTTCTTCACGCGTGTCACAAAATGCAGATTTTGGTTGAACCAAACGCCAAGATTTTTCACAGCGCACGTTCTATCAGAGGGCCAAGGAAAAACCGGAGGCCAGAGCCTCTCTCTGAAATCTGAAGGAAAGGAGCCGAACAACAGCACCTCAGACTTCCCTTCATTGCATTTCAACTGAGCATTGGATAGCCAGTAAAAGACAGAGGAAAGGCAATTTTAGGCCAACCCGACCGAGTCCGCTTCCCTGGGCCAGGTAAACAGCAGCTGGGTGTCATCGGCGTAAGCCATCACCTTAGCCCCCAGTGATTCCACCAGATACACGAGCGGAGTCACATAGATGTTAAAAAGGAGGGGGCTAAGTGATGAACCCTGTGGCACCCCCGTTGACACCGGCAGAGGCGAAGAGGCACTCGGGGGAAGCCAAACTTGCTGCTGCCGGCCCTCAAGGAAGGAGCTGATCCAATGCCGAGCCTTGCCAACAATGCCGATAGCAGAGAGGCGGCTGAGGAGCATGGCGTGGGGAACTGTGTGGAATGCCGCTGAGAGATCCAGCATGACCAACGATGCGTCCCGCCGGCATCCAGACACTCCCAGATTGTGTGACATTTTAATGTCTTATGTGTGATCTTTTTTATTTTATTTTTATTGTATTTAATGCATTTTTTTAAAGCGCAGACGTTATCCGAAGGTGTCAGAGCACTGTACAATAGAACCAGTTACGTTACATGAGAGAACTGCTACAAAAATGGAACAAACAAAAATAGCAGGCCATAAAATCAAAACAATGCAGGCAAAAGGAACACAATATCAAACACAGCAAGCACAGAATGTACAAATAAAAATATAAATACATAGGACAAATTTACAATGACTAAAACACTTCCTGGCGAAAAATAGCAGGTCATTGAATCAAAACAACTTGGGCAAAAGGAACACAATATCAAACACAACAAGCAAATAATGTACAATCAAAAATATAAATATATAAGACAAATTTACAATGACTAAATAACTTCCGGGTGGGGTCTGATAAGGAGGGAATTAGTTCTGAAAGTGTCTTTGGAATAGAAGAGATTTGAGGTCCGCTTTGAAGATATGGATGGAGGTGATGGCACGGAGCAAAGGAGGAAGCGAGTTCCAGATTCTCACTGCATTACCTGAGAATGATTGCGCCATCAATTTCGTTTCCTCTGTGAACTGTTATACTCTAAAAAAGGAACCAAACAAGCTGCAACATTCCTGCAGTGCTGATGCAAGGCCACCGATTACAATCTTTGCTAACATGATATGGGCTACCTGGCAGTTATGGTAGGTAATGTTTTTCCCGCTGTGTACATCTGGGCCATGTGCTGGTAACAATTTCAGATCAGGACAGACGGTGAGCGACAGTCATGACCTTTCCAAAAGAAACAAGCATTTGCAATGCAATACGTTTTGCATTTACGCGAGTTTAAGCTATTGGCATTGCAAACGACAATGCCATTTTTTTATGTTTTAAAAATGAAAACAAAACTAAAAGGCATTGCCATTTGTAATGTCAATAGCTCAAACTCGCGTATATGCGAGACCTATTGCATTGCAAATGCTTGTTAAAGAAGGTTTTGTATAATTTGATACCAGAGTGCAATAGGATCTTATTTTTTTGCCAAAGACTCTCTAATTCAAGATTTCTTTCTGTGGTAATACTGGGACGTCTTCCTTGGGCTTCTAGTTAAGGTGAGTATTTAATATCCCCTTTGTATTACAATACTTTTATTTCATCTTCATTGGGGCCAATGACCCTTGCAGTGCATTACCTTGTTTCTTTCTTACTGTTCTTTTTGCGAGTTTATTTTCGTTTCTTTCTTGGTTTTGTTTTGGATTATTTTTTTGTCATCGGTGCTTTTGAGTCTGATTATACCTCTCCTCCCCTTGAAAAGCTTGTCTCCTGTTTTTGAACCGCCTTGAATTCTTGGCACCGCCTCCTCCTTTTTGTTATTGGGCACCCTGTGTCTCTTATAGTATAAATTAGAATGTGAAAGTTGTATACCCAAAGGTGCTCGAGGCAACATGAAGTCATTGAGTTCTAGAATATGACGAGGATGGAATGTCAGGGCGATTGGGGGAAGTGAACAGACTGTTGGAGCGCCATGGAAGGAGCCGGTTGGGGTGTTAAGAATAAAGGGGCGGGTTTATCAATCCTTCAAGCAGCGCAACACCACAAGCCACCTTGTTGCGCTGATCAGCGTGGAAGGGAAAGGGCAGAAATGCACCTTATTTAGCATTATACAACACATTCCTGTCTTTTTCCAGTGCGGGCACACTTTTGGCAGCCTAGCGCCAATGCAGGTCACCACGCGTCATGTTGCGAGGGTCACTGCATTGTATGGAGGATTGTTTTTGTGCAGGAAGGGACACCTACCTGCACAAAAACAATCCTGAGAGGCATTTCCCATTTCCAAGTGTGCTGCAGACATAGATAGAGGAAAAAACTAGGGGAAATAAAGATATTTCTCTTTTTTACGCCTCCCCTGGGCAGGCGTAGCATTTTCACGCATGCCCAGGTCTACCGCTAATGGCAAATCTGGGAATGAGCAAAAATCCATGGGTGGATGCGTGGGAGCGCCCACGCTTTACCAATGCAATGCCTACCTAGGGCAGAGTAGCGCAAAGCAGTGATTTGCGTTGCTTTGCGTTACTCTAGATTTATCAAGCCAGCAGGGCCTTGCAAGATGGCCTTGCGTGGCTTGACAAATATCATTTAGATTTCGGATCGCCTTTGTGCCTGCTTGTGTGGTGTAAGGGTGACACAAAATCTTAATAAATATGGGCCAAAGTTACTTGACCGACTTAATAAGTTGTTGAGAAGTCCTTTCCTCCATTTTACAGGTACCACATTCTGCATCCCCCTCGATATTCTACTATGATTTATGGAAGGCTGTGTGGCCTTCGAGAAGGGCTCCCTTTGCCACCCTTTAGTGAAGATCTTGGGCAAGGCAAGGGAAGAGATAAAGCCTGCAGTTAACATTATTCAGATAACACACACACATTTACTGACACCTCAAGAAAAACTCAAAAAGTCACTCCTCCCTTTGATTCCAAGAAGCAGAAGTGGCTGACAAGCATTTTAGGAAGTTATTTAAAGTGTCTAATTCAGTATAGCCGTAGGAATAGACTAACTAACGACAATGTGTGGAGCAAATAGGATGCAACTGACTTTAAAAAATAAAACCTTTTCATATCACATCACATTACAAAACTATTTTGTAAGCTACTTCTGCTGTTAAAAGCTGAAGTGTTTGGAGTTCTATGTGCTTGCCTTGCAGATACGTGGTCCTGGAAATGGAAGCTGTATGAGCCCCTGATAGCGAAGAGCTGTGTACCTTGGCCCTCAAACTGAGCTATGAGAGGCCTGCGACCTAGTCATTGCCCAGGAAGAGACTGAGTCAGCCCTGAATATTGCTGTTGCAGCGTTATGCCCCATCCCATGCAGTAAAAGCAGAGAAACAAAAGGGCAAAAAATACTATCAACTCCATTGCGGTCCAGCATACCCTTAACAGGCAGGTGACTTTACCCCAGACCCACCATCCTCTGTGAGCAATCTTGGTCTGATCCAGGTCTCCCGTGGAACATTTTGTTTAAAGAACACCACTGCAGAGAACTAGTATTTGCCTCTTAGTCATTGGTTTTAACTAAGCACCCAGTGGATATTTTATCTGGAAGACTATTTTTATATTTAACTTATGTGTTGCTCAGCAGTTTGAGAAATTATCAATCTTAGAGACCTGTTATTCCTCAGTCTCCCTTAGTTTCTAATTTGGCACATTCTTTTAACTTTGGATCTGCAATTTCCACCTCTCTGAAAAATATCACATCTAGTTAATGCACTTTCCTAGTTTTTTTTAATTAAACCTTGATTTGGACATTCCATGTCTTTATCTCGTGTCTGCATTTCTGTTTGGCCTGCCTTTGCCTTTCTCCATCAAATCTCTGAAATAAGTTTTTGAGTCTGGCATGTGCTACTAGATTGACAGTGAGATAGCTCTGCCTGTCCTTAGGAGCTTCTGCAATCTTTGGGGTTGAGAACCCGGGTAGACTCCTAGTTATTCTCGTCCCATGAGTGTGAGGGTCAGCTTCTACCACTTTACCCGTGACCTTGGGGCAAAATGTGGTTTAACCACGAATTACTTTTAGTTTTGTTCCCTTGTTCTATTTTACTGTCCTGTATGGGCATGTGTTACATACGTTTCATTTCTTCAAATCATAGCCCTGTACGTTTCTGGCCGAGTGTCTTTGAGTTGAGACAATGCATCCAATCAATGCTACTGAAAACAGTTGTAGATATTTATAATTTCTTATAATGACTTATTTTAAACACTGCTTTTCATTTGTGCCTTTGCGGTGACCAATAGGTGCATGGCTTCATGCTCTATCGTTTTTGATGCAAAAAAAACACCCGTTATTCTGGCAACCATCATTTACTCATTTTGTTCTACATCTGTTTCTTGATTGCTGTTTACAATGCACATGAAGACCAAGGTGGATACTCTCACAAACCTGGTGGAACACTGGCTGTACTCTTTTTTTATTATTGTTGACATTTCTTACTTTTTCTCAATCAGTGATAGGCTGATTACAGACATGGTCCTTAAGAATGCCTTATATAACATTACAGTTGTTTTTTTAATGGGACATTTTGACCCCCTACACTACACAAATAATTTGAAGTTTTTTCTACCCTCATAGTTTTAGACTATCCCTTGGGGACAAAGAATTAAGTGAACTGTTATTTCACCAAAGGTTCGTTTTATTTCATTTCCCCTCACATTTGTTATGTTATGACGTTTATATAGTGCCCGATTATCCGAAGGTGTCTTGGCGCTGCCTTGTGGATGAATTACAGAGCTAGGCTAGAGCTTAAAACACTATGTTTTCAAGGCCTTTTTGAACCACAGGAGATTTCCAGAGTATTTTAAGTCGAGGGGAAAGAGTTCCACAGTTTAATGCTGCCCAAAACAAACCTTTTACCGCCACAAGAGGATTTTCTAAATTTGGGGGCAGTCAGGTTCTTTAAAGTTTAGTTAGCGAAGAGCTCTAGTAGGTTTATACCAGCAAAATGTTTGAATGAGGTATTCCATCCCAATGTGTAATGCTTTAAAGGTGACACACAGGGCTCTGAAAGCAATTCTTTTCTTTATATGAAGCCAATGAAGTTTGTGTAATGTCATGGAGGGAGAGTGTTGTGTCCTGCGAGACACGTTCTAGTGTCTCGACAGGCACTGGTTCAATAACCATTCCCCCTATCGGAGTGGGCACACACACCCCACACCCATCTACCACCGGCGTCACGAGTGATGTGACCCTGCTAATAAATGGGCCCGGGTGCACGTGCTCGTGGCCAGTTGAATGATCAGAGGCAGCGTGTCTGTGTCAGTCCTTAATTAGAATGTGGGCCTAGGGCCCAAAACACAACATTTGGCGATGAGGCGGGTCTACCCAGCGTGGCCCCGAGCAGCAGCCTGGCTATCCTCGAAGGGAGAGGGGAGCGGGTCCCATTCAGGCCCCCCCATTGCCTGCGTGACCTGGTCGAGCGGCAACTGGACCGAATGACGGACACCCAGCGAGTGTACGGGCACCTACACGCTGCGCCTCAGCCATCACAAGGAAAGGGGGCGAGTGCTTCCGTGGCGAGGGCACCCCCCGTGAGCAGGAGCACGATGTGCCAGAGGGCCCATGGGGGCATCTGAAGAGCCCCGGGCCTGGACGAGGTGAAGAGGTGATCGGAAGCCCACCCCGCACCTGGCCATCGACGCGCTGAGCCCCAACAAATGAAAGTACCGAGCGGAGCCCACCCGCATCGGTCGCCAAGGCCCACATGGGCGGAAAGTGAGCCAGCGGATTGTGAGGTTTAGAGGGGCTGAAGAGAGAAGAGTAACGCAAAGGAGCCCACCCCGCAGATGAACAACCTGGACACTTACGGGGCATGAGGTGCACCCACGCGGGTACAGTGAAATAGGCACCGGAGAGCAGCCTGTGAGTCGAGAGGACCTATGGCGAGGGGCGGAGCAGAGGAAAAGCATATGTGGCCGGTGTTGCCGTAATATCTGATGAGGTGTAATTGATGTAGTGGTGTCCAGCAATGGGCATGAAGTGAAGACGAAGTTCCACGTCACCGGTGGAAAACGTGGCACGTTGCTCAGCTGCCATACAGCCGAAGACCTTCAACTGGTGTTTTTCGCTAACCAGGTGCACGAGGTACACGCCGACATGATGCTTAAGGATTTTCCCACCCTTTTTCAGGGTCTGGGTCGACTCAAAGGCAAGTTGTTCAAATTGCACATTGACCGGACAGTACGACCGACGGCGCTGAGGCACAGAAGAGTACCGTTTCACCTGCGGCCGCAGGTGGAAGAGGAACTATGGAAACTTGAGGAACTCAGCGTCATCGAGAGTCTCTGGCCGGACACCCTGGGTGTCACCTCTCATGGTCGCCCCAAAGCCAAAACAGCCCGGTGCCATTCGTTTATGTGTGGACATGCGCCTCCCAAACAAAGCAGTAAAAAGAGAGAGACATCTCACCCCCACGATGGACGATATCGTTGCGGACTTAAACGGGGCCCGGTGGTTCTCCAAGTTTGACCTCAATGCGGGGTACCACCATTTGGAACTTCACCCAGACAGCCGTAATATAACAACCTTCTCAACGCACGTCGGCCTACGGCGTTACAAACGGCTGAGTTTTGGTGTCTCCTCGGCTGCTGAGGTATTCCAGAACGCAATCAAAGAAACTCTTTCTGGGCTTGCCGGCGCCATCAACTTAAGCGATGATATCCTCGTCTTTTCTAACACACTTGAGGAACACCATGCGCACCTTAGGGCCACCCTCCAGCGCCTAGCGGACCACGGCCTTACCCTACACCGAGCAAAATGCTCCTTTTACCAGGAGTCAATGGATTTTTTGGGATATGTGTCTTCTCGAGATGGACTGCGCGTCAACCCGAAGAAAGCAGAGGCAATTCGATCGGCGCCTCGGCCCACGCCGGCCACAGAAGTCAGAAGTTTCCTGGGGATGGCGACGTATTGCAGTCGTTTTATACCCAACCTGGCCTCCCTCGCTGAACCTTTGCGCGCTCTAACCAAAACTGGACAACCTTGGATATGGTCAGCAAAAGAGGACGGTGCGTTCTCAGCAATCAAGGATGCTCTGATAGATGATAAAGTCATGGCCTACTTTCGCCCACATCACCGCACGGAAGTGGTAGTGGATGCGAGTCCGGTCGGACTTGGCGCAGTACTCATGCAAGAGACAGAGGCCCACGTATGGGTTCCCACAGCCTATGCCAGTCGTGCCCTCACGGTGACCGAGATGCGCTACGCACAGATTGAGCGTGAAGCCTTGGCAATTAAATGGGCCTGCCACCATTTCCACCTGTACCTGTATGGCCACGAGTTCAAGGTCGTCACGGACCACAAGCCATTAGTGCCTCTATTTGCGGGAACAAACAGGCTCGCCCCCCCGAAGATAGAACGGTGGGCCGTCCAATTGCAAACGTATCGCTTTGAAGTCATCTTCCAGCCGGGAGCAGACAACCCCGCGGACTTTCTGTCTCGGCACCCAAAGGTCACGTCCCCCGTGACGGATCACGAGGACACAGAAGAAGTGGAAGCATTCGTGAAAATGCTGACGCAGGATGCTTGCCCAGAGGCTCTCACGCTTGAAGATATAGGAAAAGCTACTGAGGAGGATGAATGCCTCCGCCGAGCCAAAGCAACGCTGGCAGATCGAAGCTGGAAGCACTTCCTGGATGGAGCAAGCGCCCTCACGGCAGAAGAAAAGGTTTTTCGTCAACAGATCTGGCAGGCTCAGAGCGAACTTAGCGAAGGGCCCCATGGAATAGTCCTGCGTGGCACTGCCATTGTGATTCCCACAAGCCTGCGAAAAGAAGTGGTGCGGCTCGCGCATCAGGGACACCAGGGGGTTTCGAAGACAAAAGCGCGGCTGCGCAGCAAGGTGTGGTTCCCCGGAATGGACGCGGCAGTTGAAGAAGAGGTGCGTAACTGCCACTCGTGCAACATCACAGGCCGAGACCCTGCCCAACACCCGGTCATTACAGAGGAGCCAGGCACAGAACCATGGACAAAGCTAAGCATTGATCTTGGAACCTTCCCGGACGGGAGACACACTGTGGTGATAATAGACTCGCACTCGCGTTTCCCAGTGGTCGAAGTAGTGCCATCTACTGCGTTTGTCCATGTCAAGGCAGTGCTAGACCGAACATTTGCCATGATGGGCCTGCCTACTGGAATAAGGTCAGACAACGGCCCACCTTTTCAAGGGAAAGAGTTCCAGACGTATCTGGCAGCACGAGGCATCCGTCACAGGAGAATCACGCCGCAATGGCCTCAGGCAAATGGCGAGGTCGAGAGGTTTATGCGCACGCTAAACAAGGCCCTTCAGATCGGGGTTGAGAGAGGAGAACTAGCAGAGGAGAGTTTGTCGCAGTTTCTAAGTGCGTACCGTCAAACGCCTCATTGCACCACCAAATGTGCACCAGCACACGTATTGTTTAAAAAGGTTCCAAGAGACAGTGTGCCGACGGGTCCCTCCTGGCATCCACCAACAATGGACAAAAATGCTACTCAGCGAAGAAGGCAACGGACAAATGAAAGAGCAAGCTGATCAAGAAGGGCGCGAGCCAGGTCCCTGGTAGTCGGTGACAAGGTGATTTTTAAGAATCGTTACCGCAATTGGAAATATCTCACAGCATATGAACCCGAGGTGTGGGAAGTCGTAAACGTACAAGGCACCATGATATCTGCAACCAGAGGCAATAGAGCTGTGACGCGGAACGTATCCTGGTTTAGGTGTGTCACAAGCAGTCCAGAAACGGATAGGCCCATGTCTGCGGACGTAGATTACGAGATAGAAGATCAGGCCCCTAGCGAGACACTGCCAAGCCAACCAAGGGAGGACACCCCTCCAGTAAGATCGGGATTGGAGACGGCCGTGAGCAGCGAAGGTACAACAGGTGCAGCTGGGAGTTCGGAGGAGTGTGCTGGAGAGGGAGGAGGCACTGAGATCCAGTGGAATCAGAGGTACAACCTCCGGCCCAATCCAACTCCCAGCCAACGACTGAAAGACTTCGCCTGGACATTGTGTTCTGGACAAACACCCCTTTGAGATGGACTAAAGATCTATGAGTTTGGAGGGATGTACTGACGGAGCCACCCGGCCCGTCCACACATGCACACATGCACACACGTACATACCCAGGCACGCACTCATACACCCTGACGGCGGGCTCGCTGGACGGGTATAAATAAATGGGCACGAGACGCTCGTGGTCTTCGGCCCGTAGCTGGCAGTTAGTGTGTCTGTGTGGAATCCTTCACAGTGTGGAGATTAGGCCCCACTCTGTGGCGTAGGCATTCCCTTCCCATTTGACAGCACCACAATATCAACTGCGGAAACACTGACGATACGAGTTGCGTGACTGCATGGCCTCAATCAAGAAAAGAATCAATGTGGTGAAGAAGGGTGTCCTACGGAGGCCGGCAGCCAGCATGTTTCCTTGAGGCGAGGGAGGAAGCGTATCCATCAAGAGGTGAGTCCCTGCTGTGCACGACTGAATGCAAAAAGCTAACGGGGGATTGAATACTTAGTAAAGCGACAATGCAGCTCCCCTGGTGAGTGCACCAGCGCTGCCATCTAGTGGCCAGTCACACATACTGCACCCGCTAAATAAAATATATTACAAACACTGACGGAATTATCCCTGTGCTTTCCCCAGCATGAAACTCTGGGGCATATTATCAAGGGGGTTTATCTCCGCTTTTTTGGCTTTAAAAGCCAAGAAAGCGGAGATAAAATGATCTCCCTATTACCAAGCTGTCGCTAACACCAGTTAGCGACAGCTAGTAGGAGATAGCGACCATCTTGGGCCCCACTTTGCATGTCAGTGATATTTATCACTAATGAGATGCAAAGTGGGCGTGCCAAGATGTTAGAGACTGAAAACAGTCGCTAACATCGCTATCTCCTATTACCAACTTTTGGAGATATTCGCGCTAAGCGGGAATATCTCCAAAAGCTAACACCTGCCCTGAGCAGTTCTTAGCCATGTTATCCAATGGGAGGTGGATAACATGGCTAAGAGCATTTGCTCGATAATGCATGAATATCGCTGACTTTTCAGCGATATTCATGCATTTCGGCCGTTTTTTATCGCATTTGCGATAAACCTTGTTAATAGCAAGGTTTATCTGCGATAAAAATCGCCGATGTGCGGCGATAATTTTTGTCTCTAAACAAGTTAGAGACAAAAATTATCGCTAGTTGTTGGTAATATGCCCCTCTGTTTTTAACAGCCCTGATTTCAAGGGCAGTAGCCCACAACCAGCGCAGCTATAAAGAGACAGTGCCTCAAAAAACCCTCAGTGTCAGCAGTCACCCAAGTAAAGTACAAAGACGTAAGCAGAGCGCTCTAACCCCAGTAGCTGTCTGAGGCCACCATAAATAAGAGAGTAAAGAGACACACCAGCACAAAGAGTACTCACAGAGTTACTGCAGAACCAGGGTCGCAGTGGCAAAAAAAAAAAAAAGTCAGCAAGCAAAGAGCGCCAACCAGACAAACTCATGCCACGCAGAGTCCAGCCACACGCAAGGTAGTGGGATCACAGGCCACCCAGCCAGCAAAACCCCCAAAGACATAAAGGGCATAGCAGGCTGCACAGCCCTGGCAGCCATCTCCCAACACTGCCATCAACAGGATCCAACTGCATGACTGTAGGAGCGATCACCCACCACTGAAAGCGAAAAGCACAAGCACACAAGGGGTCAGTGATAGATATTAGTCTACCACAGCTTGCACGTACACAACCAATGTGCAGAGACACTGCAAGAGCCCAGGGAAAACTCGCACATGACGCAGAAGAAATCCTGCAGCACCTTGACTGCCCGCTTAATCCCAAAGGGCAAGCACCTGCAGTGCCCACCTCTGCAATGTAGGGAAGATACCTGACAATCCAGACAGAGAAGTGCAGCGCAACACAGACAGCAATGCCCCAAAGCAGATTCCTCCTGCCCAAGAGGAAAGCCAAGAAGGGCTGGTGCAGAGAGCATCCCAGTGACTGTCCAATGCTACAGCACTAGAGGAAACGTGTGCCCCACGCCCCTGGCTGTGAACGACCACCACCGCAGGGAGGAAGAGTGGGCACGCCCAGTGCCAGAAGAGAGCGCCCTTGAAACATAGAAGAGTGCGCAGTCTGAGGAGTGCGCCGCATGCACCCAGAAGCGCGCCAGCATAAGTGCACACCCAGGAGGAAGAGAGATCGTTCTGAAGGAAAGACACACTGCTGGAGTCCGCAGGGAGGTCCCCTACATCTCCACAACAGCAGTGAAGCCCTGAAGGGGTCAAACGCAGCACTGTGTCCTCCCTCACACTGCCGCACGCAGGAGTCATCAGTGACCCAAGGCTGACGAGAGGAAAGTCGTACACCACAAGTGGCCAGCCACAGCTCACCACTGTCCGTGGAAGTCATTCCTGGAGAGGGGACACCCGGAGTAGGAGTTGAGAAGCTGCCTGAAGAATGAGCACCCAATATGAGTGGCTGCTTGCCATGCACCCGAGAAGAGCGACTGAAGATTCACCCGTATGGTCCGGAGACCATTGAAGTTAATAGGCCCCTTGGCCTTGTTAGAACATGGTGCATGTCACCACTCGGAGGAGAAGCAGAAGAAGAGTGGAAATAGAGTGGTGACCGTGTCACCCCAAAGAGCTGGACAAACACAGGTGTGTCAAAGACAACGAGAGGAGAAGCATGAAGCCTCGTAGCACCACACGCCAAGAACACCTCCAAAGACACCAGACAGCCACCGAGGTGGAACGACGGACCTGGCGACAGCACCCAGGGAGAACCACATGTAAGCCGCAGCAAGCGCAAACAGCGTTGCTCCCATTGCTTCACAGTGAGACCGTCTTGCCTGAGCGTCGGCACTTGGAGTCGAACGGCATCCCTGCCCCTGATCGCAAATGCCAGAGGTGCAGGAGAAGATTCCGAAGAGGTAGTCAAGTGACTACGACAGTCATCCAGAAACCTCCTCTCCTAGTTAACCATCGCCAACTGTCATCCAGGTTCAATGGCAGCTAGATCATCAGTGTCAAGTCCATGACACCGTACTCAGCAAGAAACGTGGAAATGTGACCGAAGGGTCTACACCAAGAATCGGACAACCAGCTGAGGTCAGAAGAGGAAGTTGTGAGTGGCAGGGCCGGAGGATGAAGAAAACCCAAGCTACAATAGGAGTGTGTCCTGACACAGCGAAAGCAAGGGAAGAGGGGGATGACCCGAGAAGGAACTGGCAACCACATAGCGGGAGTCCGAGAGTAAGCCGCACAGCCTGCGCGAACCGAGTCTAAAGTCGTACGTTCCTCAGCGCGTTCAACACTCCTCCGTCTTCAAAGTCCCAACAGCCCAAGAAGTCCATGTATACGAATGCAAGTACCTCACCAGAGAACACGGAAGTACCTGGCCAATCCCTGCCTCAAGCGATCAACTCCAGACTAGACGCCTACGCCCATCAAGGCAAGTCGTCACCGGCCTTTGTCCTGATTCACCACACGGCTGGCAATGATACCATGCCAGCCCTCATCAAGTGCGTCTACTGACACCGTCTCAAATACACATGGAGTGGAGTCCTTCACTAGTGCCAAACCAGACACCAAGAAAACTCAGAGGCTAACTGCTAACCCGAACTGCGGCAGAGAGAGCATGTCCTGACCAAGACCCATACACCCTTGAGGTTTGTGCGAGAGACTGGCTACTGGCTCATCAGCGGCTTGCAGCTGCCCCCAGCCGGCACATACGCAGCCCCAATCGCAGCTCACCAGCAGTCCTGTGGCAAGCCCAAAGGAGGGCCTCCCCATGGGGGAAAGCTGAAGGAGACATTGCCCCACCGATAGGTCACCGGACACAGCAAGACAGCCTAGGAGAGACTTCGGGCAATCTAGAAACAATCCAGTGAACTTTCACCATGGACTCCCACCATGATCTTGACGCACCCAGTAAATGAACTACTGTTACACACTACATATCATCACACCACATACTAATAAATAGGCCCGGGTGCATGTGCTTGTGGCCAGTTGAATGATCAGAGCCAGTGTGTCTGTGTCAGTTCTTAATTAGAATGTGGGCCTAGGGCCCACAACACAATAGGAGAGCAGGGCCAGACTGAAAACCAAAACTGGCCCTGTCAAAAAGCTCGGCCGGCCCCCCTGGGAACGGACGAGCTGTTTACCTGGGCCGGCTTCGGCCGATTTTGTAACAGGTGCCGATTTCACAGCTA
This sequence comes from Lissotriton vulgaris, assembly GCF_964263255.1. Taxonomy (NCBI): domain Eukaryota; kingdom Metazoa; phylum Chordata; class Amphibia; order Caudata; family Salamandridae; genus Lissotriton; species Lissotriton vulgaris. The sequence continues at coordinate 1,541,174 of NW_028242798.1, read as the reverse complement.
TGCTGCAAAAATGGCCCTGTAACAAAAACGGTCCCCAGGGGCCCAAAATCGGACCCCACCCTAGCGGCCCACTGGGGAAACACCTGGTGCCCGCTATGGCCAGTCCGGCCCTGAGGGAGAGTGATATTTGGGAAGATTGAAAACTAGACATGCTGTCACATTTTGTAGGGTTTAGAGTTTGCTCAGGAGATTTTGCTGCAGAATAATGTATAGACCCTTGCAATAGTAAAGTTTAGATAAAAACATAGCTGTTACAATTGATTTTTGGAGATTGGGAGGGATGTAAGGAAGGATTTTCATGATGATCTTTAAAAGATAAAAAAGAGTGGAATCAATTTGATTTACCTGATTTGCAAATGTGAGTCTTTTATCAAAGATAACCCCAATGTTTCTAACCTTGTCAACTAGTGTGGGTAGTGGGCCAGGCCCTTGTGGGCACCAGTCGGAAGACCAGAGGCGGGCATTGTTACCAAAACAAAGAATCTCTAATTTTCCGGAATTAAGTCACAGACCGTCTCAATCATCCAATTGTTTATGCTTGCCATACAGGTCCTCAATCGTAAAGCGGTGTTGAGAAAAGTTGCCAGATATCGAGACAATAATTTGTGTATCATCTTATACAATACCACAGAAAAACCGAATGATTTATTAAGTTTAGCTAGAGGGCTAATTTACAAATTGAATAAGGTGAGACTAAGAGAAGCCCTCTGTGGGACCCAGCAAGGAAGAGTGAAGGAATTTGAAATATGGGGATCTATGGCAATCTGTTGTGTTCTAGCGGAAAGAAAGGAAGCAAGGAGTGCAAGTGCTGAGTCTCTAATGCCCAGCATGTAGGAGACCAATGAGGATGTAATGATTAACGATGTTGAATGCTGCTGAGAGATCTAATAAAATAAGGACAGCGTTGTTATCTTTGTCAATAATAGTTCTTAGTATTTCAGTTGCCAATATAAGGGCTGTTTAGGTGCTATGTTGATTACAGAAATGAATTGAGAGGAATTTAGCAGGTTGTTCTCAGTAATAAAGGAGGATAGTTGTAGGTTCAAAGCTTGGCCAATGATTTTTGCTGGGAGAGGAAGCCCAGACATGGGACAATAGTTGTTGGGGATCTAAGGTCGAGACTGTACTTTTTTATAAGAGTGAAATTTGAGAGGTTTTTTTCCACACATTTGGAAAATTCCTTGTCTGGATGATTTATTAAAAGATAAGTGTCAACTGTATAAGGATGATCCCTGCAACTTGGTGAAGAATTTATACACTCTGCACTTGCCACCCACACCTGTAGCTCACATAGGTTTTCCCACCCGGATTAGCCGGTGACCATCCTGCAGAGTGCTCCTTCTCTTCTGGAGAAGTTGTAGCCCACACCGTGAACCCTGGTTGCATGAGTAGTAAACCTATGATGAAGAATGCCACCTAAGGGTAGGTGAGGGTTTTTGTTCCTAAAAGAGAAATCTGTTGCAAGTAAGAGTGAAAGATACATAACTACTCATCCAATATGATTGGCGCTTGCACCCTCAGGGCAGGTGTATCCTTGGTGACTTTGGAACTTTGGAGTTCACAGTGCCAATTCTTAAGGTAAAACTAACCAGGATTGGCTCAGTGTATCACACATTAATATATGCAATGATACCAAGGAACACTGGACTTATGCTACAGGGAGGACCAAATTATGCGACAGAGTTGAGTAAATTATGCAGCAACAAAACACAAATTATGCAGCATAATGCAGCTCGTTTTATGACTGTATTACTGCATTATTTTGTCATCTGTACATGGTAACACTGTCGGGGTTTCAAACACAGAAATAAGCAGTTTAATAGTGGGCAGTCTATATTTGTGAAGGGCTCCTTGCACGGCAACATACATTGTTACCTTTTTAGTAACGTTTGATCCATTTGAACTAGAAAGAATATTTTGTTAAAATCTGCATATTGAGAGGCAGATGATGGATTATGAGGCAAATGCCGCTAATCGATAACTGCGCAGAAAACCGAGCAGAAATTCTAATGGGCCTGAGTACACCTTACCCGCTTTATTTCAAATAACATATTATTCATCTTACCAGAAATTATCAAGAAATGATGATTCTTTTAGAAGTTTTGAGCAGAGGGTCATGTCCATGCCCGTGGTATTAAAACACCTACATATTTTACAGTTTCTCTCCCTCTCTATCACTCTCTTGCACGTGCACACATCATTTGTAATTAGTCACATTAAGATTTTCAATGGAAATGTGCATTTTGTTTCAACTGTCTCAGTATAAAAGCATTATGAAAAGGTTATCTATTCTATAAAAAACAATTTTCTCAGCTATTTGCTGTGGGTTTCAGCATACTCAAAGGCTACATTGCCTTTCAGCATGAAAAATATGGAGGCGTGGAATTTCGCATGGTACGCTGCCTCCAAGCTGGGCTTGAGTACAGCAGTTACTCAGCAGGTAGGTGGAACAAAGCTTAGTGTGCTTGCTGTTTCTTTTAAAGGAAAATGGCAAAAGGGATTGCCTTTTGTGGCAGGAAATGTAAGCTGTATTACTCATTCAAGAATCCAAGTAAACATGGGGCTAATCTATGGAGTGCAGCTGTCTGGTTCACAATTTACATTTACAGTGTTAAATTAACCTCTTTTCCCACGCAGGTACATTCAATTTCACACCTTGGTAAAAGCTTCTTTAGAGTAATTTAAGGCCAAAAAGTATGCCATGCTGTTAGCAAATTATCAGTAAAACATGTGGCTGAAACTGTCCTGGAAGATTACAAGCTGGTCTGTTAGACTTGGCACTCATGACGTAGTTTCCCCTGTCTCTTTGCCTCTAGCTCCTGAATTTTTGATGTTATGCTCAACTTTGTTTTTTTCTGGTTTATGTAGGCAGGGCAATTTACCACTGCTGATCAGTGCTAAAGTGCAAGTGCTCCCTGTGTAAATTGTAATTCTGATTGGTTCTCAAGGATTGGCATATTTGATTTACTGGTAAATTCCTAGTAAAGTGCAGTGTGTGTGCCCAGGACCTGTAAATCAAATGCTATTAGTGGGCCTGCAGCACTGATTGTGCCACCCACATGAGCAGCCCTGTAAACTTGTCGCAGGCCTGCCATTGCAGTGTCTGTGAGTGCAGCTTTAAACTGCCATGTCGACCTGGCAAATGAACCCACAGACCGATATAACACGTTATTTCAAAGCTTTCATTCGCCACATCTCAAAACTGAGAGAAAAATAAAAATAAGGATAGGAAAACACAAAAGCATGATTTGTACCAAAAAGACAAAGTCCAATCTGGTGGTTCATTGGTTGGAGCAATGCCACAACATAGCTCAAGTCCATTTCTTGATTCTGGAACATGTGCAACCTAAAGAGTGCACAGACCCAAGTAAATTATGGTCCCAGAAAGAAGTATTTTAGATTACAAAATTCAATACAATAACACCGTTAGGCCTCAATGACAAACTTGACTTTAGCTGTTTTTTATAATAACTTAATTCATAAATATGTCTCCTTACATTCTTTACATTCAGTCACACAGACCCATTCACTGTAGATACAGCAACAGACACAACATTTACATATAGGCACGATATCATGGTACTTTACATAAGAAATATTTATTAACAGTAGCTAGGTACACAGGGAAGGGTGTTGATTTGTGTCAATAACATGTTATTGTTTGTATTACACCTGTAACATCACAGAAAGTATTACTAATGAAGGTTGTTCACACTCCAGGAACTGCATAACAACTTTAATCAGGTTGATCATCGCAAGCATCAGGTTTACGTTACTATTATTCACCTGTTATTATTTGTATTATATACTCCTCATTATTAAAGCACATTTGATCATTTTGATGACACCTCTAATCGGGTGAATTACTGCCTGCACTATCTGTTCGCATTGCCACCAAGCGGAGGCACTTTTCTGTTGATCTAATTGTGTTTATTTTGTCGAGAACAACGTGTCTATTGCCCCCGTGCATCGCACGTCATTTGTGGTATCTTTTTGCATCGGATTTCTGTTGTTGTATATTGTTTACATGTATTGTGGTTAGATCTTTCAATATGGCCACTATACAATTGTAAACACTTGAACGACACTTCACGAAGGTGGAGACCGCACCACGTGTTGGCGCGTCATCTCAGCTACGGACACTGTTTACATTTTATATAGCATCAGGTAGCATCTTGAGGATCCTATGTTGATGTTTCATATATGCCCGAGCCATTTCTAGTTTTGGTAAGTTTTACTGCAGCAATGCTGCTTTTATCAGCTTGAACTTATGTTTTTTAAGCAACACGATACGTTGACACTCGGTTACTGTTTTAGATAAGGTCTAGTTTCATTTGCATTAAACCGTCAACAAGCATCCTAACGACGTTGTATACACATGGTGCATACAGGCTAAGCTGCTTTTATTTCAGTAAGCTTTGCTTCGGCAGTATATTCTTTTTAACTACTGTGTTGTTTCACTGTGATTTTACGTTGTTGCATTTTTCGTAGGTTTCCTGTTAGCATTGCGTATTCTACAGACATAATCACTCAGTTCTTTTGACCATCTTTGACGCTGTCCTTGTGTGACAGTGAGTATCTCTTGGAGGACTACTACATATACATTTTGTATATTGGGGCACTTTGTTTTGGTATGAATTACGGCACATATACACCCTTTATGGTCAATATTGGTCGGGTTTAGGTATCATAGTTGTGTCATCTATACTTGTTGTGACATTGTTCTCCTCTCTTGGATCCCCAATGGAGTTGGTCACTTATGCGCTCTATGACTTATGAATTTTTGGCTTCTTTTATTGTTTACTGGGGTTTGCACCTTGTTTGTCTGCATGAATCACCCAAGTAGAGGTGTCATTTAATAAGATAGCCAAACAAAAGGGTCATTAAATCATTTGACCAGTGACTTTTGTTTATTCTTTAGTGTCCCCTGAAGAAGGGGCAATTTTGTCCCAAAATGCATAGGGCATCATACAATTGAGTGGAATCTCAAAACTATGAAGATTGTTCTTTATGTGTAGGTATCATGTATAAGTTTCATCAATTGATTTGAATTGTGTATTGTTTGACAATATGTCTCTGTTATGAACCAATGAATTATCTACTGATACTTGACCATGACTATGATTCGTTTTTCCATTAATCATGTTGAAATTGTATTTATGCTGATGACATCAATATACAAGGTTGAAAAACGTGTTTTAGTCGTGCACAAGGTTCACTCTGGCGGTTCACCAGAGTTTTTTCATATCAAGTGCACCCACTTGCCAGGCCCTAACCTTCCCTTTTCCTACATGTTATTCACCCCTAAGGTAGTCCCAAGCTACCTCCAGGGGCAGGGTGTAGTGTATGTGACAGGTAGGACATGTACTGGTGTGTTTTACATGTGCTGATAGTGAAATACTGCCACTTCTGTCTTTCACTATTGCAAGGACTAGCGCTCCTATGGGCTATCATTGGAGCTGCCTTGTAATGTTTTACAAGTATAACTTTCAATTGGGAACATCTGGAGATTTGGAGTTTGGGCCCTCCGAGCTCAGGATTTGAAAACACATCTTTTAGTAAAGTTGGTTTTTAAATTCTGTGTTTGGAAATGCCACTTTTAGAAAGGGGTACAAAAGAGGGTGGTGATGGACGGAGCATCTGAATCAATCAAACACTCACACCCAGTCAAAAGATCTGGGTTAAATCCATCACCGTTCTTTAGCCCACTCTGCCACCTCAGTTAAGACATGGCTATATGCAAATCAGTCTGACCATGTGCCTCATGGGAACAGTCCAGCCCGAACTGCCAAGCCATGTCTTCCCTGGACCGGAAATAAGCTTCCGAGGACCGGTTTCTGGCATTCCAGCCGTCTTCAGCCCAGCATGCTTGAATCCAGTGGCAAAGTGAGCAAGGGACTCACATCTGAGCATACCCTGCCACACTTATGGCGGCCAAAAGCGGTACAAAAGGGGGTGGTGATGGACGGAGCATCTGAATCAATCAAACACTCACACCCAGTCAAAAGATCTGGGTTTAATCCATCACTGTTCTTTAGCCCACTCTGCGGTGATGGATTAAACCCAGATCTTTTGACTGGGTGTGAGTGTTTGATTGATTCAGATGCTCCGTCCATCACCACCCCCTTTTGTATCACTTTTAGAAAGTGGTAATTTTCCTGTTTAACCATCTGGCGCCTCTGCCTGTCTGTGGAATCAATGTCTGGCTTAGACTGACAGGGGCCTGTTTGTGCATTCACTCTAGACAGTCACACAAAGGGAGTTGAGGTGTGCCCTTCATAACCTGATGGTTCATCACCAGGCTGATAGGCCTTCCTGAGTCAGAGTGGTGGGAGGAGCTTTCACCTGCACCTGAATAGGGCTGTGCCTGGCCTCTCACAATGCTGTCTCCATCCCTCTAGAGTGTGTCTGGAGCAAAGACCAGGCAGAACAAGAACATGTGCACTCCAAAGACAATCCTTTGAAGAATGCCTACTTTTAAGGGCAAAAGGGGTAAAAGTATTAGACCTAAAACCCCAGACTTTTAGAACACTTGCACATAAGAACAACCTCTGCAAAAGAGAAGAGCTGAAGAGCTGTGAGGAGGAGTACACTCTCTTTTCTGTGTTTTGCTTTGCTGGATTGACCTGCAGTTGCTGCTTCTTCTTTGGGGAGGAAAAGGAATAGACTTTGCTTTGTATGCTGCTTGTGAAGTTTCTCCAAGGACTTGTGTGTGCTATCCTCCTGTTAGGAATTCTTAGGGCCAGCAAAGACTTCACCTACAGCACCACTGAACTCCACTGCTGAGAGTTCCGGCCTTCGAAGTGGTGCCAATTCCAGTTCTGGGCCCTTATAGGTTGTTTTTCCTGCTGCAAAGATCTGCTTGAAACCATCAAAATCAATGTATCGCCCTTCCAGCACCTGTTTTTCCAACGCAGCATCATTGTGCAGTACACATTTACATAAACCGCCACCGTGTGGCTGAAGAAATCGATGGAGCCCCTGCCCTCGCCCAAAGAAACTGCTGCAGCCTCGGTTCAGCGCAATGTGTCTCTGAAGTCTGAGACCACCGCACTTACTCTGGTGCAGGCCCTGCTGTGCGGCTGACAAGATTTACTCATCTTGTAACTGTGGCTGAAGAAACTGACACATCGCCTGTTTGCCACCACCACATTGTTCTTCTGTGCATCCAGACTCCCACGCATTGCACTTGCGCAACAGGTTTTTCGGTGCATCACCTGCAGACCAGAACCGTCTTGGATTTTGACACATCGCTTCCCCTACAGTCTGGATTTGACACAACACTTCTCCTACGTGCAGCAAAACTAAAGCATCGCCGGCCCAAGGGCTCAGGAACCAACGCATCACTGTGTTTTCCAATGCTTCCCTCCTCTGTGGCTGTGGATTTTGATGTCTTTGAGATACATTGCTTAAAATCACCGCATCCATAGAGTTCTATGGACAGAATTGCTTGAAACCTTTTCAATGTAATTTTGTGAGTTGTGTTTGTAAAATTTTTGTTGTTTTGTTCTTGTTTTGTTTAGCTAAAGATATATTATTTTTCTAACCTGGTGTGGTGTCCATTTGTAGTGTTTTTAATTGTGTTACTGTGTGTGCTATGTACAAATACTTTACGCAATGTCTCTGAGATAAGCCTGACTGCTTGTGCCAAGCTACCCAGGGGATGAGCAGGGGTTATCTGGGTGTGTAACCCCCTTATCTTGACTAGAAGGAAGTGTCCCTACTTGGACAGCTTACTAGAGATCCCCTAACATATGTAGCAGAAACAGTTTGCCTTGGTATTGCTAACAAATGTCAATATATTGGTAAGGCATTGCAGATGTCATGTAATATTTTTCCTAATAGAATGATATATATAAATGGAAATTTATGAGGCACAAACGTTGCTATGAATCAACGGAGAACAGTACATTATGTGAGGGGTTGGGAGATGATCTATGTTAGAATTCGGGGTCTCTAGTTGGCACAGGTAGGTACTTGTGACAAATAGGGACCCTGGCCTCTAGTCAGTGTAAGGGGGATACACTCTTTAGATAACCCCTGCTCACCCCCTTGGTAGCATGGCACGAGCAGACAGGCTTATCAAAGGCAATGTGTAAAGTATTTGTACCAACACTCACAGTGACACAGTGAAAACACCACAAATGGACTCCACACCAGTTTAGAAAAATAGAAGTATTTAATCTGAACTAAACAAGTTCAAAACAATAAAAATCCAAAATACACAGTTCAAGAATATGGTTTCAAAAGAGTTCTTAAGGTTACGTTAAAATAATCCACAGTTGCGTCACATTTTAGCCAACAGTACCTTTAGATGCAACAAAAGTTCCAAGGGAAAGCTGCAGCGTTGAAAAACAAGCGATGAGTCACTCCCGAGACCCTGGGGAGGCGATGCGACAACCCCGCTGGACGCAGCGGGCGTGTTGCTGTGACTCCGGTCTGTATGGAGAGGGAAGCGATACCTTGTGTGGATCCCGGTGCGCAGGTTTTGGGACGATCTTTTGGATGGCGACGATCTCGGGTGCTGCGGTGATGCGCAGCGCAGCATTGATCTTCTCCTCTCATGGCCCCTCGATGCGATGGCAAGCAAGCGGTGCGACGATCTCACCCAGTGACGACAGGCTCTGTGACGATACTCGCAGCGATGGTACTTTTCCGCACCGGAGCGATGCGTTCCGCAAGCGAAGGATGCGTTGGTTCTTGCAGCGGCAACAGGTGCTGCGACGATCTCGATCTTCGTGACAGCAGGAATTTCCTCGCACTGACGGGGATGCGCTTCACAAGCGAGCGATGCGTGAAACTTGGTAGAAAGACTCAGTTTCTTCTTGTCCAGCTTTCCAGCTAACAGGTACAACTTCCAGAGGCACAACAACTGGCCCAAGCACTTTAGGAAGGACAGACCTCTCTCAATAGAGTTCAGGGGGGAAGCTGGGGGTGAAGTCCTTTTGTTCCTGGAACTTCTTAACAGGGAACCAGCTCAACTCAGGCCCTTGGAGATCTCTTCAAGCAAGGGGACACAGCATAAAGCAAAGTCCTTCCCCTCTCCTTGGCAGCAAAGTAGCTGCAGGTCAGCCCACAAACACACAGCAGGACAGTCCTTTCTCTTCAGTCTTCCAGCTTTCTCCTTGGCAGAGGTTCCTTCTTGATTTCAGGATGATCTAATTTTCTGTAGTGTGGGGTCCTGTACTTATACCCCTAAAATGCTTTGTTCCCTGTGTGCAGGAGAGTTCTGAGCCCGGTCTGAACCAGTTCTGGGTGTTCCTTGAGCACTTTGTTTTCCTGGCCTCTCCTTTCCTTTCAGAGAGAGGGGCAGGGTCGTCAGCCGCCCAGCAGAAGGTGGAGCCAGCATTGTGGAAGGCAGGCACAGCCCTATTTAGGCCCAGGTGCTACCCCCTCCCACCACTCTAGATGCAGATGGAGCTATTCAGCCCAGGAATGGGCCACTCATCCTCTGGGAACCACCCAGCCCCTGCCACTCACAAACCAGACAGTCAATTCACAAACAGGCCATGGCACACAGAAAGGTCAGACAAGAGAACAACAACTTTCTAAAAGTGCCGTTCTCAAACACAGAATTTAAAAACCACCTTTCCTAAAGCTTGTGTTATTACATTCTGAGTTCAGGGATACTAGACTTTTATGTCCTATCTTGCTCCTATGGGAAGATATGCAGGTAACCACTGTACACAGCATTCCCCAGATAGCCTATGGGCAAGATAGCCTTACAATAATGAAAAACGAAAATGGCTGTAATTCACGACCAGAGCATGTCACCTGCACTAGTACATGCTCTACCTTTCACATACACTGCACCCTGCCCAGGGGGGTACATTGGGCCTTCTATAGGGGTGTGCAATATGTACAGAAAGGGAAGGGTTAGGCCTGGTCAGTGGGGACACTGGCCAGGCTGACATGGCAGTTCACAGACTGCACACAGGCACTGCGGTGACACTATTTTAGGGCTACTCATGTGGGTGGCACAATCAGTCCTGCTGGCCCACTAGTAGCATTTGAATCACCAGCCCTGACACACTTAGTGCACTTTACTAGGGACGTCTTGGTAATACAAATATGCCAATCATGGATAACCAATTACACTTACAATTTACTCAGGGAGCACTTGCACTTTGACACTGATCAGCAGTGGCAAAGTGCCCAAAGCATCTAAACCAGAAAAAACGAAATCCATCACACCATCAAAAATACAGGAGGTAGAGGCAAAAAGACAGGGGAAACCACGCCAAAGATGCCAGGTCTAACAATCTACAAGATCATGTACTTTAAGTAGGGATTCAACAAATAAATGGTACACATATTTTAGGCAGAGGGAGTTTCAGTGATTTTCGCAGAATCACCTGATGTCGAGTCTAGAACCTAGGCCTAGATTAGAACATGGGTCTCCAGGTACCAAATGCGGCAACTCAAGCTGTAAGGTCTCAAGCTTCCTTGAGATTAGGTGTAGGACATCCTGAGGTATGAAACTGTCAGAGTCTACAGCACCCCAGGAGTGACTAAGTAAGAAGAGCCTCAGTGCATGGTGCAGGAGGAGGTTGAAGGAGCAAGATTTGGGTGGAGGGTGCATAGGAGTTCTGCAGTGGTGGAACCTGGAGATGGATAGAATGCTGGAAGTTTAAACTTTGTAGTAAAGAAGAGAATGGGGAATGGCTGTGAGTGGCACCGGTTCATCTGCTTATTTCAATTCTTCTTACACTGCAAACTGTAGACAACAGTTTACCTCATGAACAGTCTTTTCTCTTCCCTATCCAAAATGAAGTAAGCCAGTAGAAGGCAATTGCAAGTAGAATCTTCAAGAAATTATCTTTGTCCAAGCTGAAATCTTGATTGTGATATGTGTTCTCTCCCAGATAGAGAAAATACATGTGAACAAGAATATCAATTCATCATATGTGTTGAACCCTAGTTAAATGATGAAACAATGTGTGGCTGTTTCTTGAGCAGTTCATACACTTTCAAAGTTGCACAGCTCTTTATTTCTGCTCCTCCCTCTCACACACACCAATGACACCTTGCCAGCTGGAAGTGATGGTCTCTCCCACCTATAAACTTAGAAGCTCTTGCAGCAATGCCTATGATATGTTCTAAACTTCAGGGACAGCACACAGTGGGATGCAGTCACAGGGTGCAAGCTCTTCTCTGTCCATTTGCCTCCTGAAAATTAGATCATTGTAATACTTTCAGGAAATTAGCCTTGGACCAAGTGTTTGCATGTCTAACTCAAGCCAGGAAGGATCATGAACGAGATGTGTTGGGTTAATAATACTCAAACTATTGCTCACTAGTAAAGTGTTCAGGCTGTCTTGTTGACAAAAATTGAGTTGAGAGTGGAGAAGGAAGAGAGATATAGAGACCATGGTAATCATTGAGTCTAGTGCTAGGCAACCTCTACAACTATAATACATTATCTGACCCTGAATGCTTTTGATAAGATCCCAGACTCAGGTGTGTACAAACAGAGCACATCTTTATTTGAAGTTATAGATTACAACAATTGAGCTTCATCTATACTCCGTACACCCTCGGGAGCATAGATGTGATCTCAGTCCCAGAGTTCAAGGGAAACAAATAGCCTGTGATGGACATAAGATGGAATACGGAAAGCCTACAGTATCATAAAATGCAACTCCACTTCAGAGCACTCACATCTACACACTGGACAGGATTCACACAAGATAATGCACACCTCCCAACTATACACTCACCACCAAAATATATAGGATGTGCTGATGGCGAACATCACAACAGCAACACACTAGCTGACAACCTCACTCAACCTTAGGAAAGAAGCAGAAGACTGAGGTGGATGCACTATCACACACTCCAAGCAGAACAATCCTGACCAGACAACAATACACACAAGGCACTGTTTACAGGTGAAATTTTATGGCAGAAGAAAGTCCCAGAGAGCATAACCAAGAATGGAGGGCTGAAAAACACACCTATACAGGGAGACAACAGATGCCCTTTGAGGAGAATGGGCTTACTATTACTCTGCAAATAATGTTTATGAAGAGTAAAACAGACCGCTTCTGATCATGTGGAATATATATCTTTATTATATTGTTGTATATGAGATTGCTAGTTTTCAAGACCACATATTTACCTTCTTCCAACAGGTATAGTACGACAGGAACAATAATCAAATGATATTGTAAAATGAAGGCTTGCAACCTAAATTCAGAGTGGAGTGCAGTGTCACAAACAATCAACATGCAAACAACCTAAAACCAACTGAACAGCACTCACTTGTAACGCTGTAACGCTGCTAGTTAAACTTTTAATATTGGCTGCTTCTTTTAACCTGTAGAGCCTCCTGCTCGTTTTTAGTGTGTATAGTGTTTTTCTGCGTATTTTGCACTGATAATTTTTATTAAAATCTGTGACGCTTTGATATTGGTTAAACTGACCGCATTGCCCACACTTCACCCCAGTGACTTTAGTTTGGGGTTTCTGATCGCCGCCTCACTGCCGACCGCCATTTTGGGTGTGGGGGCTGAGACGCCATCTAGCTGCTTTGCCGGTTAGCGGTGCAGTCTTTCTAGGGAATCTGTCCCATACTATTTAATCCTTCGATATGCTAGCGCGCAGCGCAAGCGCGCAGCGTTGCGCCGGAGGAGCGCCAGAGGAAAGCCCGTCTGCGCCCGTCCGCGTCCAGGAGGCGGACGGGGCGGCGGGAGGCGCTACCTCCAGAATATCATATACGGCTGGTGAGCTGCTGGCTATTAGGGCGGGGAGGGGAGCTTGTCGCACTGTTTTTCCGGGTAGACATTGTGGGAAGCGGCGCTGCCCTGGCTGCGGTTGGCTCCCAAGTAACATACGTGTAGGGCTACCTGTGGCCCCTGAGGTCACTAACAACTATCAGTGCTTGCTTCTCAATACACGTTCCATGGGCAGGCATGCGCTTAATATCTATGAGCTCCTTGTAACAGAGAGGCCGCTATGTTTAATGTTGACTGAAACCTGGCTGGGAGAAACATCGAATCCCGATATCGCAGCCGCCATCCCTGCTGACTACGTCATCTTACGGCAAGATAGAGTGGAAGGGAGAGGTGGTGGTGTGGCGATTGTGGTTAGGAGATCGGCCACCTGCGCTGTAGTCCCGATTGAGCCCATCTCGGGTTGTGAGGCCCTAGCTTTCTCCATGACTCTTTCTGCCCACCAATCCTTTTTGGGGCTTCTTGTTTATCGCCCCCCGGGGCCCCTTGGTTCTTTTTATGAAGATCTGCAGGCAAGGGCCATGGAACTTTGTTTGAAGGGTAAACATTGTCTGGTCTTGGGTGATTTTAACATCCATATGGATCAAGGAGATGAGGGTGACACGATTAGACTCTTGGATGTCAGCGCTCCTCTTGGCCTTATCCCTCACTTGGCTGTACCAACCCATAATAGAGGTCATACTCTTGACCAGGTGTTTTCCACTCTGCCTCTCATCATGGCCCTTCCAATCCCTGTGCTCTGGTCAGATCACTTTCTGATATCTTTTCAGATTGTCGGGGTTGGTAAGCCCGTGTGTGCCGCCACTTGTCCATCGGGGCAGTCCCATCGAGCCTATCATAAGGTCTCTCTTGAAGATTTGGGACAGGCTTGCCGTGATTACCCTTACCGGCTGTCTGGAAACTTGGAGTCTGACCTTGTTCAGTTGCAAGATTGGATCAGGGAGCGCCTAAATGAACTTGCTCCTGAATCCTCTCCTCGTAAAATTCCTAGGCGGTCATCTGCACCCTGGTTTACTGAGGCCCTGGCTTCGTCCAGACGTGCCTGTAAGAGTGCGGAAAGACGGTGGCGCCATAGGTACGAGGATGTGGCTAAGACTGATTACAAGTTAGCTATTAAAGCCTATCATGCTGACATTCGGCGAGAAAAACGGCACTATTTCGCGGCTCGAATAGAGTCAGCCTCTAGCTCCTGTAAGGAGATCTTCGCGATCGTGAAGGAGTTTATGTCGCCCAAAGCTATTGCATCTCAGCACGAGTTCTCGGAACCGTGGGTGACCGCACTGGCCAGCTTCTTTCATGATAAGATCAAGCTGATCCAGGACTCTTTCCCTAACCCTGTCATTGGGGCTAGGATGTGCCAGGAGATCCATGGGAATTTGGTGGAAGATTCTGAGTACACTCTATCGGAATTTCCACCTCTATCTATTACTGCGTCGCATGATTTGCTCTCTCAGCTTAAATCTGGTTCACCTGCTGACCCGTGTCCTGCCAGGTTTTTGGCAAGGATGGCGGAGGTGGTCAATCCACTTGTGAATCCTGTGCTGAACTGTTCTTTGACCAGTGGCGTTGTTCCCGGTATTTGGAAAGAGGCGAGGGTGGTTCCGCTTCTCAAAAAACCGGGACTCGACCCTGAACTTCATGCGAACTATCGCCCGATCTCTCTCCTACCTGCCTTTGCTAAAATCGTCGAGAAACATGTCCATGGGGTCCTTTCTGCCTTCCTTGAGTCACACGGCCTGCTTCATGCCTCTCAGTCTGGCTTCCGTACCAACTTTAGCACTGAAACGGCGCTTCTTGAAGTCAGTGAGGCTATCAAGGAGGTGCTGGACTCAGGGGGCAGGGCCATGTTGGTCATGCTCGACCTGTCGGCGGCTTTCGACACCGTCCCTCATGAAGGTCTTCTCCGTAGACTGTATGAGATAGGTCTGCGTGGGACGGTGTTGAGGTGGTTTCAATCTTACCTTACTGGTCGCCGGCAGGTGGTCTGGGCCCCCCCCCCACTCAGCCGAAGTGCCGCCGCTTGGGGTTGGAGTACCGCAGGGCTCCGTGTTGAGCCCGATACTTTTTAATATCTTTCTGACCCCTCTGGCGGTGCTGGCTGAGTCTTTTGGGGCCAAGATAATATCATACGCCGACGATACTCAGCTCCTTTTCACGTGTGCAAAGGGGGCTGAGTTTGATGGAGACAGTATCTGTGGCTGCCTAGGAGCTGTATTTGAATGGTTTCAGGGTCATAGTCTTAAGTGTAACCCTGGAAAATCTGAGGTGCTCTTTTTCGGGTGCCAATCCGACCCGAGCTGGCAGGAATGGTGGCCGCATGACATGTTTCCACCGGCATCTTCCTCCACCGTGGCGAAAAATCTGGGGGTTAAAATTGATAATGGCCTGACCATGAAAGCCCAAGTTCTTGGCCTTGTGGGCGTCTGTTTTGGCTTGCTCAGGATGTTGCGGAGGTTTCTCCCTCTGCTTTCTTTTGACCATCGTAAGATTACCGTCCATGCCCTCATAGGATCGAGGCTGGACTATTCCAATGTTCTTTACCTGGGTCTGCCTGACTACCTGATGCAGCGTCTTCAGGTAGTCCAGAATTCGGCCGCCCGCGCCATTTATGGTCTCCCCCGTCGGGCCAGTGCCTCTGATCTTTTATCCACCTTGCACTGGCTCCCTGTCAGAAAGCGAATTGCTTTCAAGGCCCTCACTTTGGCCCACAAGGCGCTATATTCTACTGGAGCGACTTATATTCAGAAAAGGCTAGCCTTCTATAAACCCACCAGGGTTCTGAGATCAGAAACTCTCTCTCTTGCGGTGGTTCCAGTGGTGAAGAAGGCTCGGACTGGTGGACGCTCCTTCAAACGTCTTGCTCCCCAGCTCTGGAACACTCTCCCCCTGTCACTCCGCAGCACCGCCAATCTGCTTGCCTTTAGGAAGGGACTTAAAACCTGGTTGTTTGGTCTTTAGTCTGGTGTTTCTACTCTTCCTACTGCTCCTTTTTTTCTTTGTTGTGTTATGTGTTAGCTGCTGACCTGTTGGTCTGAAAGCGCCGGGACACTCCGTTGGAGTATCTGAGCGCTATACAAAACCCCCCCATAACATAACATAACAACAAGAATCCGAGAGAATGGTGGTTTGGAAGTTGAAGGCGAGCTCAAAATCTCTATCATCCATTATACGCAGGCACAGCTGATGCCCACCACTGTATACACAAAGTGTCCTATACTGAAATTTCATTTTGTTCTACTTTAGTACCACTACAGTAATATTACTAGTCTCTGCCTCTGCCCCTTCTATCTTTTCTGTGTGGACATTAGAGCACTGACTGTGGTAATATCTGCATATGTACACATATTTTTTAATAGTAAATGTGGGAGGGACTCTCCCCAGCCTCCGTGGGAGCTTAGCTTACCTAATACCTGATTTTAAACATTTTGTGTTTATTTTTGCGCTCGTTTTTTAAAACGTACCTTTACTTATTCATCCTCCTTAGAGACTCCTGTCTTGCCTTGTCGCCTCCCGCACAGCCGAGGTGAACGCTGCAGCGGGTCAGGCTTTCCTCGCTCGCCGCCATCGGCGAGCTGCCCCTTTGGCCACGCCCACCTCCACCAGGCCACGCCCACTTCTCTACATAGTGAGGAGCTGAGTACTAGCTCGGATCGCCAGACTCTCCCCAGCCTCCGTGGGAGCTTAGCTTACCTAATACCTGATTTTAAACATTTTGTGTTTATTTTTGCGCTCGTTTTTTAAAACTTACCTTTACTTATTCATCCTCCTTAGGGACTCCTGTCTTGCCTTGTCGCCCCCCGCGCAGCCGAGGTGAACGCTGCAGCGGGTCAGGCTTTCCTCCCTCCCTGCCATCGGCGAGCTGCCCCTTTGGCCACGCCCACCTCCACCAGGCCACGCCCTGAACGCCACTACAAATCATGTGTCTCCCACGTACGCGCAGCGGACGAGCGCAGCTGGCGCGCCTAAGGCAAGCCCGTCTGCTCCCGTCCGCGACCGGCAGGGACCTGGGGCCATAGACCCTGCCTGTCCCCGGGTCTACACATCTGCTCAACTCTCTGCACTCATGGTCCCCTGCTCGCTTCCCCCTCCATTGGTGCAACGCCTCAACACCTCTGGTATTCTCGCGCCCCATCTCTCCCGGTCACATTCTTTCTCTCACAGCTTCACTTCTTCCTCTCCCGTCCCTCTAGCAGTATCCTCTCCCCCATCCCCCCCCCCCCTCCACAGCCTCAGCTTGCCTGCTCAACACTCGTTCGGCAGTCAAGCACCAGATTGAACTCTTTAACCTCTTAAGTTCGGATTCTCCTGACTATCTATTCCTCACCGAAACCTGGTTCTCCATCGACTCACTCCCGGACCTTCTGGCCATCCTTCCCGACACTTATTATGCTCTCCGAGCGGATCGCCCGGCCGGAAAGGCCGGGGGTGGTGTGACGATGATTATTCGTTCCACCCTAAAATTTCAGCTTCTCGACCATCCTCCCATACCCAATGTGGACTACCTGGTGGCTCGATCCCTTAACCTTCCAGATCCCCTTACCTTTGTCCTAATGTATCGCCCTCCCCAATCTATGCCCCTATTTGTAGCCTCCCTGCAGGATCTCCTGGCCACCCTGACGGTCAATGATTCATCGATTATCCTACTCGGAGACTTTAACTATTGGCCTGACAACCCAAGGGAAAATTCCACTTCTAAAGATTTCTCTGCCACTCTTCAGTGTTTAAATTTCATGTCCCATATCGCAGCCCCGACCCATGTTAAGGGTCACACTCTGGACCAAATTTGGTCACTGCGCCGTGAGGTTTCTCCCCCTTCTATATCTCCGTGCATTTGGTCCGATCATCTCATTATTTCGTTCAGTATTCTTTCCGCCTCTTCCGTCAAACCCCCCCTACCTAAGAACGTGTTAGCCCGTAGCTGGAACCACACAGACCTCACTCTCCTTTCATCTTCTCTGGCCTCCTCAGTGCCTGACCGTACCGACCTTTCCCTTGATTCACAGACTAATGCCATCAGCATTTGGCTCTCTTCTTCCTGTGATCAGGTCGCTCCACTCAAGAAAGTCAAATCTGTCCGCCCGCATGATGCACATAGATGGTTTACGAGGGAGCTTAAAGATCTTAAACTTAATCTCAGGCGTTCGGAACGCCACTGGAGACGTAATTATTGCCCTAAACTTCAGGCTAAATACAAACTTCTTCTCAATAGCTATAAAAAGGCAATCTTGACGGCTAAAACAAATTATTTCACGGAGAGAGTTGCCCTCTCTGCAAACAAATCCCGGGAAATTTTCTCCCTTGTCCAGCAACTTGCCACCTCCGACCGCACTAGCACTAGTCCTGCCCCCACTCAGTCCCTCTGCTCTGCACTCAACGATTACTTCATTGACAAGATTGCCAATATTAAAGCTAACATTCCCGTACTTTGTCAACCCTGTGCCACTCCACCCCTTCCTCTGCCCTCTTCTTCTCTGGATCACTTTCCTTCTATTTCCACTGACAGATTTCTTAACTTGCTTTCAAAAGTCAAGTCTGGCTCCCCGGCTGACTGTGCTCCGGCTCAGATTCTTAAAGTTCTCTTCACTAGCTGCCCTGTTCCCCCCCTCAACACTTCTCTGGCTCTTGGCTCTGTTCCTACTTCTTTTAAAACCGCTATGGTTCTCCCCATTCTCAAAAAACCTGGTCTTGACCCTTCTCTCCCCTTCAATTTCAGGCCTATCTCTCTTCTTCCCTACTTGGGGAAGATTCTTGAAAGTTATTTAACATCTTGCCTGTCCTCGTATATCGAGGAAAATTGCCTCCTGGCCTCCCATCAGGCGGGCTTTTGACCGGGACACTCTACGGAGACTGTGATCATCGCTGTTCTGGACGAACTTAAGGGGAAAGCGGACATCAATCTTCCCCAAGCTCTGGTGCTCCTCGACTTGTCAGCTGCGTTTGACACGGTCGACCATGCCATTCTTCTCGACCGTGTCAGCGCAGTGGGCATCAGGGGAACATCACTCTCTTGGCTAGCGTCCTTCCTCCAAGGCAGGTCCCAAGCTGTCCATCTTTCAGGCTTCTCCGCTCCTCCCCGATCAGTCATGTGCGGGGTGCCCCAAGGCTCTTCCCTTTCCCCTCTTCTCTTTAATCTCTACATCTATCCTCTTATTCTTTCTCTCCGCGAGCAGGGGGTCTCCGTGTACAATTACGCGGATGACCTCTAGCTCGTTTTTGACCTTTCTACTTTTTTGGATTCCCCTCTCTTTCTTAGTTCTACCTTAGTTTTTATTTCTGAATGGATGAGCACTAACCATCTAAAGCTCAACCCGGACAAGAAGGAGCATGTCCTCACGGCTGGCCCCTCCAATCCTTGGTCCCCAACTTATTGGCCCCCATCCTTTGGTTCTCCTCCCTCACCGGTGTCCTCTGTCCGAACCTTGGGCATCAAGGTCAGTCACGACCTCACCATGCATGCCCAAGTTAGCTCCGTCGTATCCTCTTGCTTCTTATCCCTCCGTCTCATCCGGAAAGTCTCCCGGTATTTTTCCACGGATGCCCTTAAATCCATAGTCATGGCCCTTATCACCTCTCGCCTTGACTATGGGAACGGCCTCTACGTGGGCATACCTGCTTCCGAAACTCGACGTCTACAGGCCATCCAAAATCAGGCAGCCCGTCTCATTCTTCGCCTCCCCAAATTTTCCCACATCACGCCTGTACTCAAGTCCCTCCATTGGCTCCCTGTTCACTTCAGATCCTTCTTTAAATTGGCCAGCCTGGCCTTTCGGGCCTACACCCACTCCGCTCCCCTCTTTATTGTTTCCTTGATCACTCCCTATACTCCGGCTCGCACTCTCCGCTCTTCTTCTCTTTCTCTTCTCCAAGTTCCCTGCTTCCGTAAATCCAGAACAGGGGGCACCCGTTTTTGGTTCTTGCCCCCCAGTTCTGGAATAGTCTCCCTCTCTTTATTCGCTCTATTCCTATTTATACTTCTTTCCGTAAAGCCCTAAAAACGTTTCTGTTCGCCCAGGCTTTCCCTTGCTAGTCCCATCGGATTCTCTGTAGAGTCAGGCCCCAGTTCTCAGCGCCAGGAAACCGCTTGGCCGCAGTGCGCTTTAGCAAGTCTCTCTTCTTCTTTCAGGGACTGGGGAAGTGGCTGGAAAATGGTGAATACTTACTAATTAATGGGAGGGTTTAGGGAAAACTGAGGATTGTAAAGGATGGTGAAAAGGGATAGCAAAAATTAATGTAACATCAATATGTATTAAAATATTGACATTACTTTTAATGAATTATGTACACCACTTTTCTTAATTTATAATACACTAGAAAATATGTCTTTTTACTTTAGCTGTTTTTTTATGTAAACTTCAATAAAATATTTGTTACATTTAATATATTCAAAATACTTACATTTCATATTTAAAACTGTTTTAATGCTGTAACATTTGTATACTTTTCTACATTTCTAACATTAATATTTAACAAAAATATTTGTTATATTTTTTACAAATGCATTAAACATTCGAACTTATCAATATGCTTTACAATTGGGAGATCTCTGTGCCAATTGCAGGGGTCTCTGCCAAGTTTGCACAATGTAAACCACAGCTGTAAATACAATACTAGTACTAAAATTACTGTCTTCTTTGACGTTTTTAATGACTCCACCCCATACTCCCCGGTTTGCAGGCATACACCTTTGAGTAAGTTTACACTCATGAACTGTGAATAGCCAACAGTAGCAAAATTACTCAAAAGTCTAAGAGTAAATTGACTTGAAGTAAATCTACACATGTAGATTTACCTTTGTGAATAGGCCCCAAAGTGTCCATCTGATTGAATGATGATAATCTTAGCTATTCGTCCACCACAGCCCAACCATTTCAGAGTCAGAACATTTAAATTTCATGATACATTTCACCACTACTCTCAGCAAGGTCACTGAAGTGTATGATTCTATTATGTGAAGGATGATCTTCACTGACAAAAATGCAGAAAATTAAAGGATGTTGCCATTGTGCCAGACATTCACGAATTAATTAGAAGTCCTACCATAATAAAGAGAATGTTCAAATTGGTTAGTGTCAAACAGTGCTACACCCATTCAAATTAGGATTGGCAAAATCGATTGGATGGGTCACTCACGCATTAGATATGACATGTAGTGGTTTGAGTGGTGCATTGATATAGTCTTCAAATACCACAAAGACATGCAGAGATTTTAGGACAATTAGTGTAATATCATTAGTGTTTTAGCTTCAAGAGTTATGTGTAATGTGAAAGCGGGGTGAATGCTAACAAAATAATTACACCTGACTGTCGGGTGGGAAAAATAATGCAACAAAACTTAAATGCTACTGGCAGTGGGACAATTCTGCAATGATGTAATCATCCTTTTCGTCAGGAAATTGGCATGCAAGAATGTTATGTTACAAACAAAAGAGATTGTTGTAGCCTTAATATCATATTTTCAACAAAAAAATCTCAGTGCATACTTTCTTGATGCTACATTTGCTTGTGACATCACGCTGAAGAAAAAGTGTAAATATGGCATCCACTGAATGGTGCAATGAATTCCAACAATGCTTTCAGCAGGAAACTCCCACAGTTGGGCATACAGTCAAGCAGCATCAAAAGCTAACAATTCAGTGAAGTCAAAAGTCACAGGACACAAAAACCGAAATAGCTGCAACTTTGCAGTTTTTTTAAGTGTCCACTTATACCTTCAGTGTAACTCATAAGGGATTTACATGTCCTTGTTGTCACAGAGTGAAGAGAAGAAGGATTGCTGTTCTTGAAGTTTATCTGTACCTACTTTAGAGCTCGTATTATACCAGATCACATGATTCACTGAAACATGAGCCTGTCGCCCCAATATTTAATAATTTTAAATAATCTATTCCTGAAGCTGCAACATGTATTGACCAGTATCCAATATCCTATTCTTTTTCAAGGTTGAGGTCTTCCGCTGCAATCCACCATGGCATTACAGTGATTTCTGTGGGACAGAAGCTCAAGGTTCAGACCACATAAAATGACTGAAATTACCATTTCAGATGTTCAATCCAATCCAATCCAAAAATCTTTATTTCGGCCTTTTAGGCCATAAAAGAAACATTCAAATACATACAACAATATAAAAAACATCATTGGAATGTACACAAATACAAGTAACGAGACTTCTTATCCATTTTAAAATCGAATAGATAAAATACATAAAAAGGGAACAACACAATTCATAACATGAGAGTAAAATTGACATTATGGTAAAAGACGTTTACAACGGAAGCCGTGAATAACAATGAGACAGTGGCAGAATATTCAGTCTATGTTAGTTTATCCTTAATCAGCTTGGACCTCATACGCCACATGGCAAGAAGAAATTTGGAAACTGCAAATACAATATGGGGGGAAGAGTCAGATTTCAGTATTCTATAGGATGACAGACAATTCCTTATGGCCATGTTCCTGCATAGGGGCACCAACCAATATTTCCTTGGGGATTTATAGGTGGGGCAGAAAAACAGAACATGGATTTCGTCCTCATCGCACAGATTGCAGCCAGGGCATAACTTATCCCCCCCATTGGTCCATTTACTAGTAAAGAATTTGATTGGCAGGGAGCCAAACCGCCACTGTAAAAACAGCTTCCTTGCCAAGGTTGGATATATAAAATCCAAAAAAGTTTCAAACTTGTATGAATTTTTGGATTGAGTAAAACAGTGAGTTAGGGTGCCGGTGCTAAGTGCAGTCATGTGAGATGTAAGATTTTGTTCCTTGTACACTTCCACTAGTCTTTTCCGGGGTACCTTGCTACAGCCTATTTCTGGAGTCACCCAAAGCTCGCTAAAACCAAGCCTGAACAATTCTTTTTTTACAAAGGCTAGCCAAGGGATCTTGTCATTGTGGTTCAGGTTCATGACATTTACAAGATCTTGCCTGTAATGACTAAGCTCCTTTGTTGACCACAGTCTATGCCAGAATCTAATGGGTTTGGATTTGAGATCCTCTCTGATGGAAGGTAAACCCAGATCCAGACGTATGGGAAGTAGGGGAGTTGCAGTTGGGAGGGCCAGGAGACGCCTCATAAAGTTATTTTCAGCACTAACCAACTCAGTTGCCGCTTGGTGCCCCCATAGCTCGCTTCCATAAAGCGCAGCAGGTTTCACTTGCACTTTATACATCTCAACTGCAGGAGCTATAGGTTTATATGTTGAAGTGTTGGTAACCTTTAAAATAGCCCCAGACAGTTGGGAGAGCCTTAATCGCGAGCTTGCAATCTGTGGGCCCCATAAGAGGTTCTCTTGAAGGGTTACACCCAAATACTGAAATGTTTTGACCCTCTCTAGGACCGTAGAATTTAGGGTTGGGTTAGGTCTAGTTGTAGAGGAGGGGTTAAAAATCATGTATTTGGTCTTCCCTGCGTTTATCTCAAGGCCATACTGCCTACAGAAGAGATCGAAGCCATCAAGGATTCTCTGAATTCCCATGGGTGATTTGGAAAGCAGGAGGGTATCATCAGCAAACATAATCGCTGGTACCCTCCTGCCTGCCAAGACTGGGGCGTCATTATCCTCAATATTAGCTAAGTGTGAGATGACGCTGTTCACATATAAACAGAAAAGAGTAGGGGCAAGGACGCAGCCCTGCCTGACCCCCCGGGAGACAGGAAACCTATTTGTCAATGCTCCGCCCCGTCCACAGCGTACCTGAGCGAAGTTGCCCTGATGAAGTCTAATTAAAGCCTGGAGTAGATTAGTGGGCACTCCTATCTCCTTCAGGACCTCCCAGAGCTTTCCTCGCGGTACCAGATCGAACGCTGACTTCAGGTCCACGAACACCATGTACAATCTCCCGCCCTCGATGGTCACCGTTTTCCAATAGAGGAGAACTAGGCGGAAGATTTGGTCCATGGTGGACGTATTTTTCCTGAAGCCAGCCTGGAGAGGACTTAGGATTTCATTATCCTCCATCCAGACCAACAGATGGTCCAGTAGGATTCGCGAGTAGATCTTCTGGGGGACATCTATCAGGCTGATCGGCCTGTAGTTGGATGGGAGCAGAGGACAGCCCTTCTTGAAGATGGGAACTATCTCTGCCCCCAGCCAAGTACAGGGGATTGCCATACCACGTGCAAGTGAATTGAAGAAGATGTGGAGGTAAGGCGCCCAGATCTCTGAGTGGGACCTGAAAAGGTCACCAGGTAATTTATCAAGGCCAGGGGCCTTACCCATCGCTAAGCCATCAATTGCACTGGCCACTTCCCCTAACGTAAACTCCAGAGTATCACCAGGAAGGGAGAGGAGTGTTGCAGCAGTGGCATCAGTATTCTCATGGACATCTGCATAGAGTTTCCCGAAGTGATCTTCCCATATTTGTGCTGCTATATTAGGTTCTACTGCGGCTTTGGGTTCCCCTGAGCCGGTAGTAACCAAGGACCAAAATCTTCTTGAGTCCTTGGCTGTTAGAGCTGTTGAAAGGTCCTGCCATCTATCCCAGTCCCAGTCTGACCTCACTCGAGCCATTGTGTCTTTGTACTGTCGCCGCAAAACGGACACCCTGGTCCGAGGTTCCCCCTCTTTGACTGCAGTGATAAGGTCTGCTTTGGCCTTTCTGCACTCAGAGTTATACCAAGTAGATGTTCTGGTCTTGTGCTTGGGCTTCGGCACCTCTGGGTAGAGGACCTCTCCCAATGCAGCCACTAACTCTTCGTGAATAGAAGGTAAGGATTCCTGCAAGGCCTGGGTGCTGGGTAGACTAATAAGTTCTTCCAAGGCCTCAAATTTGGGCAGCACCAGATTAGAGATTTTCCCCATGTTTTCTTCAGATTTGGAGAAATTCTGCCATCTCACCCTACGCCTATTTGAAGTTAGTACCAGATTTCCCCTTTCGTCTCTTTCCTCTGGGCGAGAGGGTCCTATAGGTTCGGGAAGATAGGCCAAGAAGAGGAGGAGGGCATTATGGTCACTATCAGTGCGGGGAATTATATAAAAGTCCTCCACCTTAGGCCAGAGGCTGGTATCAACAAAAATGTAGTCCAGTCGTGACTCGTGATTGGGTCTATTGAAAGTGCACTTGGAGGGGGTGTCTGAGGGAGTGCGTCCATTACAGGCTCTTAACGCGAAATTAAGAGTTAAAGACATAATTTGGACCGCAAGTGGAGACCAGGATCTAGGATGAGGCGAGTGACACACTGGTATACCCCAGAAATCGTCTTCTGCAGTAAGAGCCCCTTCCCTCAAGCCCTCTAGGGGCTCGAAGTGGCAATTAAAGTCACCGCCCATTACCACCTTGAAGTCTGCCGGCAACTGGCCCAGAAAGGAGACAAGATCTTCAAGTGTGGTGGACTCTGCCGTTGGTCCTACTGGGCGGGAATAAACATTTATTATTGCTAACTTTGGAGCCCCCTTCCAGTTTAGTAGAACACACTGGATGTCTTGGGAAGACGTAGCTAGGGATTCCGCTTTGCAGCCAATATGCGAAGCTATCCAGACCGCCAAACCACCCGAGGGCCTCCCCTTGCCGTTCCAGGTGGCATGGATTTCAAATATGGCATAGCCAGTTTTGAGAACCGGCTCCCTCGCCCATGTCTCTTGAAAGAGGCAGATATCACTATTTGTTATAAGGGAATCCCATTCTTCCGTGTGAATTTTGTTTGAAATACCTGCAACATTCCAAGATAGTACCCGCAGGGCACTAGAGGGAGTGTGCAGGATTAGTCCCTGCCCCCCTGAGATGTTTCTACCACTACAAACTTTTGGGATGGGAACCCCTTGTGGGGAGGGTGGACTAAAGTTAGATGTAACTGGAAGACTTGGGATCGTACCATGAGGGTCTGCTGACAGTTGGCGAGGGGGGTTGGCACCGGGAGCGTGAGAATTTTCATTCAGTCCATTTGACGCTCTTTCTTCAGCAGAATAACCAGGAAAGGACCCCAGGCGTCAATCACAAGAGTCCAAACCAGAGAGAACTTCAAATCTGTTATTAACTTCCAAAGGTGTAAATGGAAGCAAATGGTCCATCCCCCCTGAATGAGAAAAATGGTCCATACTCCTGTAATTAGTTCCATAGCCCCTTGGTGGGACATGTTCCCACCCAAGAACATTCTTTGGGATCATGGAACCTGGGTGTGAGGGGAAGTAATGGTTAGTTTGTTTTGGGCCATTAATCCCTATCAGGGGCATGGGGGGCCATGGGCATGACAGGGGAGCTACTAGGGCTCTAGGGTAGAAATAGGTGAGATCACACGGCATAATTGATTTGCCTAGGTTCCCCGGCATCCAGCTCAGAATATGCCTAACAGCTTCGGGGTCCCTGAAGTTAATCACAATCAAGTCGCCCTCTATGTCTTTCTCCCGTCCCCCTAACCAGGAGAGTCGGCGCACATGCACTATGTCACCATTAACATTAACCGGGAGAGGTCTATTTTTAGACAACCAGTACATGGTTTTGTTTTTAAGTTGCTCTGGGCCTTCTCGCTTATCGGGGTCTAGAGTGGGCACACCCGTAAGCACCACTACATAAGGTAGTGATTCTGGAGGAAGTTCAACCTGGGGGATCCTGCGTTTAGGTGCGTTGCTAGAGGGTGCCCTCTCTCCCGCCGGATGGCTTGATCTTGTGGCGGTACTACTTCCACCCTTCGAGTTGGTACCGTTCTTATTAATGACAGCTGTGGAAGGGGTGGCGGAGGTTAAAGTGCCTAGAGGAATATGGGACACTGTTTTAGTGGGAGGATTGGGCATAGGGAATGAGGCTGTTGTAGTGGTGGTAGAAATCGTATGGGCCTCCTTGGCTAGATTGTTAGATGTTGAATGGAGCATCTTGGAAGTAGAAGGTTTTGGGCTGTTAAGTGAACTGACTGCAGTCAGAACTATACTAGGTGTTATAGGGACCTTCTGATTGGCCGGTCTATTTATAATAGCCTGTTCCAAGTTCCCTAACCATTGTTCTATGGCCAATAATCTATCTACAATAGGGGAAGTGAGCGTCCTGAGCATTTGCGCAAGGAACTCTAAGGTAGGGGCAAGCGGAAGAGTCTCCTCCGGAAATGCACATGGAGGGGTAGTAGTTAGTATAGGGGGTGGTATTTCTTGTGCAGTCGCTGTAGAAGTAGTAGGTCTAATACTCACAGCTAGTATAGAAACAGGGACTGCACCCCCCCCTTTCCCCTTACCAAATTCAGAGTGGCTAATTTTGCCCTTTTGTATAGTACCCCCCTTCCTCATCCTTTTTTTGGGCGGAGGGCCAGGGATTATCTGGGCCTCAGTCTTCCTCGATTGATTTTTAGCAGTAGTTTTTGCCATAGGGATGGGAGCTGGCGTAAGTTTCTGGGCTGCATCAGGATTGCAAGGTGGTGGGGGAGCGACAGTAGGCAGACTAGAGGGATCCCCTGAAGAAGAAGGAGGTGTGGAAGTAATATCCCTTAGAAGTTCTGGGATTCCCTGGGATGTGAAGGGGTCCTCAGTAATGGGGGACACCTCTGTACTAGGTATTAAGATATGCGGGGACGTAACCAAGGGGGTTCTTGCCTTGTAACCCTCGATGGAGCGTCGACGCTCCACCCTTCTCTCTGCTAAGGCTTCTTCCCTTTCAATTTCTGAGATGGATTTCTTGAAATAGTTATCAGATGTTCAGCATTTGGTCCATGATATGTTTGTTTGAGGATGGTGGGGATACCGGCAATTCTTAAGCTACTGAACGTATCCTCTATGCTTGTCAAACTCTACCACCTAAGATTCTATCATGGATTAGAGGGGTGGTGAGGTCTGTAGTGTCATACCATGCACAGACTGAATGAAATAACTTCTTATTAAATATTGTCAACCTCTTAAGAGAAATCGCTCTGTATCTTCTTGATTAGATTCCATAGTTATGGCAATGATACTCAACTCATCCTTGAAATCTTCAACAACGTGAGTGCCTTGTGCCAAAAATAATATGTTTGATAGACAAGGACAAATCATCGGAAATTGTCCTTGTCTCCCTAATTTTCATATGTCCCAAAGCCAATGATCTTAAAAGTATATCTGTCCTTATCTGTCAGGGGAATATATAGCCACCATAGACAGTGTAATGGGAAACTCTAAATCAGATTAGTGCAACACACACTTGATGGCCCCAGCAGAGAAGTAACTTCACAACATTTGACCCTAGCAGAATACTGCTGTGTGAGACGTCACAATTCATCACAGGATGATCATATTTCACCATATGAAGATGATTGTGTTGTATTCATCTCTTTTTTTATTGATGATGTAGACATGAATTCATGTGTACCCATGTGTTCTCATATCATATTGTATTTATACCTTTGTATGTATTTTCTCTTTTTCTTTCTTTACCTCAATAAACTTGAATTTTTAAAACCAAAGAGGATTGTACTTGTTGCCGGTCAAGACAAAAGTTATGTTCAACACTTAAACTGTGAGATACAAGGGTCTTTATGGAAAAGGACCAGAATGGCTCAAGAAAGTTCAATGGTAAAGTCCTTTCCCAAACCTCCAGTTTGATGTGGATCAAAATATGGGAAATATCTTTTGCTTATCAAACAGACAAGACTGTAGAAAATCCACTTTTTCTGTTTCATTTGACCCTTAAGACCTGAACAGAAGCACTCAGATGCCCTGAGTGGTTTAATGTTGATTATGATTTTTTTTTTTAAGTTTGTTTATTGAGATTTTCAACAAAAAAGAAATTATAAACAGTACAGACGATACATCATCACATGCGGATTTCCCATAAAGACAGTTGAAAAAAGATTCAAATGAAATCAAATTTTAACAAAACAACTACTACTAGTTATTTGTCTCTGTGTCATCCTTCTACTTTGCAAGATTTAGCAGAAGTACATTCAATACAAAGTTGCATCTGAACATTACATATACCACTGAATGTCGGGTGTGTGTGGGCTAACTATGCATGACAGCAAATTTTGTGTGGGCCCTCCACGGGAACAAACGTATTTAAGTGCGGGACTGACAGCGTTGGACGCCTTATATAGCAGATGTTCCATATCTGTGCAAACATACAGCAACAGCGAACAAACTTAGCCGCACCCTGCCTATATACAGCTAATTCACCGCCTATGCAGTTATCTGAGTTCCTTCTGTGACGTCTGGTGTGAGGGAACTTGCCCTGGCTCTCACCCATTGCAGAAACGGTTCTCAGATGTTACGGGGCCGGGACGCCGGAGGCATCAACTCCCACTAAATACCCAACTGTGTGTGCCCATATGTGACGCCAGCTAGCCATGTATCAAATTTAGGTACTTTGGGTCTAACCCAACGGATTGCAATTTGTCTCCGTGCATAAAGTAGTAAAAGGGCAAGCAGTTTCCTACTTTGGGGTACAGTGTCACGCACAAGTCCAAGTAGACCCAAGTGTGGGTATAGGGGGATCATTCCGTCCAATTATTTGATTGATAGCTTCAAATATCCCCCTCCAGATCTCCGTCAGCTTAGGACTATGCCATGCCATATGTAAAAATGATGCCGGTTCAAACCCACATCTCCAGCATTTCTCATCTTCTCTCAAGTGCATTTGGTGGAAGCTGACAGGAGTTCGGTAAAACCTGTGGAGAAACTTAAAGTGCATGAGTCTCAGCCTATAGTTTGGGGACAGTTCCAGCAACTGCTTGCAGCAGAAGGACCATTGCTCGTCCGTCAACTGGGGATCCAGCTCCTCATTCCAGACCTGCATGGAATTTGGAACTACGACCGGGGCTTGATCTTGCATAGTGGTATAGAGGCGAGTCACTAATCTACCCGGTGAAGCCCTAGCAAGAATATTCTGCAAAGCTTGTAGTGTGGGGGGAGCATCTGGAAACCCCTCCCACAGTGAGCGGCATACAACCTTCAGTTTATGATATACAAAAGGGGGTGGTGATGAACAGAGTGTCTGAATTGAGCAGACCACTCTTACACTCTTACACTCTTAGGGATGTGAGTCCCTTGCTCATTGCACCATCAGGATTCAAGCAAGCCGGGCCGAAGAGGCTGAAATGCCAGAAACCGGTCCCCGGTAGCTTGTTTCCTTCCCAGTGTAAGAATTGGCTTTTGTAGTTTGGTTTGCCCTGTTCCCATCATGCACTGGGACAGGAACAGACTAATTTGCATACAGTCAGGTTCTGAAACTGGGATGGTGCAGTGAGCTAAAAAACGGTGTTGGATCTAGCCCTGATCTCTTGACTGGGTGAGAGTATTCTGTTTAATTCAGAGACTCTGTCCCTCACCACCCCTTGTTGTAAATATTTCAGTTTATGATAAGCAGATTTCTCTTGGAATGAGATCTCACTTCCCTCCTCCTCCACTGGGGGGGCCTGAATACACCATCTGGGTATAAATCCGCAAACGTGTGCAACCGAGTACCTTCCAACATCACTTCACCACCGCTTTCCTCCAGACAAGTCAGCATAGGGTTTTTCCACATGGTGACAGCAGGTGCATAGAGTAGTGAAAGGCGAGCACGTCATTGTAGTTCCCACAATGCCCACCTCAGGGTGTCGGCCGTGTCAATATCCAGTGTAGGATGAGGGGATTTCTTATAGATTGCTACAGACAGTGGCGTCGGCTTCACTGAGTCATGGGGCTGATATGGAGTTTGATAGATCCAAACATGTAGGAATTGGGCCTGTGCACATAGTGCATAGAGATGCATATATGGGGCACCAAGACTCCCCTGTCTCAGTGGCAAAGTCAGGTGGGCCCACAACACTCTGGCCTGGCCTCCCGCCCAAACAAGTGACAGCAGCTTGGAGCGGAGACGTTGGAAGAAATGCTTCGTGAGGGGGATTTGCACATTTGTAAATAAATACAGAAACTTTGGTAACACCACCATCTTGGACAATGCCACTCTACCTGCGATGGAAAGCGGTAGTCTGGACCAGATCACTACCTTCCAGCCAGTCCACCGCTCGCCCAAATATTGATTATGATACTGATGTAATCTAAGGCAACATGTTTAACCTGTGTCTAGTAAACCCAATTCCATGTTTATAGACATGACATATTAATTTGCAAGCCTCAGCATGAAGTCCACTTGAATGAACCCATCTCCCTAGTAATCTTTTAATACATTTTGGCTTGTGTATCTTTCAGTTCTGCATGTGGATGGGGTGATTAGGTAGTACATAACACCTAATTCTTTGCTGTAAGCCACATATGCAAAACAAATCCTTTTTGCAGTCCCCTTGGGCCATGTGGATACCCAGTGCAACAAACCTTTTGTTTCGATTTAAAGGTAATGGCCATGGAGTTTCAACTACATCTGAATGCACCAGAGGAGACCCATGCTTATGGCTCAGGGACTTTTGTTGAAAGCCAGAGGATCATCAACATTTGGTCACTTATAAATTATGGCACTGAAAGTGCCTAAATCCACTTATTTGAATATGATGCTCGGGAAGACAATGGGTTGGGTGGGTTACCTCCTAGTCATGCTAGACCTCTCTGTAGCATTTGATACTGTGGATCATCACCTTCTTCTTAATAGGATGAAAGGGCAGTGGGTCGCCTCCTGGTCATGCTAGACCTCTCTATAGCATTCCCTACAGTGGATCATAACATTCTTTTGAACAGCATGGGAGTGCAGCGAGTTAACTGGACTTAAGCATGAGAGGGCAGTAGGTCACCTCCTGGTCAGGCCAGACCTATCTGTAGCATTTGATACTGTGGTTTATCACATTCTTCTGATTAGGTTGGCAGAGGTGTTCCAGCTAATCATGGAATCAATCCACTGGTTTGAGTCATCCCTGCGCCATCATACACATGAGCTTTATTTGGGTTGTTTCGGACCTTCGTAACCATCCTTTGTGAATCCTCTTTGTTACCTGCATTGTTCAACATCTATCCCACTCTTCTATTGGACCTGTTCAAAGCCCACATGTGACCTGCTCTCAGGACACCCCCGCGCCTCACGGCCACCAGCTGTGCGTGTGCCCCCTTGCCTCGCTGCTGCCCGCAGCCCCGCTGTGACTGCCTCTCTGTTCCCTGCCTTTCCGCCGCATTTTGCGTGCGTGTGCTTTGCTGATAACTGAATTTAACCTTTTTTTCCTTCTGTAACTGCTATTTCATTTCTGTTTATCGTCACGTCCCATGCACGCTGTTGTGAAGGCTCATTGTTGTTGTCTCTGTCCCCCTGTGCCCGCCCCGCTCCCCGCTGCCGTCCTAGCGGCCACGCCCCCTTTTTGTTCTGTGCCCTCCCCGCTCCCGCCTCCCAGCTGCTCCTCCCTCCCTCCCACTTGGCCTTAAATGGCGACCGCGCGGCACAGGTGAGTGTGACCTGCTCTCAGGACACCCCCGCGCCGCACGGCCACCAGCTGTGTGTGTGCCCCCTTGCCTCGCTGCTGCCCGCAGCCCTGCTGTGACTGGCTCTCTGTTCCATGCCTTTCCGCCGCATTTTGCGTGCGTGTGCTTTGCTGATAACTGAATTTAACCTTTTTTTCCTTCTGTAACTGCTATTTCATTTCTGTTTATCGTCACGTCCCCTGCACGCTGTTGTGAAGGCTCATTGTTGTTGTCCTGTCCCCCACTGCCCGCCCCGCTCCCCGCTTCCCGTCGCCGTCCTAGCCGCCACGCCCCCTTTTTGTTCTGTGCCCTCCCCGCTCCCGCCTCCCAGCTGCTCCTCCCTCCCACTTTGCTATAAATGGCGACCGCACGTACGCGCAGCGGTCACGCCGATTGTGCGCCTAGGCGCGCCAAAGGTAAGCCCGCCTGCGCCCATCCGTGCCTGGACGCACCCAGCGCCAGGACCCCTGGCCCCCACCGACACAAGACGACCGACAGACCTACGACACCGCCACCCTCAACGCACTCAATGCCGGCCGGAACCCCGCCTGCTGCCGGGCCGCCCCGAAACGCTTCCATGGACCCTTCACCTGCACAACCTGCAAGTTCATCTGCCTCCGAACATTCAGCGCGCCCGCCAAGCCTAACCCCAGCAGCGACCTCTAGTGCATCCTGCTCAACACCCGCTCCGTCCACAGACACGCCATCGAACTCTGGAACCTGCTCGACACAACATTTCCAGACGTCGCCTTCCTCACTGAAACATGGATCAACGCCTCCTCAGCCCCCGACATCGCCATCGCCATCCCGGATGGATACAAGATCATCAGGAAGGACCGCATCAACCAGACCGGATGAGGCATCGCCATCGTCCACAAGAATACCATCCGTATCACGATCGACGCCGACGACACCTACACCGCCGCCGAACACCTCCACTTCCAGATTCACACCGACCCAAAGACGACCCTCAGAGGCACCCTCGTCTACAGACCCCTAGGACCACGCGCACAATTCAGCGAAGACATCACGGACTTCATCAGCCCACACGCCCTCCCCTCCGCCGACTACATCCTCCTAGCTTACCTCAACTTCCACCTGGAGAACAACAACGACAACAACACCGTCACCCTGCTGGACAACCTCACCAACCTCGGACTCAAGCAACTGGTCAACACCCCCACCCACTACACCGGCCACACGCTTCACCCCGTCTTCTCATCCAGCAAGCACATCGCCTTCAGCCACTCCACCGGACTTAACTGGACCGACCACAGCTGCGTCCACTTCAGCTTCAGAAAAACCACTACCCACCACCACCCGCAACAGGTTCCTCACAGAAGCTGGAGCAAGATCACCGCCGACCAGCTCACCACCTCCCTCAGCCAAAACCCACCCACCAGCACACCGGACCCCAACGAAGCAGCCCTCAACTTCACGCAGTGGCTGACGGCCTGCGCCGACGACCTCGCACCACTGAAGAACCCTCCCAGCAAACCCAGAAGCAAGAAGGCCTCCTGGTTCACCGACGAACTCAAGGACTCCAAGAAGACCTGCCACACCCTCGAGAAAGCCTGGCACCTCGACTGGACCACTGACAACATGACCGTCCTCAAACACGCGACCCGCAAGCACCACCAGCTCATCTGCACCACCAAGAAGAAATCTCTGAAGGATCGACTGGACAACAACACCCACGACAGCAAGGAACTCTTCAGCATCGTCAAGGAGTTCTCCAACCCCAGCACCGGCAACAACGACATCACCCCTTCACAAGATCTCTGCGACTCCCTCGCCTCGTTCTTTCACCGCAAGATTGCCGACATCCACAACAGCTTCGGCACACCATCCTCGCACCCAACTGTCGAACCAACGCACCCCACCGCACGCACCGCACCTGGACCGCAGTGACCACCGAAGACACAGCCCGCACGATGAACACCATCCACTCCGGATCTCCGACTGCCCCCTGCCCCCACCACGTCTTCAACAAGGCCGACTCCACCATCGCACCCCAACTCCGAGACGTCATCAACACCTCCTTCGACACCGCCACCTTCCCGGAGAGCTGGAAGCATGCCGAGCTCAGCGCCCTACTGAAGAAACCAACAGCGGACCCCACCGACCTCAAGAACTTCCGCCCCATCTCGCTCCTCCCTTTTCCTGCCAAAGTCATCTAGAAGATCGCCAACAGACAGCTTGCCGCCTTCCTCGAGATGAATGGATCCCTCGACCCCTCGCAGTCCGGTTTCAGAGCCAATCACAGCACCGAGACCGCCCTCATCGCAGCCACCGACGACATCCGAGCCCTTCTCGACAATGGGGAAACAGCGGCACTCATCCTCCTGGACCTCTCTGCCGCGTTCAACACTGTCTGCCACCGCACCCTAGTCCAACCCCTCAGCAACACCGGCATCCAAGAGAAGGCATTGAAGTGGATCATCTCGTTCCTCGCTGGAAGAACACAGAGAGTCCGCCTCCCCCCGTTTCATTCCGAGGCCACAAAAGTCATCTGCGGCGTCCTGCAAGGATCATCACTCAGCCCCACCCTCTTCAGCGTCTACATGAGACCTCTCGCAGCAATCACACGCCAACACAACCTCAACATCATCTCCTACGCCGACGACACCCAGCTGATCCTCTCCCTCACCAGAGACCCCGACACCGCCAGAACCAGCCTCCACGAAGGGATGAAAGACGTCGCCGAGTGGATGAAGAACAGCCGCTTGAAACTGAACTCCTCATCCTTGGGCCATCACCCACCGCCTGGGACAACTCCTGGTGGCCCCCAGCCCTGGTCACCGCCCCAAGCCGACAGACCACGCACGCAACCTGGGCTTCATCCTGGACTCCTCCCTCTCGATGACCAGACAAGTCAACGCCGTCTCCTCTTCATGGTTTCACACCCTCCGCATGCTCCGCAAGATCTTCCGATGGATCCCGATCAAAACCAGGAAGACGGTCACCCAGGCCCTCGTCACCAGCCGGCTGGACTACGGAAACACCCTCTACACCGGAACCACAGCCAAGCTACAGAAAAGACTACAACGCATCCAGAACGCCTCCGCCCGACTCATCCTGGACATCCCTTGATGCAGCCACATCTCCGGCCACCTGAGAAACCTGCACTGGCTCCCCGTCAACAAGAGGATCACGTTCAGGCTCCTCACCCATGCTCACAAGTCTCTCCACAACCTGGGCCCCAAGTACCTCAACGACTGCCTGACCTTCCACACGCCCACCCGCCAGCTACGATCGGCTAGCCTCGCCCTCGCCGCCGTACCACACATCCGAAGAGCCACCGCCGGAGGCAGATCCTTCTCCTACCTGGCGGCCAAGACATGGAACTCCCTCCCCATCCACCTTCGGCTGACCCAGGACCACCTCGCCTTCAGGAGACAACTCAAGACCTGGCTGTTCGAGCAGTAGCGGCCCACTTCCCCCAAGCGCCTTGAGACCCTTCCGGGTGAGTAGCGCGCTATACAAGTGTTATGATTGATTGATTGAACCCTTTGCAGATTGAAGAGGACCAGAGCTTGGGATAAATATTTTTCCTACCAAGCAGCCAATGCATGGAACAAGTTGCAAGGGCAATGGGGAGTCAAGCAAGAACTGTTAGCCATTCCACAATTAAAAATAGAAAAATCACTTGCTCTGTTTCATTTGACTCTCCACTCCTGACCATAAGCCAATAATACAGCAGATAGGCCTTCACGTGAGAGTCCACCCCCACAGTAGGCTGGAGATCCTTGTACTGACTCACTGTGAGAAACCGATTTTATATCAAGTTTAGATTCTAGATATACAAATATATAAACAACCATGCTCCTCCCTATCAAGAAAAGAGGACTGCTTTATATTCTTTCATTGAAACTCAAAGGTGGCAGGAGAAAAGGCTTCTTCTTCCTTCCCTAACAGTGTTCAATTCATTTTCAAATTAGGAGGTTTTTTCAGAGTTTAGAGTTTAGGACTCTGCACACTCCAGCTCGCAGACACAGCTGCTTATTTATGTTTGCAATCTCAAGACAAACATACCTCTTTTAGGAGAACACCTTAGACCAGCAGCAAGAGGTCTTTCTAGGTAGTGAGAACTATATGAATGTTATAAATCACTCAATCAATCAACTATACATATTTATAAGTAAGCTCTATGTACATTTTATTCGTTATTATTCTGCCTTACTGGCTTTGTGCAATTATGGCACCATATTGTAGCCTAGCAAACACAAGATGATTGACAGAGTGCTGAAACATTTCAACCACTCACCCCAGTCAAGAGATCTAGGTTAAATCCATTGTTATTTTGCTCACAATACCACCCCAGTTTGGACCCAGCCATATGCAAATCAGTCTTGATGGGAACATTCGAGCCCGAACTGCCGGGCCAGGTCTTCCATGGGCTGGAAACAAGCATTCTGGGACCGGTTTCGGGGTATCACCCCATACCCCCCAGACTAGCTTAAGTCCCATCCCATGGCCAGACGAGCTTAAATCCAGTGCACAGTCTGAACATTAAGAAACTTGGAAATGGTGCATGATATTGCGTGCGGACTAAAATTTAAGATAGAAAAAGAGGAGTAAAAAAACGGATCAAACAAGAAAAATTTGATTTATCAGGAGTTAATGATCACCATTGTGGCATCTTTAGCAGTGCGTTTGGTTGGGGCATAATTACTTCACAGAGATGTTGTTGATTCTGGTGTCACTTGGGCAAGACACTTTAACCACATGACTGCTAAGGCAATTCCCCTCCTGTGCTGGAAATTGAAATAGTCCATGGATCATGACGAGCTCAGCTGTCATGAGCACACAACCAGTGTCCTGCATGACGAGCTGAGCTCGTCATGAGCAGCGAAGGGGTTAACTAAGCTGCATGCATATTGGATTACCATCAAGCAAGTTGGAGAAGAATCAAATGGTGCGCATCCAATCCCTATAATAGTATAGCTTAAATCCAGGGCCACAACGAGCAAGGGACCCACGCCTGGGCATACCCTTGGCCAATTAGGGAAAACATACCAAACACAACAAGATGATGGGATGGCCTGGCAGTTCGGGCTGGACTGTTCCCATGAGGAGCAGAGCCGAAACTGATTTGCATATGGCTGTGTCCAATCTGGGGTGGCATAGTGAGAAAAAAGAACAATGGATTCAACCCAGCTCTCTTGACTGGGAGTGAGCGACTGAAATTTTTCGGCACCTAGTCCATCATGTGGTTGTGTTTGCCATATTGGGCCCTTCCATTGAAGTGGGGGAAAGTTGTGATTAGCCAGAATGTATTGCATTGGCCTGGTGGAATAGTTGGACTAGTACCTACAAGCTATTAGCCACCAAGGGGAGCAGTATCCATGAAGAGAATAGTTGACATTGGAGTACGACAATACTCGAGGATCAGGCAAATACTATGTTCATACCCAGGGCCCTCATCATGTCATACTGGGCTCTTTCCTATCTAAGTCAGCAGTGATTGCCTTCCCAACTTTAAAATTATTTCCTTTATGTGGTGGCCTTGAGGCGCAAATCTCTACAAATATACAGCTACTGCAGTCCCCGGGGAAGTAATTAAACAAAGCACTGTTGCTCAAAAGGGTTGCCATGAGTCAATGTTCATATTAATCCACAACTGAATTTATCTGAATCTCTGCGTATGCCATCAAAAAGAAGAGGAGATTCCTGCCAGGCGCCAAGCAACCAGCTCAGGAGCCATGAAGCAATAGGAGTGCTAAAATACGTTCTTTCTGCAGCTTCCCGTATCATCTGAAATCCCCTGTATCATAAAATTATTCTTTATGTCTCAGGTGACACTCGTTACCTATGGCTTGGAATGATGTTGTCACTCCTGCATTAGTCAGCTACTTCAGAGAGGCCATCCTCTTTACACAGTACTTCAGAAACATGGCTTTCTGTCGACTTGCAATCGTTCATCACACCACAATGAAGAGCAAGAAGACAATAGGATGAATTTATTCGTTGTACCAAAGCATTAGCAATGACAGCACTGCAAGTTTATTAAGTTACACTTTCCACACAGAATGCACTGTATTCAATTGGAATAGATGCAGCATAACCACTTCCAGAGCTAACCATGGAGGGAACTTAAATGCATACATTGATTTATATTTTTGGGGATTCTCTTTCCATTACATTTTTCTGTTTAACACCTTGGCTGCTAGAAGTTTTCCCCTCCTGTGCTGGAAAGTAAGATGTATCATGTTCATGACGAGCTCAGCTCGTCATAAGCACAGCTCCACTGTGCCTCATGACGAGCTGAGCTCTTCATGAGCAGGGAAGGGGTTAATATCATTCTAGTGTTCTTACATTTCCACAAAAAGGGGTGATTAATAGTTAGTGTTGGCCCAGGTATCCTTGGTGTGGTTTTACAACAACGTTTTCCTTCCATCCTCCTGTTTTTGCTGACTTTGTTTTTTTGCTGGCGTTAGGACTCTGTACACTTTACCACTGCTAACCAGCACTAAAGTGCATGTGCCCACGCCTTAAAACACGGTAACATTGGGTTATCCCACAATTGGCATATTTAATTTACTTATAAGTCCCTATTAATGTGGTACTACATTTGGACAGGGCCCTGTAAATTGAATGCTACTTGAGGGCCTGCAGCACCTGTTGTGCCACCCACATCAATAGCCTTCAAACCTGTCTTAGGACTGCCATTGAAGCCTGTGTGTGCAGTTTTAAACTGTCATTTTGACTTGGAAAAGTAAACTTTTTGTCAGGTCTTTACGTTCCATTTTAGTACTCATAGGTCACCACTAGAGTAGGCCCTAAACAGCCTACAGGGCAGGGTGCAATGCATTTAAAAAGTATGACATTTACTTTTATGTTTTGCATGTCCTGATAATAACCTGATAATAAAAAACCCTCTTAAAATTATTTTTTCACTATTGCTAGGCCTACCTCTCCACTAGGATAACATTAGAGTTACTGTTGGAACCAACAGTATCTGGTTGGCTGAAGGGATGCCCCAGGCAGGCAGAACTACTGCTCCCGTCAAGGGCAGGCGATTACACTCGCTGTATAACCCGTGCTCACCCTTGGGAAGCTTGGCATTGAGCAGTCAGGCTCACTTCAGAGGCAATGTTTAAAGCAAAGGCAAAGCAGCCACTTGCGATAAATACACTGAGCTTCACACAAAAGAGACTACACACAGGATATGTGTAAAAAAACATTTATATT
Organism: Lissotriton vulgaris; assembly: GCF_964263255.1. Taxonomy (NCBI): domain Eukaryota; kingdom Metazoa; phylum Chordata; class Amphibia; order Caudata; family Salamandridae; genus Lissotriton; species Lissotriton vulgaris. The sequence goes on along the minus strand of NW_028242798.1, from coordinate 1,501,978 downwards.
CAACACACTTATTCAAGCATTGTAACATGATCATCATATACTTTTGGGCCTAAACCACATTCAGAAATATTGTTAGCAGTACTAGGTCCACTCGTATTGTTATGATATCAATAGCATGCACACTGTGGACAGTTCCTAATCTAACCCCCACCTCCCCGCAATTGAGCGAGAGCACCCTTATGTGGTGCATGATATCAACATTTTGTACATACACAAATAGAACACTTTTTAGCAGTACTGAGGGCCAAATTCTATTGGGAAAACCCAATGTCAAAAGGTATTGTGCATTTGGCAACAATCAACGGATAAGGCGGCACCGCCGGCCAGTGTCCTGAATCACAGGTGGTCTGCACATGATCACTCTCACTCACACACCCTCACTCTGCACCACTATGTAGTTTCAGCAGGTCTGTATGGCATGCTCTTACACACACATATGTACTCAGCACTCTGATCCAGTGCCACTGGTACCTAGCTGGTCAATGGTTCACCCTCTGCAGACTCCGTGGCCGAAGCCCCCCTCCACCCTCTAGTTCACTCCAATTGTCCTTTACCCTCGGATGGAAGGTAAACAGCCCCACCTCCCAGACACTTTGCCACATGCTGCCGAAGTCACACTTACTCTGGGTCCTCTGAAAGCAGGTGGGAATATGTAACAGTTTTAATTTGGAAGTATACATAAATAAGGGAGAGGGTAGAAGCCACTTGGGAAGTTCGCCCACAGGTCTCAAAACACAAAGGAGTCATGCAGTCTCTTTACCCACTTCCAAACTGTCTCTGAAGCATTTCTTTAACTCAGTCAATCTCTGTCACTATTACGTAGTGCCAAGATGTCTTTGGAAGGGGCTAGGTGTGGAGAGGGCAGTTGGTCTGTCGTGATGAGGGTCAACAAGGGAACAACCGATGAATGGGCAGTAATACAGGGGAGCCTCTCTAGAGATGAGGTGCCTCGATGATAATCTGGGTCATGCCCACGCGATCCAGGATCATCGTCTGGTGCGCGTAGGAATACGTTGCACCAGGCACTTCAGATTTCAAACACGATGAGTTGCAGATTTCAAGCCTCCATGGAAAGGAGGCAAAATGACCTGTGCACGTCAAATTGGGATGTGCCAGGCAATTCCGGTCACACAGCAAAGAGTTACAATTATATAACTCCCTGGAAATGATGCACAATGTCTGGTGCACGATGATACAGGTTGCACCAGACTGTAGCCACATGAGGTAGATGAGGCACTGCTCCGAGTACACCCCTGCCTCCACGGTCGCACTCTGTGAATCGGACACCGCACGTAATGAGCATGTAGGCAGCCGGTCGCACAAGAGAAATGCGGCAACATCTACAAAACGGGCCACATGGGGTCCTGAATCAGTGAATCTGTTCACCACCACTAGAATGTCGAGGTCCTCATAGTACAGTAATCCCATGCCTTAGATGCGGGCACGATTTCTGGGGCTCCGCACTAGGCAATTCAGCCTCCAAACACAAGTCTTAGGTCTACGCTCACGTCACCCTACCAGTTTGGATTTAGTAGCTGAGGTGGGCACTTGAGAGGGCACCAGTCTCTAGATGTTACGGATAGATGCTGTGGTCCCTCATGGGAGATCTTTGATGTCCGCGAGATCTCCAAGAGAACAAGAGGCTAGCGGTCGGATCCCTGGAGAGCATCCTTCAAGGCGCCACACTTCAGTAGGCCCTCAGAGTTCAGGAAGTTATCCTCCATGTGCACAACAAAGTCCTCTGACAATGTGCACCACACAGTCTGAGTTCTCCGGTTCCACGTCCCCACAAGTGTATCTCACCCTCTGCTGAATGATGGCACCCGTAGTTATACTGCTGTGTGCCTTTGACGTTGGGGTGGTTTAGGGGGTTTTCACTTTGAAGCACAGATGTCTCCCCTAAATTGTAGGCCGTTATTTCATGTGGCCTTGGAAGGCAGATCTTAATCCTTAGTGGGGCTATGATCCGGCCCCTATAGACTGTGTCACAACCTCTATCGTCAATTTATCCCATTTGGTCCTCAAATGGCAGAGGTCTGCCGTTGCTGTGTGATGCCCATATTTTATGACTGCCGGTTGGGAAATGGACAGATGTGCTCCATTGGAGACAGACACCATGGCTTATACCCAATTGGCATAAGTTAACTTACTTTTACGGCTTTTGAGTTGAAGTTTCTCTCGTGGACTGCAGAATTAGCTGTGCCACCAAAAGTGTGACAAGGCTCAAACCATGACTCCAAGCCCGCAATTGCTGGCTGGCAGAGCAGTTTTAAACTGCTAGCACAACTTTGCCATTTAAACTGATGACAAAGTCCAGCACTTCATTTTTAATATATATGTAAGTCACCCCTAAGGCAGGCATATCAAGTCCTAAGGCAGGTTGGTTTTTATTTAAAAGCATGACATGTATTTTTATATGTCCTAACAGTAAAACCTGTAAATAGTTTTTACTGTGTAAAGGCACCATTGGCGAGTACAGGGTACTAGCTGACAACTCAGCTGTGATAACTCCTGAATGGTTCTACTAAATTTGGTACTTCAAGGTATTAAACAAATCTGTATATTCAATCTTTCCAGAACACGTGGACGGCTGCTCAGAAAGACAGTCTTTCAAGTTAGCCTCCTGACAACCTGGAGAGACATGTGAATGACTCCCAGCAAAGGAAATAATGGAGGCCTGCCATTGGAAGAGGTGTTACGTCTTGCTGGAAGAAAGCCACACAGAGTGCTTGCCCAAAGGGTGAGCTTCAAAGGGGAGGCTGCCTTTAAGGGTAAATGGTGGACACACAGGAGAGGAGCTGCTATTTTGTTCCAATAGACAGGTGGCGACAGGGACATAGAGGAGAAAACAGTTGCCAAACTGGTGTGCCTATGGGTATGTAGCCCTCAGGTAGCCAAACCTCTTGGGCAGGCTACCAAACTCCACACATTCTGGGATAGCATGATGCCATAGGTCAAAGGAAGTTGTCATCAGACGGGAGGAACCCAAGTAGTCCATTAGCTAGTGACTGTTACAAGCCCTGAAGGCCTATTAGCATAGAGGAGATACCCCTAGCTCCCCCAGACCACATATGTACTCAAGAGAGGACCAATAAAAAACTGCCCTGCCAACCTTGGAACCAGCAAAGATAGGCTGCACCGAAGATGGGACTGCACCAGTGGCTCCCTGAGCAAGCAAAGAGAAGACAGTGCCTGTTGGGCCTCACTGAAGGAAAAGTTGTCCCAAGTCCCAGACAGAAAGAATGGCTTCAAGTGTCAGCTGGCTGACTTCCTGTTGCAGCATCAGGCCATAAAAGCTGAGGTAGTCTGCCCTTGTGATTTGGTAGCAAAGATCACCCGATCATTGGTTCTTGCCGAAGGGAAGCCGTGGAGACAGAGTTCCAACATTTAGAAGTTGCACTGAGTCTGCTGGATCCAGAAGGGTTGTCAGAGTGCAGTCTGGTTGCCCAGAGGGCAACATATTATCAGAAGAAGGAAACTAATGGTATGGTCCTAGCCGAGGGCCAGTAAACCAGTGGCAACTGGTTCACTGCTGGACTCCATCTGGACTTTGAGCTACGTCGACCTCTGTGGCAAAAGTCGCCTCATGTGTTGATGGACCGAGAGCGGCACACGAAAGACCTCTATAAACCGGAGCATCACATACAGCATCCTTGAGCATCTTTATCATCCTGTTTCCCTTGCATCAGGACCACTCCATTGGAACATATGGCAATTACCATTGATGCTGGAACGGAACTGGAGACTGCTTTCTAGTTGAGGTAACTGTAGCATCCTGCTACAAAGAACCACAGACACAGGTTCTTATATCTCAGAGCTTTATTTACTACACCTTGTCTCGACCCTGTCCCTACTCTAACTGACCCTCATCCTGTCCTGACCCCTCCTCTTCCCCTCAGCCCACCTAGCTCCGCCCACCCCAGCTACTAGACTGTAAACTGTGTTACATCTCCCCCTTTCTTAATAAAGCAAACAGGTAAACTAAATTCAGTCCATCTCTACGATGAGTCTCTTTGGTGGCTGAATGTCACGACGGGGTCGTAACAACATGGTCCCAGTAGACGCACCTGGCGAGGGCCCATCCTGCTGGCCTGTGTTTTCCGGGTGACCATGGTCAGGTTCCACAAGTGCAGGAGTGCTGGTTGCGCTTGTCACCGGCTCCTCCATGTCTTGAGGACATCTCTTGAAGTGAGAACCATTTCTGGTAATTCGACGGTGTTCCGATTCCGCAGTGAGCATGGTGCCTTTTTGTTTGGTAACCAGCAGTGGCTCATCACGAAAATGACAATCAGTCTTTTTCTGTTGCTCCTGTTTGACGAGAACATGATCTCCCTCATGCAGGGATGGCGACCTCGCTCTCCTTTTGGCGTCGGCGTATGCTTTCATTTTGTCTTTGTTGTGTCTATTGATCACGGCCATTTCTTGGCGATTGTGACTTGGCAAGGCCTCTTGCAGGGCTCCTTCCCATGTCGGAATGCGATTTCTCATTGTCCGCCCCAGCATGAGGGTCGCAGGGCATTGTCCGGTAGTTGAGTGAGGAGTCGTCCTGTAAGCCCTGAGGACTTCATTCAGGGCAGCTTGCAGCTCCTTCTTCTCAGCCGTTGCTTGCTGGAATGTCCTTTTGATGGTAGCCATGAACCTTTCAACGGTGCCATTGGCTTGTGGCCGGAGTGGTGTAACTTTTCTGTGCTTGAAGTCCATGTGCTTTGCAAATGCACTAAATTCGTGTCCATTAAATGGGGGCCCATTGTCCGTTTTAACCTCTCTGGGAACACCCCAAGTTGCAAATACCTCATCAAGCACCTTGAGTGTGCAGGAGGCGCTGGTGGACGGTACTATTTGAGCGATAGGAAATCTGGAGTACTCGTCGATTATAGCAACCACATACTTCTCAGATTGAAGTGGTCCATAAAAGTCCATGGCAACTTCTTGCCACACTCCGTTGGGCAGGGCGGTCATTTGCAGTGGTGCCGGAGGATTGCTTTTGCCGGTCAGCTGACAGAGATGACAGTCTTTCAATGTATCTTCTACCATTTGGTCGAGAGAAGGAAACCAAACACGTTCTCTTAATGCGCGCTTAGTGGATACTACTCCTCTGTGGCCTTCATGGGCCAGATTAACAACTCCCTGCCTTAATTGACTTGGAATGACGCACAATGTCTGGTGCATGATGATACAGGTTGCACCAGACTGTAGCCACATGAGGTAGATGAGGCACTGCTCCGAGTACACCCCTGCCTCCACGGTCGCACTCTGTGAATCGGACACCGCACGTAATGAGCATGTAGGCAGCCGGTCGCACAAGAGAAATGCGGCAACATCTACGAAACGGGCCACATGGGGTCCTGAATCGGTGAATCTGTTCACCACCACTAGAGTGTCGAGGTCCTCATAGTACAGTAACCCCATGCCTTAGATGCGGGCACGATTTCTGGGGCTCCGCACTAGGCAATTCAGCCTCCAAACACAAGTCTTAGGTCCACGCTCACGTCACCCTACCAGTTTGGATTTAGTAGCTGAGGTGGGCACTTGAGAGGGCACCAGTCTCTAGATGTTACAGATAGATGCTGTGGTCCCTCATGGGAGATCTTTGATGTCCGCGAGATCTCCAAGAGAACAAGAGGCTAGCGGTCGGATCCCTGGAGAGCATCCTTCAAGGCGCCACACTTCAGTAGGCCCTCAGAGTTCAGGAGGTTATCCTCCATGTGCACAACAAAGTCCTCTGACAATGTGCACCACACAGTCTGAGTTCTCCGGTTCCACGTCCCCACAAGTGTATCTCACCCTCTGCTGAATGATGGCACCCGTAGTTATACTGCTGTGTGTCTTTGACGTTGGGGTGGTTTAGGGGGTTTTCACTTTGAAGCACAGATGTCTCCCCTAAATTGTAGGCCTTTATTTCATGTGGCCTTGGAAGGCAGATCTTAATCCTTAGTGGGGCTATGATCCGGCCCCTATAGACTGTGTCACAACCTCTATCGTCAATTTATCCCATTTGGTCCTCAAATGGCAGAGGTCTGCCGTTGCTGTGTGATGCCCATATTTTATGACTGCCGGTTGGGAAATGGACAGATGTGCTCCCTCCGGCCCTGGTGTCCATTGGAGACAGACACCATGGTCTGCTAGATTCTTGGAGCATAGAAATGTCCTTATTCTATAAGTGGCATTTCTAAGTGAGTAATACCAAAACCCCCGTTTCCAATGGAAAGGGTTTGGCATTGCAAATCCCTTGATATGAAACTTCATGAGGCTGCTCCATTGCAATCCACTAACGCAGTGGAAAGTAATGTGAACCACTTCCCCATGTAACTCAATGGGAAGAGCAGGTCTCATAGATAGTGAAAATACACATAAGTACTCCTACTACCTGTGCGCATGTGTGCTATTGCACACCCCAACCTGTGATGCAAAAGGGACACATAGTTCCCAGCACTAGTGGGGCCAGTGACACCAACCAAGCCTGCACAGGAGACTGGACATGAGTTTAACTAATACTTGTGTCAGTGTGCACACTCTAGCCTGCATTGGCAGGCTGCACACACAATCACGGGGACCATAGGTGCGGGTGCGCAGTCACAGCAGCCTACAAAGGCACCCCACTCATGAATTTACTCACAAACTATGCCAGTGCACACCCACAGGTCTGCAGTGACACATTGGCCTGTGTTTGAAAATCGTGAATCAGCACTACTTCCCAACACGAATAGGAAGGGGTGTGCACTTTCACACCATATTTACAGTGGGAAAGTGCACAAAGCCTGGAGGCCACATAAAATAATCAGCAAAACCCAGTGTAAAAATGCTACCTGATGGATATCAGGTCCAACAGTTACTTTATTCTATATAATAAGGATAACTTCCAAATTGGAACAGGTCACAGTTCATGTTTGGGGTCTTAAGAATTGCAATGAAAAAGCCTTGTTTATGTCAGATTTCAAATTACAATTTAGAAAATGCTACTTTTAGAAAGCTGGTATTTCACTGCCTTATCCATTTAGTGCCTGCGGCCTGTTTCTGTGTCACTGACTAGGTGAAGTTGGCAGCTGGTATTTGTATATTCCTCCCTGACTGCCACATACAATAGAGAGCCAAGTGTTCCTGGATGGGCTATCACTGACAGAGGGGAGGGTGGAGTTTGGCACAGCCCCACTTACACCTGATTGGGCTGTGTCCTGTCTTCACACAAAGGATTACATACCCCTTGTAGTTAATCTGGAGCCAGGGCAGGGGAGGCAGGAAACTTGAGGACTTCAAAGGGAATTCTCTACAAGGTTCTCCCATTTCAAAGGCACCAGTTATAAATATTGGACCTCAGACACCAACTCTTCAGTACACTTCTGGACCTGTGCTAGACTCTGCCAGGAAGAAGGACTGCGGTGTTGCTGAAAGGACAGCCACTCTGCTGGACTGCTGCCCTGAAGGACTGCTGCCCTGCTGTGTGGACCTGCTGTCTCGCTGCCCCCTTGCCTTGGTGAGAAGGACTGCATGTGTAACCTGTACCCAGCACCACCAGAGTGACTGCAAGCACTAGTATCTTTTAACCAGCACCTGGATTCTGCAACTGTGAGTCCTACCTTGCCAAATGGTGCCACCCCAACCCTGGAACTTGGAAGTGAGACTACATGTGCTCTGCCACTCCCATTTGTGGACCTAGCAGAAATTAAACATCTCCTCTGCTGTGCAGCTCAGCCCAGAGCAGAACCAACACGTTGCCTCTGCTGCGTGATCTTTCCCTGGGTAAGGACTTGGCATCCTCCAGTCTCCTCAGAATCGTGATGTGAGATGCATCCCTGAAACAGGCCCTCGCATCAAAAGCATCTCATCGATGACAGGCTTGACGATGATACAGGACTCCACATTCCAAGCCCTGCAACTTCTTCAGAACCAACCAGTGAGAGATGCATTCTAAATGCAGGGCTTTGCATCACAAGCCCCCTCGACGGCCTCCTTGACGGTAGTGCAGGCCCTCACATCACAGTCTGCAGCTCCTCGGAACTGATGCTGCATGATGCATCACCGACGAGGACTTCGCACTACCTCAGGTGCATGACGCATCCTCGGCTCAGGACCTCACAACACTCCTCAACCAGGATATAAGGTACTCTTATTCAGTGGGCTTAATTGGGTCCCTTTAGCCAGACCACACTCCATCAAGGTTGACTTGAAACTTGTGACTGTGTCCCGTTCCGGCGTGACTAGATAACCACAGTTGGCACAGTGTTCTTTTTGACGCTACATTCACTGAAATCTTTAAAAATGTATGTATCCGGTTCTACTGATTGGAGGTTTGTCATTTTGGTCTTATTTTATTTATTAAAACTTACTTTATTTTTCTTACTCCTTTATAGGCTGTTTTTGTGGTATTTGTTCACTGTGTTACTGTTTGAAGTGTTGCACAAATATTTAGCATATTGCCTATGAGTAAGGCCTGGCTGCTCGGTGCCAAGCTACCTGAGGGTTGGACACATGTTGATTTAGAGTTTGCTTGTGACTTTGCCCTAAGAAGAATTGTGGTTGCTCTCTGAGGAGGGTTTTCACCCCCTCCCCCAACCAGTAACCCAATTTCTTCCGCTAACCCAGTTACTCTTTTTGTAAACTCTCTGTGAGTAACTAAGTCAAACCATAAAGGCTTCCTGTAGGATGAGGTACGCAGTACTCAGCAGAATGTGACACAGGTATAACATACAGTAAGTCTAATGTCCAGTGAAAATTGTACCTTTCAAAAAATAAAATGTCTTACATATGGAAAATATAGGAATGTTGAATTAAGGCACAGCACATAAAAACATAATTTATTTGCCCTTTTTGGTTTTGAGCTATGATTCAACATGTATTTTAGTGCTTACCTGCTTAGGCCCCACAATTCAAACAATGTGGGTCTGTATACACAATGCCATTCAGTGGAGGTAGCTTGTGAGTTTTCACATGTGTTATCAAACATTTGTGTATAATCCATTTTACCAAAGCATTTTAACAGTTCGCTGGAACTAAAGGCACCAGTGGGAATGTTACAAAGTATCAAGTATGCTGATATTTCGGTTCTTGGCTATATATTATAAAAGAAGGGACAAGAGAAGCAGTAGCCCCATTCACAGAAAATTATGTTTTGCAGTGCCAAAGTCCAAGATGAGGTTTGAAGGTGAGTCATCTTATAGGTCAACATGAGACAAGTCACTGCTTCAACTAATCTACAAAGTCACAAACATGGGGGGAGGGGATTCTGGTGCTTGGCTAGCATTCTTATCAAGCCACTTGTAACCAATTGTGGGGGCCCATGTCTCATAAACAGCAGGGTCAACTAGATGCATCAGTGGCTGGGACTGGCATCAACTTGACCACCTACTGTGCATTAGCAACCGGAGAACTAAATTTGAGGATTAGGGTCATCTTGAATTTAAACTCTGATCTTTCCAGATCTGTAGGGGTCATAAAGACAGTACAAATAGTTCCATAATCAGGGTGGCTAGCTTCATCAATGTGATATTACCACCCATCCCAAGATGAGATAGAAGGTATCTGATGACCCCTAGAATGAAATCAGGTTTACACTAGCTCCCTTAAAGTGAGATGGTTGAACAGCAGGTCCGCGTGATCATGCTCACCATGCTCACAACGATGAAAAGTCTCCTCCAGGTCACCAAATATCATCCAAAACAGGCAGCCTTGAGATGGTTCTGATCAGCTAGACTACAATGTCCCGTTGGCAGATGGACTGCTCCCGTTGAGACAAGCGTCATGTAAACTTAAATAATTTGGGTCCGGCTCCTCATCCTACTGCTCAGGGTCAGCTTTATACAACGGAGTGGGCAGTACAGCCTTAGCTTCTTCCAGGACAAGCTACAGTTTCACGACTTCCTCCAGAATCCTAAGGTTTTTCCCAGTGTAGGGAAACAAAACAAAAGCTTCCAGAGTCTTAATTCATCCCTGTGTGATGCTGTTGCAAAGCGCATTCCAGTGGTGCACAGAAAAACAGACTCATGGCTTAAAGGGGGCAGTAGATAACCAAATCTGGGGCTCTGACAGGAAGCCAGCCAAATCCAGGTTTGGTGCCAAGTCAAAAAGCCATACTCTCAGGCATTCAATATAGGGAGCATCTTCGCCAGCTTTCAACCTGGGCCTTCACAGATGATGGGAAGACCAGGTACCAACTGACAAGGAAAATGTGAAGTTCCAGAGAGGCAGAGAGGATTGGTGATAGTCTTTGGCAAAAGAAAAAATGGGAGTGAGGGGAAATAGCCTTTTTTCAGGTTCATCCCCACTTTTTCCCCCATTTGATTACTAGGCACTGGTGCAATGACTCTGAAATGTCTGAAGCTCTGGTAATCAGGACTCATTGCATGTGTTCTGACTAGTAATAACTGCATTTTTTATTGGCTTATACCCAATTGGCATAAGTTAACTTACTTTTACGGCTTTTGAGTTGAGGTTTCTCTCGTGGACTGCAGAATTAGCTGTGCCACCAAAAGTGTGACAAGCTCAAACCATGACTCCAAGCCCGCAATTGCTGGCTGGCAGAGCAGTTTTAAACTGCTAGCACAACTTTGCCATTTAAACTGAAGACAAAGTCCAGCACTTCATTTTTAATATATATGTAAGTCACCCCTAAGGCAGGCATATCAAGTCCTAAGGCAGGTTGGTTTTTATTTAAAAGCATGACATGTATTTTTATATGTCCTAACAGTAAAACCTGTAAATAGTTTTTACTGTGGAAAGGCACCATTGGCGAGTACAGGGTACTAGCTGACAACTCAGCTGTGATAACTCCTGAATGGTTCTACTAAAGTTGGTACTTCAAGGTATTAAACAAATCTGTATATTCAATCTTTCCAGAACACGTGGACGGCTGCTCAGAAAGACAGTCTTTCAAGTTAGCCTCCTGACAACCTGGAGAGACGTGTGAATGACTCCCAGCAAAGGAAATAATGGAGGCCTGCCATTGGAAGAGGTGTGACGTCTTGCTGGAAGAAAGCCACACAGAGTGCTTGCCCAAAGGGTGAGCTTCAAAGGGGAGGCTGCCTTTAAGGGTAAATGGTGGACACACAGGAGAGGAGCTGCTATTTTGTTCTAATAGACAGGTGGCGACAGGGACATAGAGGAGAAAACAGTTGCCAAACTGGTGTGCCTATGGGTATGTAGCCCTCAGGTAGCCAAACCTCTTGGGCAGGCTGCCAAACTCCACACATTCTGGGATAGCATGATGCCATAGGTCAAAGGAAGTTATCATCAGACGGGAGGAACCCAAGTAGTCCATTAGCTAGTGACTGTTACAAGCCCTGAAGGCCTATTAGCATAGAGGAGATACCCCTAGCTCCCCCAGACCACATATGTACTCAAGAGAGGACCAATAAAAAACTGTCCTGCCGACCTTGGAACCAGGAAAGATAGGCTGCACGGAAGATGGGACTGCACCAGTGGCTCCCTGAGCAAGCAAAGAGAAGACAGTGCCTGTTGTGCCTCACTGAAGGAAAAGTTGTCCCAAGCCCCAGACAGAAAGAATGGCTTCAAGTGTCAGCTGGCTGACTTCCTGTTGCAGCATCAGGCCATAAAAGCTGAGGTAGTCTGCCCTTGTGATTTGGTAGCAAAGATCACCCGATCATTGGTTCTTGCCGAAGGGAAGCCGTGGAGACAGAGTTCCAACATTTAGAAGTTGCACTGAGTCTGCTGGATCCAGAAGGGTTGTCAGAGTGCAGTCTGGTTGCCCAGAGGGCAACATATTATCAGAAGAAGGAAACTAATGGTATGGTCCTAGCCGAGGGCCAGTAAACCAGTGGCAACTGGTTCACTGCTGGACTCCATCTGGACTTTGAGCTACGCCGACCTCTGTGGCAAAAGTCGCCTCATGTGTTGATGGACCGAGAGCGGCACACGAAAGACCTCTATAAACCGGAGCATCACATACAGCATCCTTGAGCATCTTTATCATCCTGTTTCCCTTGCATCAGGACCACTCCATTGGAACATATGGCAATTACCATTGATGCTGGAACGGAACTGGAGACTGCTTTCTAGTTGAGGTAACTGTAGCATCCTGCTACAAAGAACCACAGACACAGGTTCTTATATCTCAGAGCTTTATTTACTACACCTTGTCTCGACCCTGTCCCTACTCTAACTGACCCTCATCCTGTCCTGACCCCTCCTCTTCCCCTCAGCCCACCTAGCTCTGCCCACCCCAGCTACTAGACTGTAAACTGTGTTACATCTCCCCCTTTCTTAATAAAGCAAACAGGTAAACTAAATTCAGTCCATCTCTACGATGAGTCTCTTTGGTGGCTGAATGTCACGACGGGGTCGCAACAACATGGTCCCAGTAGACGCACCTGGCGAGGGCCCATCCTGCTGGCCTGTGTTTTCCGGGTGACCATGGTCAGGTTCCACAAGTGCAGGAGTGCTGGTTGCGCTTGTCACCGGCTCCTCCATGTCTTGAGGACATCTCTTGAAGTGAGAACCATTTCTGGTAATTCGACGGTGTTCCGATTCCGCAGTGAGCATGGTGCCTTTTTGTTTGGTAACCAGCAGTGGCTCATCACGAAAACGACAATCAGTCTTTTTCTGTTGCTCCTGTTTGACGAGAACATGATCTCCCTCATGCAGGGATGGCGACCTCGCTCTCCTTTTGGCGTCGGCGTATGCTTTCATTTTGTCTTTGTTGTGTCTATCGATCACGGCCATTTCTTGGCGATTGTGACTTGGCAAGGCCTCTTGCAGTGCTCCTTCCCATGTCGGAATGCGATTTCTCATTGTCCGCCCCAGCATGAGGGTCGCAGGGCATTGTCCGGTAGTTGAGTGAGGAGTCGTCCTGTAAGCCCTGAGGACTTCATTCAGGGCAGCTTGCAGCTCCTTCTTCTCAGCCGTTGCTTGCTGGAATGTCCTTTTGATGGTAGCCATGAACCTTTCAACGGTGCCATTGGCTTGTGGCCAGAGTGGTGTAACTTTTCTGTGCTTGAAGTCCATGTGCTTTGCAAATGCACTAAATTCGTGTCCATTAAATGGGGGCCCATTGTCCGTTTTAACCTCTCTGGGAACACCCCAAGTTGCAAATACCTCATCAAGCACCTTGAGTGTGCAGGAGGCGCTGGTGGACGGTACTATTTGGGCGATAGGAAATCTGGAGTACTCGTCGATTATAGCAACCACATACTTCTCAGATTGAAGTGGTCCATAAAAGTCCATGGCAACTTCTTGCCACACTCCATTGGGCAGGGCGGTCATTTGCAATGGTGCCGGAGGATTGCTTTTGCCGGTCAGCTGACAGAGATGACAGTCTTTCAATGTATCTTGTACCATTTGGTCGAGAGAAGCTAACCAAACACGTTCTCTTAATGCGCGCTTATTGGATACTACTCCTCTGTGGCCTTCATGGGCCAGATTAACAACTCCCTGCCTTAATTGACTTGGAATGACGAGTCTATGATCTCGTAGAATGATTCCGTCAGCGGTGACTGACAGTTCATCGCAGACATGCCGGAATGCTTGTATCTCTTTCCGGATTGTGGGGTCAGTGTCCTCTTCCTGCGGGTTATATCTCCATCTGTTAGTTTGGATCCTGTGGAGTACCATTTGCAGGATGGTGTCTTGGCTTGTGACTTCCCGAATAACATCCATGGGGATGGCAGGTGGCAAGGCCTGGTCAGCCACGAAGTGGATGTATTCCTCAGCGATCGATGGTTTGGAGTCTGAAGACTGCTGAGGGTGGCGGGACATGTAGTCAGACGGGTTCTCCGCCTTCCCCGGTTTGTGAACAATTGTGAAAGTGTACTCCTGAAGCCTAAGACCCCATCTCTCAATTCTCGGAGGCATCTTGGATTTTGGATTGCCATAAATGGTGACTAGCGCCTGATGATCCGTGATCAGGGTAAAATGTTTGCCATAAATGAAAACATGAAAGTGTTCGCACGCCCACACCACAGCAAGACTCTCCTTCTCCGGCTGTGAGTACTTTTTCTCAGGATCGGAGAGGCTGCAGCTGGCATAGGCAACAATCCGCCTTTGGTCAGTGTCGTGATCATATTGAGCCAAGATGGCCCCTAAGCCAACGGGGCTGGCGTCGACTGTGATCTCAGACTTCCGCTGGGGGTTGAAGTACGAGAGGCTTTCAGCTGATTCCACAGCACGCTTGATGTCTTTGAATGCTCGCTCGCACTCAGGGGTCCAGTCGAATGGTTGACCTTGTTTGGTAAGGGCCCGAAGGGGGTGACTGATGGTCGCATAGTCACGGATGTAACGGGCACAGTAGCTGGCCATCCCCAAGAAGGATCTCAAGTCATTGACATCTTGCGGGCTCTTGGTGTTGTTCAGAGTTGCAATTTTGTCTGGATCTGGCTTCATGCCCTCATCTGAGAAGATGTGGCCAAAGAATTTCAGAGTAGCTTGGTGAAATTCACATTTCTCCTTGTTCAACGTCAGGTTTGCCTCCAACAGGGCATGGCAGACACGGTCAAGAGCGATGTCGTGCTCGCGAACATCGGATCTATAGACTAGGATGTCGTCACTATAGTTCAAGGTGTTGGGGATATGTTGAATAATTTGCCGGATCGCCTCCTGAAAAATCTCAGCGGCAGAAGAGACACCAAAACTCAGCCATTTGTACCTGTAAAGCCCCAGGTGAGTAGCAAACGTGGTGATATAGCGAGAGTTGACATCTAACTCAAGTTGGTGATAGCCCTTGTTCAAGTCAAACTTTGAGAATACTTTAGCCCCATTCAGCGCAGCAATCATGTCGCTTAGATGCGGTCCAGGGTGACGCTCCCTTTCAATTGCAGTGTTTGGTAAGCGCATATCAACGCATAATCTTACTTTGTTGGGAGTTCCTTTTTTGGGTACAATGACCACTGGAGACACCCAGGGAGTCAGGCCATCTGTCTGCTCTGTGATGTCCGCGGACAGAAGTTTTAGCAGTTCGTATTCAACGGCACTCTGCAGATGGAATGGAACATGTCATGGGTGCTGCTCAACAGGTTTGATCCGTTCGTTGATGTGCAGGTGGATCTGACACCCTTTTAGCTTGCCTAGGCCTTGGAACAGCTTGGGAAATTTGCTGATGCAGTCTGGATTATCACTGACTTTGAACAGGATTTCCACTAGACGCAAACGCTCTGCAGTGGGGAGACTGAGTAGGCAGTCCGCTTCAGGGCCCTTGATGACGTGTATTACTGCCGGTATGGAAATGTTGTCATGCGTGAGTGCCGTGTGGAATTTACCCATACAGGGAAGCGGTTTTGTGGACATCCACGTGAAGACACGGACTGGTGCAAAAGTTAGTGGAGGCTTCGGATTCATTTTCTCGTATTCTGTCACTGGAATGTAGTTCAGCAAAGCCCCGCTGTCCATTACAAATTTGGTGTCATGATTCCCCACCTTGATGTGTAGGCGTGGGTATCTTTTGAGTTGATCGGGATCGGCGATCATGTTTACATACTCCACGGTGTAGGCCGAATCCCTGGAGGATGATGATCTTGATTCTCGAGATGGAGATCTGCGTTCCCATCGGGACCTATGCGACTCTCGGCTGGAGCGCGATGAGCTTGGGGATCGCACGGGCTCTCCTTGGACGGCCCGGATGTGATGTTTCCTTGTGTTCGAGCGAGGCGATCTCACCGCTCCACTTCGCTTTTCTTTGTGGTAGTCCCCACACATGGCCTCGAAGTGATTCGATCGCCCACATTTTCTGCAGCGCTGGCCCATGGCTGGACAGGAGTCTATATGAGGGTAATCATATCCACATCTGTAACATCGTCGAGTCCTTTCTGGCTACCGGTCTCTTCGCCCTGGTTCTTTTCTTCTATATTCCGGGCGTCGTTGGTGTGATGATTGTCTTGGCCTCCATTGCTTCTCTTGTGAATACTTTTGTCTGCTCCAGCGTTGTTCTTGAATGCGGTGTGCTTGCTCATGGCTCACACTGTGTCCCGTTTCAATGGTGGCGGCGTGTTCTTCTGCTTGATCGTACAGGCGAGTCATCTCCTTAATCTCTTCTAGCTCATGGGGTTTTCTTAGCAGCCGCCTTCTGAGCGTTTCTGAGTGACAGCCAGTTATGATCTGCGATTTGATGGCAGCATCGGGCGAGAAGGTTTCGAACTCGCAATGCCTCGACAGCCGTCGTAGTCGGGTGATGAATGCACTCATCGCTTCCTCTTTCCCTTGACGTGCCTGATGGAACGTGTGGCGTTCATAGTCCACGTTTCTTTTATGAAGAAACTTCTTATTTAACGCCTCACGTACCTTGTCATACGTATCAGCATCCGTTGGAGGGATGTCTTTGATCAATTTGCTTATTTCTCAACCTGCTAGGTTGCGCAGGGCAATCAGCTTTTCTTTATCTGCTGTTACTTTAGACCCCTCGATGTAGTCTTCGAAGTCTTCTAGCCATTCTTGCCACTTGGGGCCCATGCTCCCACCTGTGGTCACGGTCAGAGGTTCTGGCGCTCGCAGGTGTGTTCCTCCCTTGACCTCATTCCGCGGTGGTGAATTGGCTGGGGTCCCGTGGTTCGACATTGTGTCGCTGTGTCCTTATGTATCCTCACCACTGCTTGTGTGTTTCTTTTTTTTTGTGTTCGCCAATGCTTGTTTCTTTGCTTTTTTCAGTGCTTGTTTTCTTCTATTCGCCAATGCTTGTTTACTTGCTCTTTTCAATGCTTGTTTCTTTCTATTAGCCAATGCTTGTTTATTTGTTCTTATCAATGTTTGTTTGTTACTTTCTCTTAGCCAATGCTTGTTTATTTGTTCTCATCAATGCTTGTTTCTGCTGGGTGCCTGACTTCAAAATGGCCGCTCTGCAACAACCAAGGGTCCTGTCCTGAGAAACGCCTGACTCAAAGATGGCAGCCGTCAATGCAAGCACACACGAGACTTTCTCTCCAGGCTCAGTCACCTCCGATTCACTCAGGACTCACCGGTGGTCGACTTCAGGGGCAGTCCACACCAGGATTTACTCTTCTCCAGCCACTGCGACTATCAGGTGAGGTTGGGGTGGGCTCCCAACTCACTTTCTAGGTTCCCGCTCTTCTGCACCGACAGAGTGCCACAGCTCACGCATCGGGCGTGAGGTTTTCCGATTCCGGGACTCCTCGAGCTCCGTCTTGAGCTCAGCTTACGTTGCGCTCATTGGCGCCTGCCAGCGGATCCTCCAAGGGCACTTTCTTTTACCTTGGGCACCTCTTCTTCACTGTGGGGTGCAGGGCAGAGTCGGGGTGGGCACCCGACCTCTGTTTCGTTGGGGCACGCCAAATTACACGCATCAAGCGTGAGTCTCGTTTTGCGGCGAATGAGTGTTTCTTTCCTTCCGACGCTCTGGTGCTCGTTTCTCCGGTTCCTTCGGGCCTCTGTCAATCCCCTGGCTCTGGGGAGAGGGTCACTCACTGCTGGCCTTTCTTCTTTAGGCGACAGCACGGCTCCACACAGCAGCGTTCTTCTTCTTTGAACACTGCGCAGGACAGGGTGCTCTTAATAGGGTTCTGTGGGTACAGGACATGCCTATCCCACCCTCGTCGCCAGTTGTAGCATCCTGCTACAAAGAACCACAGTCACAGGTTCTTATATCTCAGAGCTTTATTTACTACACCTTGTCTCGACCCTGTCCCTACTCTAACTGACCCTCATCCTGTCCTGACCCCTCCTCTTCCCCTCAGCCCACCTAGCTCCGCCCACCCCAGCTACTAGACTGTAAACTGTGTTACAGTACCTGTCCTGTTGGACATGGTTGGTCCCGCAATCTACTTCCTGATGGAGTTGGTCACCTAAAGTTACCCGAAGTGACCTGATTCAACTTTGATGCAAGCTTTCTTCAAAACGTTTTTGTGTCAAATTCATTGTACCTACCAATACTTGTTTGTGGTTGAGTGAAAAGCTATGATTTATTTTTTCTTAAAGTATTTATATCTCTAGAATGCTCCGGTGGATTGTGTTTAGTTTGGTGTCCAGCTGCAAATTGGCTGGGGTTGGAAATAATATTTTATCCACTTCTCCATGGGTTACTGCTGATGTGTAGGAACAGGCGCATAACTCCTATACAACTGAAAATAGTGTAGTGCTACCAAATGACCCGCCAGCAGCACAAACAGCGATATTGCGACAAAGAGGAAAAGCGTTGTGCTATGCTGCCAAATAAATAAAGGCCTTTATTCCCTTTTACACCCCCCTGTTTTTTGTCAATATCGTTTTATCTCAATTTATTCTTCCACCTACCGTAGGAGTGAACATCAAGTAACCGTGTCTTTAATAAGAAGCAATAAGGCCGAAATTCTTATAAAATGGTTCTATGAATACAACCGTAACAAAAAAAAAACAAAAACAACATTACGGATGGTGATTAGGCGGAGGGCAGGTGCGCAAATGTAGTAACATAATGAGCAGTGTATTGATTGAAAGTGAATTACACAAATGAAATGATTTTATAGATAGGCCTTTCTCCCTAATGTCTTCTCCCTGTCATAAAAAGTCTGATAACAAGATTGCCTTAATGCTCGCGCCGTAGAATTGATGTCATCCTAGCAGTGAAGAATTTCAGTAACTGCCAAATTGTTAGTGTGCCCAGTGGCAGATTGATTGCCGTTATTCAGCCTCGGAAAGCAGTCTGTTCGCTGGCTGGGTGCGATAGATCAGCTGTGCAGTGCTGCACATCTGGGGCAGTCCCTGGCACCGGCGACAAGAGCGCAGTGCTCCATCATTTATGAGGAGTCTGGGGAAGGAGGAAGGAAGGAGGCGGGACTCCAGCTCGGTTCCGCTTTGCGCGCGGCGCAAGTTCAGCCGTCCCCAGGGTTGCTTTTGGAAGCTGTGGCCAGGATTATTTTTTATTAACAATGGAATTGTATTAACCGATTGCTATTACAATATAATTTGCATACTCTCCATATGTTCGAGTTCTTTTGAGGAGAAACTTATAAAAGTATTAGAATACTTCGGGTCAATCATTTGTTCTCTGTTAAAGGAATTAATGTTTTTTATTTGTGGAAATGTTCCTCTTGCTCAGAGCTCGTTTTATAAGCAGAACCCCTTACCCGACTCGGGGTTTCTCTGTGTCCAGTATGGAAAGTCCGGCCCTGAGGAAACCAAGCACTAATGTACAACATGCCACCAATCTGACTTCATCATTCAAAACTAAAACAGCTTCCAAAGGGTTCAGTCACAAATGTTTCATTTTCTATAAAAGGTTACTAATATGTATGTGTAAAGGTAAAGGTAATTGTATAGCAAGAACCACGTAGGAAGCAAGGGATTCCGCTGTGTTAGCAGCCCTGCCTCAAGGCTACTTTATTTTGAGAAGGGACAGACCTAATAAACCGGGAGGGGGGATTGCCACTGTGTTAAAAAATATCTGTAAGAGCAGAATTCAGGAATTATCCCTATTAGCTTGCAAAATCGTCTCTTTTGCACAAGAACTTACCACTAAACTAAGGGGGATATTCTCAGGAACGTGCAATAATCATCGCCAAAATATGCTAACGCAATTTACCATATTGCCGTCTATAACGCGGGAAAAGAACGCCGTGTTAACGTCGTATTCACAACACGACGGTAACATGCAATAGTTTCCCAATAACGCGGCAAATGTTCACAATGAAATTACTGTGATTGCTATAGAAATCCAAAGCCGAACGTGAAAAAAGTAGTGATGGGCCCAACCGCGATAAAAAAATCAGCGATAATCTGCGGCAGGCCTGCAATTCACACACGTCAGTCGGGATAAATCACTATAAAAGCAGAAAAAAACCCAAACAAAACCAAAACAATTGCGAAGCACAATGGAGGTAGCCGGAGCAAGTACAGAGGACAACCAGAACCCCACAAGCCCCACGGAGTACCAGCCTGGGACCTCGGGGTCAGGGAAAGGCAAGGACAAGAAGAAGAGGAAGACGCGGTTCAGTCCGCAGGAAAACAGGATCCTGATAACGCAGGTGGTAGAACACCATCAACTACTGTTTGTCACCTCCACTGTGTCATTGGCAACAGAAAATGGAATATGGTAGTCCATCATGGATAAGGTGAATGCAGTCGGAGTGCTGAGGAGGACAATGAAAGAGGTCAAGAGGCACTGGAATGATGTGAAGCGCAAAACCGAGCAGAAACTCTGCAACAACGCAGACTGGAGGTGGGAGTCCATCCACACAGGAGGAGCTGGATGACATTGATCTGACACAACAGCAACAGGGTGAGTAACGACCAGGGACTAGGGGACGGGAGGAGATGGGCAAAATGGCACACATGCACAATTAAGTATAGCACAGTGCACACACACAATGACTCTGGATCATGTCCCTGATCCCCTTGGCACACTGCAGCACACCTAGAAACAGCAAGTAGGCCCCCGTCGAATATGTTCCTCTGAGGGGTTCCTTCCCACACATCACCAATCTCACAACCAACCCATGAGATGCAGTGCACCTATTTGACCCCAAGTGCCGGGAAACCCCATGATGGTAGCTTTCGCACTATACAATTTTTTTTTTTAACAATAACAAGTGGCGAATCCTGTTGTACAATTCACATGCAGGTTGAGAACCCATTGTGCGTGCTATAGTGATCCCTGAATAGGCGAGTGTTCAGCTGCTTTCTGAGTTGCAGGATTATTTGAACGCACCTTATCCCGTAGCGAGGGTGCTCCTTTTTTTTCTTCTTTCTTGCCCATTTATGTCTCCAACATAATGATGGCATGGTCCACTGGAGGTGGGTTATTCCTTGAAATGGTATGTCAAGAGGTTCCTTTCCGATGGCTTTGTAGGTCATGCAGCTGGTATTGAAGATGATGCGGTCATTGGAAGGACAGTGGCAGTGTCTCCCGACCCCGCTTGGTACCAGGTAATGCTTGTAAAAGCGGAAACTGTATTTTAGCATTGTAGAGCACGTTGCAACACTGAAACTGTTTGGAATTGATTAATAATTTTAAATCACTTGCGCCGTTTAAAATTGATCTTTACTAATTTTAAACCACTCACGCTCTGAAAATTGGGAATAGAAATTGACTGCTAATTTTAAATCCCACACTCACCGCGCATCCCCGATCTCCCCGGAACTGTCAGGGGCTTCAGGGCTCATCGTAGAAGTCTGTGCTCAGTGTTTCAGCCTGCCCGCCCTGGTCCGACTCGGTATCCTATACCGTTGAGCGGAGGGCGGGACAGGTACGAGCCAGACACGCCCAGGCACCCCGGGTCAGTCGAGCGGTTAGCGCTCTAGCCTATCAGTTGAAAGGGCTATTTAGCCCCTCGTCGGCTCAAGCGCGCAGCGGTTGCGCGCAGAGGGGCGCCTAAGTCAGCACCTAAGACGAGCCAAAGACCAGCCCGTCTGCGCCCGTCCGCAACAGGACGGGGCTAGGGACTAGGGTCTATGGCTATCTCCACTCCTTATACTTCAATAATGTATACAGCTCAAGAACTGTTGGCCGTTCGATACAACCTCCTGAGGGGATGTGGTACGTTGTCATATATGAACATAGAAGGCCCGTTCTCCTGTAATCACTGTAAATCCCAATTCCACATACTACCTGTGGACAGAAAGCCATGCACGACTCAAACTCAGCCTCTTGGTGGGGAGCTGACATGCGGCCGGACCATCCAGAACCATAAGGATGAGGTGCCCACCCACTTAGGAAGTAAAATTATGCTCTGCAACATCAGATCCCTGTCCAAACACTCCACTGAGGTCTGGGACCTCATATCCTCTGCAAATCCGGACATATGTTTCCTGACGGAAACATGGCTTAAGCCCCACTCTGTCCCAGCCATAACTTTAGGAATCCCCGTGGGCTACAAAATAGTTAGGCAAGACCGTCCCGTCAAGATAGGAGGAGGAATTGCAATAGTGCATAAGCAAGAAATAGACATCTCGATAGTTGAAGGACTTTGTACACAGGAGCTCGAACTTTTGATTTTTAAAATTAAAACCTTGCCCAAAGGGAGCAAGAAAGGAGCTCTAGTATATCGCCCTCCCGGTCCAAGTTCCAATTTCTCCATCTCACTTCTAGAGTCACTAGCTCCATACGTACAGGAAAACGAAGACTTTCTGCTCCTAGGTGATTTTAATGTTCATTGTGACTTAATAGATTGTAAGGAAGCTCAATCCCTATTAACAGATCTGTCTTCACTTGGTTTGAAACAAGTTAATAAAGGTCCGACACACAAGGCAGGACATACCCTGGATCTGGTCCTGACCAATTCTCCTTTGATTAAATGTCTATCCCCTTTCCAAGTAGAGTGGACTGATCACTTTATCATTGAATTTTTTATACCCACAACGAACCCTCCGCCAACTAGTCGTATTTCCCTTCCTACTAAAAGAAGACAGTGGCATAAAATGACCAAAGATTCTTTTAGGGATAGATATATTGAACCAACCCTGACCCCTACTGGGAACATTGAGAATGCTGTGGCTACATTTGAAGGGGCAATTGCCTCTGCAGTAAATGACATTGCTCCCCTTAAACATTTCAAAGCTCGCCCTGCCCGAAAACAAGAAGTCTGGTACTCAGAGCATCTTAGGTCACTAAAACAAGCTTCTAGAAAACTCAAAAAGACATGGAGAATATCTAAGTCAGCCGAGGACAAAAAAAAGTTACTGGCTTTCCCTCTCCTTATACCACAAAGCGATTCGTGCTGCACGAAAAAACTACATTGCATCCCAGGTTACAACTGAGGGAAATTCACCGAGAGTGCTATACCAAATAATGCAATCTTTTGTGAAGCCAACGGCTTGTGAAAGCGCAGAGCTGGCATCGCAGCAGCTCTGCGACGATATTTCGCGGTTTTTTACCCAAAAAATGGAAGGGATTTATGAAAAAATCATTAATCCAACGCAATCCTTGGATGGAGGAAATTCGTCTCCTAGGTTAATGGTAGAGACAGCTGTTGAAACTCTCACCACCCACTCCCTTGACAGGTTTCCACCTATTTCCCTACAGGAGGTTATATCCCTAATTCCCCAGATTAAAAGTGGATGTCCAACGGACATAATTCCGGCAAGATTAATACCCATGCTTGCCAATGATCTAGGGCCTGGAATCCAAAAACTGATCAATCTCTCCCTTAACATTGGAGAAGTCCCTAAGGAATGGAAAAGGGCCTTGATTAGGCCTATTAGGAAGAACGCCACTATCCCATGGACAGAACTCAGTAATCTAAGGCCAATATCTCTCCTCCAGTTCTTGGGCAAACTTGTTGAGAAGTATGTCAACCGCCATCTATCTAACTATGTGGAGTCGGCAGGTGGATTGGACTATTCTCAATCAGGTTTTCGCCTCAAGAACAGTACCGAGACCACCTTGATGTCAGTCGCAGACGATCTACATATGTATCAGGACAAGGGTTTTTCCGTGATCCTGGTACTATTGGATCTGTCTGCGGCGTTTGACACTGTGTCTCATAACATCCTGACAACTCGGTTGGTCAACATCGGCTTGAAAAATCAGGCCTTGGACTGGCTTAGGAGTTTCTTACACAACCGGACCCAACGTGTGACCTTGGGGGCATACTGTTCGGAAGAGACTGAGATCTCAAAAGGGCTGCCACAGGGCTCCTGCTTGAGCCCTACCCTTTTCAATATCTATGTGGCACCCCTGGCTAATATCATGAGAGCGCATGGCTTCGTTCCGATGTCCTACGCCGACGACACCCAGCTCCTCTTCTCTTTTAAACATCTTACCCCCGAGGTCAAGAACTCCTTCTCCCAGGGCATGAAGGCTGTGGCACATTGGATGTCCGCTAACTATCTTCAATGTAATGTCGGCAAGACCGAAGTCATGCTGTTTGGAGAAGCTAAAATGCTGTGGACCCCGGACTGGCTGCCTCAAGATCTTGGCCCAGTCCCAGAACCTAAGCAGGTTGTAAAAAATCTAGGAGTCATACTTGATCAAGAACTCTCTCTAAAGCAACACTGCAATTACATCGTGGGTTCTTGCTTTCACGTAATTGGTCTTCTGCGGAAAGTATTTCCTCTGCTTCCCGACTCAGTCAGGACAACTCTGGTGCAGGCTCTTGTTTTAAGCCATATAGACTACTGCAATGGCCTGTTTCTGACCGCTAATGAAGGAGTCCTGGCAAAACAAGTGGTGCAGAACACTGCAGCCCGATTGGTCCTTAACGCCCCCACCCGAACCCCTTCCAAACCTCTGTTGGCAAAACTCCACTGGCTGCCCATAAAACAAAGAGCCAAATTCAAGACTTGCTGCATTATCCACAAATGCCTAAATGGTTCTGGACCCGAATATCTAAAAAATAAATTCATTCCCTACGCTCCCTTAGGTCCAGTGACCAGGATTTTCTATGTGTCCCCCGGACGAGGAAGGCTAGGCACGGAGGTAAGGCACTGTCTGTGGCTGGACCCTCTCTATGGAACAGTCTCCCCATAGTACTCAGACAGTGCACAGAACACCTACAATTTAGGAAACAGCTTAAGACCTATCTGTTCCAACTTTAACATCTTATACAGTTTAGCTTCCACTTCATCTTACCATTGTGGCTGCCAAAGCGCAGAGATACTCCTCCGGGAGTCGAATTTAGCACTATACAAACCCACAAATAAATAAATAAATTGGAGTGAGAGCCAATGTAATACCTACAGTCAGTTAGAAGAAGAAAGAAGAAGAAAGAAATGAACTTCCCAGCGCTATAGAACAGGGAACAACTGAGGAGAGCACCGCTAATTAGGGGTCCTGGGGAAACAGAAAAGTCTTGAGAAGCTTTCGGAATCTAGAATAGCTAGGTTCAGTTCGAAGCCTGACAGGGAGAGCATTCCACAGAGTGGCCGCATTAACTGAGAATCGGCGTCCCCCTGTTCGGGCCCTCTTAACTCTCTGGACTTTGACTAGATTACCATGATCGGAGCAAAGAGTTCTAGTGGCTTTATAAGGATAGATAAGACTCCCTAAAATAGGCGGCCCCTTCCCTTGTAAGGACTTATGAACAAGGCAAGAGGACTTGAATTTGATCCTCTCCCGCATTGGCAGCCAATGAAGGGCTCTGAGTGCAGGTTTGGCTGAGGATCTAGTAGAGGTGCCAGTAAGGAGCCTAGCCGCCGAATTCTGGACACGTTGGAGAGTACTAATGGTGGTTTCTGGGGCAGCTAGACAAAGGGCATTGCTATAATCTAATCTCGACAAGATTAGCCCTTGAATAAGCAGCTTTCTTGAATGAGCTCGTAATAGATGAAGAATCTTACGGGCAGATCGGAGTAGGCCTGTAGCGATCACCAAGGCCGGCGCAGCGGGGAGAAAGAGACTCAGTCTTAAGCATTCATTAAGGAAAAACTACATGTCCCAGAAGGCCATGCGGCACTAGAGGTCGGGTCGATGGGTGGACTCTATTTAGACTCCTCCCGGAGAACAGTACAGTGCTTGTCAATTCGTATCCGGGTGCTCACCATGTCGGATGGTGTATTCCCGCCGGAGTTCGTGATATCCTTGCCTGCACCGACGAAGAGCCTGCGAGGTCAGTGTCCTTTGATGTCAGCTGCGCCGACAAAGAGCCTGCGAGGTCAGAAATCCTGTATAGCCGCTGCGCCGACAAAGAGCCTGCGAGGTCAGAGTTCTTGGATTGCGGCTGCGCCGACGAAGAGCCTGCGAGGTCAGAGTTCTTGGATTGCCGCTGCGCCGACGAAGAGCCTGCGAGGTCAGAGTTCCTGTGGGTCTTTTAATACAAGCCGTATCCTGCACTGCAAGTATGCCTGTGGAGTGCGGGTTCACCTCCTACGTCTTTTTTCTAATTTCCTTTGATAACCGTTTTTGTTCCACATGTGCGGAGTGCACATCCTGTTTCATGTTCCCTGGGGTTTAATATTCTATCATTACCAGTTTTAACTGGAGCCTAACTTCTTATTATCTGGAACTATTCTTGTCCACAAGAAGCATTGTGGTCACTACGAGACGTGCTGAGATAACACCTCGTATGAGAAATCCCCACGGCAATTAACATAGGCAAACTGAGGTGTGTTAAGAAAGAGAAGTGGAGATAACTTCTCAATACTATTGGCAAGATCCCCATCACCTTGTTACGAGTATTATCTGGATTCATTCACGGCAATTAAGGGTGGAGGAATCGGTGAGTCTAGTGCAAGAGGGGAATGAAGTTCAGGCAATTGTAGCTTGTGGTACTAATATTCTGCTCTCTGTCTTCTCCTCCACCTGCAGTGTCGTAATACCGGTGACTTCGGGGGTAGTCCTTGACCAGAGATTACCGAGAGCACCAGACACCCCATTTGCCATTCCACCTCACGGCCCCTTTCCGTACATGCTCAGTTAGTGGTGAGATTTCCATTGTTGGGTTGTTGTGCGGAAGGGAGTTGGGAGGACTATCGTCTTATCGTCTCTGCTGGCCATCGGAGTCAGGTTAGTGGCGCGTGTGTGTTCTTGCGCTGCTTTCAATCCCGAGAAGGCCGAAGCACACACCAGCTGTTTTTTTCGCATGAGTCCTAAATGACAGGTCTTGCTCGAGCCAGACCCCCAGACTTTTTAATTCGTTCTTTGGGGTGGGAGGGACTCCCAAGCAAGAGGGCCAAATGGCACTGGGTAGAGATGTTACTTGATGATCTAGGAGCATGAGCTCTGTCTTAGCTCCATTCAGTTTGAGTATCGATCTACTCATCCATGAATGTATTTCAGAAAGGCACGAATAAAGATTTTCAGTACAATGCTTCTCTTGGGATAATGAGACGACTAATTGAGTGTTGTCTGCATAGGTTACTATTCTGATCCCAAACGAAGTAACCACTTCCTCCTGTGGGGCCATGTACACATTGAACAGAGTAGGGCTCAATGAAGAGCCCTGACAGACCCCACAATAAAGGGGAGTAGGTTTAGAGCGTACATTTCCTTCCCAGACCTGAAAGGTTCGGTCACTCAAGAAAGATGTGAGCCATAACAACGCTGTGCCTGACACCCCCAGGTTGGTCAGGCGCTGGATTAAGATCCTGTGGTCCACCGTGTCAAAGGCTGCACTTAGATCTAGGAGGATCACCACAGCTGATCCTCCCGCATCCAAGATACACCTTGCCTCCTCAACCACAGTTATCAGGGCAGATTCCGTGCCCTGACCCGGACGAAATCCAGTCTGGGAGTTGCATATTAGTCTGTTAGTTTCCAAAAAGGAAGAGAGCTGCTGGTTAGCAATTTTCTCAGCAATTTTGCTGAGACCTGGTAGCAAAGAGATTGGTCCTAAGTTGGCCAGCTCCGACGGGTCCAACTCTGGTTTTTTAAAAGAGCTTTTACCATAGCCTGCTACCAACTGGGGGGCACAATTCCCTGGGTGAAAGAGGCATTAAGTAGGTCCGTAGCCACGGGGAAAATAGTGGTGGAGACTCGTTTCAGGATATACATAGGCGCAGGGTCACAAGGGGAGCCACTTTTCATGGAGGTCAGAGCTTTTTGGAATTCCTCCCTAGATACCGGGACAAAGGCATCCAGGAGGGGGGCGGGTATAAGAGTATTTGATCGCACAGGATCAGATGCCGAATCGCTTTGCGGTAAGGTATTTAATATATATTGAATTTTACTAGTTATGCATTACTAAGTGAAATAATATGTGTGTGTGTGTGTATATATATATATATATATATATATATATATATATATATATATATATATATATAATATATATATATTTGCCTCAAAGTAGAGCCATGCATATACTTTATTATTTATAAAAAACGTTGTCCATTTATGTAACTCTAAATTGTTCGCAACACCGGAATACAGTAGATAGTATGACTATTTCCGATGAGGGGGGAAGCCATACTAATCTCCTCTTTCCTTGTTTTAAATTATCATTGCTGCCAACGAACTTTGGGCTGTTGAATCACAGGATATCCCATATGCGAAGAGAATGGACAAAGTGGGCCGACAGCTGTTGTGGGAGCTCGAGCAACAAGGGATGGGAGTGCTAAATGGGAGAATAAAACAGGACAGACCTCCTAGTAGCACCTACATCAGTCCTAGTACCAGCTCAATCCTGGATTACACTAGTCTCCCTGCCACTACTTGGACTAATCACAAAGTTTCAAATCATATGCTCCTCAGACAGTGACCACTCGGCTCAGCATATCGACTTGAAATTAAATCCCCCTAAACACCCTGAAGCCCCACTATTACCAGGGGAAACTTCAACAATAAATTTGAAACGCCTTAGGTGGACGAGCTTCACCCTACCTCAAATATCCTTGAAGGCAAAGAACCTAATGCAAAACCTCACCCTCGAAAACGAACTGACCACTGAAACATGGACTGCCTTTGTTAACAAATTACCAAAGACTAATGCCAACCTCAAAATGAGGCACAACCCAAAGAACAAGAGCCATCGTAGCCAGACAACACTTTCTCTGAGAAAGCGCCTGTGACAGTCCCTGCGGAGAGCACAAGGACACAGCCCACAATCTAAGGTATGGCAGGATGTACGTCTTATTAAGAAACTATACAAGAAACAAATCTGGAATGAGAAAAAAACTGAGGCTACCAACTTCTGGACAAAAATATTACATAATGCAAAGAAACCTGATCCGAGAGCCTTCTGGCTGCAAGTAAATTTCTTGAATAGAACTGCAAACACCATAAGTACGACCTGTATCACTGAAATGGTATAGGTACACCATCTAATTGACACTTTCTCTATAAACCCCAGGACATCCCTGCTATTAACGGTAATTCCAGTGCACAAAACCCGAAACGCAGAGCCTCAGTCGACAACAGTTTTTGATCTGCTAAACATCTCGGATAATAAGCAGAAGGGATCAGACCACACACCACGAATATACGAGGAAGTAGAAATACTACAAATAATAAAGAAAAGCAGGCAAGATAGTGCACCAGGTCTGAATGGCGTCCCCCAGGCAATCTATAAGGAAGACCCCCATTTCTGGGCTAGTGCCCTTAACAAACTGTTCCTGACGATAAATATTTCCAGTCGGATTCCGGAAAGCTGGAGAGGGGCGATCATTAGCCCGACATATAAAGGCGGTGATCGAAAAATCCAGCAAACTACCTCCTGATAGCGCTCATCGACGCAGAAGCTAAGTACTATGCCTCCCTGGTGCTAACTGATCTCACTAAATGGTCTGATGATAACAACAAAATCCCAGTAAACCAGTCAGGGTTTCGCCGTGGCATAGGTACCATGTCAAATGCAGTAGCTATAAGCCTGTTAGCTGAAAAAAACCTGCAAAATCAACAAGCGTTGTACTTATGTTTCGTGGATTTCAAGGCGGCCTTCGACCGTGTTAGCCGACAACTACTTTGGTCTAAACTAAAGGAACAGGGCCTGCCGGATGGAATCTTGAATCCAATAATGGAATTATACAGCAACACCTGGATGCAGGCCAAGATTGCTAACGGCAATCGGCTAACGCGGAAGATTAGTACGTACGAAGGACTAAAGCAAGGTTGCGTCTTGGCCCCATACCTGTTTAATTTATTCATGGCCGATCTAACACCAAGGCTAGACAGGATCAACGCACATCCTCCACGACTAGGACTGCTGCCAGTCACGCACCTCTCATATGCCGAGGACGCTGTTCTCCTTAGTCAGACTAAAAAAGGACTGCAACGCCTTATTCAAGAGCTAGCCGAATACACCAGACAGAATCTCATGGAAATAAACATTAAAAAAACAAAGGTCATGACAATAACCCATCGTCGTATAAAACCAACGAATTTCACACTCGATAATAAGAATTTGCAATCAGTGGAAAGCTATAAATATCTGGGAATATACCTGGACAGACGGCTCTCCTTTTCCACGCACTTTGATGCTATTGAGAAGAAAGGAGTAGCCATATTACACGCATTCAGTAGCTTATCTAAGCAGCTGAATGGCCCATTGTTTACTCCACTCCTAACAGTCATCAAAGTCAAGCTACTCCCAACAATAGCTTATGGCAGTGTGGTATACTGCGGACGAAGCGCTCTGCTGTTGGATAAAATTCAAACTAGAGTGTATAAACTGGTATTTGGCTTACCATGTGACGCTTCACCGGCACAGGTTCGGTTGGAATTCGGCCTGCAGACTCAAATATTGCACAAAAAATACGAGGCAGTAAAATTTTGGTATAGCATCTGGTTGAACCGTGAAATATAAATCAACCTTGCAATCTGGGAAGCCATACAAAGGAATCCTAGCTCCCAGTATGCGAAGTATCTAAATTCCTCTTTGGAAATTACAGAATTGGCACCACTATGGCAAAAGAAGCTACCTGCACCCCTATTCAAGCAGGCCGTAAAAAAGGCAGCCAACATGCACTCGCTGATTGACGATAAATTAACTCTGAGACAATGCTCACACACTTGGATGATACTGCAATCTTATAAAAACCCGGCACCTGCAACCTATCTAGGTCTCGCCTTTTCAGAACACCTTAAACAAAAATATTTAAACTTACGTATGGGTAAACTACCAACAAATGCCGATCAACCCGGCTGGAAGCAACCGGGCCCCAAGGAGTGTGATCTATGTGGCGCTGCTATACAAGACTTTATTCACTTGATTTGTATTTGCCCTGCACTGGATAGTGAACGCCGGAGCTTACTAAAGGCAAAATTTGAAGAAAAAGGAATCCGTACATGTCGCTCAGCGATTCTACAAGTGATGGACTCAGTAGACCCACAATTTATTTGTCGAATGTCATTAATTTCGAAAAAAACCAAACAAAAATGTTTGTAATGAGTTAATACCACTTTGAATGTTCAGGATTCTCAAAAACTGATTCTCCTATTAGTGAATTAACTTTCTAAACTAATAGTTACTGTTTTTTACAATTTTAATCAACTTCTGTTTTTAACATTTGTACAATAATGTATTTTTCTAAACATTTTATAACAAGATTGTGTCTCACATTGTAACGGTTTTTATTAACTATACAATAAAAGAATTACTTGTCTTAACCCTAACTGTCTTTGGTGCTGTCCCTTGAAGTGTTTGGCCCTGTCCCTTCAAGTGTAACTCAATAGCCCTTTACCCTTTTCATTATCTCTAATATGGCCAAACTAAACATGTGCGAGATATCCTTCTAACACACTTGTGGGCCGATTTCAATGTTGGACGGACCTGAGTCAGTCTGACATCGATTTGGAACGGGTACCGAACTACATCGTGTCGGCGGTCCCAAACCAGCAATTAGGATGAGACCGAACACTGTTTGATCGCACTCCTAATCTTTACAATGGGAGCATGCATTCTGACCGGAATGCTCTCATTGTAAAGAGTTGAGGTGAAGTTCATCCCTGCTAAGCATGGGCGGAAAATCCGTTCCGCTCGCGGATTTTGCGGATTTTCGGGAAATTCGCAATCCGCGAGATTCGCGAATCTCCCGCAAAATCCGCAAATCCGCGAGCAGCGGATTTTGCTCGCACTGTTCGCGTGAGGTCGCGTGAGTTCGCGCCCCGCGAATAAGTGCAAAATTGCAGAAATACGATTTTAGCAAAACTGAAAGTAACTACTTACCAGGTTCAAAAGTTCAGGCTCATCATTAGTAGCCATTTCCTGTAGTGCTTCCTGAGGGGCCCCTCCAGAGTTCAGTTGCCAGTTGAAACTATTATGTGACCCTGCTCTGAACCTCAGAATAGTTACACATATGCCACAAAGGTCCTGAATTACAGCTAAGGGAGACAAGCAGGAGCCAGGCTGGAAGTTAAAATCCATTAATCAGCCCCTAATTCATTATTGTCAGTTGGGGCAGGGCAGGTGTTGTAACTAATTTTGCAACAATGAAAGCACTTAGCAAGTGCAAAAGATCACTAATCAGGGCGCACTAAGGAAGCAGGTGCCAGCTAAAAAAATATTCTGTGACACATTAATCAGCCCCAAATTAATTCAGGTCACTTGAGGCAGGGAAGGTGTGCTTTGCCGAAAATAATGTACACTGGACAACCAGAGGGTGTGGTGATGAAACAGAGGGTGGCATGGGTGGGCCAGAGGGTGGCATGAGTAGTCAGAGAGTGGCAGTGGTGACAGAGAGTGGCAGTGATGAAGAAGAGTGTCCCAAACAGGCTGGACACGTAGAAACAACAAGTTCGCAAAACTTGTGACCCGACAGGTAAGTTCGCAAATTGCGAAATTGTAAAAACCCTCGCGAACTGGCAGAAACACGGGCGAACACAAAAAAAAAAATCCGCAAATTCGCGGGAATTCGCGGATTTTGCGGATTGCGAATCCGCAAATCCGCAAAATTCGCGAACGCGAGATCCGCAAAATTCGCCCATGCTTAATCCCTGCACTCCGTGGCAGGCACCTCGACGTGGGTGCCACCGGTTGCAGGGATCAACAAGGGGACACCATAGGTGCCACCTAGGATGCCATCCGGAGGCCTTGCACCCATGGGGGCCCTGCTGGAGGTCCCCAAAGTCGGATTCTGACAACCTTTCTGTGTTAGAGAGGCTGGCACACAAAGGCAGTAGGTATCCGCCATCATAATGCCTTGGGTGGAAGGAGCTGCCCTTGAGATTACTGGCCCCTTTCAGGATGGCAGACGCGCTTTCCGAGCCCATCGGAAGCCATTCGGAAGCCATTCGACCGATCACATCATAATGGGTCAGTTGAAAAGGAATCCAAACAGGACATTTCAATGTGGTCGGAACGGCTCCGACCAACAGTCGGAGCCGTTTCCAACGCATCGAAATTGGCCCCTAAGAGTGAAAGTGCCAAGAACTGTCATACATGGTACAGTTAACCTCTCACCTCACCTTGCCAATGGAGAACTTGTAGAAATAAATCAAATAGTTCTCGAAAGAGTTGTTATATATCACCATTAAAAAGTGCGTCCAACCTGGGCTCTTTTGAGGGAGTGTCTAGGGGTTCAAGCAGCAACAATCTAACAGCAAGACAGTTAAATGTGTAAAGTAAGCAAGTATCAAATCAAGTTCATAAAATAATTTAAAAAATAGTTAACTACCATATAAATATAGAAAAATGAACCATTACAAACATTATCATAGTCACATATCAACAACAATATAAAACAGGAGTACGAACTGTATGAAAATTGTTTGAATTAAATATATGTTTATGTTGTTATGAATTAATTAATTTATAATGATTACACTATGGAGTAAAAGGAACTCATATCATATGGACGGTCAAATAAAAATGGAAAACACATAAATACCAGACAAGATGACTTCCTAACTTTTTCCTTAAAAAGCCAGAAAGTGCATTTCTTGTAGCGGGAGTGGTGGAAGACACAAACTGAAAATCTCCAGACCCCTTGGGCCAGCAGTTGTTTCAGGAACGGTTAACTGAGAGAGTTTACTTAAGTGAGTGGGACAAGAAATGTAATGGATTAGGTATTTAGGCTTGGATCAATACAGACTTTTGTGAATTAAAGATTAATTTTGAATTGCACTCTTGCCCCAGCTGAAAGCCAGCTTAGGGGCTGCATTGAATGGGAAACTGTCCCATTCACGTAAGTCAAAGACAAACCTTTGATGACTTGTTATAGGATTTTTTGTGAGGTTCCCCTATTCGAGTTTGAAATTGGCGGGCCTAGCACCAAAGGACGAGGGACTTGCGCCACTGTTGCAGTTTGACCCAGCAGTATTTGTTCATTTGGTTTATGAGAGGGCCTAAATTAATTTTGACACCTCAGAATACTCAAACACGTTTTTCATTGTGTTTAAGTAGTCAATCTCGGCTCCTGACAACGTGTGTGGTGGGGGACAGATGAGCAGAGATGCTTGGTGACCAGGTGCATTACCAATGCCTACTGTATGATATTAACGAGAGTGAAAACTATGACAGAGTTGATCTCAGCTTAAAAATCAACTCAAATTAATCTGACACCTCCTCACGGAACCCAGGGCCGGACTCGGAACACAAAGCAGCCCTAATAATTTTGTAGGACTAGCCCCTTGGTGTGGGCATGAGAAGGGGGATAATAAAGTGTGAAGCACTACTGCTTTTGGTACTATTGGCTGATATTTCAGCATCACTGCAAAACCAGCTACTAATAACAAAAAAAACCCCACTGCTGCTGAATTGGCTCCAACTCTTCCTGCCTCCCGGGAAAACGCCCATTGCCCGCTACGGCCAGTCTGGCTATGATGGAACCTTTGAAATCTTTCAGTGCACACTGAACACCGAATGTGTTGACAAGTCGAATAGGACCTACAGAAGTTTAGCCAGTAACCAAATTTACCTGAAGACTGTCATTTTTCAGCACTTTACGCAGTTGAAATAGATCCCAAGGTTTCTTCAACCGAGGACTCAGAGGTTGAATTCATTTATCAAGTCAACTGATGTGAAGTTTTGGCCAACTTCTCTCAATTGGATCTTCTTGATTGGGATAAATAAAACATTTCTGTTTAGTGAACTGAGTCACTAGAGCAAAGCTGTACACCATTCTGCTGTCAGGAAAGGCTAGCAGAAACCCACGGTGGAAACTTGTATTAACATTTACAAGGCTCTAACCAGAAAATAATTTAAGGAAAGGCTTTGGTCATCATCATGCCTTTTTCAGATCAATGCAGGTACTTCACAAAGGTCTTTAGATGGTTCTCCGTGAAAAGGAGCGTGAAACCCTGGAAATCTGCAGTAGGCACTTTGGGAACTTTGATTCAAGTGAAGTTAACAATCTCCCTTTTCTCATGTACACAGTTAAGCACAGAACTGTAGACACATAAGTGGCTCCTTTATATTTCTTGGGCTCCAAACCAGCAAAGACCCAAAACTTCCTTGGAAATTGAGGAGGAAGTATCAAACAGTCCAGGCATCAGCAGCAGGATAAGTAACCCCACTGATCCCAGGGGTGGGTACCAGAGTGGCAAAAGGCACTCAACGACTCTTCAAACCCTGGTAGAGACGTTCAGTACAATCTCAGGACTGAGACAGAACATTGTTTGTCTTTTTCCTGGTCAGAAATAAGGAACATCTTCAACATTCAACATTTCTATACAAATGCAATTTAGCTTGTCAATTTATATACTGGTCAATATGGGGAAAATCCCTCTTAATAGCGGTGTAATTATTAAGCTTATCATGTGTTTTCCTTAACTTTACCCACACGCACTGTTACCACAGTGTGATCTCACCCAGGTCTGAGACAATTGCTTTCAGACAATTTACTTTTCACATCATCCTTCATCCGCATTTCCAAAAGGCAGAGGGGCCTGAATGCTGGCATCATCAATCTTTATGTTTGTCTCCCTCCTAGTGTACTGAAGGTGTCAATGTGGTGCCTATCCACACCTGCAGGGTTTTGAGCCAACAGCCCCTTCTGATGTAACTAAGGACAATTTTACTTAGCATACAATCCCTTTGACAAGCTGATGGGGAGGGGTAAGGTGTACCATCCGAATGAGACCTTTCCCTGTTTGCATCATCACATATTCAGGGCAAATGAACAGATGGCTTTGAGTATTGCATTTATTGATTTAATTCACATGCTATTCTTCTGGTAAAGTATCATTGAAAAACAAGATCTCACCAACCTATTTCCAGAATTAAATGTTAATTGGATTTACCACTAGGGAGACATCGTAAATATATGTTTTAATGTATGCAGACAATTAGTAACAGAGGTTTGCAGGGATATCTGTGTATGCACGTGATTTCAGTGCCAAAGACACATCCATGCATAGTGCATGAGAGGATAATATTTCCCTTCATGTATTTTAAAAGAAATAGAATTCTGGTAGGTCTGTTTTGGCCTGTATCTGCAGAACACATTGGCAACATTTATTTGAAATAAATCGGTGGCACTCAAGTACTTTATATTCAACATTATAGTATTTTGCTGGTATTTCAGTATTCCGTTTCTTCCTTTCATTCGCCTTGCTCTCCTACATTTCCTACAACCTGCCCAACACGCCTCTTTCCGTTGTAGTTCGACTTTCTCTAAATGTCTAGATGTGTTTTAATCAGCTATTTAATTGTCAAAACTATCAGATTATTAGAGATTTAAACACAAAAATGTTTTTAATTAACCTTTGAGAAACTCAGTACCTTAAAGTGAGCTCCTTAAATTCATGAAATAGTACAATTTTCTGCTTCAGAAGGGCTTGTCATCACATATGTATTTTATATGGCGTAGAGAATGATAAATGGCAACCACTCGTTTAGAAAATTGCAAATGCAATAAAAAATATTCTAACTGCCTGAATTCCCACCTAATACAATTGGATAAATCACACACAGCCTTACAGTCCCAACAGTTCAAAATAAATAAACATTATTAGAAGAACATTACATAGCCCAGCCTTTATCTGAAAACTTGCAAGTGGCTTTTACCACCAGCACATCTTAAACAAGAAGGTATCTCACCTATCTAGAATATGTTAGCTTGGCAAGTACATAGCAACACCCTGGCAGTACATTCTGAACCAGAGAAGTTGTCATTGAAAGTGGACATCACAAGCTCAGTGCAGATGTTTTTCCATTGCGATCTGCTTTGCACCCAAGACAGGTCAGCGTGATTCAGCTGATTTATCCCTCCTCTTGCCCAGTGACCCGGGAGCCTGGGAACAAACTCGTACACACTTGTCCTCTTCTTGAAAATTGAGACATACGCTACCAGCATCTTGCTGATAGTCACAGAAAAAAACTGAAACTGGGTCTGAGTCAGAGTTGGGTTGCATTATAAGTGAAAATGTTCACATTTCTTGGTGAATCCCAGATGAAAATCCAGCAGTGGAATTAACTCCACCCAACCATCTCTGTTGTGGAGGAAATTTATTCAGTGGGTTTGTCTCAGATTCAGTGCTTCCTCCAGAAATCCAGGGGTTTCTGTTTCTTGAGAACGGTATTGTATTGGGATGGTTGCGAACCAAACAACGGTGCATTTCTTTTATTTCAGGCACGCAAGTGTAAATCTCACTTTGAGGAATGCGAGTGCATTGCAGCAGTACGGCACAGAAAGGAGCATCACTCCGTGCTTGCAGGCAGGACAAATTGCCAAGGTAGGGGGTGGGTGGGCAACATTTACAAAGATAGCTATGAGATATATACCTAAATGGGAGAGAGGGATGGGGAAGCAGGACGGTGGTTGGGGTTGGTGTGGAGAGGTTTCTCACAGCTCACCAACAATGTGGTGGCTCAGGCTTGCTTTTAAAAAATATGATAAAAGAGCTGCTGCAAAAAGAGGCGGGGTTCGAGCTCTTGTCCAAACTGTAGAAGCGTAGCAGGAAGTTTCACATCGTAGAGTGCAGGTTTCCTCAGTGTTGAGCGAAAACAGAGAATAACAAGATTTGGGTTGTCTAGAATAAGTAATAAGTAATAAACTTACACTGATGAGCTGATGCTGTAAGGTTCCTAGCACCTCAGCTACTGTAATTTTCATTGACAGTGAAAAGTCAAAACTGCGTTCATGACAGGCATTGCCCAAGATGCACTATAGCAAACAGGAGTACCATAGCTACTGACAGGAAATAATGCAAACCACCTAATATTGTATTTTAGTTCCAAATACTAGATTGTGTAATTGGATCATACGGGTGTAACAAAATCAATCAGTTAAATAGCTAAAATAGAAATTAGAGTAGGCATCTTCAGGTGATTGATTTGAATCCTTCTGGGTCCAATATAAGCTTTCTCCCTTCACTGATCAATGAAACAAGCAGCACTATAAATGAAGGTTGCCTCCTCTGCGTGCAGAATGAAAGATAGGTTCAGGCTAGTTTTGGTGTGATGATCCCACCCAGAATGTGAGTAAGTCTGTATGTATAAGGTAGCCTTAGAACATAGGAGTCGACCAAAGGGACCTCAAATGACCAAATCACAGAGGTAGGTAGGACAACAAGCTGGACGTGCCTGGGATTTCATTTTCATAAAAGTGGGAAAATAATGTTTCATGACCCACACGTTGACACTCGGAGGGCATTCAAGGAAAGAAAATGTGCTGAGATTGTAGGGTTCTGTAAGAAATCGGTTTATTGATTGGCAGAGGTGAAAATCCCACTCAAATATTGAACACAATCCTTGTCAGAGGGAACCGCAAAAGTCACTAAATTAACCTGTACTTAACCCTCTGGTAACGTGGCACAAAGCCGTCAGACTTAACTTAGAGGCAACATGTATTGTATTTATGAAGCACTCAAACAGTAATAAAGTGAAAACACAAAACAAGAAAAATTCCTAACTTATTTTGAAAAATATTGTATAATTTAATGACACCAAAACAACAAAATCCAATCAGAAGATCCGAAGATAAACATTTTGAAAGTTTTAGGTGAAAATAGCACCCAAAAAGCACAAAGCACTACTTGTGGTTATCTGGCCGCGCTGGACTACAGACAAGTTATAAGTTCAGTACAACTGCAACGGAGCACAGGTCAGATACAGGAACTAGGTTCATACCGCTGAAAAGGTACCTTCTGAAAATCTGACAATGAGTGCCGTTCGTGTTGGCGGTCTTTGTGAACGGTCAGTTCTCAGCGTGAAGAGGTCACTTCCCTGTCACAAGGACACCAAAACACCTGTATCTTTACCTTTTCCTCAGGAGGAGGGCAATATGATGCCAGCCTAGGGTCCGGGACCTGGGAGGACATTACATGAGGAGCAGGACTCACTCCAACAGAGACCCGCAGTAGGGCTAAGGCAGGTCCAATCAGGTCCAGTTGATGCTGCTCAGCTGAGGAGTTGCAGGGAGATGTCTGGAAGCGAAGTAGTGTGGCTCACTGGTTAGAGGCGGCAGACCCGAGAGCAGAGGACAGCCCGGGACCAGGGTTCGATTCCCGGCGCGGCAGGTTTCTGGACCAGGGTCAGCGGACTCGATAATTCTCTCGCCTCGGTGCCCACTCTGATCAGCGATCACACTCGGCAACTCTGGGCATTAGCTTGCCTCATCTTCACTAACGGCCCCACCAGACCGCCGGGGATGCCTGGTCTCACCCTGGAGATACCCATTAAGGGACCATCTCTCAGGGAAGCCAGGAAGGGTTTCGCAGCGGTCGAAGCGCCTTGGGACCCTACGGGTAAGTAGTGCGCTATATAAATGCCTATACATTTACATTTACATTGTTTCCCTGTCGCTCAAACAGGTCAGTCGACTGACCATTGGAGTCACTTCTGAGGAGCATGGGTTCAAGGCAAGCAGCTTCTCATAGACATCAAAAGAAGCCTCCAGCACTATACGGTCATGGTGCTGACCTTACAAACAAAAGTATTTTTTATAAAAAATATTTTAGTTTGTAAGGTCAGCGCCGTGACCAAGGTGTGGGCTCGCACTGAAGTGTGTTGGCATTAGTGCCTTAGCCAAAGTAGCAATAAAAGTGACTTTACTGCATTGGAGTGCTGGAGGTTTCCTTTGATGTTTCTGAGAAGCCACATATATATATATATATATCTGTCTCGCAATCCAGACAGACTCCAGGACGCTCGGGTTTGCACAGAAACATGTTTATTGGCACACACCAGACAAGTAACACGTTTCAACAGCCGCAGCTGCCTTTGTCAAACCTTCTTTGGCTGCCATTTTGATTGTCCTTTATATATGTCCCTGGAGCCTTACAAACTTAAAGTGACAGTACAACATTTACATTAATGTGACACATGCATTAATTTTCTTTTTGATGCTTGACTAAAAGGCTCAAACATACGTTTTAATTATTAATACCCTTCAGCAAAATATTGGTATTGGGTAACTTGACAAATAGCCAAGGGCTCTCTTCAAGGGGTCATTTAAGCAAGTGAATTTTGCAGTCCTCCTTTAAATAAATGTAATCCAAGGCTGAGAATATATATATATATATATATATATATATATATATATATATATATATATATATATATATATATATATATATATATATATATATATATTCGCTCCAGGTTGACCACCTCTTGAGTAGCACACGAGCAGCAGCTTGATTTATGTGTAGGTGAGGACGGGGATCCGCTTGTAGATGCCGTTCCGTAATGGATCAGCCCGACGCGTTTCGAAGCTCCATCTGCTTTTCTTCAGGGGCTTTAACAGAAGCGGTGTGCGCACCCGCTGACACACTTCTCCAATTTCCATATGACACACCCGCCGATGGGAGGCTCCGATCAGACTGTGCATTATGGGAAGTGTGGTGCGGAAAGCACACAATCAAGTCCTGTATGGACCCCACAAGTGGGCCCGTCGTCGATCCCATGTACGGCTGCTGTTTCACTTCCGTGACCCCCAAGGATAACGGGGTGGTGCATACTCCGCGGCTGGACTGCCGCGTGTAAATTGTCGCTCCAGGTTGTCCACCTCTTGAGTAGCACACGAGCAGCAGCTTGATTTATGTGTAGGTGAGGACAGGGATCCGCTTGTAGATGCCGTTCCGTAATGGATCTGCCTGACGTGTTTCGAAGCTCCATCTGCTTCTCTTCAGGGGCTTTAACGGAAGCGGTGTGCGCACCCGCTGACACACTTCTCCAATTTCCATATGACACACCCGCCGATGGGAGGCTCCGATGAGACTGTGCATTATGGGAACTGTGGTGCGGAAAGCACACAATCAAGTCCTGTATGGACCCCACAAGTGGGCCCGTCCTCAATCCCATGTACGGCTGCTGTTTCACTTCCGTGACCCCCAAGGATAACGGGGTGGTGCATACTCAGCGGCTGGACTGCCTCGTGTAAATTGTTGCTCCAGGTTGTCCACCTCTTGAGTAGCACATGAGCAGCAGCTTGATTTATGTGTAGGTGAGGACGGGGATCCGCTTGTAGATGCCGTTCCGTAATGGATCTGCCCGACAAGTTTCGAAGCTCCTTCTGCTTCTCTTCAGGGGCTTTAACGGAAGCGGTGTGCGCACCCGCTGACACACTTCTCCAATTTCCATATGACACACCCGCCGATGGGAGGCTCCGATGAGACTGTGCATTATGGGAAGTGTGGTGCGGAAAGCACACAATCAAGTCCTGTATGGACCCCACAAGTGGGCCCGTCCTCGATCCCATGTACGGCTGCTGTTTCACTACCGTGACCCCCAAGGATAACAGGGTGGTGCATACTCCGCGGCTGGACTGCCTCGTGTAAATTGTCGCTCCAGGTTGTCCACCTCTTGAGTAGCACACGAGCAGCAGCTTGATTTATGTGTAGGTGAGGACGGGGATCCGCTTGTAGATGCCGTTCCGTAATGGATCTGCCCGACGCGTTTCGAAGCTCCATCTGCTTCTCTTCAGGGGCTTTAACGTAATCGGCGTGCATGACCGCCAACCAACTTCTCAATTTTTCATATGCCACACCCACCATTGGGAGGCTCGGATGAGACTGTGCCTTATGGGAAGTATGGTGTGGAAAGCACAAATCAAGTCCTGTATGGACCCCGCAAGAGTGCCCGTCCTCGATTCCATGTACGGCTGCTGCTTCACTGCCATGAACCCCAAGGCTAGCGGGGTGGTGCCTGCTCTGCGGCTGGACGGCCGCATGTATATTCTCGCTCCAAGGTTGTCCACCATAGAGTAGCACACGAGCAGCAGCTTAATTTATGCGTAGGTGAGGACGGGAATCCGCTTGCAGATGCCGCTCCGTAATGGATCTGCCCAACGCGTTTCGAAGCTCCATATGCTTCTCTTCAGGCGCTTTAACGTAAGCGGCGTGCCTGACCGCCAACCAGCTTCTCCATTTTTCATATGCCACACCCACCATTGGGAGGCTCAGATGAGACTGTGCGTTATGGGAAGTATGGTGTGGAAAGCACAAATCAAGTCCTGTATGGACCCCGCAAGAGTGCCCGTCCTCGATTCCATGTACGGCTGCTGCTTCACTGCCGTGACCCCCAAGGCTAGCGGGGTGGTGCCTGCTCTGCGGCTGGACGGCCGCATGTATATTCTCGCTCCAAGGTTGTCCACCATTGATTAGCACACGAGCAGCAGCGTAATTGATGCGTAGGTGAGGACGGGAATCCGTTTGCAGATGGTAACTAGCAGCCTTATTGGCTGCAATCGCCGATCCACGGCAAGATTACGACGAGTAGACCGTTTGGTCTTTACGTTGATATGCACAATCTTTTGGGCTTTAATTGAAGGGATTCTCCTATATATAAAACTGTGGAGCACCAGATGCACCATATCCATGGTCACAATACACTTGTGAATATTTTCCACCACGGTAAATGGTAGCCTGACCTTCTTATGGTTATGAAGGCTGATGCAATTCAACATCCACACTGGTACATATGACATAGCACGTTACAAGATGGCGCTGATAAAATATCTACGTTAGTCCTTTGTTTATGTCTGTCACCCATGATAATGTGATATAATGTTGTCGCTTCGCGCGTTTTCATGTAAACACTGACGAAGGGAGTTTCTCCCGAAACGCATCTGCTTGGACAAATAAATCCTTGCTGCTGAGAAACAGGAACCCCGAGAGTGCTGTATCTTTTTCCAAACCCGGCTAGGATCATTTTTGGGAAAGCTGAGCAATCATACATATATATATATATATATATATATATATATATATATATATATATATACGGAGAAAACCAAAAGGTTACAGACACAATATAGTTAGGCTGACATTTCACTCGTAATTTATTCATCATAGTTAGCTGAGCTAACTATAACTCACGCCTGCGCAATGCACTGCTGATGACGTCACATATTACATCACTCATGACATGGACAGTCACATCACTGATGACATCTCAAATGACATCAAGGATAACATCATCCTGTGACTGTTCCTAAAAAGTTTAAGAATGATATATATAGATATATATTACCTACTGGCGGTCGCCAGTAGGTAGTTATAGTTAGGACCTAGTTTCCATAGGAAATCCTCAACATTCTATTTGGAATAAGTTTGGCCCTGGTTGAAGAATCTTAGCGAATTTCTCAAAGAAGATGGCTCAGTCCGCTGCGCTCCTTCCCTAAAAGTTTGGGGGGGATTGGTCAAGTGGGGGCTGAGATAAAAGGGGGGTCCCAAAACGTGTTTTCTCCATGTTATTTTGCATAGGACCTTTAGACTCGGCTACAGGTCGAACGGGTGAATGGATTTATAAGAAATTTGGCAAAACTGTACAGTCCGGCTCGCAGATTACGCTTTTTTGGAATGGTGTAAATCCGTTCAGTAGTTGTTGAGAAAATTAAAGTTAAAGTCAATTATATATCTATAGGCGCGCATGCGTGCGCGCACCCAAGTGGCTGCGGTTGAGCGGAATTTTTTTTTGCTGCGTGACGTCTGTTAACGTTCGATTCGAAGGAAATCAGGAAGTGTTGACCGCCATTTTGTCACTGCGAGTAAATATATTGTCATTTCAAAGCGTTGGAACATGGAAAGGGGAGAAGGTAGAGATTGTTTTGCTGCGTAGGTTTTCTCAGGGTGTGCAGTAAGGTCCTTAAAAGCAAAAATATATATATTTTTTTCTCGAAAAAGTTGCGGGGTGCGCGCACTCGGGCGCGCACACCTATTTACAAAAGTGTGAAAATGGAGATAAATCAGAAGTTTGAGTGCTTTGATATAAGGTGGCTCTGAAAAGAGCCCTTGTGTTAATTGAGTTGTTTCTGCATTTATAAGTAAGTACGATGCAGAGTTTGATATAATATTGTTGGCAGCATTTTGAAAGGAAAGACAGGGGCCCATTTTCTGGTTAACAGGTGACCAGGCCAACTTTTCACGCCAGGCCCATTCCTGCAAAGTCGACCGCCATTTTTAGGAGATCTGCAACCACCGGCAGTCACTGGGTTGCAGGAGCAGATGGACTCAAGCCTGTCGGGCGAAGCATCGTTGCACCGCCACAGTGGACGAGACCCTGCTGGGTGAGTGGAGCGTCGCTGTACCGCAACAGTGGGCGAGTCCTTTGCTGGGCTCGTGGAGCGTCCCTATACCGCCAGAGTATGCGAACGCTTTGCTGGGCTCGTGGAGTGTCCCTATATCGCCACAGAGTACGAACCCTTTGCCGGGTGCATGGATCGTTGGGGGTGCAGCTGAG
The DNA here is from genome assembly GCF_964263255.1 of Lissotriton vulgaris. Taxonomy (NCBI): domain Eukaryota; kingdom Metazoa; phylum Chordata; class Amphibia; order Caudata; family Salamandridae; genus Lissotriton; species Lissotriton vulgaris. The sequence continues at coordinate 1,458,179 of NW_028242798.1, read as the reverse complement.
GGGCCTCCATCTGGGGAGGCTCGTCCGCGCCGCCTCTCCCTCCCAGTGGACCCCACGGCGTCTTGCTAACATTTGTTATGGCCGGACCAGGCGATGAAGAGAGGGGGAGGTCGGATATATATGAGTTATACTATTAGGTATGTCACATCCCCCTTGTGGCCTGCAAGGCACCGAAAAAAGAAGAGAATGGGAAGACAACTACATCTCGGGTCGGGCCCATGCCTTCTCTGGCCGATGGCGGCCGGCCGCTCTTTGCCATGGCCCCAGGAACGGATCCCTTGGTTCATCCTGGGGACAGGCCTTGGCGTGTGGTGTCTCCTCCGGACTATTCGCGTAATGGTTCTCCACCCCAGGCCGTTGCCGACGGCTTTTGTAGACTTTCTGACGCTCAAAAACCCTACTAGAAAGCAGCCCAAAAGTAGCCCAACATTGCTACTTTGGGGAAGGAGGGGCTGCGCGCGAGCGGAATTATTTTTTGCTGCGTGACGTCTGTTAACGTTCGATTCGAAGGAAATCAGGAAGTGTTGACCGCCATTTTGTCACTGCGAGTAAATATATTGTCATTTCAAAGCGTTGGAACATGGAAAGGGGAGAAGGTAGAGATTGTTTTGCTGCATAGGTTTTCTCAGGGTGTGCAGTAAGGTCCTTAAAAGCGAAAATATATATATTTTTTTCTCGAAAAAGTTGCGGGGTGCGCGCACTCGGGCGCGCACACCTATTTACAAAAGTGTGAAAATGGAGATAAATCAGAAGTTTGAGTGCTTTGATATAAGGTGGCTCTGAAAAGAGCCCTTGTGTTAATTGAGTTGTTTCTGCATTTATAAGTAAGTACGATGCAGAGTTTGATATAATATTGTTGGCAGCATTTAGAAAGGAAAGACAGGGGCCCATTTTCTGGTTAACAGGTGACCACGCCAACTTTTCACGCCAGGCCCATTCCTGCAAAGTCGACCGCCATTTTTAGGAGATCTGCAACCACCGGCAGTCACTGGGTTGCAGGAGCAGATGGACTCAAGCCTGTCGGGCGAAGCATCGTTGCACCGCCACAGTGGACGAGACCCTGCTGGGTGAGTGGAGCGTCGCTGTACCGCAACAGTGGGCGAGTCCTTTGCTGGGCTCGTGGAGCGTCCCTATACCGCCAGAGTATGCGAACGCTTTGCTGGGCTCGTGGAGTGTCCCTATATCGCCACAGAGTACGAACCCTTTGCCGGGTGCATGGATCGTTGGGGGTGCAGCTGAGGGGCCTCCATCTGGGGAGGCTCGTCCGCGCCGCCTCTCCCTCCCAGTGGACCCCACGGCGTCTTGCTAACATTTGTTATGGCCGGACCAGGCGATGAAGAGAGGGGGAGGTCGGATATATATGAGTTATACTATTAGGTATGTCACATCCCCCTTGTGGCCTGCAAGGCACCGAAAAAAGAAGAGAATGGGAAGACAACTACATCTCGGGTCGGGCCCATGCCTTCTCTGGCCGATGGCGGCCGGCCGCTCTTTGCCATGGCCCCAGGAACGGATCCCTTGGTTCATCCTGGGGACAGGCCTTGGCGTGTGGTGTCTCCTCCGGACTATTCGCGTAATGGTTCTCCACCCCAGGCCGTTGCCGACGGCTTTTGTAGACTTTCTGACGCTCAAAAACCCTACTAGAAAGCAGCCCAAAAGTAGCCCAACATTGCTACTTTGGGGAAGGAGGGGCTGCGCGCGAGCGGAATTATTTTTTGCTGCGTGACGTCTGTTAACGTTCGATTCGAAGGAAATCAGGAAGTGTTGACCGCCATTTTGTCACTGCGAGTAAATATATTGTCATTTCAAAGCGTTGGAACATGGAAAGGGGAGAAGGTAGAGATTGTTTTGCTGCGTAGGTTTTCTCAGGGTGTGCAGTAAGGTCCTTAAAAGCGAAAATATATATATTTTTTTCTCGAAAAAGTTGCGGGGTGCGCGCACTCGGGCGCGCACACCTATTTACAAAAGTGTGAAAATGGAGATAAATCAGAAGTTTGAGTGCTTTGATATAAGGTGGCTCTGAAAAGAGCCCTTGTGTTAATTGAGTTGTTTCTGCATTTATAAGTAAGTACCGATGCAGAGTTTGATATAATATTGTTGGCAGCATTTTGAAAGGAAAGACAGGGGCCCATTTTCTGGTTAACAGGTGACCAGGCCAACTTTTCACGCCAGGCCCATTCCTGCAAAGTCGACCGCCATTTTTAGGAGATCTGCAACCACCGGCAGTCACTGGGTTGCAGGAGCAGATGGACTCAAGCCTGTCGGGCGAAGCATCGTTGCACCGCCACAGTGGACGAGACCCTGCTGGGTGAGTGGAGCGTCGCTGTACCGCAACAGTGGGCGAGTCCTTTGCTGGGCTCGTGGAGCGTCCCTATACCGCCAGAGTATGCGAACGCTTTGCTGGGCTCGTGGAGTGTCCCTATATCGCCACAGAGTACGAACCCTTTGCCGGGTGCATGGATCGTTGGGGGTGCAGCTGAGGGGCCTCCATCTGGGGAGGCTCGTCCGCGCCGCCTCTCCCTCCCAGTGGACCCCACGGCATCTTGCTGACATTTGTTATGGCCGGACCAGGCGATGAAGAGAGGGGGAGGTCGGATATATATGAGTTATACTATTAGGTATGTCACATCCCACTTGTGGCCTGCAAGGCACCGAAAAAGAAGAGAATGGGAAGACAACTACATCTCGGGTCGGGCCCATGCCTTCTCTGGCCGATGGCGGCCGGCCGCTCTTTGCCACGGCCCCAGGAACGGATCCCTTGGTTCATCCTGGGGACAGGCCTTGGCGTGTGGTGTCTCCTCCGGACTATTCGCGTAATGGTTCTCCACCCCAGGCCGTTGCCGACGGCTTTTGTAGACTTTCTGACGCTCAAAAACCCTACTAGAAAGCAGCCCAAAAGTAGCCCAACATTGCTACTTTGGGGAAGGAGGGGCTGCGCGCGAGCGGAATTTTTTTTTGCTGCGTGACGTCTGTTAACGTTCGATTCAAAGGAAATCAGGAAGTGTTGACCGCCATTTTGTCACTGCGAGTAAATGGTGCTCCACATTGTAAATGCGGCACACCATGGGTGGCAGAGCAGCGGTGCACATTAACTGGTGCATCTCTGGGGATGCGCCAGTTAACATAAATCTGCTCCTTTACATTTAAGTATGAGCAGGGGACACAGAGTTGGTGAAGCTTATCGAAAGTTAAAAAGAGATGAGTCCTGTTCACTGAAAACTTGGACATAGGACTCACCTCCTCAGCATCGCTGGACATGGCTAAATAATAGCTGCAAAATGTTACTGTTGTTAAACAATTTTACTATTATAGTGTCTGAGATTTGTCTCTTACTCTGCAACATCTCATTGTTGTTCTCTTTCTTTAAAGATAAGGACATTAACCATGAGTGATAATGAGCAATCCGTTGGTCTCGATCTTATTGTTGAACATGTCATTGAAACGTCAGTGGAAGTGGAACCCTTAGATGATTTAAATCCTGAGGATGATGAAGAACATGATGAGGATGCCGATTTGTCAGAATTGTATGACATAGGGTGGGAAGCTGACGTGCTTCAGCATATGGAACTATAAACATTTATTTTTCAAATTTACTGGAAATAAAAAGTGAAAATGTAAACCGTTTCATTTAAAATTAAACATAACTTGAAAAACAGGTTATGTGTAGTGTCTTTAATAAAATAGTCAAATATGCTCATAAAAATATTTCTAAACCAATGAAAAGCCTTAACAAGTCACATGACCTGTTATGCTTACGTTACGCGCTCCGCGCCGCGCCCCGGATTGTTGGTCATTCAAACTGAGGCTGGCGTCAGCATGAGAGCGCCAACGTCTCGTGGCTACGCCATTCAGAAAATATTGTTGGCAGCATTTTGAAAGGAAAGATCTGCAACCACCGGCAGTCACTGGGTTGCAGGAGCTGATGGACTCAAGCCTGTCGGGCGAAGCATCGTTGCACCGCCACAGTGGACGAGTCCTTTGCCAGGTGATGGAGCGTCGCTGCACCGCAAGAGTGGACGAGTCCTTTGACGGGTGCGTGGAGCGTTGGGGGTGCAGGTGAGGGGCCTGCACGTGGGGAGGCGGGAGAGGCTCGTCCGCGCCGCCTGTCCCTCCCAGTGCACCTCACGGCGTCTTGCTGACATTTGTTATGGCCGGACCAGGCGATGAAGAGAGGGGGGGTCGGAGGCATATGCAAGACATCCCCCCTCGTGGCCTGCAAGGCGCCGAAAGATTATCGTCCGCGCCGTCTCTCCCTCCCAGTGTACCCCACGGCGTTTTGCTGACATTTGTTATGGCCGGACCAGGCGATGAAGAGAGGGGGGGGGGGGTCGGAGGCATATGCAAGACATCCCCCCCTCGTGGCCTGCAAGGCGCCGAAAGAGGAAGAGAATGGGAAGACAACTACATCTCGGGTCGGGCCCATGCCTTCTCTGCCGATGGCGACCGGCTGCTCTTTGCCACGGTCCCAGGAACGGATTCCTTGGTTCATCCTGGGGACAGGCCTTGGCGCATGGTGTCGCCTCCGGACTATTCGCGTAATGGTTCTCCATAGTTGTTTTAATATATTTTTGTTCAAGAATAAAAACGTTTTAATCTGTTATTTTGCTGTCGTGTGGTATATTTCTAATATTTGTCGCTCTGATGTCGTATCCCCTCCCAAATGGAACATGTGATTGTAATCTACAGCCGGACATTCCGACAGGACATGAGAGCAAAAGGGGGGGGGGTCAGATCTGAAGTTGGGCAGGCGATAAGATCACGTTTTGCTATGTAGGGCTATCTATGTTCGTGATGGGGCCTAAAAGGGGGCAAGATGGCGTCGAGCTCGGTTTCTCTCACTAGTTTCACTAGTTTCATATTTCTCATAAGGGGTTGTTCCTAATGTTTCTATTTTAGCAAGGTCAAAAAGAGATCCTATCAGTGGCCTATTGATTTTGTTCGATTCCTTTTGTTTTCTCTAACGATTTTTAAGTTAAAGTTTGCTAGTACGATACAGCGGCTAGTCCGCATTTTATATATATGTCTTTTTTATTAGGGGTGTTTTCCGGTGGAGTCGGACGATCTACCTCTAATAAACGGTAAGTGTTCCTCTGAAGGAATGCGTCTTGAAAGTGGCTGACTGTAATGTATGATATTTCACTCAGTGACTTTCAGGCCCATGCTGTTTCAAAACTGTGCATGTGTTTGAAGCAGGCGTAGGTATTGACGCAGCATAGAAACTACTAGGAATCAATTGTAAGTGTTGTTTTCAAGTCACATGACTTCACATGCGCGTCTCAGGACGTGTACGCGGTGATAGTATCTGGTTGGAAGTAGCGGTCCAATTTCAAAACGTGAAAAGGAGTAAATCGAAACATATCCGGATTTAATATATCTTCTGAGTAGTATAAGTTCTATGGTGGGTGTATGAAGAAATTTAATAAGTTGCAATCGCGAGCTTTTCCCGAAATATATATAGGCCGGGTGCGCGCACACGGTCGCGCACGATCGAAAGCCGATAAACGCCCTTTATAATATGCTCCTGGAGCTGTTTTTGGAAAGTTCAAATTGCAAAGTTTTCACGAAATATATAGGCAGGTGCGCGCACTCGGTCGCGCACGAGAGCCTGGAAATGCGATATCCATTTTATTGACAACTGTTGCCGAGAGTGCGCACACCGGGTCGCGCACGAAAGTTTAGTAAGGCTATTTTTATTTACAGACAAATTTTAATGTGTTTAAAAAAAGGCAAGGTACAGACTTTTGAATTCTGTATCGCTTTACAAGGAGTCTCTATGCAACTTGAACAGTGAAGAAAACGGCTTGTTTTCGAAAACAATATTGCCAGAACTTTATTGCCAAAAGTATAGGTTGCATACACGACATTTTTCTGAATTAGCATTTTAAAAACCAATGAAATTCACAGAAAAAACCATAGGTTTTACACACGTTATAGTTAGGAAGTAGCATTTAAAAAACCTATGAAATTCACTGAAAAAACCATAGGTTTGACACATGTTATAGTTAGCTGGAAATTTTACTGACATAAAACCAATGAAATTCCACATTATAGTTAGTTGGACTCACTATAACTTGCGCGTGCAATGCACTGCTGATGACGTCACATATTACATCACTCATGACATGGTCAGTGACATCACTCATGACATCACTGATGACACCATCCAGTGAATATGTGTCTTTCTGAAAAATAAATATTAGTGAGTTATGTTTAAATATTTAAATATATATATTAGTGTTTCACTTTGTGTATAAGTGGCTACATGTGTTGGTAAGTAGCTACATGCGTATGTATATGGGTTATTAGATATTTTTATTAGTATCAGTATGAGTGTCTATATGGTTTGGTGGGGGTATTACTTAGCACATAGATGCATGAGTGACTGACTCTCTGTTTGTATGTGTTTTGAAGACAGCATATGTACAGGACTGTATGGGTGGATGAGTGTCTATATGTGTTTGTTAGTGAGTGAATGACTGTCTCACTAGTGTCTTTATCAGCAACTACATATGTTTTAATCTAGTTTATATGAATATTGATGTATATAAGTGAGTATATGTGAGAGTAAGAGATTGTAAGAGTTCCGGTTTAAATAAGTATGTGTTTCTATAAGTGATTGTTTAAGAGAATAAATATGTGTAATTTTCAATAGAAGTAAGGTGGAAGTGTGTGTATAACTCTATATTCAAATAAATGGATGTTCAATAGTTTATTTGCACGTGTGAATATGTGTGTGAATAACTTTTGGATGACTGTCTGTGTGTAACAGGATGTATAGGTGTATCACTTCATATGATGAGTGAGTATATGTATGAGTGACTATATACAACTGTTGGTGAATGAGTGGATGTGTATATAGATAGTGGAATTACTGAATTGCTTGTTGTAACTGATATAGGTATCTCAATTTTTTTTTAATTTTAGTTTCTATTTTTGAATATGTGTCTCAAGGGTTACATTACAGTGAAAGGAGGTCTGTCACTATGTCACAAGGATGGTGTCATCAGTGATGTCACTGACCATGTCATGAGTGATGTAATATGTGACGTCATCAGCAGTGCATTGCACGCGCAAGTTATAGTGAGTCCAACTAACTATAACGTGGAATTTCATTGGTTTTATGTCAGTAAAATTTCCAGCTAACTATAACATGTGTCAAACCTATGGTTTTTTCAGTGAATATATATATATATATATATATATATATCTATATATATATATATATATATATATATATATATATATATATATAGCCACAGATTTCTTCTTTCCACGTTAGGTAGAGTAAAGACCACGGCACAGCAACAGATGGATTTCAGCGCTTTATTTACACACCAGTGCAAAAGATAACGTGCATCAAATGGACGGTCTACGCGTTTCGGCTCCTGCCTTCCACTGGACCATAGAGTCCCTGGGTCTAGACCTTACTTATATAGTGCAAATAGTGTAAGTACCCTCTACCATTTCCATGGTTTTCTAGACCAACCCAACCCAGCATAGTGTATATACATGGCAAGTACATGTTAAAAGGCATATACACAAATATGTACAATCAACGTAAAGTACATTAGTCAAAAGTCTATGACCGTATGAAAATAAAGTATTATAGCGTTCCATGGTCTGTTTTACATATCACTGCGCATATAATTGTAAAGGTATATACATAACTATGTACAATCAACGTAAAGTACAACAAAGTTTTTTTTGACCAAACATTCAAAATAAAGTATTATCAGGTTTCATGGTCTGGTTCTTACATGTCAATGCGCAAATTTAGTGTAAAGTACCCCTTTGTAAAGAACCGTAGATTTTTTATAAAATAAAGTATGTACAAAAAATCATTATTTACATTTAGATCCATCCCCTATAAGAATGTTAATTTGGAGGATCACTTGAGTTAAAGATGGTTATAATTTGTAGAGAAACAATCAGTTTCTAAAGTTTTTACTAGAAGAGAACTTAGGTCTTTAAGCTTAATAGGTTGTTGCAAAGTTCACAATAAAGTATCTACAGTATATCTACAGGATTGAATTCCAAGACAGTATAAAACGTCATTATCAAGGTATCACATGACCTATCGTATATAGCTTAATATACCATCTCGACCAGCCTTACTGTGCAAACAACCATAGTTCATGTAAAGTACTTATATTCCCAGCTTTTTCTCTTCTAAACATCCAACTATTATTGAACTACAAACCATCATTCCTTTCCATTCATTATCTTCTCAGAAGGGGATGCTAGGATTCTAAATGATTTGTCGGTTCAGAATCAGTTAATCATAACATGTACACATTCCAGTATTAAGGGACAACATTTTCCACACTCTTAAGGGTTCCCATAGGTTTGAAATCAAAGTATCATTGAATTATCTTGGATCAGGAGGTCAAATCACAAATGTACATACAGTTCGGCATCCAAATTATGACCAAACGGTGCTTCAGTTCCCATACTGAGTATCATTCTCGATTCTAGGCGTCTTAGTAGTTGTAACTGGTCACCGCCTCGTTCTGGAAGTTTGCACAGTTTTATTCCAGAATATTTCAAAAGGGTGATGTCACTCTGATGGTGTTGTGCAAAGTGTGTGGCCATTGGGTATATATATATATTACCTACTGGCAGTCGCCAGTAGGTAGTTATAGTTAGGACCTACTTTCCATAGGAAATCCGCAACATTCTATTGGGAATAACTTTGGCGCCGGTTGATGAATCTTCACGAATTTTTCAAAGAAGATGGCCTACTCCGCTCCGCTCCTTCCCTGAAAGTTTTGGGGGGTTCGTCAAGTGGGGGCTGAGAAAAAAGGGGTCCCAAAACGTGTTTTCCCCATGTTATTGTCCATAGGACGATTAGACACAGCTGAACGGAATTACACCAAATTTGGCAGAGAGTAGAGTTCGGTTCGCAGATCGCCCTTTTGCTTAACCGCATCATTGCTGCAGCAATTCGCGTGCTGTGCTGCAATTTTAAAAATCCCTTGTTATGTGACAAGGTCAACTCGTCACACGCACAGTGCAGGTAACGCCCATGACGAGCTGACCTTGTCACACGCATCGAAGGGGTTAAATGGTGTAAATCCCTCCAGTAGTTCCTGAGAAAAAAAAAAAATATATATATATCTATAAGCGCGCACCATACGCGCACGGGTCAGCGTACGTGCGCGGACGGGTCCGCGTACCGTGCACGTGCGCAGACCTTCGCGTGCGCGAGGTGCATGGTGATTGGCTGCCAATGTCTGTGAACACTCCAAAACAGAAATTGTTGGCAGCCATCTTGTGCCTCGATAGACTGAGGCACAAGAAAGCAGAAAAACAAATGTGTAGAACTCAAAAAGGGGGCAGGGTAGAAGCACCCTGACCCCCTAGGCCTGCTCAGGGTGTCCCACAAGGCCCCGCCAAAAATTTTCTCCAAAAATCGCGGGTCCGCGTACGTACGCGTACGGTACGCGTGCCGTGCGCGTACCTTTCCGAGAAAGCTGCATGCTCATTGGCTGTCAAAACTCCAAACCAAGAAGTGTTGGCAGCCATCTTGTGCTCAGTAGACCGAGGCACAAGAAAGCAGAAAAACAAATGTGTAGAACACAACAATGGGGCAGAGTAGAAACACCCTGACCCCCTAGGCCTGCCCAGGTGGTCCCACAAGGATTCTCCCAAGGCCCCAATTTTTTTTAAAACCTGGTATGTTTTTTTTAAATCCCCCCCGGGGGGACCAAATCGCGGGGGCATAGTGATAACCCCCTGGGGCAAAGCAAGGCAGCCCCCTGGCGCATACTGGAGGCTCCTGGTGGGCTAGTTGGCCCCCAGGGATCCCCACTATGCAAGGGGAATTAGTTTCCCCTCTGCAAACATGCCCGTGGGCTGCGTTGCAGAGAGGTGTAAAAAAGGGTGTGGCCTGATTACACCTCTCTGCAATGCAGCCCCCTGGCGCATACTGGAGGTTCCAGGTGGGCTAGTTGGCCTCCAGGGACCCCCAGTATGCAAGGGGAATGAGTTCCCCCTCTGCAAACATGACCGGGGCTGCGTTGCAGAGAGGTGTAAAAAAGGGTGTGGCCTCATTACACCTCTCTGCAATGCAGCCCACTGGCGCATACTGGAGGTTCCAGGTGGGCTAGTTGGCCCACAGGGACCCCTAGTATGCAAGGGGAATTAGTTCCCCCTCTGCAAACGTGCCCGGGGCTGCGTTGCAGAGAGGTGTAAAAAAGGGTGGGGCTTCAATACACCTTTCTGCAATGCAGCCCCTTGGCGCATACTGGAGGTTCTAGGTGGTCTAGTTGGCCCCCAGTGACCCCCAGTATGCAAGGGGAATTAGTTCCCCCACTGCAAACACGCCATGGGGCTCCGTTGCAGAGAGGTGTATAAACATTTTTTTTTCAATTTATATTAAAAATATGTAATGTAATTTACAAAATAATAGATCTAAAAATAAAGAATTTATAATAATGCAGTTAATCAGTATAAAAATATAACAATTATACATTTAAAAATTATCATTTACAAAACCCTTGAAATTCACTGAAAAAACCATAGGTTTCAGCCACGTTATAGTTAGGAATTACCATTTAAAAACCTTTGAAATTCAGTGAAAAAACCATAGGTTTCAGCCACGTTATAGTTAGGAATTAGCATTTAAAAAACCTTGCAAATTCACTGAAAAAACCACAGGTTTCACACAAGTTATAGTTAGGAATTAGCATTTTAAAAACCTTTGAAATTCACTGAAAAAAAGCATAGGTTTCACACCAGTTATAGTTAGCTGGTAATTTTACTCATACAAAACCTTTGAAATTCCCCCGTTATAGTTAGTTCAGCTAACTATAACTTGCGCCCGCAATGCACTGCTGATGACGTCACATTTTTGAATGTGTGTATCAGAGGTTGTATTAGAGTGAGAGGAGGTCTGCCACTCTTTCACAAGGATGATGTCATCAGTGATGTCATTTCAGATGTCATCAGTGATGTCATGAGTGATGTCACTGACCATGTCATGAATGATGTAATATCTGACGTCATCAGCAGTGCATTGTGGGCGCGTGAGTTATAGTTAGCTGAACTAACTATAAAGGGGGAATTTCAAAGGTTTTGTATGAGTAAAATGACCAGTAACTATAACTGGTGTGAAACCTATGTTTTTTTTAGTGAATATATATATATATATATATATCCCCTCTCACTCCCTTCTGTTACAAAGGATATGGGCGCACTCCTTTTCGTTTTCCACAAACTTTTGTTTATTTCAAAGTTCTTAAGGCACAAGAAAGCACTCGATCTACGCGTTTCGATGCACCTGGCATCTTGCTCACGATCGGCTTCCTGCCGTTTTTTTACAATTTATAAAGCATTCATTTTCTCATGACATCATTTCCGCCTTGCTAGGCATTATGGTTAATGCAGTTTTTGGTATAATTTACTTCAATCATACATTTCATTAACTTAAACATTAAGAAACTTTATACTTTGTTCATGCTGGTGTAAAAATATTTCAGCACGTTAGAGAGTCAAACATTTCATTGTTAAATACTTTCTTTTACCAATCGGGGTTTAACATCGTTTTGCACCCTTCAAATTGTTTTTGATACAACGCTAATTTGGGGCAAGGGGTGCGTGTTCATTTATTATCCCTCCAGTGGGATTCGTTCTCTCAACGTGATCTTACGCTTGTTCTAGTTTTAACAGTTTTGAGAATTTTCTGATTCATGTCCGTTTATCAATGTTATCTACAGTTTCTCACAGCATCTATTAAAATTGTCTATTGTTCGATTCAAAGATGAATATATAACTCTTCCGATTGGTTCAGGCCGTGCGGATGTAAAGTTCTAAAATTGATTATGTGGCGTGATTCCTTTTGCCTGAGAGTCTTTTCTCTATCTCCACCACGTATGTGCTTAGGTATTGTTTCAATTCCAAAGAATTTTAATTTCAGCCAGTCTCCTTCATGTTTCTTTTCCATGTGATTTGCTACCGCGTTTGCGCGGTCTTTGTGGGTGGTCGCTAAAGAAAGTATTTAACAATGAAATGTTTGACTCTCTAACGTGCTGAAATATTTTTACACCAGCATGAACAAAGTATAAAGTTTCTTAATGTTTAAGTTAATGAAATGTATGATTGAAGTAAATTATACCAAAAACTGCATTAACCATAATGCCTAGCAAGGCGGAAATGATGTCATGAGAAAATGAATGTTTTAAAAATTGTAAAAAAACGGCAGGAAGCCGATCGTGAGCAAGATGCCAGGTGCATCGAAACACGTAGATCGAGTGCTTTCTTGTGCCTTAAGAACTTTGAAATAAACAAAAGTTTGTGGAAAACGAAAAGGAGTGCGCCCATATCCTTTGTAACAGAAGGGAGTGAGAGGAGTTGAAACGGCGTGGTTCCGCCGTAGGTGAACGCACCCACGAAGAGCGCTCCTGAATCGGGAAAAGGGAACCAGTGTGTGGAGATATATATATATATATATGTATATATATATACATATATTCACTGAAAAAACCATAGGTTTTACAGACATTATAGTTAGGAATTAGCTTTTAAAAAACCCTTGAAATTCACAAAAAAAAATTGGTTTCAGGAACGTTATAGTTAGTTGGACATTTGATTCATATAAAACCAGAGAAATTTGCCTGTTATAGTTAGTTGAGCTAACTATAACTCGCGTGCCCACAATGCACAGTTGATGATGTCACATATTACATCACTCATGACATGGTCAGTGACATCACTGATGACATCAGTGAACTTCAATGGTTTTTTAACTGTTAATTTTCATATTTTAATGTTTCTAAAACCTATATTTTTTAAAATAAATTGTAATATTTTGGAACGCTATTATCCTTCTTCTATTTAACTTTAAAAATTATGTAATGTTTTATATCTTCCCAAAAAATATGTATATCTTTTTTTTGTTTTGAGAAAACTACAGTCCCATACCGGTAGTGTACCAAGCTCCATCACCACGCAAATCCTATCCGCCATATTGCTAAACTCTTAAATGATGCCCATTTCGTATCCAACGGATTTGTGGCACCGCGTCCCGTGTAACATCATATACGTATGAGGTAGCACTAGCTGCTACTTTGGTATCCGACGGGTACGCAGTAGCAAGCCACGGGTTACGTCATGTACTTATGGGGTCGTGCCCGCTGCGCGTTGCGTATGCCACGAGTGCACACTGCCAGGCCCCGTGTTACGTCATGGACGTATGGTATTGTGCCGGGTACGCCATTCCCTCATTGTTTTTTATGTCTCAAAACTATATATAAACAACTTTAAAGAGTATATGAGAGCAAGCGATAATCTAAAATATTTTAAACATTTTAATGTTTCTAACTGTAATAAACTTATATTATGATAAATATATTTTCTCAAAATTGCATGGGGTGCGGCCTCCTTCCGCCCTCGATGCGGGATTGCCATGTGACCTTAAAAAAAGCATTTGATTACTTCATAACACTTCCCATTGTAACAGTTGGAGGACCCCACCCATTTTAGTCATTTTCTCTACAGCGTTTGTTGAGACACACCCCTTCTGCTTAGAGAGCTTTTTTGAAAAGTTTTTTTGCTGTGTACTTATATCTTATACTACACACAACATGCAACAATCATCTTGATCAATATTTATGGTCTGTACATTAGCCTTCCACGTGTGATGGCCATGCATCTGAAGCGTTACATCAAAAAACAAATGTGTGTTACACAATGCCCATGGTGTGTGTGTGTGCACATTATTGTGCTGCCTTTCGGCCTGGGTATTAGTGGCTCGAAGCGTTATCACTATGTATGACGTAGCCTCACTGCTGATCCTCCCTCCATCCGAGCACATTAACATGTGTGGGCTTCGCGATAGCAACAGTTTTAATAATACCGCACACCATTTAAATGTGCATATCCACAAGCTTGACAACGACATGTGATGTTGTCCATTCAATGTTTTCGAACAGGTTCTCATTAGCTATAGTTGCCGCCCTCCCGGTACATGCTACATTAATGTAAATTGAGCATTCTGCAACGTCAAAACTGCAACAGAAACACACATAACTACACTTCCTGGCAAGGCAGGTACTGAACAATGCCCAGGTCCTCGGAACAATTTTTCATACCCCTACGCTTGCCTAGCATACGCAAGCTCAGCCCACTTTGGGGACGTATAAATAGGAATATGAAGACGCCACATGTCCCAGTTCTTCCACACTGATATGGCCGCATCCACCTCGCATATCACAATGCACAATAAAAAAAAGGGATCCATGAGGTATACACCATCCTGCAATCAACACTGCACATGAATTGTGAACACTGCTGCCAGTCGTGTTTGGACACACAACAATGACAGCGGGTGAGCAGTGGGACCTAGGAGCACAGGGATGCAATTGAGTGCGGTACTGCGGTAGGAGTGTGGGTGTGTGTTCTCTATTAAGCTTGAAATAAATCTTCATCGTGATGATGCCCTGGGCTTTCTGACGCATTCCTTCGTGGTATCAGACACCGTCCCCGACCGGAGACCTGCTGTGCCACCCCAGACAGGCACCCCTAAGTCGGAGCTTGCACCGGCACGTCATTGGACACACCAGTGGTGGGAGGTGAGCAGTGAAGCCTCGGTGTGCAGCAGCTGCAATTAAGCACAGTGCGAGGGAAGGGGCTGGGGTGCAGCAGCCTGGGTGCACAGGTGCAGGCAAGCAATGTTGCGGTGGATAAAAATGTAATCTCTGGCCTCATTCATATCTGTTTCATTTTAAGGACTTGTTGACCCCAGAGTTCTAGACACACGGGTGACGGGAGGTAAACAGTGAGGGCGGGGTGCAGTAGGCCGACGCGCTGTCTCCTCTTCCCTCTGTTCTTTTTACTCCCCCTCCCCTTCTCCCTTTCACCCACTCCCTCTCTGGACCATTCTCACTATCTTTCTTTCATTCTCACTACCTTTTTTTTTCTCTTAGACATGGCACACATACTTATGTTTCTTTTGTCTTGCAGGTTTTGTACGCTGCTTCCGGAGGAGTCCCACCCACTTATTTCATGTTATACTGTTGTTTCTACTAATAAAATTGCGTTTCCATTTATTTGTGTTGTTTTAATAAAGGTTCTTTTTTTACCAATAAATAAGTGAGTTTATAGTTCTTTTTCCGACAACACTTGTCTGTAGTTTATTGTGAAAATCGGCTGTTTATAGGAGGTTATGAGGGAAAACTTTTGAAAACATTTGTAATTTTGCGGTGCACCTACCAAATATAAACCAACAGACTATTAAATAAATGAAGCCTGCGTAATTCTACAGCTGCAAGGGTTCTATCTGTGTATCACTTTATAACACCATGAGTACTGCCCGTTTGATTACTGAACCAATAAGGCACTGCCTAGGACCACCGAGGCTTCAGGGAATGGGGAGGCCCACTCTGCATTTTTAAGTAAATTCCCAGAGGGTGGCGATCCCCGGACTTCAGTTGGCCTCGAAGCCCCCCGAACAATTAGTAAACAATACCCGGGGACGCGGCGATTCCCCTAGGCTGTGAAACGTCTCTGTGCTCTCCCCCGCCTAATTTACATGTGAGATTAAGGTCCCCAGTGCTGCAGAGACCCCGCAATATAATAATGATTGGCCCCTGAATGTTACACACCAGGGGGCTCATTTAAATGAACAGGTGAGACCCCGCTTCATTTTTTTTCTCCATTTTTGCCATCTGGATCCACTCTATTAAAGCAATACAAGGTTTTCCTCCTC
The DNA here is from genome assembly GCF_964263255.1 of Lissotriton vulgaris. Lineage (NCBI taxonomy): Eukaryota > Metazoa > Chordata > Amphibia > Caudata > Salamandridae > Lissotriton > Lissotriton vulgaris. The sequence continues at coordinate 1,442,473 of NW_028242798.1, read as the reverse complement.
TTCCAGGCAGGCAAACAAAGAATTGATATCACAGGGTGGAAGCCATGCACCCGTCCTGTAATAGCAAACATAAATGTCCCACGGATGCACACCCCGGGACATTGTATGAGCTGTGCCTGGGAGGTTGCGTTCCCTAGGACCATGATGCATTGGTTACTGTATAACTACAGAATTAGTATAAACGCATACTAACACTACTTGCACACGTGTATTACAGCGACCAGAGTGTACTGAAAAGGCAGAGGAAACCCAAAAGAGTTCGGATGACATAGTTCAATGAACCGACGACCCTGGGATGAGTAGAAACAGCTTCACAAAGAAAGCGGCTCTTCAGCACCACGCAAGCAAACTCGAAATATTGGTGAGTGTTGCCTTCTTTTTACCTTCTCCCGCTCGTCGCCAACTTTGTGTACTGAAGAGGCAGACAGCAGTGGATCCTATAAGTAGATTTTTTGCAGGAAAACAAGACAGCCTAAACAGCCACCAACAGGAGCAGACAGCAAGGCAACCGTATTTTCCAGCACCGTGTACAAACTCCCCACGGTTCCCCTCATGACAGCCCTACATTCTAACATTACATACTTACTTTCTACTAGAATTACATACTAACATTCTACTATGACTTACATTAGAATACTGCACAGAGCACAAGACTTTACAGCAATGAGCTCATTGTTTTATCCACGAGTCTTGAGACCGGTAGGGGTGAGTAGTTTGCTTCCCACTCTCAGTATTGTATAAACGCAAACTAACACTACTTCCACAGGTATGCTACAGTGCCCAGAGCACATCACTTTACAGCAATGAGCTCATGGTTAAATCCCTCAGTCTTCAGACCAGTAGGGGTGAGTAGTTCGCTTCCCACTCCCTGTATAATATAAACGCATACTAACACGACTTACACAGTTATACTACAGCGGCCAGTATGCTAGAGCACCCAGAGCCCATCACTTTACAGCAATCAGCTCGCTTTGATCTCTGAGTCTTCACACCGGTAGGCATGAGTACTTCACTTTGGGATAGTATAAACGCACGGTAGCAGTCATTAGTTCCCTTCCCACTCCCTGTAGGGTATAAACGCCTACTAACACTACTTGCACACGTATAATTCCGGTCACCCGTTCGACCTGTAGCCTTGTCTAAAGTTTCCTATGGAAATTACATGGAAAAAACATGTTTTGTGACCCCCTTTTTTCTAAACCCCCCTAGATGAATCACCCCCAAACTTTCAGCCTATGAGCTGATATGAGCAAAGAATTAGTTTGGAAAATGTCATGAAGATTCATCAAATGACTCAAAAGTTATAAGGAGAGCAAAAAATTATCTCCCTATATAAACTTGGTCCTAACTATAACTACTTACTGGTGACCGCCAGTAGGTAATATATATATATATATGTATATACTTATTTAAAGTGGAGCACTTGTTTGCAATGGGAATGGGGAGACTGCTGCTAACTTTTCTTTCTCTGACTCCAAAGTTAGATAATTTTGTAAAGTGAACTACCTGACAATCTTGCTGAGGTATAGCAGTTTTAAAGCAGAGGCTCTATGATGTCAGTTTTTACTGACACACAAAAATATGTAAATGTCCATAAGAAAATAAAAATATTTCAAAACATGGCATTTAGGAAAGCACAAATGAAGCACATTTTTTGTAAACCTGAAGTGAGATGGAAACAAAGATTTTAATTGGATAAAAACAAAGCAAGACACTTTACTTGGTGATGTGCAAATGGGAAATATTTCCTCAAATCTGATTTCCACAAAATATTGTTTGTTCACCAAGTAGTTTTATCAGCAGTAAAACTGCATTTCAGTGCATATTTTGTGGCCATTTTGATGGGAAACGTGCTGTCTGGAAATGACAGAGTTCTACCACACCATGCTTTAGTAATATATGTGAGGGAGTGCCCTCCAAAATGCACCACTTACTACATACTACGCACTTACCACTGTCATGCTGAATTGTTGTGGCTCATTCGCTATACTCATTCTTTGTGTAACATTTAGATTTTTCTCAATTCCAAGGACTTTGCAACACCCACACTCTGAAATTGTTCCAGCACCATTCGGCATGAAGATGGAAGCAGGGAGATGCCTAGGCATTTTGATCCTGGTGGTTGGTGGAATGGGAGGGATATCTCTTGCTCAGTAGGCATGTATTTGGAGACAATGAATGATTATGTTTGTAAGGCAAATTAGTGAGGTAATAGCTAGGATGAATTGATGAGCCACTTCCTTTTTTTTAGGAGCCTGAATCTGTTCTTGTTTGTTTTTGGGGTGTCTTGTTTATCACCTGAACCCTCAATGATATCAGCACTCCTGAACCTCTGCTATTGACCAACCTCCAACACACATTTTCAATTAATCTCTCCCCTAACCATTCACTGAGTTAGACTCAGTTCACCACAAAAGTGATGTATTAAAAAAATTATGTCTCAGTGACCTCTCTGCCAACCCTCGTTAATTGGGCATGATGTCAGAAAGTATTTTTCGGTTTTTGGTGTCCGTAAATTCCTCAGGCTCCAACTTAGAACGACTTCCTCCAAAGGCCTGGTTGGAGCTGACCAATTTTGTGCTACCCTCCCCATCTCCTGACCATTTGTAATCACTCTTAAGTGGACAGCACGGTGCCAATGGTTTGGAAAAGAGCCCTGGTTCTCCCTTTATTAAATAATAGCCATGGTAGACCCTCATGAGCTTTAAAATTATCCTCCCATCTCTCAGCTACCCTTTCAGGTCAAGAATCTGGAAAAATGTGTGAATAAAAAACGATCTGACTTTTTGAAAGTGATGTAAATAATTAATTTACTCTCTTAATTTCTATGCAGGTAAGTACTTAATCAATAATAACTCAATCGAAATGAAGGAAAACAGAGTCCGTGGTGCAAGAGTTTCTAAGGGTTTTATTCCTCATAAAGGAATCAGGATATCATGTTCTGACCACCACACAGGATGTCAGAAGGGATAGATGAGCGCGCTGGCGTTTATTGACAATACATAGCTTATATACTTGATTAACATCATAATGTTCAATGTAAGAGGCGTAGCAGCTGAGAGAAGACAAGATAACAGTATACACGTGGTGCTAATACATCATCAAGAGGCGTAAACTAGGCGTGAACTAGGGTGTGTGCTAGAAAACGTCACTGATAGGTGACGCAAGTGGGTGGCACCAAGGGGTGGTGCTAACAGAATGTTGCAATGTCAGCAGAAATCGGAAGCTTGGATGCGCGCGCAGCTGCATGACGTGTGATAGACGGGGTGCAGGGGACTTGACATTTACACTGACGGAAAGAGACAGAAGTCTGGCATGTCAGATCAACTTGTGCTTCTATCATATCTGATATCTGATGTTTAGGAACTAAGCTATCTGGGCAGAAAGGTCTCTAGAGCAGAAGCTATTCTATACTTGCTGTGAGTGCGTGTATAAGCGCCTGAGTGTCTGTATGAGAAGCGTGGGGGCATGGGGCCTTCCATGGAAGTATGGCAACAGAGGCTATGAATTACTTGCATAAAGACAGGTCGGCCCTTTAGCCCTGTAGCTGAGGAAGGATGTTTACTGAAGCTAGCAGGCTGGAATGTATCTTCGGGGAGGAAAACAGATAACTCGAAGGTTATAGTCAATCTTGGCAGGCAGCAGGCTGAGCTGAGCACGGAGGGCCGCGCTAGAAGTAAGTCAGAGTTCACGGGTACGGGGGCTGCTTGGGCAGAGGCCCTCGCAGTCAGAAGCCAGAGAAGAGGCTCGGTGGCAGAGATTCAGGGCCTACTTTCAGCCAGGCTGAAAAACGTAGGAGTACACTTCAAAAAGACGTTGGCATAGCATACTTAGGAACGGACCATCAAACCCATTCATGGTGGGTCTGAAAGAGGACAAGTTAACGTTGGACGCAAATGTATTTGCGTCTTCATAGCTGGTACAGGAGGGAAGTTACATGCACTTTTAACTCGTACATGGAGTCGGTGGGGTACTCGCTAGGGAACACAACATGACCATAAAATTTATATTACCTCATTCCCTCCTTGTTCCCTACGGACCCTTCATGATATATCGATCCTCATAAATCGATCGGTTTGTTCTTGTAACATTATATGTTCGTCTTTCTTTCTTTGACTGTTTGAGAGGCAACTGGAATGCTCAATGCAGGATGTGGCACACAGTCCACATATCGCTGGCCCACACTGCAGGCATAGGCAACAACTGAATACTATAACAAGACCAATGCCTAGGAAGGATAAGATCTTCCATCCCCAAGCTGTTAACGTAGTCCAGAACCAACCGGACCAAGTCCAGGTGCCTGGATTCTGATGTATCTGATTTGCAATTTTATGTAAACGGGTGATAGCTTGATAGACAGATGGTGCGTTTTGTGGAATGAAAACACAGCAGCTTGACCCGATGACCTTACAAGCTCCACCTCTATCTGCCAAGATGACGTCAATCACAAGACGATTTTGAAGGACAACAGTCCGTATAGCAGACTGCTCCTCTGTTAAGTTACCTAGAGCGGAGGCAGTTTCGTTCACTACTGCTTCAAGTGTTCTCGTTAATCTGCGTATTAATTTACTGTTTTGGACAGGACCTAGGAAGAAAAAGAATCCTTTATTGAAATCAGTGTACTGTTCCCATGCCGTTTCTGTGTAGTCGACAAGGGGAATATCTCTTTTGGGTCTATTTGGTGCTAGATTCGTATTTCTATGGTAATCAGGGGGAGCTAGAAAAACAGGTGGCAGAAGGAATGCAATGTAACAGGTACCATCCCAATCTGGAGGCAAACGTATGTATGCGGTATGACCACAAACAAAGTAGGAATGACTGGTAGCTTTAAAAGACGATTTACCATGGTCACTGAACTTGACCACAGTAGTGCATTTACTATGACCTACGTGTACTGAACCTTTCTTGCTAACACATAATTCACCTGTGACTGGTAATACTAACATATGGGGCAGAACTGGAGCAGTTTCAGATTCAACAGTGAGGATCATAAGGCTAATTGTGTAATTACCTAATCCATATACTTCATTTTCTAGATCAGTTCCTATTCGAGTGGGAAGTCCCTCTTTATCCGGATAACAGACGTTGAGCAGGACTAAGTTCAAGTTTCCCCAAACCCAGCCCCCATCGAAAACAGCAATATCAGGATCTAAAGAATTAATTATTTTAAACCATGCTCCACAGGAGCCATTGTGAGTGAATGGGTACGGAAAGAGAGGCAGAGCTCCCTTGTAATTCTGGTAGGGAGGGAGTCGGCCACATATCCAACAGTCTGTAGCATTATTTGTCTGATGGGAATGGTGTAACATACTAATGAATGTGTTGTTGCGCAGCGCAAGTCTGTAAGAGAGTTCATGTGCGGGGAGTTCACTAAAAGTGTGTTCAGCAGAAACATTGTAAACAGATTGTTCACGCCTGAAAATAGGCCAGTACATAGGGAGCAGAATGCTGGCAATAATAATTAGAATACTCAGAATAAACATGATTATTAGTGTCACTATGCAGTGACTACGAAGTGATTTGCAATATGTTCTTCTCTTTTCCTCTCTCTCTCTGACTCGATCTAGGGGGTACATGTCAGAAACTATTTAACCGATTCACCTAGGGGAGGACTTAAACAATTAAACTGTCTGACTTGCTAGATCGAAGCTTCATACGGAAAAGTTCTTGAGGAGTCTTTTCTCTTTTAGGCACAGTAACGTCTTGTGCTTCAACACAGTGTTTGGTGGGGGTGGACGAGTCAGAGTCCTGTTTCAGTCCGTTTTTTAGTTCATTGCATAGCTTGATGTGACTCGTGTGGACCCACCCCTTTCTCCCCTCGATTTTCACGGCGGTCCTGGTGGTAAGCAGAACGGTCTTTGGAGACTTCCAGCGGGGCTCCAGCGGACTTTTCCGGTCGAAATTCCGGACGACTACCAGGTCCCCTGGACGGACCTCATTCGCCTTTACATCGGTGTTGTCAGGGAAGGCTGCGGCAACCTGTGAACGACATGATTGGAGTGCAGACATCAAGGAGGCAAGGTAATCTGTCAACATGTTACAATCAATATCAGTGATCTTTTTCGGAACGGGCGTCCCCCACATATTCGGCGGTCTGCCAAAGACCACTTCGTACGGGGATAGCCCTGATCTTGAGTGGGCGACCATTCTCATGTAGAATAGTGCCACGGGCAGGGCGACTATCCAGTCGACCCCTTTTTCCTGACAGATCTTGGCAAGACGGATTTTTAGTGTCTGATTATGCCTTTCTACAAGGCCAGCTGCTTCGGGATGTCGGACACAGTGGAACCTCCACTGATATCCTAGCAAGAGGGAAACTTGTTTCATCAGCTCGGACGAGAACGGCTGTCCGTTATCTGAATACACGACACGGGGCAAACCGTACCGTGGGAAGAATTCACGAACCAACTGTCTGGCTGTGGTCGGAGCAGTGTAGTCTGGGACTGGGTATGCTTCGGTCCAGCGGGACAGAGCACAAACAATTACAAGGACATACTTAAATCCTCTACAGCTATTCATCTGGATATAATCCATCTGGAGGACTTCAAAAGGGTGATCGGGAGGATGGAATCCACCTTGCTCAACAGGGACACTTTTACCTGGATTGAACTGACAACAGATCATGCAAGTACGCACTTTCTGTTTTGCTGCTGCTCGTAAGTGTTTGTTGTACCAGAGATTCTGTAAACTGTCTAACATGGCTTTCTCTCCAAGATGGGCAGGACTATGTGCTGTATTTATTATGACTTGAACCATTGAGTCGGGGAGAAACCATATAGATTTGCCCTTCGTCACCCAACCTTGATCTGTCTGAATCCCTCCTAGTTCAGTCCATTTCTTTATCTCCTCTGGAGTAGCATGTGTCTGGATATCAATTACATCTAGGGCGGGATCTCTAACTGCCATACACTGGGTCTGGACTATTGTCTTTGTCACATCAGTAGTCTGGGTGCGAGTCAGTGCTGTGTGTTTTGCTGTCTGGTCTGCCAGGTCGTTACCCTGGGAAACAGAATCTGTGACTTTAGTATGTGCCTTACACTTCATGACTGATATGCCCGAGGGCAAATGTATTGCTTCTAACAGTGCTTGAATAAGGGGGCCATGTTGTATCTTGGCCCCATGGGAAGTCAGAAAACCTCGTTCTTGCCAGAGGACTCCGAAGTCGTGTACAACTCCGAAGGCATAGCGGGAATCTGTGTATATGTTAACATTTCTGTTCTTGGCTAGAATACAAGCTCGGGTCAGAGCGATGAGCTCTGCTGCTTGAGCAGACAGTGTGTCAATACGATGTGTTTCTTTAATTTCAGTTTCAGTGGTCACGGCGTACGCGGCCACTAATTCTCCTGTACTTGTTCTCATGCATGAACCATCCACATAAAGTGTCAGGTCTGGATTTGTCAATGGGACATCTGTTAAGTCTCGTCTAGGCTTAGTTACTGCATTAATTATTTCTATACAATCATGCGGAGCTGGATCTGTCATAACTGTAGGTAACAGTGTTGCTGGGTTCAGGATGCTGCAACGTCTGATTTCTATGTGTGGCTGGAATAGTGTTAATTCATAACCTGTCAGTCGTGCTATAGTTAAGTGTTGAGTCTGGGTTCTGTTTAACAAAACCTCTACAGAATGTGGTACTTGAACTGTTAACTGATGACCTAAAACAATTGAATCACTTTGTCTTATTGCTAACGCTGTTGCTGCTACTGACTTTAAGCACGCAGGGAGTGCTTGAGCTACTGAATCCAATGTACTAGAAAAATAAGCACAAGGCTTATGTGAACCTGCTTGGTCTTGAGTGAGGACAGACAACGCTGTGCCTTCACGTTCTGTAACAAAAAGTGTAAACGGTTTGCTGTAACATGGTGTCGCTAAAACTGGTGCTTGGCATAAAACTTTCTTTAATTCTTCAAAAGCTTGTGTGTGTTCCTGAGTCCAAGGGAGGACAGTCGAAGTCGCTGCCTCCTGTGTCGTTAACTGGATGAGTGGTTTAGCTAGAAATGCATACTGAGGAATCCATTGTCTGCAGTACGAGGTGAGGCCTATGAAGGCCCGCACTTCCTTTTGTGTCTTGGGTTGCGGCATGTTCACAATTAACTGAATGCGATCGGGAGTGAGCTGTCTCCCCACTTTGGACAGTAAGTGACCCAAGTACACAACTTGCTGAGCGCAGAATTGTAGCTTCGAAGGAGACACCTTGTGTCCCTTGTCAGCCAGGAAATGTAAAACTGTCAGTGATGCTTTTTCACATTCGGGCTCACTTCGTGCGGTGATCAGCAGATCATCGACGTATTGTAGTAGAGCGGTGTTAACTGGCATTTGAATACAATCTAGTTGTCTTTTCAGTGCTTGACTATAGATGCTGGGGCTTTCTGTGAATCCTTGAGGTGCGCGCGAAAATTTGAAACTGCGTCCATTTAAACAGAATCCGAAGAGATATTGGCTCTCCGGATCAATAGGCACGCTGAAGAAGGCGTTCTTGAGATCAATTACAGTAAAGAACGTTGCTTCTGAATCAATAGCAGTCAAGAGAGATGATATATCGGGGACCACAGGATACTGTGGGATAATGCATTTATTCAATTCTCGGAGATCAATCACCAGCCGATATACTGGCGGTGCATTGGGATCAGTACGTTTAAGAATCGGAATGATGGGTGAATTACAGATATTGGAGTCGGTCTCGACGACCACTCCTTGGGCAATGAGCTCTTCAATGATTTTCAGTAAAGCCGCTACAGCATCGGGTGGTAACTTATATTGTCTTATTCTGGGTAATACAACACCTGCCTTGAGGGTAACACGGTATGGTGTAATGTGCATACATCCTACATCAGTTGGGCCTTTTGCCCACAGGTAATCAGGTACATTTTTCAATCTGACGTCAAACTCACGAAGGACGTAATGACCCTTGAAATCCCGCAGAAAGAGTCTAACCCCCTCCGGGGAGCAGCATATTATAGCTCCTAGAGCTTTCAGTGTTTTAATTCCTAACAGATTTTCCGGACATGATTTTGTTAGTAACAGGTCTGTAACGCGTGATAATGGACCCACAGCCAGGGGAACTGGTTCTGATACTTCATTTACAATAGGTTGTCCTGAAAAACCAAGGGAAACATTTTGTGAGCCTGAGAGGGGTGCCCCTGGAACTTCGTCATGACTTATTGTAGTGCGACTTGCCCCTGTGTCAATTAAAAACTTTCTATCTTTCCCCAATACTTGACTGTGTACATAAGGACCTTCTTGATCTACAGGAATCTCGATAAGAGGCAAGCCACCTTCCCTCTCTAGGCTGTTTCATGTATATCTGGAATATTCGGGGTAAGCAGACTGGGCATACTGGTACATCTGTTGTGAGACTTGTTGAGTTGCAGCAATGGGCTGTGGCTGTGGTACTGCTACGGTCTGTGCTGTCTGTGCAGATGCATGCATGGGCTGTGTATTCTGTGTAGACTGATGCTGGTTATGATCTTGTCTAGGCGGATGCGGTCTCTCTTTAGTTTTACCTGTCGCTATGTTATGTTTCAGAACTGCACATTCGTGTACGTAGTGACCTGGCTGCTTGCAATAATTGCATGTCCCTTTAACAGGAGCTGCAGCGTGACTTGTCTGGGTCGTACCTTTCCTGTGATTGTCGGATGGGACCGTCTGGGCTACTAACATTTTCATTTTCGTGTCTTTCATACGCTTCTGTTCCTGATCTTGTTCTTCCCTAATTCTATTCTGGTGATATTGTAACATTTGTAACATCTGGGATGGCGTATTTGCTTGCCATGTACTCTCGACTTTATACACTCTATTTTTAACTAACGGTAGGGAATTCTCGACTAACTTTGATACAAAAAGATGTGGGTACGACTCGCTACTTGGCTGGAGGCCACTATTGATAATAAAACATTTCTCGAATCTTGAATAAAAGTCGCTAGTATCTTCATCATGTTTCTGTTTACAGGACGAGATTGCATCCCAATCCTCCTTTCTAGTTGTCAATAATCTGGGCAGGACCTGTACTATCAAACCTGGTAATGCTTTAGTTTTGTCCCCAAGGCCTAACCCTGGAACCCGTTTTTTCTCTTCGTCTTCTATTTCTGCCCAGGCAATCTTTGCGTCTCCCACCTCCCAGTCCTTTTCCTTTAATTTCTCGAATATACCCGTAGGCAATAATACTTTCAACATTTTCATGATATCATCATATGTGTAGTCCCCCATTAATAACATGTCTTTAAGCTCTCTATGGAAACCTGCAGGGTCTTTATCATGGCATGGTACTAATTTCTTCATTTCTAACAGTTCTAATTTAGTCAGAGGCGTGTGTACATACACGCGTTTCAAAGTTTTATCCTCACCCATGACAGGGTGCACTTCTCGTAAGGGGTTCTGACTTTCAATACCACTCCCGCACTGCATATGGTACATTTTCCTTTCTGGAGGTGGGGCGGGGACATATTCAGGACTTACAAAAGTATCATATCTGCGTCGTTGTTCTAGAATTATTTGAACTAATTTAGTGCTTAGGCCTCTCCATCTATCCATCAGTAGTGCTTCTAGTGTCTCATGTAAGGGACCTGGATCGGAATAATGTTTTCTGTACTTAATGAGAAGGTGCTGAATCATATATACCCCTGCTAATTTCTGTTCGTCGGGGGAGAGGTTCAGAAATGTCTGTGCTACGGTGTCATCATTATATATGTCTGCATTTTCGGCCCATGATACCGCTGATCGGGCTAATTCTTGTTCATCCATAGAATTGAGTACATGGTACCCAACTCGATCTCGAAGCCGTTTATCAGTTTCCTGGAACTGATGCTCAGCAGAATTCGGATTCGTTAAGGCAGAGAAGAAAACTCTCTTGCTTTCCGGACGGATACCTTTCCTAAGGTAGTTTCCCCTACCTACATATGCTATAGTACTTGTAGTTGGTTCTGGTTCTTCAGATTCTTCTTCCTCCTCGGAGGGAGCCTTTTCTTTCTCTTTCTCGTGTACTGCTATCACTGCTTTCTTAATCTTTTTATACATGGCCTCTATGCAATTTTGTCTGTCATGTTTTCCGTCGGCTATATTTTGACCCCACTTGTTCAATGCATCTAATTCACTCTGCTCTGTTCCGGGCCTGTCTCGTTCTCTTATTAGACAATTTATGAAAAATCGTAGTATCAGTCCTTGCATGTTAACTTTCTGTTTCTCCAGGGCATCCTTAATACTGTCGGGGTCCTTTCCCGTTTGAACGAACTCATATATTCTATCTAGGCGCTCCTTCATTCCTGCATAACATAACAAACTATCAGTAGCAGATCTTAACCGTAAAGACGCTAATACCATTAAGTCGTCCTGTCCAGGTTCTGGATCGTATCTACAAACTGACATATTTTCTTTTAGTGCATCAAGACGGGATGAATTAGAAGAACGGGGGGATCTGTACGTAAGAGGACTCTGCTGACCTCTGAGATTTAATCTGTGAGTCGGTGGCGGGGTCTGGAGACCCGCGGTCGCACCTTCTGAAGCGGAAGCTTGGGCATTATCTCTGTGTGTAGTCAGTATCTGAATTTGTCTTTTAGTAGGATCTGATTGAAGTGGTTTCGGTAACTCAGTTTTAGGTGAGGGAAGTGGCGGAGCTGGCGGAACGGAACTAGTCTTTTTCGGTGTTGGCTGAGAGTGATCTTGGGGGGCAGTACCACCCCCGGCCCCGTCAGTAGGCAGGGCACGAACAGGCAGATTGGTGTAAGCTGGCGCTACATCTTCGAGGTATGAATTTAGGAATATGTCTTTAGTAGTCTTATGCCTTACTTTAGTTGGAACTAATGGTGACGGCAAATTTTTCGGTATTTCTGAAATGGCGTCAGGGGTACCATCGGCCAAAAGATACATGTTGTTCACTTTACCATTTTGGATACGATCTATTTGTTCTACCTTTACTCGAATTCCCTCAGTAACTAGTTCGTTTTCTTGGGCTTTTTCTGATTCTTTAAGCCTGTCTTCTCTACGGAGTGCTCTATCAGCACGTTTACGTGATTCCTTACGCCAAAATTCTATGGCGTCTTTCTGAGATTGTCTAGCTTTCTTTTTCCGTAATATTTCTTCTACCTTTATGATGCACTCGGCATCCCATGTTCCGTTAACTGGCCATCGGTATCTTTCCTCTAGGTGCTTGGTATAATCTGTCCATAACTCTAGATACAAGATGGCGTCTATGCCATGTTTATTGTACATAAAATTACCTGGAGTGTCCCTAGGGGGGATTGGAATTTCTTCCTCTAACATCCCTTTCCTAGTTCCTATCTGCTTTAATTTGTTGAAAAACGGCATTGTGCCTACTTGATACTGGAATGCTTGATCCTTGATACTTAATGTCAACTGTAACTATTTATACAAAAACACAATAATAAAAACAATCACATTCATACCACGACATTAATCACATGAAACATTTAAAGACATAGCTAACTTCCCCCTACTCTGAATGTACCGCTCAACGATACAGATACACTGCTGTAACAGTGCAGAAATTCGGAATGCTTTATATACTGCTAAACAGTACAGATACACTGCCTAAAAACAGTGCAGACCGGACTTGCGTACCCAAACCCGTCTAGATACGACCCAGCAATGGTACTCACCGGGAAGCACGGAAAACAGAAGGCCTCGGAAACTCGACGGGACTCGACTCGGAACTTCGGAAAGCTTCGGAAAACTTCGGAAAACTTCGGAAAACTTCGGAAAACTTCGGAAAACTTCGGAAAACTGGTGGGCCTCTTCACACCTCGGACCTTGCTTCCTTCGGCTGGGCTCTGGTCGGGATCCTCCGCACTCCTCACCGCCTCGTCTGGGCACTGATCGCAGTCTTCGTCACCTCCGTGTGTCAGAGGGGGATGCAGGAAATCCTGCCAGTACACGTGTTGTCCGTCTAACTGATGGCAGGGGACACGGATTGCAACGCACCTTCCGGCGCGTGAGGTGGGGGAGGGGTCCCTATTCGGGCGCCAAAATGATGTAAATAATTAATTTACTCTCTTAATTTCTATGCAGGTAAGTACTTAATCAATAATAACTCAATCGAAATGAAGGAAAACAGAGTCCGTGGTGCAAGAGTTTCTAAGGGTTTTATTCCTCATAAAGGAATCAGGATATCATGTTCTGACCACCACACAGGATGTCAGAAGGGATAGATGAGCGCGCTGGCGTTTATTGACAATACATAGCTTATATACTTGATTAACATCATAATGTTCAATGTAAGAGGCGTAGCAGCTGAGAGAAGACAAGATAACAGTATACACGTGGTGCTAATACATCATCAAGAGGCGTAAACTAGGCGTGAACTAGGGTGTGTGCTAGAAAACGTCACTGATAGGTGACGCAAGTGGGTGGCACCAAGGGGTGGTGCTAACAGAATGTTGCAATGTCAGCAGAAATCGGAAGCTTGGATGCGCGCGCAGCTGCATGACGTGTGATAGACGGGGTGCAGGGGACTTGACATTTACACTGACGGAAAGAGACAGAAGTCTGGCATGTCAGATCAACTTGTGCTTCTATCATATCTGATATCTGATGTTTAGGAACTAAGCTATCTGGGCAGAAAGGTCTCTAGAGCAGAAGCTATTCTATACTTGCTGTGAGTGCGTGTATAAGCGCCTGAGTGTCTGTATGAGAAGCGTGGGGGCATGGGGCCTTCCATGGAAGTATGGCAACAGAGGCTATGAATTACTTGCATAAAGACAGGTCGGCCCTTTAGCCCTGTAGCTGAGGAAGGATGTTTACTGAAGCTAGCAGGCTGGAATGTATCTTCGGGGAGGAAAACAGATAACTCGAAGGTTATAGTCAATCTTGGCAGGCAGCAGGCTGAGCTGAGCACGGAGGGCCGCGCTAGAAGTAAGTCAGAGTTCACGGGTACGGGGGCTGCTTGGGCAGAGGCCCTCGCAGTCAGAAGCCAGAGAAGAGGCTCGGTGGCAGAGATTCAGGGCCTACTTTCAGCCAGGCTGAAAAACGTAGGAGTACACTTCAAAAAGACGTTGGCATAGCATACTTAGGAACGGACCATCAAACCCATTCATGGTGGGTCTGAAAGAGGACAAGTTAACGTTGGACGCAAATGTATTTGCGTCTTCATAGCTGGTACAGGAGGGAAGTTACATGCACTTTTAACTCGTACATGGAGTCGGTGGGGTACTCGCTAGGGAACACAACATGACCATAAAATTTATATTACCTCAAAAGGACAGGGATTTTTGGAGGAAGCTCAAGCTGCCTTCAGACTGGCTCTCGGTACAGAGTCTGTCTTGGTCTCAGTCCTGGATGCCTTCTGAATGACGATGGACAGGGGTCAAGTAGGCGCTCTGGTGCTGCTAGCCCTGTCTGCTTCATTTCACACTGTAAACTATGGCATTCTGCTTCACAGGCTTTTGGAAGCAGAGATAAGAGGCAGTGCTCTGACCTGGCTTAAATCCAATTTTTCAAATAGAGTACAAGCCATTTAGATGCAACCTTATTGATCATCTTTATGGGCTATGGATCATAGGATGCCTCAAGGCTGGGCGTTAAGTTTGACTTCATATAATGTTTATTTGAACCCTTTGGCCTTATTATATCTCATGGAATCAATTCAAGAAATTATGCTGGGGACACACAGAACATTCTTGCCTTGGACTGCCCTGAACGATCGAACGTGACCTCTTTTCACAATTGTCGGAATTACATCTGTTTGGCTGAGGAACATTACCTTGAACTTTAACAGTGACAAAACAAAAATACTTTGCTGCCCAGTTGGCAGACCTGCACCACCATTACTTTCAAGTTTCTGGCCAAGTAGCGATAGTTTGAACCTGGAGCCTGCAGCATCTGTTCTTATCTTGGGAGTTCAAGTAGACTCCAATCTTCCTCTCTCGGCACGTCCAAGCTTTCCTCATCTTGCTTCGGCCTATTGACATTGCTATAGAAATTCTTATCCTATTTTCTATTAAAAATGCATGACCTAGTGGTTCTCAGCGCTATCATGAGCCATCTAAATTACTGTAATGCACTGTTCCCAGCTTTCCTTCTGAAACTCTCAGTGCATATTCAGGCAACTGCTACTAAATAAGCCTTAGCCTGCAGAGATTTTCCTCCACTCCCCAGGCCCTAGTGGAGCTACATAGACTCCCTATTCCAGAAGGATTCCTATTTCAGGCCACGTGTGTCACCTTCCATGCACTTCATAAAACAGGTCAGTGGTTTCTGCAAAGGAAATTTAAGGAATTTGCACCAACTATAGTGCTGAGATTTGCATAGTGCCAAAATTAGGCAAACATTTGCAATGCTATAGGTTTCACATTTGTTGGAGTTGGAGCTATTGGCAGACCAAGACACACAACCTCAAGATGAGAAGACAAAAACTCTGGCCTGATTAAAAAATCAAACTTGAATCCACCAAACCACACCATGCTACAGCATTACTGGCCTTTGAGAAAGCAGTAACCCTTGTAGTCGACAAACTCAAGGACAACTACAGACGGGTGTTCAACAATCTAACAAGAGCTGAACGCAGCCCCATCTCTGAAATTGACAACATGAGGGTCATCATAACAAAACCAGCTGATAAGGGTGCGGCTACAGTGGTAATACCCCTGGAGTTGTACAAGAGTGAGTGTAGAAAACTCCTGAATGACCCTCCGAACTACACACTACTACACAGGGATCCAACAAAGGAAACCATGGAGTTAATACACGCGATGCTGAACGAGGCCAAGGAGAGAGAATGGATCATAGCACAACAAGATGGATTTCTAAAAGAAGAGAACCCCAATACACCCTACTTTTACATATTACCGAAGGTTCATAAAAACAAAAATCTACCACCGGGTATGCCAATCGATTTGGGGATCCAATCGGTGTTAGAACCACTATTGAAATTTACAAATTACTTCCTGAGACCACGGGTACAAAATATGCCATCCTATCTCAAGGATACCAGAGACATCCATGTAAACTCCAAACCTTGAGATTCAACAGAACTACCGACATCTTTATCACACTAGATGTCGAGACGCTGTACACCAGCATACCACAAGAAACATCACTACAGGTAATTAAAACCTTACTGAGAAAGGAGGAATGGGAATCCATCACACCTAAGAGGTTTGTCCTAGACTGCGCCAGAATGGCGTTAATGAAAAACATTTTTGAATTTGAAGGAGAATATTATTTACAGACCCACAGGACTTTGATGGGCAGTACATTTGCCTCTAGCATCGTCTGTCTATATGTCCATGATTTTGAGATGAGACACGTCTATGAAAACAACAACGCATTTGACACCAAGGTTTTGGCGTGAAGAGGTTCATAGATGACATTTTCTTGATCTGGAGAGGCTCAACAACAGAAGCTGCAGAATTTTTTACCTGGCTAAATACCGGAGATGAATACCTCAACTTCACTATGACTACAAGCAGGGAGCCCATCATGGTTCTGGACTTGAAAATCTGGTATGAGAATGAGATACTCAAAACAGAGACTTTTTACAAACCAACTGATGTAAACAATCTCCTCCATTATGACCGCTTTCACCCCGAAGCCCTAAGAGACAACCTACCGGTGGGCCAATTCTTGAGACTTTGCAGGAATTGTTTGTAGAAAAAAACATACAAACGACATGCTGAGGTGCTAGCAAAAAACTCCAAGAAAATTCCTACCCCAACAAACTGGTAAAAAGGGTGTTCAAGAGAGCGAAAAAAAATCCTAGGGAGACCCTTCTGGAAATGTACGCAAAACCCAAAAGAACCTGGTTAGTTTTTGTAACCACCTATGGCACAGAATCCAATGCAGTGAAAAGGATAATACTGCGCCATTGGAAGACCCTAAACTCTGAATCACTAAGTATAGAAAGACCCATGTTTGCTTTCAAAAGATTGAAATCCCTGAAGGACCTAGTGGTACAAACCCACCCATGTGCAACAAATGATGAGAACCGCACAATACATACGTTGTGGAACCTTCCAGAAGTAGTAGGTCATTTCCCATGCGGTAGTTGCAACGGCTGCCCCTTGACAAAATCTAGCAAGGAGATTGACCTGGGTCTAAGAACTCCATGTGAACAGAAAAATCATTCAAATTGTAATAGCAGTAATGTGGCAGACGTCATCACTTGCAAGGGCCAGCTGAGTTTATTGCCTTGCATGCTCTACAAGTGGGTTGAACGAAGACATACCCTGGACAACCCTGACTTAAGATTTGACAGTGAGAGATAATAAGATGCGAAAATGGTTTAGCGAAGACGCAGTCAATGATCTCATTGGCATCATGGTAACCCTGGAACCAACATCATGTGACTACATCAGTAACTGAATGAGGGGGGCGACTGCCCAACAATAACACTTAAATCAATAATAGATCACTATGGTGTAGAATGAGATACAACATTTGGTTAATACATTGTACTAACAGCTTACATTTACAATTTCAAAATGTCACATGTAACCAGTGAAACACGACACACATATTAGTGTCTTATGTCACTGATCTTCTTACCGCCTCAAAAATGCTCATATGCCAACTGAAATAAACAGATACATGGATACATTCTGTTGTATTTTGATTGTTCTGAGCGTGGTAGTCATGAGCATGTTTCTTCTGTCCGCTTGTGGCTGTCAGGCTCTACACTATGGCCTAGATGTAGGTAATTTTATTTTACCACTTCTTAAATACCGAATTTTACCGATTCGGTATTTAAGAAGTGGTAAAATAGAGGGGGGGATGTAGGTATTACAGAATCGGTAAATACCGAATCATTAAGATTCGGTATTTACAGATTCTGTAAATACCGATTCGGTAATGCCCATTGATTCCTATGGGCATTGAAGCCTATAGGAGTTAATGGGCATTACCGAATCGGTATTTACCGATTCGGTAAATACCGATTCCAGCAAGGGCGCAGGGGGTGTCACTTTGACACCCTTGAGCACCCCAAATACAGGCATGTGTGCCATGTGGCACACAGACATGCCCTAAGGTTTTCCTGAATTCTGTATTAATAGGATTGTGTGGTAAAATGCCGACTCTTAAGGGCCTGTGGCACTCTCAGGAGTGTCACCTACATAGGGATTTACCGATTCGGTAAAAATACCGATTCGGTATTTTACAGAATCGGTATATTTACCGAATCGGTAAAATTACCGATTCTTAAAATAACATGCCCCTACATCTGAAAACCCTAATACCGGTCGGGAACGGCAGAAATCGGTCGTTTCCGACCGGTATTAGGGCTCCTACATCTGGCCCTATGTTGTTTATGTTCAATGGGAATTATAGGTGGGTGGTTAATAGGTGAGGAATAGTAATGCATTTATACGTTGATGCTTGACTTATGAAGATGGATTAAATTTCAATCGGGAAAGCCTGCTTCTTTTCTGTGATTATTATTTGGATTATACCTTATTATTTTTCTTTCACTGACGACGAGCGGGCAGGAATTCATTGCCCTTACTACCTTTGAGGAATTTTTAGCAATTTTCTCATTATTTTTTGGGGGATTTTCTGGCTAACCTCCTACACCACCTGGAAACATTATTGGTAGCGCTAATGTAGAGGACCTTTCCCAGTTTTTCACGAATTCCTGCTTGGACATTTTTTTTTTCTTTCCAACAATCTACTCGACTCCTTGTGTTGCGCCTTTCCATCTGCATTGGGAAGAATTGTGCACTACTGCTTAGTATAGACGGTGTTATTAGGTTGGGAAAGTCAAGAGGGTAGAGGATTCTTCTAATTTGTTTTACCCCGCGTGAGTACTACTCGCTCTCTCTCATTTCTTGAAGTTGCGAGGTTTTTCCCTTACCTCCATTCTATTCAGGATCCTCGTACCTCCTTGGCAACGTAACCGCAGCTTTGACACCGTTCTTCTTGTAAGCTGCACTAAGGACCATATGTAAGCACGTTCTTCAAGGTGTACACGCTCCCTGACAACATCACGTTGCGCACCTTCCCCTTTAACCTGACGTGCCTCCATTTTAACATTTCTAAATTGCATACTTTTCAGTGATATGCACACCGTTATTCAAAAAGCATCTTATTAACATGTCTGTTAAAAGGAAACCATCGTTGACACACACACCGCGTGTCTATGAGGTACTTTAATTAATAATTATTTCTCATTTTAAGAAAACCTTGGGTGACACGCACACCGCGTGATTATGAAACAAATGTATTTTGTTGTTTCATGGAATTCGTGAAGTGTGTTTTATTTAAATGCATTACTTGGTAATACGTTCACCTTTTAGTGTTTAGGATTATTTCCAATATTAGTGTGCCCTGTAATTTTATTTAATAAGAATATCAATTCATAATATACCATCTATTACTAGCCATGTCTGGCATTGGACCTCCTCCTTCATTTCTCTCATCTTCTGGAGAACCTCCAATGGCATTGGAAGTTTGGGAACCTGTTTTTTTGGCCTATGTGGAAGTTTTAGAAGGAGAGGATTGTGAGCCCGAAAGTAAATTGTCATTGTTAAAACATTGTTTAGGGGGTTTTGGTTTAAAAGAGTTTAAAACTCTACCTGCATTAGTCAATACTGGGAGAATTAATCAGTAAGCTTCTTCTCAACTCAACCTATGTTTTGGGGAAAAAAAATGTAGTCATGGAAAGATTTATTTTCTACTCTCACAAACAAAAGTCTGATGAATCGATTGAAGATTACATGTCAGCATATATCATATGAACAAGTCCTAAGAGATCAAATATTAATACTAACAAACAGTAAAAAAGTTCAAAAAAAGCGATGGTCTATATCTGATTTATCATTAAATGCTGCCATTGACATTGCCAAATCCATTGAAGATTCAGAAAATTTGTAAAGGAAATTAGAGGCAATGAGAAAGGCGATGCATTCAATGTCAGCAAGTAACTAAAGATACAGAAAAACACAAAAATCTATCTACTCAAAGGAATGACAACTCAAATAAATTTGAAAGCAAATATAAGAATACCACAAAAAAGTTTGAACAACGGAACTCACAATTACTTTGTTTCAGATGTGGGAGTAATGGCCATTTAGCAAATTTTAAAGGATGCCCCGCCTTTGATAAACTGTGTTCTAAATGAAATAAGAAAGGCCATTTTAGTAAGTTCTGTAAGACCTTGCCAAGGAATGTGAATTATATAAAATGTTTAGAAAGTGATGACATTTCTTGTGATAATGATGAAAATGAAATCAACACAGTTATCAATGATTGTGCTGATGAAAGTTTTACCAAATTTCCTTCATGTTTCATTAATGTAGTTGGTATCAAATTGAAATTTTTGGTAGACTCGTGTGCATGATATTCTATCATTTTTCAAAGATCTTTTATGAGAAATTGCCTAATAGATTTCTTTTTCCTCCTGATGTGTCTCAGTGGAAGTTATACAGGACACAACATTGATTTCATAGGTTACTTCTCAGCGAATTAAACTTTTTCTGGTTGTCACACATTCAGTAATGTTTATTATGGCTGAGATACCCGCCACCCCCTCTCAACACAATCCCCAAGAATTGGGAAACCGGAAACAGTTTTTGAACTTTTTGGAAGGCGGGAAGGGAGTTACCCTTCCCGGCCGTCTTTTTTAAAATATGAAACAAAATTAAAACATTAAAATAACAGTTTCATATTATGTACAATTTCATTTCCACATTACGATGTTTGGCTAACCTTAACAGATCTCTAATACAAAGGTTCTCCTAGCCGAACTAACATCCTACAAAACATTTGACTTGAAATTGTACATCCTAACGTTAAGGGCCAACGGCAAGGTCGTAACCGGTGTCAGATCCCTAAACCAGAAATACCACCCTCACTTGTGAGGGGAGCGACCGCACAGAGGCGTACCTCAAGTGCATCTACCAATTTCCTTTGGACTTGACGGGGGCCCCAATGAACTCGACGCCATTTAACGGTCGTCCGAGGACTCGTGTGAGGTGTCTAAAAGGTAGCGTAAACCCCCTCCCGCACCCCACACAACTTACCCATCTGCCGTCGCAGATGTCCTGGCCCCGGGAAATTCCCCAGGAGGGCCCGTAGCCCCTCCTATCCAGGAAGGGGCCTTGACCACCTTTCCTTTCCTTCCGGCGGCCTATCCTTAGACGGGACCGCCTCCCCGTTGAGGGGCCAATGGCCACCTCCCCCGAGCGCTCCCATCCGTAATGGGTGACGCCCCCCCATAGGGATCTTCCAATTACTGCTCACCGATCATGACCTTACCGCCCGACCAAAATGAATACGACAATTCTACCTAATTTACTAAACAAACATAACTTATTACAAGCATGAACACTGATCAACACTAGTGCAAAATTACTTTATTTGCAAAAACATACTGAAAATAACCATTCTTTATTGCATATTCAAAATTTCACGACGATCATCACAACCTGCAAGAAACAGAGTTACCACATCAAACTTTATTCAAAAACAACTAGCTGTCCTCAGGGGCTGGTGGGTGGGTCAAAATTGGCTCTTCGTTCCGTCTCGAGCTCACGTGCAGCGGGGAGGTGCAGCTTCAGAGCACAGGAACAAGAGGATGCTTCCTTGGCTTCTTGCTCCTTTTATCCGTCTTCAGGGCGGGCGTAAACCCGCCCCCGCCTGCCTCCGAGGGCGTGGCCGGCCGTGTCAGTGTCTAGGACAACCCACTCTAGGGCGGGAAAAAGGCGCGCCCCGGCTACGCCGCTTCGGGCATACCAGCCGAGACTCGCCTCCCGCCCAAGATGGCTTCCCGGGGGGATCGTGGTACTCCACCATACGTTCGGGGGGACCGAATGGTCGCCCCTTTCCATATGGCTGAGATACCCGCCACCCCCTCTCAACACAATCCCCAAGAATTGGGAAACCGGAAACAGTTTTTGAACTTTTTGGAAGGCAGGAAGGGAGTTACCCTTCCCGGCCGTATTTATTAAAATATGAAACAAAATTAAAACATTAAAATAACAGTTTCATATTATGTACAATTTCATTTCCACATTACGATGTTTGGCTAACCTTAACAGATCTCTAATACAAAGGTTCTCCTAGCCGAACTAACATCCTACAAAACATTTGACTTGAAATTGTACATCCTAACGTTAAGGGCCAACGGCAAGGTCGTAACCGGTGTCAGATCCCTAAACCAGAAATACCACCCTCACTTGTGAGGGGAGCGACCGCACAGAGGCGTACCTCAAGTGCATCTACCAATTTCCCTTGGACTTGACGGGGGCCCCAATGAACTCGGCGCCATTTAACGGTCGTCCGAGGACTCGTGTGAGGTGTCTAAAAGGTAGCGTAAACCCCCTCCCGCACCCCACACAACTTACCCATCTGCCGTCGCAGATGTCCTGGCCCCGGGAAATTCCCCAGGAGGGCCCGTAGCCCCTCCTATCCAGGAAGGGGCCTTGACCACCTTTCCTTTCCTTCCGGCGGCCTATCCTTAGACGGGACCGCCTCCCCGTTGAGGGGCCAATGGCCACCTCCCCCGAGCGCTCCCATCCGTAATGGGTGACGCCCCCCATAGGGATCTTCCAATTACTGCTCACCGATCATGACCTTACCGCCACAGGCCGGATAGTTGACCGGCTATCCGGACCCCCCACTCCTGCCTAAAGGTCATGTTTCAAACCCTTCAACCAAGCTATGAGGTCTCCTATGAGTAACTCATTGCCCACCCGGGACAAATGAACCCCGTCCCCCAAATACATACTGTCCCCTTTGATACAACCATGCGAAACAGAATGCAGTGTACTTGAACGAAACAGTCTACTCACTTTGTTATTTATTTTCCTTACTGAATGATTCAGAGCAGAAACCGAAATAGCCCCCCGCCACACTTTCCGTGGGATCATATGGGACCATGCAATTGTGCACCCTGGAACTCTTCTAGCCAACCAACTTACTGTGGAAAGCATTGCCTCAAGAAGAAGTCGTCTACCAGTTGCCACCAAATCGTTTCCCCCAAGATGGACTATGATTATAGACGGCGGTGACCTTGTCCGCCCTAATAAACCCTCGAAAAAGGATTGAAACTGGTCAATACAGAGCCCGCCCTTTCCGTAGAAGGACACCCTGTACCCGTATTCCCCAGCCACGTGAAACATATCACCTGCATTGAATACGTCCGCGGCACGCCTCACGTATGAGTGGCCCACGACCCACACCTCCTTTTTCGCAGTCGGTGATTTCTGACCGCTGGTCCCCAGGTGCCGGGTCGACTGCACAGTCCGCCCCGCTTCGTAAGCTTGCGCAACTAAAAACCAAACAAAAACAAGAAGCGTGAGTATATCATTACAGCTTCACAACATGTGCAACCGCACATACCTTTTATAACAGTTCGAGGACCAACGCCCCACACGTTTTACTTCCTCTACACTCAGACCCTTGGCTGAAGCCTCAGTAGCAGCCCCTATCCGAAAGGAATGGGTCCCGAACTCGCCGGGGTTCAAGCCCGCGGCCGAAATTGACATCGCAAGCACCCTCTGGAACTGAAACCTCGTCAGTGGGGTGGCGTCAGCGTGTCGCAACAAGGTCCCCCCCCATGCCGCCACCCTCTGTGCTAAATATTGCTCTACGCACACCACAGGGCACATGGAAGAACCGGGGATCCTATGAATGATTACGCAGTCCCCGATTGCACCCTGATCGGATTTGGACCTAACAAACGAGACCGTCATCGTCTCCCCCCTGACCTGAATGTGCTCCCGGCACAGTCCCCCCATCGTATCCCGCTTGTTCTTCGCCACTAATTCGCTTACCCGCATAGCCCCATGGAATGCTAGTGCAAATGCGGCTTGGAACAACACTGCCTCGTACTGGGATGAACACGTTGCCGGGAGCACGGACCATAACAGGGTCAGCCTATCCAGACCTATCGGGTGCCTCTCATCTACCCTGCGACCCTCAAGGCGTCTGCACAACGAAAGACGCTGTCGGGTCCTGGATCCCATGAGCCTTTGCCATAAAGGAAATGGCGGCCCGATGCCTCTGGGCCGTAGCTACTGATTTGCCTGCCTGATGTAAAGAGAGCAGAAATTTCACTACAGACTCTTCCTGACCCCAAAGTTCCCCCCTAGCAGTACCCAAAAAGGCCCAATAGGAACGGAACGCCCCTTCATATGCCTTCCTCGTCCTGGGTGCTAAACTCTCTCCCACGAGGTTTTGTAGTTCGGGGCACCGAGAGACCAGAGAGCTTCGGGAAAGGGTGCCGCCACCGGGTCCGCTGTGGGCAGAAAACCCCAGAAGGCCTGCATACGGAAACGAGAAAGCGCATCAGCCGCTTGGTTCATCACCCCCGGCACATGTCTCACCCTAAACAGTACATTCAGTTGCATGCATAACAACACAATTTCCTTGAGCAGTCTCAGAATCAATTTGCATCGTGCTGCCTGACTATTGATACACTCAACCACGGTCATGTTATCAGACCAGAACACCACAGAGTGATCACGGAACCCCTCGGGCCAAGTTTTTAGTGCCACCAAAATAGGGAAAAGTTCGAGAAAAGCAATGTTACTTGTCAGCCCGCACTCGTGCCACCATGACGGCCATTTTTGAGCCGACCATTGTGCACCAAATATGGCACCAAAACCTATACTCCCCGCCGAATCTGTCCACAGCCCCAGCTCCTCGGAGGACACTGCCGGCCTGTTCCAGACAACTCGACCATTGAAATCCGCCAGGAATGCCAACCAAATGCGCATGTCCTGGCGAACCTCTGCCGAGAGCCTCGTGCGATGATGGCCTTCCTTCAGGCCGACCATGGCTTGTGCAATCGAGCGGGAAAAGGGGCGCGCCATTGGCATCACTCTCAGGGCAAAATTCAACTGACCCACCACCTGTTGCAATTGATGCAGGTTTACTTTTGTTGCACGAATACATATTTCAAGGGATAACCTGAATTTTAACACTTTTTCCTTGGGTAATCGAAAACAACCTTCTACCGAGTCGAGCTCGATCCCCAGAAACTCGAGCAAGGATGAGGGCCCCACCGTCTTACCTGGTGCCAATGGCACACCGAATTGGTTCATTAAGACACGAAATTCATGCAAAGCCTGCCCACACTCAGGATCCCCGGCTGCCCCCAAAAACAGAAAGTCATCGAGATAGTGCATAACATGTTGAAAACCTGTCTTCCTTGTGAATACCCATTGCAGAAAACAACTGAACTTCTCGAAATAGGTACAGGAAATCGAGCACCCCATTGGCATACATCTATCCATGTAATAGCGACCCTGAAACTGAAAACCAAGGAGACGCTGATCGTCTGGGTGTACCGGGAGCAACCGGAACGCTGACTCGATGTCCGATTTTGCCATCAGCGTGCCGGGCCCCAGGCGATTCAACATGGCAACGGCCTCATCGAAAGATGCGTACCGCACCGAACACACTTCCGGGTCTATCGCGTCATTCACTGAAAGACCACGTGGGGCTGATAAGTTATGTATCAGCCGAAACTCACCCGGGTCCTTCTTGGGGACCACCCCTAGAGGGGAACAAACAAAGTTAGCAACCGGTGGCAAATCGAATGGACCGGCGACGCGACCTCGAGTCACCTCCTTCCCAATCTTTACCTGTACCACCGCCGTGTGCTGCAAGACCGACAGTTAATTCTTACAATTTGTTAACACCCCGAAAATCCCCCACTGGGATGCGGAAACCATATGAAAACCCGTTTTGCAACACCCCAGCGGAAGCATGATCCGGGTATTCGTTGAGCCAAGGAATCATTGCCATGGTATCAATCGGGGTAGGTAAAGGCGCCCCTCGGACTATAGCAGACCTGTTTGGCGCCTCCCCTGCCACCGTTATCACCCGTTTTGGCTCTGCACATGGACTCAGGATGGGATGGCTGCCCACACCCCCCACACTCATGTCTGAATTTGCATGACCCCTGGGGCCTCGTACATTTCCCTCTGTTAAAATTCCAACAGATCCCCCTTTTACCTGTGTTGCCACTCGGCTTCGAGTGGTACTCATTACCTGCACCCGTCCGAAAGGGTGTCCCAGAGTTCTGGCGGGAAGATTCCCCCCGCTACTCCCTAACAATGGTACCTTCAACATTCCTGTACTCTCCATTTTTTGCCATGACACGGAGTCGTAACAATCCCAAGTCAAAAATGGGTCGTGTTCCTTAGCTTTTCTAAAAAGATTGTCATAGCAGAACCACTGATTGCCCCCATATGCTACGGAATACTCCATGATACGTGATTGATAAATTGGCAACTCGGTCAATAACTCGGGCCTGCGCTCGCCCATGATGGAGGTAAAAATGCCCCACGCTCTGCCCCAAGTACCAATGTTTTCGTCAACCTTAAAGGCGGCCATTTTTGCGCGCCAAACACTCGGATGCATGAGCTCCTTTTGGCTCTTTACGTGCTCCATCTCGTAATGATCGGTCAGCAAAGAAAAAATGTTCACATACTTATTCGCCCAAATCTTTTCCTTAACTTCCAGTGGAACATGCTGAGCCACCTTTTCCCTTCGTGAAGGTACAGACCCCTCCCCCGCAATCGGTAATGGTCGCTTACCTGAACCAGACGCTGCATCTGCCACCGGACATGGGCCTGATGCGTTAACCGAAGATGGTGCCTTCGCAGTCTCCCTAGATTCCCGCAGTTGCCTCATTACTGCGCGGGCGTCGTCAGCCGTGGTGCCCTCGCTATCTTTTCCCAACCACGCTGCCAATTGCGCCGCTAACTCGGGAGGCATATCCTCCCCGTTCACGGGGGTGACCACCACGGGGATCGGATTCCCTCCTTTCGGCACCGGGGTTGGCTCCTCAAGTGGGGTATCGGGGATCGGGGTTTCCCCCCCGAGTGCCCCCCTTCTGGACCTCTTGCCTCTTCCACCGGGGACTGCTCCCGGCAAAGGCCGTTTCGGTCCTCCCTCCCCGTCCTTAGCCGCCATCTGCTTCTTCAAATCGGCTACCTCTTTCATGAGCATGCGAAGCATCTGATCCGTACTGACCCGCTTCCCGACTTTCTTGGGCATTCTCAGACGGAATATCTGTAAGACAAAAGGAAAGATTACAACGCTCAAAATTGGCTCTTCGTTCCGTCTCGAGCTCACGTGCAGCGGGGAGGTGCAGCTTCAGAGCACAGGAACAAGAGGATGCTTGCTTGGCTTCTTGCTCCTTTTATCCGTCTTCAGGGCGGGCGTAAACCCGCCCCCGCCTGCCTCCGAGGGCGTGGCCGGCCGTGTCAGTGTCTAGGACAACCCACTCTAGGGCGGGAAAAAGGCGCGCCCCGGCTACGCCGCTTCGGGCATACCAGCCGAGACTCGCCTCCCGCCCAAGATGGCTTCCCGGGGGGATCGTGGTACTCCACCATACGTTCGGGGGGACCGAATGGTCGCCCCTTTCCAGTTGCAAAGTCAGGGAAATCCATTTTAGGATTGCCACATCAAGGGAAATTAGGCATCAGACTCGATTGCAGAGCTGACCCACCTGTCTATGCGATTGATTTTATTGCTGAATCCAATTCAAACTCCATTGATAGATTGATTTTAGAGTTTCCCAGTGTATTCAGTGGAAAATTAGGGAAATACCAAGGTTTTGAGCATGTTATCAGACTACATGAAAATTCTGTGCCCATACGTCATAAAGTAAGAAACGTTCCCCTTTCTTACAGGGGCAAGTTGAAAGATATGCTTGAAAACCTATGCAATGAGGGTATCATAGAACCTATAGAGTCTTCCCCATGGGTTTCTCCCATTGATCTTTCAGTTAAATCTTTAGGCGAACTCAGGCTGTGTTAACTCACGCAGTTTAAATCCTGCCATTTGTGTTGATGCTCATCCCCTGCCCAATTTGCACGAAATGGTATCAACCTTAGCTGATGCACAAGTGTATTCATGCATCGATTTAGAAAGTGCGTATCACCAAGTTGTCCTTGCTGCAGAATCTAAAAATGTAACAGCCTTTATAACACCCGAAGGTCTTTTTAGGTATTGTTGCATGTCTTTCGGTCTTGCTAGTGCTGCATCAGTCTTCCAGAGATCGATGAAAGAAACTGGAGGGATTATATGGTGCCATTGCATTTCAAGATGACATCTTAGTATATGGCAAGAATGATGAGGACCATGATCACAACTTACACAGTGTTATAGCTGCCTTATCTAAGAAGAGTCTTACTCTCAGTTTGAACAAATGCATTATCAAAGCAAAAGAGGTAGAATATCTTGGACATACCATTAGTGGAAGGGGCATTAAACCTAAACGTAAACACATTGAAAGTATCATTAATGCTCCTGTTCCTTCTTCGAGAGAACAATTAGTTGTGTTCCTTAGTTTATTTGAATTTTATGCAAAATGTATTCCTAATTATTCAGTAAAAGAAGATCCTTTCAGATGTCTGCCTAAAAAGAATGCAAAATTCTTTTGGTCTAATGACATGGCTGACGCTTTTGAAAATTTTAAGAAATGTATTGTAAATGCACCATGTTTAAAACCTTTTGTTTGTGGAAAAATGAATTGTAATGGTTGATGCCTGTAATTTGGGTTTGGGTGGTGTGCTACTACAGAAGGACAATGAAAATGAATGGAGTGTTGCATATGCTTCCAGAGCATTAAGAGAAGCGTAAACACATTATTCTGTAATAGAAAGTGAATTACTTGCCCGTATATGGGGTGCAGAACATTTTAGAAGTTTTCTATGGGGCACTGAATTTATCATCAAAACTGATCACAAACCACTTATATTTTTAATGTCTCCAGGTGGAGGTCGGTCTATGTTGGCACGTTTGGCTAGGTTATCTTCAAGGCTACAATCTTTCCGCTTCCGGATTGAATACGTATAAGGGAAAGCGAATATGCATGCTGACTGCATGTCCAGGTTACCTATTGTTTGTGACGAATTGTGTCAGGAGGATGATTGTGAAGTAGCTTTTTCCACATGTGATGTAAATTTAAAACATGGTAAAAGACCCAATTTCTGCAAAGAGGTTTGGATGTTAGAAATGGAGAAGGATGTTGAGTTAAACACTATCAAAAACTACATTGTTCAAGGATGGCCGGAACAGAGGAAATCCTCAGGAAATATGATGAGATTTTCTAAAATTCAGGACGAGCTAGCTATTGAAAACGGTTTAGTCATGAAAGATGATAAAATTATTCCACCTTTTCCTTCAGAGAAATTATTATGGAAATCGCCCCTGAGGGACACTTGGGTATTTCTTTTACTAGGAAACAGATCAGGGAGGCGTTTTGGTGGCCTGGAATAGATGTTTCAGTTGAGCATTTTGTACATTTGTGTATCAAGTGTACAAACAGCGATAAGTCAGCGGTTGTTTTGTGTGCTGATTCTCACCCTGTTGATTTTCCTGTTGGTGCACGGAGGAAATTAGGGTTAGACATTATTGGTCCATTTCATGTCTTACCGAAAAATGAAAGTTTGGTATTGTTCTTATTGACTATTATTCAAAATGGCCAGAAGTCAAGATGGTTAAGGAGGTCACTTCACAGAGTGCAATTGAATTTCTTGATAATATTTTTTGCAAAGAAGGCATTCCACAGGAAATTGTCACAGACAACGGACCTCAATTTATCAGTAAGTAAGTTGAATCCTTTATGGAGAAAGGTGGAATAACTCATAGAAGAATAGCTGTATTCCATCCCGAGGCTAATAGTCAAGTTGAGCGTTTTAACCGGGTGGTGAAGGAAGCTATCCAATTATCCATTAAGGGAGGACTTAATTGGTGAAATGCTTTGCAGTCCATGTTGTTAGCATATAGGACTTCACCAAACTGGTCACGTTGGTTAGTCCATTCAAACTCATTAGGGGCGCAAGCCAAGTACCAAATTGGTTCCTTGGTGGTTAAAAAAAATTTAAGTGAGGATAAAAATACAGTAATGATTGAAAATGAATTAGTTAGACACAGAGTTAATATGTACAAATAAAAAATGAAACAGGTCATGGATGGGAAAATGGGTCCTCCGAGTAAACAAAGAATTGTAATTGGTGATTTGGTCCGCTTAAAAAAAGAAGAAGGTATTTATAAAGCATCTCAATGTTGGTCAGATCCCAAGAAAGTCATAGAAGTTTTCAACAATGCTGTGAGAATTGAGGGTGGAAGTGTTTGGAATCTCAACAGGATTCCTGTGTTCAAGGGTAGTGCTCATTCATCTAAGGATTCTGGCAGGAATGTATTTTCAGATGATGAGCATGGTGTGGTTCCCATCAAACAGGACTTATGTCATTCTCGATATATTACTGATTCTACTAGGAGGATGCGTGAACATCATTTTCCAGAGAAGTTCAAGGATTATGTTATGGGTTAAAAAAAAAGGAGGAAGATGTGTTTGTATATTGATTTTTCTGAGTGTGGTAGTCACAAATGTGTTTCTTCTGTACGTTCTTGGCTGTCACGCTCTACACTATGCTGTTTATGTTCAATGGGAATTCTAGGTGGGTGGTTAAAGGGTGAGGAATGGTAATGCATTTATACGCTGATGCTTGACTTATGAAGATGGATTAAACTACACTCGGGACAACCTGCTTCTTTTCTGAGATTATTACTCGGATTATACCTTATTACTTTTTATATTTTATATTATATTTGTTATTACAGGACACACATATTAATGTCTTATGTCACTTATCTTCTTACCGCCTCAAAAATGTACGTGTGCAAACTGAAATAAACAGATATATGGATACATTCCATGCTCACTCGTTATGTTCTATATTTAAAGCACAAACATTCTTTTTAAAGCGGATAACAACCGCTGATGACATGGTCACAAATCGTGACTAATGGGCAGGATGTCACTGAAAATGGTGGTATATGGAAAATTAACAATGTCCAAGAAATCAATTATGGGCAAACACCAAAACAAATTCAAATGAAACAAACACTAATGTGCGTATATTCTACAGACCAATCCCCAAAGAACTACCTTTCCCAGCAATCATGTGGTCATGGGCGGTCACGCCGTTTGATGACGAGGGTCACGTGAGCAGAACCAAAGGGTACAAACAGACCCGCCCCGCCAGCCTTAGCACACAGCGGAGGACGGAGCGGGGCATCAGCGGTATTCCGTCAGTGCTAGCACTTTGACAAAGTAATTTGGGTGAATGGTTGTGTATGGAATTGTTGCGACGGCTGTCTCTATGGACTCCGCCATAATGGAATGAAAGGGGCATGCTGGGGCGGTGAGCGAGATAACACTACGAAGATTGGATGCCGCACCAGTTTGCAAGTTTTCGTGGTAACTTGCGAATCGATAATCAGAAAACCGCATGAACTGTCTGTATGCCAAATAAATATTTAGTACTGTTGGGTAACATACTCTAGGGGTCAGAGAGCACTAAGCGGTAAAAATTTGGACCGCCGTATGCCCTTAGAAAGTGAATACAGTATGTGCCAATTTGGCTCTGAGTACGGAAGGTTTGAGAAAACAGGGATTACTATAGTTCACGCAATAAATAATTATCAGGTCATGTTTAGAAAGGCTGTGAATGTGTAAACAATGATACTATGCATAGCAATTTCACATTGGTGGAACTACAAGCGATTAATTTTGCATAAAACTCCCTCCCTCCCGCAGTGTGTGACTGTAAGGCAGCACCAACCTCCTGATCCGCATGTCACATGACTAAAACAAACAGTAAGTAAGCAAGGGAGGTTTTGAGCTGATGCATGTCAAGTTGAGTTGCAAATCACATCATGAATGGGTAGAATTTCAAATCATTACACCTAGGATTGACATCTGGACCCAGGGGCAGCCTTAGGCATGTGCAAGCTGCTCACCTGCACAGGGCCACCAAATCCCAGGGGCCACCACGCCAATATAAATCCTTAATATAATAATCCTCTGAGGATCGATACATATTTGCGTGGCGGCCCCTAGCAGGGATTTGGTGGCCTCTGGCTCTGTTCCACTTCCAAACACCCTGACCCCCCTCTTCACTGGCCTCCGTGCTCCACGCCACCTGGGCCCCCTTTTCCGGGTCCCCGTACCTACGCTCCCTGCCCAGGGCCACCATGAGCTTAGAGCCGCCCCTGCTGGACCCAGTGTAGTCTGCACAATTTACGCAGGTGGAGGTATTAAGGAAAGATAACCAAAACAATACCCAGGCAGATCACCCATCACATAAATATTAATTTTCACGGGAGCACAATTTTTCACACAGAGTTTTTAGGGTACTCGCCCACTAGAATATATAACACTAAGTATTTGTTAAGATTAGGACAACACGGTCCATTGTATTGGGATGTATGAATCACAATGGAACACGTTTGCCTTAATACAAGTAAGATTTTCACTTCTTCCAATTTTCTCCCCCTCCTAGAAAATCTACTGAGGACACTGTGACAACAGGTGAGCGCATTAGGCCTCATGTTAGTGCATGGAGTGCTTGCCCCCTTTAGAAGCAGGGACACTAAGTATTAGATAAATAGCCCTGACAAAGGCCCCAGACCCACGTGGGCTCCTAGCGAGTGCCAAAACATGTTGGCACTTTAAGAGGGGTACAACTGAACAATTACATTCAGTAAACCACAACATATTCACATTTTATTCATGCCTCAGGTACCCTCTGAATAAAAAAACATTGTTTGGGTATACCTGAAGGTATTTTTAATTATCACTAGTCTGGTTCCCTGCATGACCAGTACTTGCTTTATATAATAAATCCCATTACATCTATGGTTGAATCTGCCTGGGTAGTACCATCTTACCCGGGTGTGGATAGACGCCTATGATGAAGCATGTCACGATAAGTGAGTGAGGCGTCTACTCCAATATCTTTGGATATCCAGTCTACCAAAGATAAAGCAGAGGAGAGATTATTTAACTTTTTTTTTAAAGGCCTGAATTCCTAAGGAGAATTCACATGGTAGCGGTTGCTCATTTGTGATAAGACCCTGATATAGATGCCTTTTAGACACACTGGCATACACAAAATCTGTGTGTGTATTTACAGCAACTTAATCCAAATTTATAATCAGGTATTCGACTGTGGAAGAGGAAACGGATGAACTCATGCTGCGACCCTCAGATCACACTTAGATCTGGGCAACTAACACTTCACTCACTGAGCTCTCTTGCTAGACTGATAACTTGGACCACAGGCTCCAAGTAAGAACGGGTGCTAAAGATCAAAGTGCAGAATAAGGGTTTTGTGAACATGAGACTATAAGTCCTGCACAAAGAGAGGGTCAAAGTCTTTTGCAGTTTTGCTACTTAAATGGCGTTGATTGGGGACTTTAGCTTTAACACCAATGATAGAATCAGAGACCCACTGGATATCGGAAGAAGTGACACTGTAGGACTTGGTTGAATGTCCAAAAAGGAATGACTCAGCTGTTCATAGAACTCCCACAAGTGTCAGTCAACACTAAAAGTCCCCAAAAACAATAAAATAAACATATACCACATTTCATTGCAGTGTGCACTGCTTTGGAAATATGCAGGCGGTACAATGATTTATACAAAATATGGTTGCATATAATCCCAATTAATTCATGAACGAGAACTTAAGGAACATTACTAAGACATAAGTACTGTACATAGAACCACACTCTCTGTCCTCACAAGAGGGCAGATGCAGTAGAACCACTTTCCGAATTTATTGCAGAGTTTAGCTCACTGTTGGGTCTTAAAGCCACCGACAAAACAAGGTGACAAGTAGGCAAACCCAACCCCCCCCCCCCTCAATATTTTAATGACAATTTACATGACAGGCTGCATATTGCTGCATACTGCTTTCAGCTTGAAATGGTTACTAGCAGCTTATGAAAATGTTATACATTTTTACTTTGAAGGACAGATGGAATTACCATAACGCTGTCATCAATGTTGAGTGGTGGAGTAAACCATGTGAGCATGGTTTGGGCTGAAGTTAAATTAACAAACCAATGCACCCTGCATGCAAAAAGCTTAAACACACCTGCAGAATACACTCCACAGATTTTAAGACACATTCAACTCGTAATACAATAGATTGAGCTGCGCATAAGAAAAGAAAGGCACGGTGGCTGAAGTTAAATTAATAAACCAATGCACCCTGCTTACCTGCATGCAAAAAACTTAGACACACCTGCAGAATGTATTGCACATATTTTAAGAGAAGTTCAACTCCTTGAACAATAGAAGTTCTTCATGTTGCATGTGGTACATTAGTTTAGACATCCAAATTTGGCCTCCACAGTGGGATGAGAGGCCGTCCCAGAAGGAAAAGTAAATATATATGCAAAAGGCACAGCATCTTTAACGCCCAGGGCAACAAGGAGTCACTCCGCTTTTAGCACAGTAATCTAAGAGGAGAAGTTACATTAGCAGCAAAGCTTTTCCAGTAACCAGTCTTGCCTGATATGTTAAGAAGGTTCTCTGTTCGCAATCTTTCCATTCAATCACGTTATTTGAACATTAAGCAGGGCTCCTCTCCCTTGAGCGTTGTGTACATATAATGAAATGTACTTTCCTGCCCCTGTTTGTAGTGATGCTGTTTAGCGTTTATTTGGGGGCAGTCCCAGATAGACGCGTCACTGCCTTGCTTTATTCGTCCGAAATTCTGATTGAAAGCAGATCAGATGGAGCAGGCAGAGGATGAGGGAAAAGGATGACCAAGTGGCCTGGAGCTTGATTATATGTCATTATCTGGCAACGTTCAGCGCCCAAGTTAACGACACAGGGTACTAAGAAGAGGGTAAGGCAGGAATTAAAACAAGTAGTCCCCAAAGGAATACACAAAGACTTACAGTGTAAGGAAATTGTAGTCAGCTGATGCTCCTGTGCCAAAAAAGGAAGTGATGTATCAGAAGTGTCAACCAATGAGGATCCAGCAAAGAGTTATGCAAGAGTCAACCTATGGTAAAGAGGGTTACACTCAGTGCAGTGAATACAGCTGATCTTGCAGACAGCACTTGCGCGCTGATGCTCGACCTAACATATTAGAGTGGGAGACTGGACTTTCCCGGTCAGAGCGGCCTGATGTTGGAACACCTTCCCTTCTTAATTATCAGCATGCCAAGATTTATTGTTTTTTAGGAAAGCCTTGAAGACCTGGCTTTTTCCTGTACGGTGACTGTTGTTGCTCGCTTGTAGGTCTTGATCTGGGCGAGCGCCAGGATTCCTTTCAGGTCTCCAGTTGTGCTTTATGAATGCACTTCTTTCCTCTATTCTAACTTCTGATAATCACATATGCATCTTTCATGTGTCATGAATTTAACATCCATTTACATTTAGCCTGCAACGAACTAATGCATTTATTTTCCTCCTGTTGTCGTTCTAGACCCGAATGAACAAAGTGATTAATGGACTGGATTTAACTGGCTTCTCAGTTGGGAAAGCACTACAAATTCTGAGGCTTTATAATTCGATGTATTCCCTTCTGCCAGCATTCTTTATTTCTGTCAGTCGTCAAATTGGCGGAACGTTTCAAAATATCTTCTCTCTTGTGAGATAGTGATCTCGTGAGAGGATGTTTCCTTCAATATTTAGCAAAGTCGGCATGTTCTTTCTGAAAATTCACAGACCTTGCCAATTGTCAAGGTTACTGAGAAGCTCAAGGGCCCTGGAAGAAGGAGAGTATGGGTGGGGTGGGTGCAGCACCCCCAAAAATAACCTTGCTCGGTTTCAGAAAGAAATCGTCTCATTATTTTGTTTTTTAAATATTGTGTTTATCTTCGCATTTGTTCTGAGTTAAACGACAGAGGTCAACTGTCAACCAATGTCTTCTGACAAATCGCTTTTTATTTAAGGTTGAGGTTGCTTTTACAAGAGAATTTTGTAGTGTGAAACGAAGGTAATCTTGTTGGGGTACAGGAAATGTCTTTTTTGTCTAACACATAATAAAATGGAAATACTTGTAAATCAAACTTGTAATTCTGACATGCAATGGAAATAAAAATCAAAGCAAAACACTTTACATGTGTAATGCTCATATGACAAATAAGCGCAGAAATCCTATTTCCACGCGTCTTTTTGGGTTATACACGAGCAGCAGAAAAAGTACATACCTGACACAAATGTATTGGCTATTCCAGGAAGCCACTTCAGTGGAAAATGCGTTTTCTGTAAACGGAAGCACTATCATCTTCATGGGTTCTCACCAACATTTTCCCAAGGGCCACAAAGTTTGGTTTGTGATGTGACGAAGGGCCACAGTGATGCTAGCGGTGTAGAGGTCAGGAGGGGGAAGTTATGTAAGGGGGTGGGGCAATGTGGTGAGTGTGGGTAAAGTGAAGCATATACACCCTAGTGCCTGAGTTGCACAATGTGAAACCAGGAAACCTCAGATTAATCCTGGCTTCCACGCTTTACCAAATAGTCTGTTCCTAGGCAATTGTTTTATTTCACTTTCCTTCCTTTTTCTTCAATATTGCATATAAGAGAACCTCAAATGTATGACTTCAGCATGTGTGCTGTATGAAACCTTCTCCTATGTTTCACTTAATACACTATAATATTGTTCATGAGTAGTAGGAACCCATGCCACCCAAAGAGTACACTTAACACCTGGGTAGCCTCTTTGTTCACTATTGGCATTGTTTTCAGGATTTGGGGGGATAGTGAATATTTCTGACTTTTTATTTGGCAACTATCACTTACAAAAGAACATTCTTCCCAATGCACTGGTATAATATGATGTACCAGGGTGAAACAGCTCTGCATGTAAATGAAATACACTTTTGGAAGAACCTTTCATATTTTTACAGTTTTGCTGCAATATGTCTTTAAAAAGGAAGGTGTTCCTAAAGTTAAAGGTGCTGGGAAACCTAGTTGCTTCCTTTCTTTAACTTCAATTAAAGTTGAAATAAAGGCTTGCCTATTTATTTGATATCTTTTTAATCAGAGTGCTGAGTTGAGGAAACAGGAGCCCAGTCCTGCTGTTGACCAGGGGACCACATGTGGCCCCCCCAAGCCATACTTTGAATATTACTGCACTATAACATGCATTGGCCATATGTTCGGACAATGTGCTTAATTGTATTTGGTTTTATTTCTTGATATTTCGTTTTTGAAATGTTATATTATTTTTAGAATTGTTCCATTATTTTTGTTTTTATTACATTCAATAATGGTAATACATTTTGTAATCATTTTTTTGTTTCTGTTGATATCATTTTATTAAATATTTTAAATTGTTAAAATATTATTTTTAAATGTGTGTAGATATACAAATTAATTTAAAAGTAAATGATAAAAACTATTTATCATTAATTTATTAACTAATTAACTATTTTAAATGCATTACTATAGAGTCGATATTTATAAATAAAAAACAATGGTTTTTTACCTTTTTTGGGTGATATTCTCTTCCACAAAATTGAGGACATAATATTTTTGCCATTTCTATTGTAAATACAGGAAAACAAAATTTTGTGACACAATTTTCATGTCACGCAATTTTTGTGTGCATCATATTTTCTCCTACAAATAAAGTGGTAGGTTAGTGCTCACTTCTTTTTTGAAAATACATACTGACATCCTGTAAAGTCACAAGTCTGCATGACGGATCCCTGTGTAAAAAGTCCACATTATTGGTGATGAAATATGGTTGTTTATAATACACAGGGAATTAGGTTTATTGGATTCTGGTCTGAATATAGAACTAGAAGGGGAAAAACTGTAATTTTGGGGCTCTAGGTCTCCACGCTTGACATCTGAGTAATATAATGTTTACACAAGCCCTTTACAAATTAAAATATTGAATTATAAAATTCCAAAGCATTCAACTTGTTTAATGTCAGATGTGAAAAGGCCACAACAGACTGTATATTTAGCTACTTTTAAACCGGAGAGCCATTTTTATAGGAGAACTCTCCTTAGTCCAGTTACAAGATGGCACGCCACCAAGGTGATAGTAACTTCAGGTTGATAACACAAAATAATGCACTCCTCGGGCAAAGGATATTACTGGCATTACTCTACAACAGTGGCTTGGTATATCCTTCTTACAAAGTAAACACAAGGGAATGATGGATGCAGCGCTAAAACTTTTCAGACACTCAACCCCCAGTCACAAATCTGGGTTGAATCTATCATCGTTCTTTAGCTCACTTCACCACCCCATTTCACACCCAGCCATATACAAATCAGTCTTGACCCTGTTCCTCATGGGAACAGTGCATTCTGAACATATGTAATCAACTCAAGCAACATCTCCCTAGCGATGAACTTTGCCTTATGTTCTTCAGCTCCAGGACCCTCAGCCTCCGATCCTGAGAGGACCTCATAGGAAAGGCATCCTTATGCTTGACTTTGTCTGACCCAATCTCTGGCAAAGTCTCCTTTATCTGCCTTTCAATCCTGGCATCATTACGCCTCTTTGGAGGAGAATAAAAAGATACAGATGAAGAAGAGGATGTTTCAACATGCCTCCTCTTTTTGTCTAGTTTCGCAGAGGCCCCCCCATTAGGGGCCTCAAGGGCTGGCGCCATAACCAGCGTCGAGCACCCGGAAGAAAACCGGGTCTGGCCACCCTGACGCTCCACAGAAGCATAAAAGTGCCCCGTGCCCCCGCTGGCACCGCCAAGGGGCTGCTAGCCCCCCATCCAATAGGGGTAAAGCAGAGTAAAAAAAAACAATAGGAAGAGGCTCGGTGCCTCGTGCAGCAGGAACCAGCAGCACCCAGACTAGTGGATCACGGTACCAGTCATGGCACAAAAAGAACACAATTTGGTGCATAGGACAGACGGCTACACCCCGCCCCATGATTAAAGCAGGGAGCGCTAGCAACAGCAGCAGAAGACAAAAGTTGGTGCATAAGGAGGCGGATGCACCCCGCCATGTTGTTCTTTAAAACAGCCAAAAAGCACCTGCAATCAACAATGGCGAGCCAAGGAGAGGCCTAAGGGGATTGCTGAGGCAAATCTGGGCGGCATCCGAGATACACGGGACTGAGTGGCTGCAGCCGCACATGTTGCAGGACACTGGGGAAGGAATGAGTAGCCAGCAACTGGAAGAGACTGTGGGACCTGCGCCAAAATGACAAAGAAGGCCCCCAGCCAAGCTGGTGGGGTCAACAGCACCCAAGAAGGCGCAGCAGAAGCAGAAAGGCCTCCCGCCTGCAGACAGCCCGGCCACTGCAGGTCCAAGCAGCAGGATCGATACCGCAGCTACAAGTGGTGAGCATATCAACTTAATTGTACAAGAATGCATCAAAACGATGGCACCACTACTGCAGAAAGGGCTGACTACACAGGGCTTAGGAAGTACAAGCGACCAAGCTAAGGGGGAGGGATCAGGGCTACCATGGCATTTGATTGACCTAGGGTGGGTGCGCCAAGCACGCTTGAGGGGACAGGGCGCGCAAGAGGCACAGGTGGAACTGAGGTCCCCAGTAGCAGGATGGGCGGCCCAGCGAGGTGCCCGCCCAGTGCCCCCTCAGCGCAGGAGTCATACGTACGGCCCTCCCCAGGTCCGGTGTCCTTGACAACTAGGGCCACAGGGCTAGCAAGTCTGATACCGTTGTCAGTCAAGGAGAGAATATGGAAAAAATAATTCATAGACATTTTTACATTGCTAGAAATACAGTTGGACGGGCTGGACCTGACAGTCTGTGACAAAAAGGATGAGGATAGAAGAGAAAGGAGAAAAGAAAGGAAGGAAAGGAATTTCGAAAATTGGCTAGATGCATTCAGGATAATGGCATGCATAATTGTGGAGAAATTCCTGCGCTGCGCTGCTGACCTATGGCTCTATGAAGCCAACATACATAACGCGCAAAGGCAATTCCCGGGGGACACATGGCTAGAGTATGACAAGGGTTTTCGCCCGAAGATGCAAACACACCCAGAGATGGAATGGAATGAGGAGGATGTATCCAGGTTCGTCACAAGATGATGATAGCCAAGAAGACCAAGACATGGGCAGGGAGGAGCGAACAGCCCTTTCGAGGCTCTTTTCACAAAGGGAGGGGCAGGACTTTCCACAAAGGCAGAACACACAACACATGGAAGGCCTCACCACCACGGGGAGGTGGCCATATGCTGGAAATATGAATCCAATAAATGCACATGGGGGTTATCGTGTAAATACCAACACATTTGCTCCGGATGTGGCGGAGGATACCCAGCTTCAGGGTGCAAGCGCAAAAGAGAGCACGGAGGAGATAAGAAAGAGAAGAAGAAAAAGCAGTAATATGAACACAGAATGCACAGGGGTCAGAAAGAAAATCACCATTACAGGCTAGCCAGATCACCCATTAACACTCTACAATTGCGCAAGCTAGAGGACACATACCACAATAGGGCAGATGCAGCAGTATTAGTGCAAGGCTTTGAAGAAGGTTTTATCATACCGTTTACTGGCACCCCACCCCTAGGCGGCGCAAACAATTTGAAATCAGCACTCCAACACCCGGGGGTGGTCACCAAGAAGCTGGAAAAAGAGAAAGCATTAGGTAGAATAGACGGCTCCCTGCGACAGCACATGCACAAAGGGCTAGTGGTTTCACCATTAGGAGTTATACCCTAAAAGGAGCCGGGCCAGTTCCGCCTAATTTATCACCTCTCATTTCCTGAAGGGTCATCCGTTAATGATGGGATTAGCGCCAGAGGCCTGCTCCGTGGGTTATGCATCAGTGGATGATGCCATTGACCTGGTCAGGACAGCGGGTCATAGGGCCCCTATGGCGAAAGCAGACATAGAGTCCGCGTTCCACCTCCTGCCAGTCCACCCTGCGAGTTTCCACCTGTTAGGCTTCCAGTGGGGGGGGAGCTGAATTTCAACAAAGCCATGCCCGTGGGTTGCTCCGTGTCCTGCGCATACTTTGAGATATTTAGCACATTCCTCGAATGGGCACTTCATGCCAGGCACCGCGCGGGTGGGAAACTCCACTACTTAGATGATTTCCTGTTCACAGGCCCCGCTGCATCAGACGAGTGTGGCCGCACCCTGGCAGCTTTTCAGAAGTTATCTGGGGAGCTGGGGATACTCCTCGAGGCGGATAAAACAGCGGGCCCAGCAACAACCATCACATTCCTGGGGATAGAGCTTGACTCAGTGGCAGGCACCTCAAGGCTCCCTGAGGAAAAAGTAAGGATGTTTAGGGAGGACATCAGGAGCCTCTGGGGGCGCGAAAAGGCAACACTCATGGAGCTCCAGAGATTGATAGGCAAGCTTAAATTTGCAGCCAGGGTAATCCCGGCGGGCAGGGTGTTCGCTAGGCATTTAACCCAGCTGACAGCAGGAATGACATTTAAACACCACCATGTCAGGCTAGGAGCGAGAGTCAAGCAGGACCTGCTAATGTGGGACACATTTCTGGAGAACTTCAATGGGGTACTAATTTGGAGAGAAGGATGGGTGACAAGCAAATAGATAACGCTGTTCACAGATGCCACAGGCAGCTCAGGCTTTGGGGCCATCCTAGTCATCAAATGGTGCGGAGGGCAATGGCCCAGCAAATGGAACAGGCTAGGCATCACTGGGAATATTACATTCCTAGAGCTATTCCACATCAAAGTGGCCCTGACTATTTGAAAGCCTGAACTGCGCAATATGAAGTTGACAATATGGTCTGATAACAAAGGGGTGGTACAAACGATAAACAAAGGATCAGCAAGTTGCCCTAATATACTGAGACTAATGCGCCACTTGGTTAAATTATAGTTAGATGGCAACATAGACCTGAGAGCGCGACACGTACCAGGGGTGGAGAACGAGGTAGCGGACGCCCTATTAAGAGCACAGATGGACAAATTGAGGCAGCTGGCCCCAGGGGCTAATCAGGACATGACCCCTTTCCCGGTACAACTGTGGGACCTGGCAGGGTAGACCTGTTAGTCTTGGTGAACCAAGCCCTCACCCCAGAAGCAGTCAGGCGATACAAGAAGTATGTGGGGACAGAGATGCAGATAGGGGGCATCCAGAACCTTGGGGACGTAGGTACAACATGCAGAGAAGTTGAGAAATTCATACAGTGGGCTTACAACTGTAAAATATCCAGGTCCTGGGTGCAGGCACACCTGTCAGCAGTGGCACACTTTACAAAGCTGGCTTCAGGCCAGAACCCGGCAGCTTCTCATTATGTCAAGGCAGCCGTGGGAGGGTGGAAGCGCTCGGAAGGCACAAGAAAAGACAGCAGGCGGCCAATAGATTTCACAAAACTGGCCCGCCTGATGGAAGCACTGGTTGACATAACAAGGGATGCATTTGAGCTCCGCCTGTTCAGGGCAGCATTCTCCACAGCCTTTTTCGGGGCATTCCACCTCAGCAATCTGGTGTCCCCCAGTAAGAACGGGCTGGCTGGGAGTAGCATGCAAGCAAGCAATATAACACCCAAAACAAATCAGATAGAGATACGGCTGGGACGGTCAAAGACAGATCAGGCCGGCAAAGGAAGTATAATAAGGCTGCACTGCATTGAGGTTCAGAGGTACTGTGCGGTGTGCTGCCTGCAAGCATTTATGACGGTCTGACCAGCAGGTGAGGGGCCACTTTTCAAGCATGAGGATGGCAGCCAGTTAGGCGAATTCCAATTCACAATGGTAATGCGCATGGCCCTTAGCAAGGCAGGCCTGCCCTCAGCAGATTTTGGGTCACACTCATTCTGACTCGGGGCAGCCACATCAGCAGCACAGCATGGGATGTCTGAAGCAAGGATATAGGCAATAGGCAGGTGGCGGTCCTGAGCATACCGGGCATACGTGAGGCCTCACCTAAAGAAGAACAGCCCGATTTCAAGAAAGGGGTTCAGTGACGCCACCCGACGGAAGAGGCCCAGCAGGGAACTGACAATTGTGACCATAGCTTCAGCAGGGAAGAGACCATCCTTGGTTTTTGTGGTGGGCCATTCGTTCATATCCAGAATGCAGTTGTGGTGGCAGCAGAGTGGCTGCAGGCCAGAAGGAAGGCCAGTGGACATGTGCATCCGGTGGCTGGGCAAACCAGGGATGAGATGGGACCAGCTGCCGGCAGCCCTGGAAGAGGTGCAGGCTGACACAGCCTGGAACCCCGACATCTTGATTATCCACCTACGGGGCAACAACTTGGTAAACAGAGGAAGGAAGGCCCTCCTCCACGACATCCAGAATTACCTCACGGAGGCAGCCAGTTCTTTCAGGAGCACAGCCGTCATCTGATCCGAACTGATCAGCAGACGGGAATGGGGCATAACAGAATCGAGGAAAGCGGTGGAAAATTCTAGGAGGAAACTGAACATAGCCGCAAGCAAATTCTGCAGAGTCAATGGTATGGAAAGTGTCAGGCACAGGCTCATCCACCCGAGTCGCACAGAGCTCTACGCAAACGACGGAGTCCATCTGTCCAAAGAAGGAATGAGAGTGTTTTGGAACAACCTGTGGGGCACCATGGCCCTGGCAGGCTGCAAGTAAAAAAAAAATATATATATATGCAGGGGGGGGGGGGGCACAGAAAGAAGTAAGCCTCCCTGTCGGCGTGGCAAAAATCTAAGGATACAATGGTTGCTACGGAGCCACACCAACGGGCAGTGTATAAGAATTGGGCCCCTTACACTAGGATGCCGCACGGCAGGGTGACTGGCCAAATAAAAAGGGGGTTAGCAAATGGAAATGGCACTCGCAGCCCAGCCCCATCTGGATGGCAGGGCACAACAGAGCCTAACAAGGTAGCGGGTATGGTCCTAACTCCGGGAAGAAAGCTACCACCGCGCAAAGACAACCAAGTAAGGAGATGACCCAGATGGGGCAAGAAACGAGAGAAGCCTACAAAAAGAACTAACAAGAGAAGCCTACAAAAAGAACTAACGAACAGTCAGTCCAATTGTGAATGGATGATGAAATATGATTTATGGCAGATAAGGTGTATGGCAAATACAGACTGATGATTTATGCCTCATGCACGACAGTTCGCTAATGATATTGTATAGCAACGACATATGAGTAATGACAACAGTATATGCATGTATTCGTAATAAAGACTGCAGCCAACACTGACCACTAAGAACGCAAACAGTTGTTGGCTTGTTCATTCTGAGGATCACCAAAGTGGGTTGCATATTCTCTGGAGTGGGGCACAGGGCGGGGGTTATCGAAGAGGTCACCCAGGTAGGGGGCCTCAAGGGCCAGCACCATAATCAGTGCTGAGCACCCGGAAGAAAACCGGTTCTGGGCAATCTGATGCATCCCAGAAGCGGGAAAGTGCGCCGTGCCCCCCGCTGGCACCGCCAAGTGGGTGCCAGCCCTCCCATCCAATAGGGGGAAAGCGGGGTACAAACCGTCCAATAGGAAGAGGCTACCAGCTAGGCGGAATGGTGAAAATGGGGACATATAAGCGCCGCTCCCCGAACCAGCTCTTATCGTGGAGCAGGGGAACAGCAGCGGCCCACCCACCCACACCCAAGAAACAGCAATGTCGCAGTGCTGAAAATCGGGTAGGGAAAGGGTGGAAAAATTAAGGATACAATGGTTGCTACGGAGGCACACTGACGGGCGGTGTGTAAGAATTGGGCCCCTCACACTGGGATGCCGCACAGTAGGGAGAGTGGCCAAACAAAAAAGGGGGTAGCCAGGGCCGGACTGGCCGTTGTGGGCACCCGGCAATCCCCCGGTGCGCCTCAAGGGTAGGGGCCGGTTTTGGGCCCCTGGGAGCCGTTTTTGTTACAGGACTGTTTTTGCAGCATAGCTGCAAAATCGACCCTGTAACAAAATTGGCCGAAACCGGCCCAGGCAAAAAGCTTGATCACACCCCCAATGGACATCCCCCCCCGGGGGGGGGGGGGCGGCCGACCACTTTATCAGGGCCGGTTTTCATTCCCAGTCCGGCCCTGGGGGTAGCAAACTGAGACGCCACTTGCAGCCCAGCCCCCGCCGGATGGCAGAGCACAACAGAGCCTAACAAGGTAGCTCCAGGAAGAAAGCTACCCCAGCGCAAAAAAAGCGCAAAGACAACCAAGCAAGGAGAGGGCTCAGATGGGGCAAGAAACGAGAGAAGTCTACAAAAA
The DNA here is from genome assembly GCF_964263255.1 of Lissotriton vulgaris. Taxonomy (NCBI): domain Eukaryota; kingdom Metazoa; phylum Chordata; class Amphibia; order Caudata; family Salamandridae; genus Lissotriton; species Lissotriton vulgaris. Next base: position 1,397,639 of record NW_028242798.1, on the reverse strand, counting down.
GAACTAATGAACAAACTGTCAGTCCAATTGCGAATGGACGATGAAATACGATTTATGGCAGACAAGGTGTATGGCAAATACAGACTGATGATTTATGCCTCATGCACGACAGTTCGCTAATGATATTGTATGGCAATGACATGAGTAATGAGAAAAGTATGTGCCTGTATTCCTAATAAAAACTGCGGCCAACACTGACCACTAAGAACACAAACAGTTGTTGGCTTGTTCATTCTGAGGATCACCAAAGTGGGTTGCATACACTCTGGAGTGGGGCGCAGTGTGGGGGTTATCCCCATATCAAGTAATGCAAAAAATCTTCCAAAAAGCCAATAACCATCCACAGGTATCACTTTTACAAAGAAAACCACTACGCATTACTCTACCTGCAAGCTGGCTTTAACGACCCTCCCATTCCCATTTCACCCGGCCGGGAAAGCCGAAACCAGCCTGCACATGTGCACACTCCTTGCATGTGTCATAATGACTAGGATGTCAGGCGTCCGCACCACGGACACTGCAGGCTATTTCCAGAGGAAGCTCCAGTACGTACCAGCACCATTGCCCCATGATTGAATCCAACACATGCATGCTGGTTGCTCAAATTCCAAATAAAAAAGGAATACCCGAAATTCAAGGTGTCTCCCTGCAAGCCCGGCAGGCAGGGAGATGCTCAATCCTGCCAGCCACCATCCCTGCCCTGCTGAGATGCCGGCTGGTGAAATCTCCAACAGCAACTATAGCCCCGCAAGAAAAACAGTTTCTCCATTTTCTCCTTCAGTCTGTCGGCAGACAGAAAAAGAGAACAGGGGGAATGCTGGGTAAGCACTGTTGAAGAATCCCCCAGTGGGAGGGTGTGGGTCAGTATGCACTAGTATTTCTCTGTCCATTTTTTCTGTGCGGTGTGATAGGTATGTCATGTACCTGTGATGAAGGGGACGAGGACAAGGGGAACCTGGGGGTAATTATGATATTACGAAAATCCTTCCTTTTGGTATATATTACCTTATTACAAACTTGCCCACAATATAATCCGTGTTCATGTACATTTATGCACACACACGGACAGAGAGGACAACAAAGTCAGGCACATAATGAAATGTGGACATGTGCCCCTGAGATGATCTGCAGATAACTAACATGATACGACAGTGCTTTAACCACGATGACCCTACTAGAGTGTATTCTCAAGCTAATAAACATTTTAGATTGCAGTGCCAAAGTACTGGGAAATCTTAGCATGCACACCTCCAAACACATCAAACAAATCCGCACGCCTCTCATAGAATGACTCACTGCTTTGCAGGTTCGTACACAAACGACTAAAATCCACCTAGAGAGGCTCCGGCCGCCCTCTCTGGCGAGAAAGCCTTGAGAGGCACAGCCAGGTGCAGTATTAAGGCAATAGCAATCACTAATCACATTCAGGAACAATTCCACTAAGTAAGAAACAGTATATATGTCTCCACCTACTCGAGAAAGGAAAGTGGTAAACGTGAGCCTCTTGCTCTGCCCTCTGAGCTCTAAAATACAACAAAACACCTACTGGCTTCCTTTTGTAAGAGAAACGTGCAGGTTTTCCGGGATAATAGTGCAGATTTTTTGCTCATTTTGCGCATTCCCTCCAAAGCTACTGCTTGGTTTGGAACATTAATAGTTTTGGAATATATATAATTAAGTTGTTATGTGCAGTAATGCTCACTTTACATAGTCAGTCAACAGCACTTTACGAATTCCTAATAAAGCAGAAGCATGAGGTTCGGGTGCAGAGGGACTGTGGGCGGTGTGCTTCAATATGGCCTAACTCATAAAACGGCTTCTTTGTGTAGTTGTGTTTTGATCCAGACCTAGGTGTGAGTTACTAATATATTTCCATCAGTAAAATATGCTTACTCTTGGGAAAATGATTTCCAAATTTGAGTCACCAAAAGTCACATTTATGCCTGGAGTAAGATACAGCAAAAATAGATTTTTGAATCTGGCACATTGTGTCAAGAGTCCATTTAAGCACCAGAATGAAAAATAGAAACAATTGCTCCATAATCTCTGATTCACTAACAGTATAACACTCACAGGCAAACATATGCCAAGAAATGATTTTAATAAATCAACCTATCAGTCTTCATTCCAAAAATGAAGCATTTCCCATTGTAAAAAATAGCTCTGCTGTGCTGTCTTGAGAAACCATGTGAAACTCTTTTTTTTGTTCTTAAGGTGGGAATGATGATATTAAGTGGAGAGACCCCGCACATCATTCCTCCAATGTACATAGGGGTTTGAGATTTACAGACTAAACTCAGATTTAATGGTGGTAATTAGATGTACTTGAATCCCCACTAGGACGGTCCATTACCCCTACCTCTGTCCTGCGTGTATGAGGCCGCACAGCCTCCTTTGACAGAAACACCACTAAACTTTCTTCCCTTTTGATTAATCTCATTTTAAGCGTATACACGTTCCTACCACATCCTCACGTTTCCTGTCTTCTTTTCGGTTCCTGTGGAAGATGCTACTGGCAGTTAAATGCTGTTTTAAACAAATATATATTTTCAGACAGTTTCAGATAAATGTGGATTACTATTTTAGCTTTTTGCTGACTTTCATCACTTTGATGGAATTGTAAAACTTGCTTTTCCGTTTCTTTACCATTTTGGGAATGCGAATTCTAACACAATCCCCAACTTGTATATTGATATTTGTCACCTTATGTCTTTCATCATAACGGGACGTGGATTTTTCTCGGTGCAGCTTAACTTTTTCTTTTACCTTAGGGGTGTCCACCATGATAATCAGAATATCTAGACTTGAGTCACCAGGGACATATAGACAATGTGGGTTCTCTACCTTTAAACAGGAAAAAGGGGGACTTCCCAGTAACTAAATTGGGAGACATCCAATATGTCCACAGTCTTCTCTTGATGGGAATATTTTCCACTCTAGCTAAGTGAACACTGTCCTTGAGGAACCTGTTAAATCTCTTTACCAACCCATTTCATTGTGGACATAAAGGGCGGAGCGAAAATGTTTACCCCTTTGTGTAGTAAGAAATTCTGTAATTTCTAAATTGTACCCCATTGTCAGTAAGAAGATGCTCTGGGTAACCTTCTCGACTTAAAATGTCCATGAAAAAATTCAAAACTACACTTGTAGTAAGTCTCTCTGTCTACATAACTTCTGCCCATTTGGAATGATAATCCATTAACACAATGGCATATTGCATACTAGAAGATACAATGGACCAGCGTTGTCTAACTCAGCTTTAGTCGAAGGTACTATGGGCCACTGCACACTCCGCAGTGGGGCTATAGTGGTTTTGTATGACTTGTCAGCACACATGCAAAAGGCACAGTTTCTCACAAATGGTTCTGCATCAGCATCCATGCTCGGCTATCAGAAGTAACTTCTCAACAAGTTGCTTAGATAGGACATACCTATATGTCCTTGATGATTCTCTCTGATTATGGCCTCTCTGATACCTTGGAGAGGAACACATCTGCCCTCCCTGAAAAAAATGTCACCTTCAACACCAAGTTCCTTAAATTACTTGGGCAAAAGAATTCTGGTAATAATCTAAACTCCTAAGATCTGGCCCTCCTCCCTGCAAATACGCCTTTACTAGGGATAGTTCTTCATACTTTTTGTCTTCGCTGTACCAAACTTCCTCATCCACTCCCAAACCATTCACAGAACATACATCACCCACACATACAACCCCCACTTCAAGATCATCATCACTCTCGAACTCTTCTTTGGATTTAGGCAATCTGGAAAGACTATCAGCAGGTTGGTTGACAACACCGACCTGCTTTCATAATTTCAAAATTATACTCTTGAAGTTTAGAACACAATCTAGCAATGCGGGCAGTACTGTTCATGATCCCTTCTGGTGCGAGGATATTCACCAATGGTTTGTGGTCAGTTTGAAGAAAGAGCCTGTTTCCCCAAACCAAATGTCTAAAATGGTTGACACATGCAAGTAGTTCATGTTCGATGACAGAATATCATTTTTCAGTGTCATTTAATGTTTTTGAGGCATATTCAACAGTACACTGACAGTTTCCTGACCTTTGAGTAAAGATGGCTCCTATGCTGTATGCGCTTACATCAACTGTAATGACACAACGTATGCCATTTAGGAATGAATGAAGAGTCGATGCATTGATAGTCTGATCCTTAATACAGTTAAATGCTTCATTATGTTCCTCTTCCCATTGGAATGCAACATCTTTCTGTAATAGCCTCCTGAGAGGCTCCATGAGAGTAGCTACGTTTTGGGAAAATTTACTGTAGTACTTATACAGTCCACAGAATAATTGCAATTGATCATCAGGAGCTGGTGCTTTTTGACTGCATCGACTAATGATCCCTTTGGAGTAACCCCTTTGTAACCCCTTTGTCAGAGATGTCAAGACCTAACTATTCTACTTGTCCATTGAATAATCTACAATTCTGCTGGAATAACACCAAACCCTTGTTGAACAATCTCCTCCAATCTTCTTGGAGAATACGTATGTACTTTTCTATAGGCTCAGTGAAGACCAACATATCATCTTGGAAACAACGAACATTGGCTTTCATTTCTTTAAAGATGTGATACATTATGCGCTGGAATACTGAAGCAGCCGACGCTAGGCCAAACGGCATTCTCTTGTACTGGAATACCCTAAAGGGGGTGACAAACACAGTAAGCAGTCTAGAATCCTATGCAAGTTACACCTGATGATATGCGCTGCAGAGATCCAATGTGGAGAATATGGTAGCACCACCCAACATGGTGAGGATATCGTTAAACTTTGGAAGAGGATGATTGTCCATGATAATATTGGAGTTCAGGGTGCAGAGATCTATAAACTGCCTCAAGCTTTCATTGCTTTTCATTGTCAGGACAACTGGAGAAATCTAGGCAGACTTAATATGGCCACCGTAGTGGAAACAAGGCTTGAAAGGGAGGAGAGCAGAGGTATTGACCAAGAGGGTGTGGAAATAGTGAGAGGTGAGGATTTTTGTGACATGATTTTCAGACTGGCTGAATTATAAATCCGCCTTCCTGAGGCCTGGCGATGAACAGCACCACCTAACAGAAACAGGATTACTGCAGGATACACGCTGAAGGACGTCGTCAACATATTCTGCTGTTGCTGCTCGACTTAGCTCAACAGCGGCGTACAGGGAGCGGATCTTGGTTCCTCATTGCCAAAATGTTTAATATTTTAAATAATGGCAAGTAGTAAATGTAGGAGAGAAAGCTTATTTTTACAATGGGCGGTGGGCACCGTTAATAAGACCAACGGTCTGTAAACATCCGTTCACTTCAAGTTTTTGGATTAAACCAAATACCAGGAGGAGGAAGGGAGACAGCAAAGGGAGGAAATGGAAAGGAGAAGGAAGAGGGTAAAGAATGGAATGAAAGATAAGGAATGGAATGCTAGTTTAATAATAAAACACTAATCGCCAATAATGCCGCACCCAGATTGAGATTTGCGCTTCCTGCCCAGGTGCTATAGCTGGGGGAAGGATCATTCCTGTCATGTTTTACCTATTTAGCAGGACAGCTGCTTTGACTCCATCTTCCTTCTGTCAGTGCTTGGGTCAGCGTGAAATCAAGATCGGATTGTGGTTTCTTTTTTTCTGGATTTTCGGTTCTTGTGAGACAAGAATAGGTTGCTGTACAACAACCATAAACAGGAAGTGAATTGACATCCACATTTGTTCCATAATGGACCTATGAACCGAGTACCTCAGCAGCAGGCTTTATCCTGCAGATGATATGGTGTCAATATCAAGTGCAGGTTTGCAGAATATGATGGACAAGGTAGTCACATCTGCTTTGTCTCAACCAGCACCTAAGTGACAAGGGCTTCAGTAAGATGAGGAAGATGATAATGGCACTAGTGTGAGAGGATATGTTCAGGGAGCAGAGCTGCAGGACACGTTAAAGCATGTCAGACAAATGCTGGGTTTTGAGGAAAAACAGCCACAGGAAGAATAAACCTCAATAGAAAACCCCAACGACTGAAGACCTTCCTAGTCATGATGTTGTGGAAAGCATGTATTTCAAAGAGTGGAAGGACATTGATAAAGCTAATTGTCAATTATTTGTGGCAAAATAATATCCCTTTGAGTCTTTTGAGGATAGATTTCCACAAGTACCGAAGGCCAATTCTATATTGGCAAATATGAAGTTTTTTAATTCGTTGGCGTCAGAAGAAGTATCCTTGTCGGATACCTAGATAAAAAAATTAAGGCGTTTTTGAGCTAGTCTTATGTTGCGTTTAATTTCTCGTGGAGGGCAGCTACATATTCAGCCTATGCCTCACAAACTTTGTAGAAGGGCTTCCAGCTTCAATTCGATGCAATCCATGAACAGAGAGATACCACAGACATTCTGGCTGATATCAAACTTATTAGACCAGTTTCTTTCAGATAAATCTTTTTATTTTTTGTGGTCGTCAGCCACGGTGGCATGGGCTTTCATAGTGGCTCGTCATCAGTTATTACTAACATTATGGAAACTGGACCAGGCACACAAATCACGAATTCTCTGTCTTCCCTTATCTCTGTTATTCTACTCTCAGCTCAAAAAGTCAGTGAAGACAAAAAGGTGTTTAGGCCAAATATTTCAAAATAACTTTTTTTTCACAAGAAGTATTCCCAAACCTTAAATAAACAGCCCTTTTGAGCCCGGCTCGTGGTCGGGAAGCTGCACAGCCGGAAAATCCTGACTGCAATTCCAATCCCAGCAACAACAACATCAACAACTCAACAAATGACAAGCAACCATCTATTGTGGGAGGAGTAAAAGCTTCTTTTCTCAAGTGTGGCATTCACTAATTTGCGACAAGCAGGTCCTAGATATTGTTGATTGAGTACATCAAATTATTTTCAACACTTGTTAGACTTGTCATCTTTGGCATGGTTTCCACTGACTTTTTGCCTCTAGCTCCGTTGTTTTTGATGCTGTGCTGGATTTCATTTTTACTGGCTTAGATGATTTGAGCACTTTGCCACTGCAGACCAGTGTGCAAGTGCTCTCTGTGTACATTGTTGTTACAATTGGGTCTCCCTGATTGGCATATTTGATTTATTAGTAAGTCCCTAGTAAAGTGCAGTGAAATGTTACTAGTGGTCTGGCAGCACTGATTGTGCCACCCACATTACTAGCCCTGAAAAAGGATCTCAGACCTACCACTGCAGTGTCTGTGCGCAGTTTGTTAACTGACAGGTCGATTTGGCAAGTGCACACACTTGCCAGGCCCTAACCTTACCTTTTCTTACATGTAAGGTACCTGTATGGTCGGCCTAAGGTACCCCCATGGGCAAGGTACAGTGTATGTGAAAGGTTGGACATGTACTGGTGTGTGTGACATGTTGTGATAGTGAAATAGTGCCAATTTCGGTTTTCACTATTGAAAGGCTATCTTTGGCCCAACGCTTTGCAACATCTTAATTTCTTGAAGTATATTTTTCATTTTGTGAGTCCACTAATATGGAATTTCACTAGACTGGGGTCATTAGGTTGACCTTTGTCATGTTGTGTTTTTTCCTGGAAATGAGGTAAAGTCTTGCAAATAGCTGGTTAAATTGGGACCATACAGACTGTAAAATGGAATTCTAAATGCTATGTGTTTCAAATGAGGAACATCCCTATGTTTCAGAATTCTGCAAAAAGGTATTGAGCATAGTGCTGAACGAGTTATTGTCCCTACATAGCCACTGTTAACAAAATACAATATTATAGACAGAAACAATTTTACACTTCCCTTGCTCAACAAATAATTTGCAGTTACTTCTTGGACAAAGCATACTTGTGGATGCCGTTTTTATAACTTTGGTGTTGAGTTACCACCCAATCGCGCACTGTTCACGTGGCGCTGTGGCGCTTTATGTAATTTTATTGATTCAAACTGTGTTTTAACTAACCCTGGGCGGAGTTCGCGGAGTGGGGCTTCGCGGAGCTACGCGAAGTGGGCGAGAAACTACGCCCACCTCCGCACTCCGCGTAGCCCCACTCCGCAAAACCACTGGCCGCCAGCCCCGCCACCCGCCTCCCTCCCGCCCTCCCTAAATACTTTAAAATAAAGGAATGCTAGAATTTAAAAAGCACTTACCTTGCCGCCGCTGTCCGCCGCGTCCCCGGGGCTCGCTATCTTCCGTCTTTATCAGTAATGCGCATGCGCGGGCGGCCGCGCATGCGCATTTTCTCGTGAAAATGCGCATGCGCGGCCGCCCGCGCATGCGCATTACTGATAAGGACGAAAGACGGAAGATAACGAGCCCCGGGGAACGCGGCGGCCAGCGGCAGCAAGGTAAGTGCTTTTTAAATTCTAGCATTCCTTTATTTTAAAGTATTGAGGGAGGGCGGGAGGGAGGCGGGTGGCGGCCAGCTACGCTCCGTCTGCGGAGCGTGCGTAGTGCCGCCTGGCTCCGCCAGCTCCGCAAAATGCGGAGTGGGCGGCACTACGCACACTCCGTGCACGGAGCGTAGCTGGCCGCCCACCCCTAGTTTTAACCACTCTTGTGTTTTATTCCATTCATTTATTTTTTTCTCTAACTCATATTATTTTTCATATAAGTTGTGGTTACATTATTTTACATACACATTACTGTTTCATCACTGACATATATTCACAGGACATTTTCACTCCATGTTAGTCAGCATATACTTAGCACATATAATATAATGCATTTAATCAACATTTTTTGAATGAGCCCAATGCATTTCGGCACTCGTGTGTGCCTTCATCAGGGGCAGTATCTACAAAAGGAAATTGAAAAAACATGGTGTAAGTATCAGTTTATGGTGGGGGGTTCAATAAATGTGTAACCGTGATGCGTGCATACCTGATCGTTGTGGTGGTAAAATGAACTGAGTCCTGTCCCTCAATTTCTGTTCAAAACATAAATACAAGCCACTCTGTAATAAATCCATATCCACATGTGTAATAACTGACAACTTGCCATTAGTTGTCCTACATACCTTGAATGACTATATCTCGGATGTCTGAAAAAATGATAGGCAACAAGGTTTTAACTATTTGTATATATGCACTCAAATCATCTTACTACGTATTCTGTTGTCAACATACCTTATTAGAATGTGCCTCAGGATTCTGAAAAATATGAATCAGATCTACGCCTTAGTTTCAATTGGCGGTCAATAAACTGCTGAAAAACGGTTCGCGGTAGCTTGCCGTGTTTACCTTGTCTTGTTCTTTATATTCCCGATCTAAAAAACCGAGATACAACAAAGTGAACACCCTCGCGGTAATACCGAAGTCTATACTGCAGCTCTAATGTAAGCGCTGATGTCAAACCGAAGTCACTGCCGCTCTAAACAATTCCCGCAATCTGCTTAATCTTCCGTTAGCTCCGGTGCCTGCCTGTTAATGACTCCGCTTAACTCCGCGTCAGTTTCGCAGAGTTAACAACTGACGACGGACTAATCAACATTGTCACAGGGATTCTAGGTCTTCGTAGTGGCCATCTTGGACAAGTTGCTCGAGTATATTAGTAGAATGCAACGGCTCCCTTGTGGCTATTTTCTAATGTTGCTTTTTAGTGGAATCCTATACCCTTCATGAAACCTGTATAGATTCTTAGTCTGTACTGTTGATACCATTATACTGACGAAATCAATATTGTTACTGTATAGTTATCCTGCTATTGCGAACCCATAAAGTTGACTGAATTACTGTCTCAAACGATATGTTTTACAGGGTTGAGTATGTAGTGTCTGGTTTGAGTAATCCTGTGTGTGTTGACACCTAGCTCATGATATATACTCACTAGACCTTGGAAGAGTTGTTTGTATCTCAGACTCATGTGGGGCGTGCTTGTTATGTTGAGTGAGGTGTCATATAAAGACTGTGCTGGGACTTAGTGTGTTAAGTGACATGTCATCAGATTGTACAATATATGATAACATAATGTAAGCCGCACTAACCGGTTATTGATAGGTTTCACTACAGTAGTATCACATTTGTATCATAAAACAACCAATTTCATCTCCCTGGCATTTAAAACATTGTTATTCTCTGTAAATATGGAAGCTTCACAAGTGTATTATAACGAATGTCTCTTTTTTCTACTTGTGATTCTATTAATACTTATACCTACAGAAAACATGCTAAATCGTACTTGTCATTGAGACCAGTTGGTGTCATGGTGTTTAGATATTTTATCCAAAAGAGTTTGCGTTGTAATAATTTCTGGTGATTGTTAATACCTTGTTTCAATGGTACTTGTTCTAGGATTTGGAATCTCAATTGGGATATGCTATGTTTCTCTGAAATCCAATGTTGTACCAGTGGTGAGGTCAAGGTATTGTTCCGAATTCGACTTTTATGTTCGGATATTCGCACTTTTATTTTTCTCTCAGTCTTACCAATGTACATCCTTCCGCATGGACATTTGATTCCGTACACCACGTTTTGCGTGTTGCAGTCACTTGTGTGTCTTAAACGTATCTGTTTGCCTGTTGTAGGGTGAATACATGTATCCCCTATTATTGCATTGTTACAGTTGATGCAATTGTGACATCGAATTGTTCCTCTGTTGGTGGGAGTTTCTTCTGGTTGATGTTTGAGATTCAATTTTTCCTTAAGATTCAATCCTCGAGTATACGCATGTAGTGGCAATTCTTTGAACAAGCCTTTGAAATCCGGTTCCAGGGACAGTAATTCCCATCTTTTATTAATGATGTTTTTAATTTTGTGTGATTGGGTGGTGTATTTTGTAACAAATACCATCCTGTCCTGTTGTTTTTTTGGTCGCGATTGCAATAATTTCATTCTGTCCATTGTGGATACTTTTACTATCTGTTCTTGTAGTATGTTGTTTGGATATCCTCTTTCCTCATATTTCCGTACTTGTCTTTCCAAGGTCTTCTCACATGTCTGCGTATTTGAACATATACGCTTGATTCGGATGAATTGAGATAGTGGTAAGTTTTTAATCAGGCTTCTGGGATGAAAGCTTGTGTAATTGAGTGCACTGTTCCGATCCGTGAGTTTTGTATATAATTCAGTGTCAAATCCATTATCACTTTTGGTGATTCTAACATCAAGGAAATCAATTGTTTCATTACTTATTTTGTGGGTGAATTGTATTCTTGTTTCCACCTGGTTGAGTGCTCTTATTACTTGTTCTAGTCTTGCCTGTGTATCGTCCCAGATTAGAAAAATGTCGTCTATGAAACGACAGTAGAACTTTACATGTGACCATTCACTCCAACTCATCATGGTTTGTGACTCGAATTGAGCCATAAAGGTGTTAGCATATGCTGGGGCCCCAGCAAAGCCCATGGAAGTTCCAGTCAGTTGGGCAAAAAATGTATCTTTCCAAACAAAATAGCTATTATGAAGGCAAAATTTCAGTAGTTGCATCAACAGGATCTTTTTTCAGACATTTGTTCAACAATGGGGCTCATACATCAGAGACACAACAGACTTTTTGAATAAATTAGCCTGGATACAGGAAGGCTACCAAGAACATTGGATACTGTGCACAATAGATGTAGTCGCACTCTATACATCAATACCACATGCAGCAGGACTGGAAGCAGTGGAGTGGGCATTACTTAAACTGGATGACATACCAACTGACAAAAAGATCCTGTTGATGCAACTACTGAAATTTTGCCTTCATAATAGCTATTTTGTTTGGAAAGATACATTTTTTGCCCAACTGACTGGAACTTCCATGGGCTTTGCTGGGGCCCCAGCATATGCTAACACCTTTATGGCTCAATTCGAGTCACAAACCATGATGAGTTGGAGTGAATGGTCACATGTAAAGTTCTACTGTCGTTTCATAGACGACATTTTTCTAATCTGGGACGACACACAGGCAAGACTAGAACAAGTAATAAGAGCACTCAACCAGGTGGAAACAAGAATACAATTCACCCACAAAATAAGTAATGAAACAATTGATTTCCTTGATGTTAGAATCACCAAAAGTGATAATGGATTTGACACTGAATTATATACAAAACCCACGGATCGGAACAGTGCCTTAAATTACACGAGCTTTCATCCCAGAAGCCTGATTAAAAACGTACCACTATCTCAATTCATCCGAATCAAGCGTATATGTTCAAATACGCAGACATGTGAGAAGACCTTGGAAAGACAAGTACGGAAATATGAGGAAAGAGGATATCCAAACAACATACTACAAGAACAGATAGTAAAAGTATCCACAATGGACAGAATGACATTATTGCAATCGCGACCAAAAAAACAACAGGACAGGATGGTATTTGTTACAAAATACACCACCCAATCACACAAAATTAAAAACATCATTAATAAAAGATGGGAATTACTGTCCCTGGAACCGGATTTCAAAGGCTTGTTCAAAGAATTGCCACTACATGCGTATACTCGAGGATTGAATCTTAAGGAAAAATTGAATCTCAAACATCAACCAGAAGAAACTCCCACCAACAGAGGAACAATTCGATGTCACAATTGCATCAACTGTAACAATGCAATAATAGGGGATACATGTATTCACCCTACAACAGGCAAACAGATACGTTTAAGACACACAAGTGACTGCAACACGCAAAACGTGGTGTACGGAATCAAATGTCCATGCGGAAGGATGTACATTGGTAAGACTGAGAGAAAAATAAAAGTGCGAATATCCGAACATAAAAGTCGAATTCGGAACAATACCTTGACCTCACCACTGGTACAACATTGGATTTCAGAGAAACATAGCATATCCCAATTGAGATTCCAAATCCTAGAACAAGTACCATTGAAACAAGGTATTAACAATCACCAGAAATTATTACAACGCAAACTCTTTTGGATAAAATATCTAAACACCATGACACCAACTGGTCTCAATGACAAGTACGATTTAGCATGTTTTCTGTAGGTATAAGTATTAATAGAATCACAAGTAGAAAAAAGAGACATTCATTATAATACACTTGTGAAGCTTCCATATTTACAGAGAATAACAATGTTTTAAATGCCAGGGAGATGAAATTGGTTGTTTTATGATACAAATGTGATACTACTGTAGTGAAACCTATCAATAACCGGTTAGTGCGGCTTACATTATGTTATCATATATTGTACAATCTGATGACATGTCACTTAACACACTAAGTCCCAGCACAGTCTTTATATGACACCTCACTCAACATAACAAGCACGCCCCACATGAGTCTGAGATACAAACAACTCTTCCAAGGTCTAGTGAGTATATATCATGAGCTAGGTGTCAACACACACAGGATTACTCAAACCAGACACTACATACTCAACCCTGTAAAACATATCGTTTGAGACAGTAATTCAGTCAACTTTATGGGTTCGCAATAGCAGGATAACTATACAGTAACAATATTGATTTCGTCAGTATAATGGTATCAACAGTACAGACTAAGAATCTATACAGGTTTCATGAAGGGTATAGGATTCCACTAAAAAGCAACATTAGAAAATAGCCACAAGGGAGCCGTTGCATTCTACTAATATACTCGAGCAACTTGTCCAAGATGGCCACTACGAAGACCTAGAATCCCTGTGACAATGTTGATTAGTCCGTCGTCAGTTGTTAACTCCGCGAAACTGACGCGGAGTTAAGCGGAGTCATTAACAGGCAGGCACCGGAGCTAACGGAAGATTAAGCAGATTGCAGGAATTGTTTAGAGCGGCAGTGACTTCGAATACAGGTATGACATCAGCGCTTACATTAGAGCTGCAGTATAGACTTCGGTATTACCGCGAGGGTGTTCACTTTGTTGTATCTCGTTTTTTTAGATCGGGAATATAAAGAACAAGACAAGGTAAACACGGCAAGCTACCGCGAGCCGTTTTTCAGCAGTTTATTGACCGCCAATTGAAACTAAGGCGTAGATCTGATTCATATTTTTCAGAATCCTGAGGCACATTCTAATAAGGTATGTTGACAACAGAATACGTAGTAAGATGATTTGAGTGCATATATACAAATAGTTAAAACCTTGTTGCCTATCATTTTTTCAGACATCCGAGATATAGTCATTCAAGGTATGTAGGACAACTAATGGCAAGTTGTCAGTTATTACACATGTGGATATGGATTTATTACAGAGTGGCTTGTATTTATGTTTTGAACAGAAATTGAGGGACAGGACTCAGTTCATTTTACCACCACAACGATCAGGTATGCACGCATCACGGTTACACATTTATAGAACCCCCCACCATAAACTGATACTTACACCATGTTTTTTCAATTTCCTTTTGTAGATACTGCCCCTGATGAAGGCACACACGAGTGCCGAAATGCATTGGGCTCATTCAAAAAATGTTGATTAAATGCATTATATTATATGTGCTAAGTATATGCTGACTAACATGGAGTGAAAATGTCCTGTGAATATATGTCAGTGATGAAACAGTAATGTGTATGTAAAATAATGTAACCACAACTTATATGAAAAATAATATGAGTTAGAGAAAAAAATAAATGAATGGAATAAAACACAAGAGTGGTTAAAACACAGTTTGAATCAATAAAATTACATAAAGCGCTACAGCGCCACGTGAACAGTGCGCGATTGGGTGGTAACTCAACACCACCATAACCATCTTTCAGAACCAGGACTGACAACCCTTAACAATCGCAGCACCAGTGTACAAAATTGTAAAATCCAGATAAACTCGGAGTGCTCCTACAATCCTCCTATGTTTTTATAACTTTATCATATTCAAAGGTTATCCTTAAACCAACCTAGGCAGGCGCTGAGCCAGCCCATCAATTATTCATACCTCCAAAGGTTGCAGTAAATACATTCAGCAGTACTACACTAATGCTTTGGCACATTACATGCCACATTCTTAAAGGATTTAGATCCTTGCAAACATATTCAAATACAAGTATATCAAACCACTTTATAAAAAACTGAGTGCAATCATGTTCTTCCAAACAAACAAACAAGAATGAACATTAGAGCATGTTTAAGCTTAAGTGTAGACCAGTTATCAACAGTGCCAGGTGAAGGCTTGTTTGAGAAACCCATAGATAACATATCCACAAAAGTGACTTTATTTTTAACTGCAAATTAAAATTTTCAGTACATCAAATGTGAATTTGCACTCATAATGATTTACTCACATATTATATTACCATAGTAAACATGGGTTAATTCTCTTCCAGGGGTGGGCGTTCTAGGTCAGATGTGCTAGGGAATTCAAAAACTTCTTCATGACCGAGTCTCACCATGAACCAGTGAGAGGTTTACTCCTGTTAAGAGCCAGAGTAATTCTGTTTCTATGGTTAAAATGGGAAGTAATCAAACTTTGTGGGGGCGTTTGAGGAAGGAGTTTTTCCAAAGGGAATATATCTTCTGCTTAGAGAAAAAACGGTTCAAGTTTACTAATGGGAAGATCTTTGCATACATATGTGAAAATTGCATCTACAATTATGTTCAATTATGCTTGAGGAAAATCTTTTACATATGCCGTGGAGGAAGCCTGAAGTTGTTGCAAGTTTCTGTGAATATACTTAGAACATTTTTTAATTCAGAAAATTCATCAATATGCACCCATGCTGTTCGAAAATCAGACCTCTGTGTTCTTCACTCCAGTCACTCAAAGGCCGCACTGCACTCAGCAATACTTTAAGGGGGCTAAATTTGACTACAGCTTGGTACATGGTGAATTTACCACAATTAATATTATACAAATACAAAAAGGGAAAAATTATCTTGTAACCTGACCAGTGACAAAGGTTATCTTTCCCCTCAAATAATAAAAAAAAAATTTAAACTGATTGTGGCTGGCTGTCATTAGTAAGCTTAGTCATTTCAGTAGAAGACATGGCATCTATGTGTGAGTTGAAACTGGAATGAGAAAGCCACATTACTGTCTTTTCATTTGATGCAAGCTTTAATTGTAAGGCAAATGTCCTCAAAAGCAATCTTTGATTGATGAGTAAATGAGGCCGTATATTCATTCTAATTGAAAATAACATCACTGGATTCACACCACCCATCTGCACAGGAAGTGGCATCATTGCAGTGACATTACTGGTTTCACACCAAAACCATCTTCAAAAGAATATTGACAAGCAAGAGGAATTAATTTCCCATCATAGGAAGTGACACCACTTCCTACCATTTCCCAACTTCAACCAACTCTTCATGGCTTTCTATCGCCGGGCATCCCATCTCCCGGGGTTCTCCAGCAAAGGACAGACACAGACAAGAGCATTGCTTACTTTGGCCTGTTAGTGCTATGAAGGGGCTTGGGGCAGAAACCCTGTTCCACTGCAACTGATAAGGTAAAATATAGGCATGTGACTCACCCAGCACCCCATGCTGCCAATAGCCACAATCACACCCAGACCTGGAAGACTCAAACACTCTCATAGCGATCACAGGACACACAGACCCAACCTTTTACACTTCCGCTACCTACCACACACCCTCAAACTACAGAATTCACATTCGAACTCCTGCTCATTCACGCACACTCTGCAATACTCCAAGCACCAGACATTGCTGACCTCATCACCTATCACAAGCTCGATGTCCTCTTCATCACTAGAACATGATTTGCCCCCACATCCTTGCCCATACTTTGCACAGGGTATAGCATCCATTGTGTGGACTGCACATATAAGAAGGATGGTGGCAAATTACCTTACACATCATAGACAATGCACTTTTTACCAAGGATAAAGATGATCACTGCTTCCTGATATTATTGGACCTCTCAACTGCCCTCAACACAGTTTACCTTCTCCCCCATCATGTGCACCATCGAGTCTGTATTGGCATTTAATGACCATGTCCTTCACTAGTTCTTCTCCTACCTTTCCAACTGACACCAGTTTCTTTACATAGGCACCCCCAGGTCAGAAAAGATCCCTATCACCCAGGGTTGTGTTATAGCCTGTGCCGGACTAGCATACAGCTCAAGAATGTTAAATATGTCATTAAAGGAATGTTGATGTTGATTCCATGCAGAACTTTCACACTGTGAGTTGATGTGGCTTACTGGTGGGGAAGGACTGTGTGAGGCTATCTCATCAGGAATAAATGCATTAAATCAAAGAATTGGACCCTTGGAGAGTTTATATTACAACATTTTGGTGACCAGGATGGGAAGTTTCTTAGGGAGATCACCACTAGAACACGATAAAGAACATGGAGGAAATCTTCAGAGAGGAAGAATACTCCAATAAAATTATCACTAACAACAGGACAGAATACGTTTCTGAGAAAATGAAAAAGTATCTGGAAATAAGTGGTACCAAGCATTCTCCCACCAGCCTTTTTTTGTTGTTGGATTGTCTTTATTGATTTTTAAAAAGAAAAAAAAACAGAAACAAGAGGGGAAGCACCAAGGGGCATATTAGCAAGAACCTCGGTAAAATTATCGCCGTTTTAGCGGCAGGAAACTGCCGCTAAAACTGCGATAATGGACTTGCTGATATGCGTTATAGAATTTCAATAGAAGCCCAGGTTAGATGTGCAGGACATCTAACCTGGGTTTCTATTGGAATTCTATAACGCATATTAGCAAGCCCATTATCGCCGTTTTAGGTGCAGTTTCCTGCCGCTAACACAGCAATCATTTTACCGAGGTTCTTGCTAATATGCCCCAAATATCCCCGTACTGCGACATATTGACAAGAGTATGTATGACCATATACATTGGTGGGGACAAATAAAGAGCAAGTGCAGTATTAGTAGGGCAACATGCAATCACACCTACTTTCATTTTACATCAAAAGAGGCATTCTGTATTGTGAGCTTGCTGTCTCCAACTTTATTAACAAATAGCAAAAATGAAAAAAGAAAAACCTGTCCTTTGTTATCCGTATATGTGTAATGTGTATCTACTTGAGGTTTCTTTCAGGTCTCCCCCTATCTGCTTGTGTGTGCATTTGTGGCGGGGGCATAGGGGGGAGGGGGAGGCTGTGATCAGTGTGGTTATGTATGTCTCTGTTTGTAATGGATCAGAATGCACCGGTTTAAGCAAAACGCATATTCTCTTTTGTAAGTATTACTTGACCTGTGGAACTCTACGGGAATGCACTCCGGCACATAAATCATAATGTGCCAGAGGCCATGGTTTGCAGTTTTGACTCTATGGCAGTAAGTGGTCTTGCCACTGTGTGAGATTTGTTGTTGTTGGGGGGGTGTCGTGTAGCGTTATCTTGTTGGTTCATGTGTTCCGCAACCAGCGATCTGCGACATCCATGAGCCATACGAGTATGACTGGGCCCATGGATGATTTCAAGACATGGCTTGTCTACGCTTAGCCAATCCCAGTGCCAGTTCCAAGAATCTCTTAAGGTTTTTTTTTGGCGGGCATTTCGCTTCGTTATTCCAAGGATAAAGTGTAGCGCCTGAGGGTCCACTGGAGACCCCGCCGCCTCCGTGAGTATCTCGGCTATACCATTCAAGTATGTCCTAAGTCAAGGGCATGTCCAGATCATATGGGGGAATGTGCATTTGCGGATAAGCACCTAGAACATATATCAACCGAGGTAGGGAACATGTGGAACAGCCTATGTGGAGTTAAATATGTATGGTGGAGATAACTGAATTGTGCGTATTTCAGTCTGACATTAGTTGATATGTACTGTGTCCACTGTTTATCTGTGAGGTCTGCTCCCAAGGCGCTGTCCCAGTTTTCTCGTAAAGGTGCCAGCAGGGAGATGGAGTCAGGTCTAAGGGAGTTGTATAGCGCTGTGATCGCTTTTCTGCCCCGGCCATGAATCAGCAGTGTTTGTAGAACCCTGGATGTGAGGGGGTTCGGTATGCGTGTTACCCAACTCCTGAATAATTTTCTGTTTCAATATTACATAGAGCAAAAAGGTTCCCAGTGGTAATCCACAATCGTCCATCAAGTTTTCAAACTCACATAATTTTGCATCAATTTTTAAATCTCCCCACGTTTTGAGCCCTGCAGTGTGCCACAAACCTATCTCTGCTCTCTTGAGGCAAGCACAGGATCTTGGTTGCAACTCAAGGGGTAAATCCGGTACATACGGTGATGGTCGCTGGGCAGCCAGAACATATATCAACCAGCTGTCCCGAGCCGCTACCATCAACAGATTGCCTTGCTTTTTCTGTAGTGAAGTTTTGGTGCTGGGCAGCCATTTGAGCTTGGCTGGTCTTTGGAGCTTCATCGGCCACGTGTCCAGTTCAGCGAGGTTGCTATTTGAAAACCCTCTCATTGGCCATTGGAGTTGGTTGTGCCACGGTGTAGTAGTACTCATATTTTGGGTGTCCCCAAGCCCCCCTCAGAGAGGGGGAGGTATAATTTATGAAGCGCTATCTGGACCTGAGCCCCACCCCAAATCAATGATATCAGGAGTGACTTAAGGTCTTGAAATAATTTGTGTCGGAGTTTGTAGCGGATGGTTGCAAAGAAATATAAGAGTCTGGAGAGTAGTAACATATTGGCGATGACCACTTTCCCCATTGGGGATAAAGGCAGCCCGGTCCAGAATGGTAGATTGTAACAAGCATTAGCAAGTACTCTGCCCAAATTATCCTTTATCAAATCTGTCAGAGTGATACATTTGGACCTCTAAATATTTGAAAGAATTAAATGCCCATGTGAGTGGTGTAATGGGCAGGAGCGCCCTCTGTGCCGCAGACAAGAGCTCTGCATACGCTGCATAGAACTCTGATGGCCAGCCGCCCGCCTTTGGTGCCTTGTTACTTGACAGTTGTTTAATTCTTTCAGAAATCTCAGTTTCAGAGATAGGGACCTCTATCATGGCAGTGTGAAATGTGACATGAATTGCTGGATTACCTGTGGTGTGCAAGTCTCTTGAGCTGTACAGAGGGAGACATAATATTTGTAAAAGAAGTCATTGATTTGCTCCTGAGTTTTCACTAATTGCCCATCCAGAGTGTATATGGCAGTGATTGGGGATTGTGAACAACCCGACCTAAGCAGCCATGCCAGCGTCCTGCCCGCTTTGTCCCCTTCAACACGTTGCCGGGCCAGATGTTGCTTGTATTCAAGAGCACAGAGCTTGTCTTGTGTCTCTTTGTAAGGCAATCGTGCCTTGGCCAATGCTGGCGCAATACCTATGTCAACAGGAGTAAGAAGTTTGTAGCGACTAACTTTGGACTCTTGGTCCTGTAGCTCTTTCAAGAGCATCAGACTGGAGCCGTATATGGCTTTAATCATCGATACTCGCAACACCACCTTAAATGCGTCCCACTCCACACCCGCGGATGTTGCAGTACCTCTGTTTTCTTGAGAGTATGAGGTGATAGACTGTGCCATAGATGGGTGCAGCAGTACATCCTTAAGTGCTTCCAGGAGGACACGCCATGTTGGAATGCTAGTACCATGCATGCGCTATAACAGGTGTACCAGAAGAGGGTTATGGTCTAACAACGTGCGGGCTAGATATTCGGCACCCTATGCCTAAGTCAAAGCATCTGCTGAGCAATAAATTGTGTCTACCCTAGTATATAGATCATGTATTGGTGAGTAATATGAGTAAGTGCATGTTGTGGGATTTTTTCTACGCCAGACCTCGCTCAGCACCCGAGTGTGTAATAGCTGCAAGGGAGTTGCAGGTGCCGCCCATATCAAAGTACCCCTACCATAGTAGAGTATGTGGTCCCTATATCCATACCTCTCCAACACTTGAGTACTGATGTGAGGGTCTGCTGGGTGAGGGGTGTTTCCTGGAGTCGCCCAATAGTGATCTTATGTCTGTGCAGATACTGGTATACCATGTTCCACTTGGCACAGCCAGTTAATCCCTGCATGTTCCAGGTGAGTAAGAGATAAGCATTACTTGCCATTTTTGTCTAATGGGTAGCAAATAATGGGAAGATATTCCCCATCCGGTGTGGCCCATAAATATTGTGTCCACTCCCAGGCAGGTGTATCTCAGATATTGCTTAGCAGTGTAGTGTACATTGATATGATGTGTTTCTATACAAAATAGACAGGTTGCAAATAACATTTACAGTTCCCAACTCTCCATCCCAGGCCAGTTTGCCAACGGGTGAAAGGCCATCTGCACTGAAATGCAAACTTACTACATATCCAATAGCAAATTGAGCAATGAGAAAAAAGATTATGGAGAAAATATTGTAGCGAAAAATAGAATAAAGGAGCAGAGAAAGAAGAGAGGACCATAACAGTGCTGCATCAGCTACTTATGATCTACGTGGGGGCGTAGTCGAGCTGCATGATTGTACACAAAGTGACCACCATATATGTGTGTGTCTGTCCTAATTATAATGACAGTGCATACTTGCTGTAGCAGAAGTGTCTTGTGGTGAGGCAGCCTATAGTAAGAAAGGTCCCTCCGAAGGACAGCTGCCTAAGTTCCTTGGACGGTACAAAAGGGGGTGGTGATGGACGGAGCATCTGAACCAATCAAACACTCACACCCAGTCAAAAGATCAGGGTTTGATCCATCACCGTTCTTTAGCCCACTCTGGCACCCCAGTTCAGACATGGCTATATGCAAATCAGTCTGACCCTGTGCCTCATGGGAACAGTCCAGCCCGAACTGCCAAGCCATGCCTTCCCTGGACCAGAAACAAGCTTCCTAGGACCGGTTTCAGGCATTCCAGCCATCTTCAGCCCGGCTTGCTTGAATCCAGTGGCAAAGTGAGCAAGGGACTCACGTCTGAGCATACCCTGCCACACTTATGGCGGCCAAAAGCGGTACAAAAGGGGGTGGTGATGGACGGAGCATCTGAACCAATCAAACACTCACACCCAGTCAAAATATCTGGGTTTGATCCATCACCGTTCTATAGCCCACTCTGCCACACCAGTTCAGACATGGCTATATGCAAATCAGTCTGACCCTGTGCCTTGTGGGAACAGTCCAGCCTGAACTGCCAAGCCATGCCTTCCCTGGACCGGAAACAAGCTTCCTAGGACCGGTTTCTGGCATTCCAGCCGTCTTCAGCCCGGTTTTCGTGAATCCAGTGGCAAAGTGAGCAAGGGACTCACGTCTGAGCATACCCTGCCACACTTATGGCGGCCAAAAGTGGTACAAAAGGGGGTGGTGATGTATGGAGCATCTGAACCAATCAAACACTCACACCCAGTCAAAAGAACTTGGTTTTGTCCTTCACCGTTGTTTAGCCCACTCTGCCACCCCAGTTCAGACATGGCTATATGCAAATCAGTCTGACCCTGTGCCTCATGGGAACAGTCCAGCCCGAACTGCCAAGCCATGCCTTCCCTGGACCGGAAACAAGCTTCCTAGGACCGGTTTCTGGCATTCCAGCCGTCTTCAGCCCGGCTTGCTTGAATCCAGTGGCAAAGTGAGCAAGGGACTCACGTCTGAGCATACCCTGCCACACTTATGGCGGCCAAAAGCGGTACAAAAGGGGGTGGTGATGGACGGAGCATATGAATCAATCAAACACTCACACCCAGTGAAAAGATCTGGGTTTGATCCATCACCGTTCTTTAGCCCACTCTGCCACCCCAGTTCAGACATGGCTATATGCAAATCAGTCTGACCCTGTGCCTCATGGGAACAGTTCAGCCCGAACTGCCAAGCCATGCCTTCCCTGGACCGGAAACAAGCTTCCTAGGACCGGTTTCCGGCATTCCAGCCATCTTCAGCCCGGCTTGCTTGAATCCAGTGGCAAAGTGAGCAAGGGACTCATGTCTGAGCATACCCTGCCATAATTATGGCGGCCAAAAGCGGTACAAAAGGGGGTGGTGATGGACGGAGCATCTGAACCAATCAAACACTCACACCCAGTCAAAAGATCTGGGTTTGATCCATCACCGTTCTTTAGCCCACTCTGCCACCCCAGTTCAGACATGGCTATATGCAAATCAGTCTAACCCTGTGCCTCATGGGAACAGTCCAGCCCGAACTGCCAAGCCATGACTTCCCTGGACCGGAAACAAGCTTCCTAGGACCGGTTTCTGCCATTCCAGCCGTCTTCAGCCCGGCTTGCTTGAATCCAGTGGCAAAGTGAGCAAGGGACTCACGTCTGAGCATACCCTGCCACACTTATGGCGGCCAAAAGTGGTACAAAAGGGGGTGGTGATGGACGGAGCATCTGAACCAATCAAACACTCACACCCAGTCAAAAGATCTGGGTTTGATCCATCACCGTTCTTTAGCCCACTCTGCCACCCCAGTTCAGACATGGCTATATGCAAATCAGTCTGACCCTGTGCCTCATGGGAACAGAGATGTGGCTAAGATAATAGGCACACCCTCTTTTGTGGTCACTCCAAATATATTCTGGGGCAGATCCCCCCTTCCACTGGGTTTGGAGAGCAGTTGACTAGCAAGAGAAAGGGGAGGCAGGCTTATGTACGAGTTATAGCAGACAGTGACAGGGTAGGCATTCTTTGAAGCTCTGAAAGTTGCTGGGCATAGCCCCCAGACCATCCTGTTTAAGGACGAAAAATACCTCTCCGCAACCGAACTCTTCATCCACTCTCTGGAAGCAATCCGTTTCTCACCATAGGGGAGCCTTCTGCAGTCATTTGACAGTGGATATTTGCAAAAAGACCCTTTTGGCATAGGCAGGAAAATGATAACTTTCTAAAAGTAACATTTTTGAAATAGTAATATAAAATCCAAATTGACCTTAAATTACTAATCCCTGAATATTTTTTTTAAGCTGCTCCCAGACGGAAATTAAACACTGAATGTGGTTATTGTACAATCCAGTGTTTTCCTATGGGACAGCAAGCCTTGACAAAGTGAAAAACTTCTTTGGAGGTTTTTCACTGTCTGGGCATGTAAAACCTCTAGGCTCAACGTCAGAGCTCTCAATTATGACTTAAGTGTTTTGTTTATAACAGACCACAACTCGGAGCTCTGGAGTTGAGACTGAAGGCAGTGTGTTTCTCACAGTGCGTGAGTCAAAAATTAAAACACAGAATTGAAAGGATGCATGCACTATACAATCAATTTTGCGCAAACTCAATCCAAAGGTATTAGAGTGCTTTACACCAGTTACATTAGACAGGTTCACCTTCATTTTCTGTGGGCACCAGGGAGATTAAGTGATGAGGCCAGTGGCACCTAGACTCCAACCTTCTTCCCCAGCTACAAAGTTGGTAGCCTGTCCGTTACGTCACAATCTCTTACCTATAAAGAAACTACCTACATGGGAAAACCTCCTGGAAATAGCAAACAGCCAGGAATGCAACTTATGCAATAACTAAATCACTGACATGGCATGCATTACATTAATGCGTAATTGTTTATTATAAGATAAAATGAACCCTTTACTTACCAATTGGCTACAGCAAGTCCTCTCTGTTCTTCAGTCCGTGGCTCCTAGTGCGAGGTCCACTGCCACAGCCAGCTCCCTTAATCAACCCAGAGACTGATTTCATACTGTTAAGCAGCATTACAGAATGCCAGAATTGGTTGGAATGTGCTGACTTGATGATCGCTCAGGCACTGGTGGGCCTGTGCCTGCCCTCCACTCAGCTATTTAAGACAGCTTGAGTTGGATAGGTTTGAAGGGCCATTGTTGGGCTGTCTGTTGCAAGACAGCCAGCCAAACTAACAGGTGCCCTTTAAACTGCAGTGGCCACCACTCTTTTCTTCCAATCACCAGAAAAGGCCCATTAGCCCCATCCTACCCTCACACTCGGCTCAGGCTGACGGAGTAAAAAATGAAATGGTAATAAAGTCATTTCATTACCATTTTATTTTTCATACTTTCTACGCTCACAGCAGGTTGGCGTTACATTCCTGTGCCCTTACGGAGGACCCGCTGCTGGGTTTAGATCTGGCAAAAGGGTTGTTTTGTCAGGTCCATATAGGAGTTTAAAACTGCACCCCCAGTCTACAGGAGTAGGGATGGAGTAATGCTTTAAAGTGCCACCATGGTGGGTGGCACAATGAGTACTGCAACCCACTAATAGCATTTAATTTGCAGGCCCTGCGTACATGTAGTGCCATATACTAGAGACTCATAAGTAAAGTAACTGTTCCAATTAGGTATATGCCAATTTTACCATGTTTATAAGGGAGAGCACAAGCACTTCACCACTGGTTAGCAGGAATAAAGTACGAAGAGTCCTACAACCAACAATAACATGTTCAGTAAAAGAAGGTAAACAGTCTAGGGGAATGCCACACAAACAATGTTAATTTCTGACAAACCTTTACTTGGAGGACCTTGGTGCTCTGCTCACATATAACAAAAGACCCACAGATGATGGCTGGAATGTAGAGCAAATCAAATATTCACCCCAGTCAATAGATCTGGGCTAAATCCATTGTTCGTTTGCTCACCATGCCACCCCAGTTTAGACCCAGCCATAGGCAAATTAGTATTGACCCAGTACCCCATGGGAACAGTCCAGACCGAACTGCCAAGCCACGTCCTCTCTGGACAGGAATTAAGCATCCTGGGACCAGTTTCGGGGCTTCACCCCTCCACTGCCAGACTAGCTTGAATCCAGTGGCACAGTGAGCTGGCACCCACATCTGGGCATACACAGCACACTAAGGGCGATAAAGCAAAAGACACACAGATGATGAACGGAATGCAGAGCAAATCAAAAATTCACCCCCAGTCAATAGATCTGGATTAAATCCATTGTTCTTTTGCTCACCATGCCACCTCAGTTTAGATCCAGTCATATGCAAATCAGTCTTGACCCAGTGCCTCATGGGAACAGTCCAGACCGAAATGCCAAGCCAGGTACTCCCTGGACTGCAAACAAGAATCCTGGGAGTGGTTTTGGGGCATCACCCCTCATCAACCAGGCTAGCCTGAATCCAGTCACCAGTGAGCTGGGATCCACGTCTGGCCATACCCAGCACACTTAGGGCGAGAAAACAAAAGACACACTGATGATGGACGGAATGCAGAGCAAATCAAACATTCACCCCAGTCAATAGATATGGGTTAAATCCATTGTTCTTTTGCTCACCATTCCATCCCAGTTCAGACCCAGCCATATGCAAATCAGTATTGACCCTGTGCCTCATGGGAACAGCCCAGACTGAACTGCCAAGCCAGGTTCTCCCTGGACTGGAAACATGCATCCTGGGAAAGGTTTCCGGGCATCACCCCTTATCAGCCAGGCTAGCTTGAATCCAGAGGCACAGTGATCAAGATTCGCCCAGATGCTGTTGATACACAGCTTTACTCCAACATCCCTTTCCTCAGACATTAGAGGCACATCTTGCAGATCTGAATATCCTCTGCCGAAAACAACAAACAAGAAACAGTACAAACCTAGCTCAATGACAAGAACCTTGATAGCTTAGAAACCCAAATTGTATGAATGCCAAATGACTTGGATTCATCCTGGTCATGAACCGCACCCTCAAGGACCTTATTGCCAAAAAACAAAGATGACCTGGTACTAGCTCTCTCTTCTAAATACAGTATAACAGTTCCTTCCAGAGAGCCACTTCAGAACTTCTGTTCGAGTCCTTATACTCTCTCATCTGGATGGTTTTAGAGCTCTGCTGCATTTCATCCTAGACTACACAGTAGAACCCCTGAAGGGCATCCCACAGGCTGCAGCAAATCTCATCCAGGGCTTGAAGAAATATGATCACATCACCACCCTCCAGATGGAACTCCACGGGCTTCCCTTACCAAACCGTGCCATCTTCACAACCAGCTGCATCGTCTACAAAGCCAGCATTCCCAGCACCCCCTGCTTATCTTTCAGACAAGCTCACCTTTGCTAGTGGTTCCTGGCACACCTACACTGAGTACGCCATCAGACTAGAGACTAAGCAACAGACCTTTTAAATGTAAGCAACCCTGATCTGGGCCAGCATTCCCATCCCTATAAAGACCACCCCAATGCTGTTCTAATTTAGAAAGAGTTACAGACTAACCTCTTTGAACAATACTATATCACAGTGTATTAACTATCCACAACCCAGTTACTTCTCCTATCACTTGTTGACTATATGCTTGTTTTTATAACCCTGTACAGTGGTCCACTGCCTTTTGGCTAAGTTTGTGCTGTAGAAGTACTATATATACATACAAATAAGAATAGACTCAGTTATCAAGTAATGAAATCCGTTGTTTGCAGGGTCAGATTGGGACAGAAAATGTGCCCGGGCACAAAAATGTTCCTCATCAGTGAATTGGATAGCTGACAAAAATGGCCCATGTTTGCACATTAGGGTAGTTTCGAGCTTGTAAATAAACGCTGTATGAGTGTTTTACTTGGTATACATGACTGCATGGATTTAAGCTTGCTGGAGACAATGCGTGCTTTGAAAGGGGGGAAACAACAGTAAACGCCAACACAGTAGACTGTAAAATAGGCACGTTACCAGTCAGAAAATCGGCCCACAGACTGACTTTCAGACCAGCCATCGGGCATTGCCCGATTGTCCTACAGGACAGTCCGACCCTGGTTGTTTGATCAAATGAGTACTAACATAAAAAATTAAGGACATAAATGTGTCACAGAGGAGGAATTACTAAGTGGACAGCGATGCTAGATAGTTAACACTGGGATTTTTATAGATTGTATTTTTGATGTGCACTCTTCAGAAAAGATACAAGTGGAATTATATTTTCAAACAGAAATTAACAAAAGAATAAAAAAACTAAGCTTGAGTTCTGTAATTATATATGATCTCAAAACTATTCTTATTTTATGCAGCTTTCACATTAACTTGGTGTCCACCTTTAACTGAGTGTGAAATGGAATTCTCTACATGTGCAAAACTCAAGAAACTACTGAAAACTATTTTTTTATTTGTATTTTTTATTTTACAGAGTTTTATATAGCACGATCTTGACCCGAATTGGGTATCAGAGCGCTTTACATAGCAACAGTTGCATTACATGAGGACATATTCATTTTTGTTAGGCACCGTGAGATTAAGTGATTTGCCCAGAATCACAGGATGTTCAGTGTCAACTATGATTATCGAGAAACATCTGACCTCTTCAGCTTATAGTAATGACCATTTTGCAGATGTTTTGCCTGATCATTGCCCTATTCTCTTCTTTGCCATCCACCTCAATCCCATGTACGCCTCCACTGCTTTAGAGGCCAACCCTGTCCCACCGGCCTATGTATTAGTTATAAATACATATGCTATCTCCACCTCCAATACTGCTGTCATACTGCTTCCCCACCTTCTGTTCTGATCTCTTGTAGCATATTGTAAACCTCACTTTGCTGGATTACTCAGAATATAGTGTTACACTTATTTCCACCCCAAGGTTTGCTTTCATGCCCTATTTTTTTAAATTATCTGCAAACTCCCAAAACTCCCAATCTTCTTTCCTGTACTTATACTTCAGTATTTCTCTTATGTTAATAACCTGTAAAAAAAGTGATGTGCCTATCCTCTTAATGTGTCATAATGATCCTTTGACTTCTGAACTAACTTTTTGTTTTACACTACAACACTTATCCTAATTTGTATTCCTTAGTATTTCCACATCTCTCTCCTCTTTCACTGTTCTGCTCACTACCATCTATATGGTTCTTGACCTATCAGGACATTTGACCTTGCTGTTATACTACTCGGATGTCCTACCCACTCCTTTCACATATCTATATTTCTTTGTCTTTTTGTAAATAATCACTGTACCCCTCTGAGAAGTGTTATGACCCTTATCTAGTGTTACTTAAAACCCTTTTCAAACATGTAACATTCGTTTCCATACATTGTTACTATTTCATTTCTTATTAACTATGTTCATAAGGGTGGAAACTCTAGCAAACCTGAAATGCTTCTTCCTTATATGCCTGCTCACAACCTCCGTATCATGCTGTGAAGCCCAGTGGGCTTTGAGCTTCACATTAACAAAACAAAATTCAGAAGGAAATAAAAAACAGAGAAGGATAAATCCTTTAAATGAAGTCAAGTAGATATCGTGCGTGCACCAATTGCTACCTTGTACCTCTCACACCATGAATTGAATCACTACTTGATGTTGCAATTGTATTTAAAAATGATGGACCTAAGGCTCAAGGAGATGAAGTGATTCATCACAAATCAAACAATGTGTCAGGTGATTAAACCAGAAATGAACCAACGTGCCAATTCAGCAACATGGGCACAAGACCTCTTCATGGCCAGTGTTTACTGAATACAAGCCGTCCTACTTAATGTCCACTCATCAATGATAAATGTATTGTTTCAGTCTCATCCTAGGAGTTTTAGAAAATATTGACGTTTTTAAAACACACTCATAAAATATATAAATATTTTTACAATTCCTCTTCTACTCAATCAATTTCTCTGCTCAGTAAATTTTAAATATGACTGGCAAAGGATAGTAATTACTAGTTTATCTAAAAGTAATATTTAAAAAGTAGTTTTGTCAAATGCTGGGATGTACTGCAAGAGAACTGGGATTCTTTTTACCAGTCTTCAACTTCGAAAGCTGCACACAGGTAATTTCCACATTACATGCTGCATTGTCTCCAGTCAATCACCACCACAAACCATTGACTAATGATACAGTCTCAGCTTTACCCCGCTTTGATTTACCCATTTCTACAATTCCCCGCTTCGAACTACTCATTTCTAAAACTGTATGATGTAGCATGTTTTCACAAACTATACTTCCATACCATAACTGCACACCATTCCAAATAAGGTCCCATCAGATCTCATTTTTCTAATTTATGTCAGAAATTATAAGGAGGGATTAGTATTTACTTTGCCGCAGTCCTCCTCCTTCCAGTTCTTTTACAGCTCACATGTTAGCTTAGATTATCTTGTTTAATTATATTCTCCACATCAGAACCATCAACCACTCTGCTCATTTCTAAGAGGAAAAGTATACCTACATGCTCGCTTTCTTGTTAAACTACATAGACACCTGGTCAGGATAATTTGACAAAGAGAGATCCTCCTTTTTCCTGATCCTAAATCAGAAAAAAAATATTTTCTTCTGCAGTGCAATTCTTGATCATTGTCTTTTAAAATCATCACATTTTATTCTGCTTTTCATAATAAAGAGAATGCAAATATACATTTAGTCTGAATTAACCAAAAGGTCATACGTAGTGATGTAAAAACATGCTAAATTAATATATATATATATATATATATATATATATATATATATATATATATATATATATATATATATATATATATATATATATATTTATATATATATATATTTCAACACACCCGTTCACTTTATTTAAACAGGCTCCAAAACGCTCTGACTCACTTATAAGTAGACTTTATTGTGGCTTGAGGTAACACGTTCTGACCGTCTCCACTATCTTTTTCGCAACAAATTCATGCCCCCATTTTGATCTTTTTATACAGCCAAAATTTGAAGTGACAGTGCAAATAATTGTAAACAAACATGTGCTGCAATGTAACAGTGCAAATAATTTTAAACAAACATGTGTTGCAATGTAACATTCTTGATTCTGTCATATGTTTGGGTCAGTCCATCGATTCTAATATGCAATCTTGTCTTGCAATAAAATAAAACCAAATAAAAAACGGTTAAATGAATGGCACAAATAAAAAATAAATATAAAATGAAATATAAACCTTGATTGACTGAAACAATCCATTAACGTGAAATACAATGTGATTGATGACTATTTCCACATTAAGCAGCATACTATCTCATTCTGAACTATTGCACACAGGAAATTATTAAATTAAGTTCTAGCTTAATCAGCCCCTGTGTCAGCCTATATTCTACAGCACTTGATTACACATTCTTTAATCTGCCAGGCTGTGTTGTGAAAAACTTGCAGAAACAGCATATGATCATGTTGCAATGTGCAAAATTCCACACAATTCTTTGTACCATAATGTCATCTGTACATGGTTTGTATGCACCTTACAATTGAAAAGGGCTAGGGGTGGCCCCATCTGTGACTGGGGGCTAAATTTGGAAAATCGTTTCTCGGCTTTATCCGATCTAAACGAATGCGATTGACTCACAAGCCGTGAACCAGTCTCTCCCAAAAGGCAGATGATCCAAAAGAATGGAAGGGTAGAAAACATGACATCTACACATTTGAGCAAGCAGATAATAGGCAAACAGATAATAGGTCCCAGGGAATCCCAAACCTTTGTATCTGGAGAGCCAAAGATAGATATAGAGGGCTCAATCAGAATTAGAGAGGCGAAAGGGAGTAAGATTATATTGACGGATGGAGAAATAATAATGGCAGAAAGCGAAGTATTTGTAAATAATGTTGAAAAGGGCCAGCCACTGCAACAACAAGAAACTCCATTATTGTCCCTTGTCTCTTGGAACATAGCAGGCATAGTAAATAAGGTAACTACACCTGAATGGGTTGATTTCATTGATCAACATGACATTATTATGTTGCAAGAAACTTGGTCATTGACTCCAACCTTTCGTCAGGGGTATCTAAATTTTTACATGCCAGCAACTAGAAATCGTTTGGGACGCCCCTCTGGAGGCTTGTTAATCTGGATACGCCAGTCCCTGAATTGCACAATAAAACAACGATCTGTACCATCTAATGACATCATGGCACTTTTTATTAGATGGGAAAATGGCCAAGAACTTGTCCTGTTTAATGTTTATGCCAGGGGAGTGGGTAGTGGCAAATCCTCAGAGGTTGTAATAATTTTAGAGCAGAATATCGAAATGTTATCACCTAAATATCACATAATAGTGAGTGGGGATTTTAATGCCACCTTTGAACCCTTGGGTGAAGAGGATAGGATCTTGTCTGAGGAGGAGGATGCCAAGTGGGGAATACCCCAGTTGGAGTTGCCTGCCATTAAAAAATGGAGTGCAGTGGCAATCCAGCTAAAGAGTCTCTGCTTAGCAAGAGGATTGAGAGCGGTAAATGGGCGCTCGCCCTCTGATTTAAAAGGGAACAACACGTTTGATAATGGCCGATCAGCTAGTAGAATTGACTATTTACTATTGGATGTAAGGGTTTGGAATAAAATACTAGACATGGTTGTGGAAGAAAGACTAGAAAGTGATCACAACCCTCTACGATTGACCCTTTACTCCCATTATGAGACTACAGTGCACACCAATAAAAATGGAATGGTGACGCAAGATGTTTCATGCTCGAATAACCAACGCCACTTGAAATGGAGAACGCTAATAGAAGATGTAGCAAAATTAGAGGTCCTCAAAAAAATAGTAGTCGATGAAGTAAACAACATCAAGTCCCATTGTGGGAAGCTTAACTTCCAAGAATACATGATGGAGGCCCATGAAAACCTATTTTGCAAAATTCAAAGCTTCTTCATTAAAACAGTAGATCCCAACAAAGCAAAAAAAGAGCAACCAAGACAAGGTTGGTATGATAAGAGCTGTAGGTTGGCACGACTCAACCTGAGTACGGAATTGAGAACAGGCAATGCCATAGCAATTAGGAGGGCGAGAGACAACTACAGACAGACCCAAAAACAGGCCAGGAAACGCTGGGATGAGGAATGCTGGTATGAATTGAAGGAGGCCTGTGCTGCCAAGGATTCCAAGCGATTTTGGGCCACAGTAAAATGGGAGAGGGGAGGAATAGCTGCCCAGCCACAAAATTATGTTGCTATAAATAAATGGACTGAGTTTTTCAAACCACAGTATGCCCGAAATCCAGCCTATATTTCTGATCAACCCCCCATCCATCTTCTTCAAACACCAAATATTTTATGAAAAGGATGTTAGCAAAGCATTGGATTGCATAGCGGGTGGAAAAGCTCCGGGCATGGATGGAATCCTGGCTGACATATTTCTATCGGACCGGAATTCCTGGTGTACTTACTTTAAAATGTTGGCTAATGCAGTGGCGATGGGAGGGGAAGTGCCCGCTTCATGGAAGGGAGCAGAAATCATCCCTATATTTAAAAAAGGCGATAAAACTCTAGCTAAAAACTACAGACCCATCAGTCTCATTGACACAGCACAAAAGCTGATGGGGCGCCTAGTCCAGAGCAAGTTGCAACAATGGATTGACGAAAAGAACATACTGTCACCCTACCAGGCAGGGTTTCGCCCCCTGACTAGTAGTGTTGACCAAGTCCTTTACTTCATAACTATCTATTGGAGAAATGTCACACTAAAAAAGGGTTCATTGTATGCCGTTTTTGTGGACTTAAAAGCAGCTTTCGACCTGGTCCCTAGAGAAAAATTGTGGCAGACCTTGGCTGATGTAGGATTAAGCCAGGAACTCCTCACTCTCCTAGTTCGCCTCCACAAAAACAATTTTGCTAAAATCAGGTGGGGCAAGCAGGGAGAAGTAACAGACCCCTTCCCAGTAGAACGAGGAGTAAGGCAAGGGTGCATCCTAGCACCAACACTATTTTCAATCTATATAAATGGTATTGTTGACCATCTAAAGAAATCCCCAAGTGACGCTCCAATTATAGCAGGCTCCCACGTCCCCGTCCTAATGTTTGCGGACGACACGCTTTTACTTTCACGCACGCCGAGCGGTCTCCAAAAAGCGGTTGATGCCTTTGGTGAATTTTGTGATAGTAGGGGCCTTGAACTGAACACCACCAAAACAAAATTCATGTGCCTAAACTATCAGTCCACTTTCAAAGGTGTAATAAAATACAAAGGCACCCCCCTAGAGAAAGTGGATGCTTTTTCTTACTTAGGCATCATTCTACAGGGAAACATGAAGTGGAAATCGCACATTAACACGACAGTATTGAAGTTTAGCCAGCTCGCAGGCGCAGTTGCTTTAAAACATCGAGCCTCGCTAACAAAGCCGGTAAACTGTGCACTTGAAATCTATAATATGAAAGTACTGGGCGCCTGTTTATATGGATCCGAATTATGGGGGTTTTCAAACTTGGGAGAGTTGGGGCGTGCAGAAAACAGATTTTTACGAGGGCTTGTAATGGTCCCCCAAAGTACACCCATAACTCCTCTGAAACTGGACCTTGGCAGAAAAAATATTGAGGACATAGCTAGACTACGGCCACTTTTGTATTGGAGACGCCTGATAGTGACTCCAGAGCTAAGCCATTATGCCGCAGCTCTGGCAGATGTTGTCAAGTTTGATCGTTTTCATTGTATTGAATGGCTAAAAGAACTACGGGGACTTCTTGTAAAGTTAAAGCTGGAACACCTATGGGGCACTAATGATGTGGCTAGTTTTCCTTCAAAAGCAAAATTGAAAGAACTATATTGGGAGACGGTGTATTTAACAATGTTCTGTAAAGGATCCCAATCAAAATTGTCTACTCGCTTTTTTGATATAAAAATGTACCCGTCATGCGAAACATATTGGGATATAATTGAACGACCACATGATAGGAAACTATACTTCCAATTTCGTATAGGAACATTACCAGTGAATGCTTTTAAGAAACACTGGTCTCCAATGTGAGATGAACATTGCTATTATTGTAAGGATCAAATAGAGCACATTTCCCATTTGTTGTTCTGTAGCCCATTGTATGCCAGCCCTAGGCGCAAATGGCTAAAGCCAGTGTGCTCAAATATTGGTACCCGTAGTCAATCGATAGCCCTCAGAATACTAGAATCCGATTGTTCTACACCATTTGTAGTTGCTGTAGCTAAATTTCTTGCTTGGGCATGGGCAATCCGCACTCGCACTTTAATGTCAAATATAATAATAACATGAAATATGGCTGCTATTATCTAATCATTCCGTTGTATGAATTGTCTTTTTAAAAATAACTTTTATGAATATTGGAAAAACTTGTTTTGTATTTTTAACATGTATAGCATTCGACTGTCAATGTTTAATATGTGTTTTAGAAAGTATTTTTAGCTGTAGTATTTATTGTAATAGGGTTAGGAAGGATGCTTTTATGACAAACGTCGAATAAAGCTTTTGAAATTGACTTAAACAATCCATTAACGTGAAATACAATGTGATTGATGACTATTTCCACATTAAGCAGCATACTATCTCATTCTGTACTATTGCACACAGGAAATTATTAAATTAAGTTCTAGCTTAATCAGCCCCTGTGTCAGCCTATATTCTACCGCACTTGATTACACATTCTTTAATCTGCCAGGCTGTGTTGTGAAAAACTTGCGGAAACAGCATATGATCATGTTGCAATGTGCAAAATTCCACACAATTCTTTGTACCATACTGTCATCTGTACATGGTTTGTATGCACCTTACAATTGAAAGGGGCATATGCCCATTTCTCTACAATAGAAGTGCAAAGTGCATATTGTCATGTCTACGTACACTTCTGAATTAAAAAACCCTATGCGTGGCCAGTATTTTACTTTACGTTGCTGCACAGTCTATGTTCAATTGAATTTTGTTGTGCAAAATCCGCATAACGTGCATGTATTTTCTCATCTGACAATGTACAAAATCGCAAAAAGTTAATTGGAGCATAACATACTCTATGCATAGTGCATACACACTAGAGAGAATTAGGGGCAAGTGACCGTTTCTCTAAAGTGCAAAGTACAATATATCTAGCTACCAGGAAGAATCATCTATTGATGGTTATATAAAATGCCCTGTGTTCAAAATCATTAAAAACTCACATTTCTCATTACAAATCATTCTTCGGACTGTCCACAATTTAAGAATTAATCTTGAATCATATTACATTCATATTCATAAATCAATATAGAGATCCTCTTCTGTGTTCAATCCTATACATATCAATGGAGAAATATTTTTAGAAGCAAACCTCAGTGGTAAAACTTTTATGGTGTCGATATGAAAGAGTTAGATTTAAACATAATGAGCATTACTAAACATGAAAATATTTTAGAGCAAAAAAAAATAACTTACCGCCACGATCACGTGCGGCTAAATTGTTGCCTTGTTTTAACGTGACGTCCAGCTGGTACATTTCGAGGTTTGGAATTGGAAGATCTGCATTACTAGTTTCGGTGGTATTTATTCTCTGAAAAGTAAAAAAAAACATAATAAGTGACATTTTGCAACCTTTTAAGAGTACCGTTAGTAAACTTTTCATTTCATTTTCTATCTCTGGAGGATGACATTTGGAAGGGTCTGAATAACATTCTCCCTCTGCTGAGGGCATATGTTTGGCCCTGCTGCCAGCATGCCAGCACATAAGAGGGAGTCGATGACGCGAGGTGAAAGGTCACGCAAGATGGCTGCCCTCACAAAAAAAGAGAACCACGTTTTCATGAGAGCTCAATGACATCTTGTGAAGGAATAGAGGTATGCAGAAGACGACTTGTTGTCATATAACTATATGTGAACTAAAATAAACTTTTCAAAACTCCTTTAGTGCCATTAACATCAAATACAATCTACAGACAACTTACAGGACGGATGTGATGGTACCTTCAGCAGAACTACCGTTAAGCCAATGTGAGGCATGCAGAATATTTTTTATATGGATGACTGTTTAATATGTGTTGTAAAAACCTCATTAATAGTCACTATCCGGTGATGAATAGTCACTATTCGGGATCGAGACATGGCCAACATATTTAAAGTTAGAAGAGTTTTGAGCCTCTCTCTGAACTGTAAAGATTTCTGCAGGCACACAGGCCAAAAGATAAGCACGCCAAACCCCAGGCCTGCCACAGAGAAACTTCGGTCTTCGACATTCATTTGACAGGAGTGTCTTCTGGGAAAGTCTAAGACCAAGTACAAAGCTTAGATCCTAAGTTTTCCATAATAAACAGATAACCTGAAGCTCCTCTGAATATCCACCGTTTCATAACACCAACAATAGCCAAGCCAATGGGTCTGGCTTGTAACAGGAAATGCCTCTTCGTTGATTGGTGAGTGTGTGCTTCTACTATTGAGGATGGGCGAGTGAATGAATGCAAAAAAGAGCCAATAAGTGTATGAATGGATGCATGAGTGAAAGGGTGAGCGATCGAGTGCATGGTTAATGAGTGCCTGAGCGCCCAGAGGATGGATAAGTCAGTTCAAGCAAAAGAAACTCTCAAATACAAGCCAGACATATTACCCATGCCACTTTTTGAGAAGGCACACATTATGTAGCAATACGCGTAATAATCAATTTGAAGCATGCAACCGATTAGAGCAATCCTCACAAACTCTCAAAGCCCTCCTAACATCCATAGTTTCTCTGTGGGGCCAGACAAGAAAGTGCAAAGACATTTGTCTTGTTAAAATCGGAGTGAAGAGGTTTCATGAGGTATTCTAACATCTGAGCTCTAGACTTTTCAACATTAATATGTGTAGGACAAACGCCAAGCGTGGCAGGACTTTCAAAGCTATTCGCAGTTCAGTTTAGGGGATGCGTGTCGTAGGCTTGCACTGAGCCATGCTGACCCGAATCCAACTGAGACTTACTAAAGTGTGGACGGAGATGGCCATGGACTGTGCCTTTAAGGGGGGGGACAGATCAAGTCTTCATGCCTGGGGCTGTGCTTGATTGAGGGGATACATGTCAGGACGTCACAGGCCAAAGTCTAGGAAGTGAAGTGTTGGCAGGTGTAAGTGGCTGTGTGGTGGTAAAAAAACAATTTTCAGTAGTATAATTGGTTAATTTTTGATTGCGCAACTTTGGGATGTGCTCAAAATTAACCCATATCAAGGCGAGAGAAATTATTTTCACAGTTGAGACTCTGGCAAAGGAGCTTAGGACAATTTTACTTGAGGTAACCACCAACTGATTGTGTGATGTTGTATTGTGCTATTTTACTTGGAGCTCCTGGTGTGGCTTATTCGAGAAATGTTGAATATGCACAAGACACTTGATGACATGAAACCTGACTAACTGGCAACTTTTTCTATTACATAAAGAGGATCAACATAGATGGGAGACTCCACTGCATGATTAATGGGCAGATTATTGCCAATGTATTTAATTCAGCCTGTAAATACTATGTTTTTATATTTTTAAATGTTTATCTGTATTTTTATTTTGCTTTAATGGCTTTGAGCTGAAATAAAGCTTTTCTGACTGACTGGCTGAATTCTACAGTTTCCATGAAGGAAGTTAGGGTAATTTGTCTGATCAATTACCGAAGGATTGCTTATAAGCATTAATGTATTAGCTGTCATGGATACGTTTTAAAGAACTTCATTGAGGCCAATGACAGTAGTATTTTAGACCTGACAACACTATTACAGGTAAGTACCGCTACTTATGGCGCACAGCAGCCTCCATTGGACCGAGCGAAGGAATAACAGAAGAACTGAGCATGAACAAACGAAAGAGAGCCACACTTACTACTCTGCATTCAACAGAAGGGGAGTTTCGCCACACTGATCAAACAAGTGTGTGTGCATGCCAATAACACCATCTGTCCACTCTACTGTACGACTGACACCTGATGGACTTGATGCTGGCAGCAACCTGAAGCAAAGACACAAGACACCTACTTTAACCGTTCAGCAATGCAAGTGCCAAAGATGTAAACATCCCTGAAATCCTACTAATTGACAAGCAACCCACCTCAGCCAGTGCGTTAAAGGGTCACAGCCTAATATACTAATGGAAGCCAATGGCTAAAGGGGGCGACCCTAAGGTTCCTCTCTGTATGCTGGGGTGTATGTTCGATTGCGCTGCTCAAAGGTCTGGCAGTCAGCTACGGTGTCTGCAGTAAGACATCCTGTGCTCCAAGTCTATGCCAGAAACTTTACGGCTAAAGTGGATCTGCTTCCTGGGGCTGGATGCCAGGCAGTGGGATAAGGTTTGAAGTCGTGCTGTTTATGTGCGGTTTTATACCTCCTAATTGTGACGCTGACTGTAGGAATCATCCGGATCACTGGAGTAAGAGTGGCCACGTGTGGTTCTTAAGATCTTGGCATGTCCAGCCTTTGAGGTGGGCAGCTGTATGGCAACCTTAGAATTATGCCAGCCTCTTCAATAGTGTAGAGCTCAAAATCCTACCCGAGGACCAAAACGAGTTGAAAAACTGAGTCTAAAGATGAAACCTAGTCTGAGTTACCAGCATTGTTTGTATTGTCGGTAAGAAGCCATCAACAGTTACCAGATGTGTTTCCTGTTGAGGGTTTACATGAAGATCATGGAATGGAGGCTACTGAAAGGAAGCACGTCCACAGTAACAGCGCTCGGTTACTATTACATCCGCTGTCTTTATGATTCCTCCAGCCAGGGAGGGGTTGCAAGGGCAGTGCCCGGCCGGGGTACAATAGGAGAAGGCCAATATAGCAGCTGCACCCCCTGCACACGCCTGTGCCTTCTTCTCCACTCCCAAATCTCCCCAGTGGGACCCACAAAATGTGAAGCACCATCTTAGTGGTCTGCATTCTGTGGCTCCTTTCTGGTGGGTTTGTAGTACCGTGGTCTTTACTGCATAATAGGTACATTCACATGGG
Organism: Lissotriton vulgaris; assembly: GCF_964263255.1. Lineage (NCBI taxonomy): Eukaryota > Metazoa > Chordata > Amphibia > Caudata > Salamandridae > Lissotriton > Lissotriton vulgaris. The sequence goes on along the minus strand of NW_028242798.1, from coordinate 1,358,454 downwards.
CAAAAAATTCTTCCATCAGCATGTAAAACACCCCTCTGCAAAAGAGTTAACACCCCTTAGTGAATGAACAAGGGCTCATTGTTGCTTGTAATATTATATTACAGTCAAGCGTATAAACTCGAGCCAGACAAATGTATCAACTGCTCCAAGGAGCTTTGAATGCAGTGGCAGCAGCATAAAGCAAGCTGCCCTTTGAGTTCTATTGATTCTTTGCATTTTTTTCACTTCCCATTTCGTTCCTTACTGACTTGCAATAGGCAGCTGTTGCGGAACCATGCGCAGGTCAAGTGGTCTGCATCAGGACATCAAAGGGTGCATGATGTGAATGTTGCGATGCCTGAAATCTTCTCTGGGGCATCAGGTCCCTGATTACAGACGTGAGCCCTTCTATTACAGCAAAGAGGTCGATCAAAGTCAGACATATTACAGAAAAAACTCGGCAAGTTTTATATGGCCATGTCTTTATGTACTTCGGGAGCATAGGAAATGACCGCTCACAGGACCTTACTGTGGAATAAGCCTCGCGCTCAGGTATGTCTGGAACAGATGTATGCAACACTTAGATATGCAAATCTAACCCGTGGGTGGGTGCTGATGTGGACGCATCAACAGCCCTTGATTATGCAGCAAATATTCAACATTTTTCAACATAACTAGCAAGCATGGAAGATAAAAACCTCAGACTAGGAAAAGAGTGCTCTGAACATCATAAGAACTCGAAATTAATTTACAGACGGGCAGAAAGAACGGAAACCTTCAGCATTTAAGCATCTGAGACAATGCTTGCAGAACCCTACATGGATACAAATTAATAAAGATGTGGAACCGGTATAATGATGATCAATATATAAAATATATATATTGAGCACACAATGTCACCCAACAGGGCATCCTGGCCCTTTAGGAAAACTGGTGAATGCGGGGCAGGCCTTTTCTTTGTCATGCAAACATTAGACGGTGTTTTAGGTATGTGTGACGTGCAAATATTATCACATACATAATAATGAAAGTATAGCCGGTTTCTGAGGGTGAGAGTGAACTACAGTGCCAGTGAGACTCTGAGGGGATAGCTGATTTCTGAGACTGAGAGGGTCAACGAGACACTGAAGAGATACCTGGATTCTGAGAGTGAGAGTGAACTGCAGGGCCAATGAGACACTAAAGAGATACCTGGATTCTGGAAGTGAATGTACTGCAGGACCAACGTGACACTAAAGGGATAGCCGGATTCTGAGACTAAGCTTGCAGTGAAGAGCCAACAAGACACTGAAGAGATACCCAGATTCTGAGAGTGAGTGAACTGCAGGACCAGCCAGACCCTGAAGAGGAGGCTGGTTTCTGAGACTGAGTAAAGGGTAGGACCAACGAGACACTGAAAGGATAGCTAATTTATGAGAGTGAGCGTGAACTGACAAGATACTGAAGGGATTGCTGGTGTTTGCGAAGGAGAGTGAACAGCAGGGCCAACAAGGTACCAAAGGGATAGCAGGTTTTTGAGACTGAGTGAACTTTAGGGCCAACAAGACACTGAAGGGGTAGCTGGCTTCTGAGAGTGAACTACAGGGCTAACGTGACACTGAAGGGGTTTCTGAAAGTGAGAGTGAAATGCTGGGCCAGCAAAACACTGAAGTGCTAGCTGGTTTCCGAGAGAGAAAGTGTACTGCTGGACCAATAAGACACTCTATGACTAGCTTGCTTCTGAGAGTGAGAGTGAACGACAGATCCAATGAGCCATGAAGCGGTAGCTGGTTTCGGAAAGTGATAGTGAACTGCTACTTTGCGGGTCCGGGCTCCCGGGGTCACGAACTTAGCCGCCATCTTGGGAGGACATTTAGCACTTCCTGCACATCGTGGTGAGCGCTCTAGCGCTGCAACGCCACCAGCACGCCTACTTAAGACGAGGAGCTGCTGCCGGTCAGCCTGGACAAGGTGACCATCACGCTGCGCTGCTACTATACTTGAAGCGCTTTTTTGCTGTAATTGCGCTAGCTTTTTAAACCTCCTACATTTTGTATTTTCGTTGGATCTTAATTTCTTACCCTCGTTTTTAACTGTCGCGCCCCCTCCTGGCCCTCACTTGCAGCCTAAAATTACCTCAGAGCACCGCTACTTTGCGGGTCCGGGCTCCCGGGGTCACGAACTTAGCCGCCATCTTGGGAGGACATTTAGCACTTCCTGCACATCGTGGTGAGCGCTCTAGCGCTGCAACGCCACCAGCACGCCTACTTAAGGCGAGGAGCTGCTGCCGGTCAGCCTGGACAAGGTGACCATCATGCTGTGCTGCTACTATACTTGAAGCGCTTTTTTGCTGTAATTGCGCTAGCTTTTTAAACCTCCTACATTTTGTATTTTCGTTGGATCTTAATTTCTTACCCTCGTTTTTAACTGTCGCGCCCCCTCCTGGCCCTCACTTGCAGCCTAAAATTACCTCAGAACACCGCTACTTTGCGGGTCCGGGCTCCCGGGGTCACGAACTTAGCCGCCATCTTGGGAGGACATTTAGCACTTCCTGCACATCGTGGTGAGCGCTCTAGCGCTGCAACGCCACCAGCACGCCTACTTAAAGCTCGTCCCTGCGCGCAGCGGATTAGCGCAGCGGGTGCGCCCTCGCTGTGCCTGAGTCGTGCCAGAGTCCTGCCCGTCTGCGCCCGTCACGCTAAGGCAGGGCTAGGGCAGTACTCTCTGGTCGTCTCCACCATGCTTTCTGCGGGTTATCTACACGGCCTTCGGAATAGGACAGGTATGTGTGCTCATAGTGAGCTCGATCCCCTGTGCGGTCCCTATCAGTGCCCTGAATGCTTGTTTGTGCTTCCATCACCCTCTCTGGTCATTGCCCCCAAGACCACTGGTAGAACCCCTGGGAAAGTAAACCGTTCGGCTGCTACTCTAGGTCTGACAACACTAAAAGTCTTCAACCTTAACGTGAGATCACTGTTATGCCATCATCTGGATGTTTTTTCTATACTTACGGACGAAAAACCGGATGTATTCTTCCTAACTGAAACATGGCTGCATGCCGATGCTACGGCAGCAATCAATCTTGTGCTAACTATGGAGTACACTATGTATACTCTAAACCGTGATTCGAGAGGTGGCGGGATTGCGGCCGTGGTTAAGGCATGCTACCCATGTTCCTGGAAGGCTACAGTTATAGTGGGTTGTGAAAGCGCCCATTTCGCAATCTCTATAAACCCTCAGCTTACCATCTCGGGTCTCCTTATTTATAGACCTCCTGGCCCTGACACCGCCTTCCGAACCGCCCTACCGGAAGCAGTTTCATCCTTGGCCCTTAAATCGGCGAATTTCAGCATAGTGGGGGATCTTAACCTTCATCTGGATTCTCCTTTATCTGCTGCGGCGAGTAGTTTTCTTGCAGACTTCGAGGCCTTACAACTGCACCAGTATGTTACTCATCAGACCCATGTAGGCGGTCACTTATTGGACCCTTTCTTGACGAACCTCCCTAGTGTTGTTTCTTGCCCACCCAAACCTATGGCTTGGACTGATCACTATTTGATTGAAATACAGATTTATTTGAATGGGGCCCCTTTCAAAAATACGATTCCTGCAATCTTCAAACGTCCCTGGAGGAAACTGAGGCTGTCTGACTTCCATCAGCTTTTGGTGCAACACCCGCCAGATCCTCCTACAGACGTTTCCTCGGGGTATGATTACTTCTGTGACTGGCTGACTCAGGCATTGGATTCTTTGATTCCAGCTGGATGGAGTAAAACTCGTCCTGGCCCATCTAGTCCGTGGTATGACGACTCTCTTAGGCTTCTTAAGACGGCATGTAAGAGGGCAGAAAGAGCCTGGCGCAGGACATATGACTCTGTCCTCAAGCAGAGTTACCAGGCTAGTATTAAGCTCTACCATCGTGCAATCTGCAAGGCCCGGGCCTCCTTCTACGCTTCAGAATTTAAGAAAAACCCCAATCCCACCAAACTTATTTTTAAAGTCATTAAAGACCTGACTAGTAGGAAACAAGCAGGCATGGAACAATGCTCTCAATCCCATTGTGAAGAGCTAGCAGCTTTCTTTGTGGAGAAAGTGGCGGCTATTTACCGGTCTTTTCCTTCTTCAACAAGTCCAAATAGTGATTCATGTCCCACACATTTGATTACTAGGCCGCTCTCATTAATACCTGAGCCATCTCAAGAAGAGTTCAAGTCTTTAGTCTTGAAAGTTAAATCAGGGTCACCCGCGGACCCTTTGAGACCTGCACAATTTAATGAATCTGCTGAATTCTGCCTTCCTCCTCTGCTCAACCTTGTCAGGTTATCTTTTTCCTCTGGGATTGTACCCATCAAATGGAAGCAGGCCACGGTCATCCTGATCTTAAAGAAGCCCACTCTAGACCCGACTAAGCCAGAACACTATAGGCCCATTTCTCTTCTCCCCTGGATTTCCAAGCTGGCTGAGGCCCATGCCAACAAAATCCTATTGTGTCATCTACAAAATCTGGGCGTCTTAGATCCATCTCAGAACGGCTTCCGCGCAGGCCATAGTACAGAGACAGCTCTGTTAGCTATGGTAGAACATCTGCGGAAGTTGTTGGACTTAGGGCAGACGGCGGCACTGATCCTTTTGGATCTCAGTGCCGCTTTCGACACTGTTTCCCACTCTGTCCTTCTCCAACGTTTAAAAGAGGCTGGTGTGGAGAGCACAGCTTTCGAATGGTTCTGCTCATTTCTGGCTGAGCGTACTTTCAAGGTTTCTACTCCCCCATTCGAATCTGTTTCTCGCCACATCTCCCAAGGGGTCCCGCAGGGTTCGGCACTTAGTCCGACCCTGTTTAATTTATATGTGCAGCCGCTAGCTGCTGTTGCTAAAAAATGGGGTTTAACCATGGTGTCATACGCTGATGACACTCAGCTAGCGGTGGCACTAAATGGGGACTCGATGATTGAAGCCTCTAAGTTCCAGGCAGCCCTTAAGGACGTGGCTAGTTGGATGACAGATAACTGTCTCCAACTTAATGCTTCTAAAACCGAAGTCCTAGTCCTGGGCAAACAGGCTCATTTATGGGGAGACTGCTGGTGGCCAGTGGAACTGGGCCAAGCACCTACTCCGGTGACAGAGGTAAAGAATCTGGGCATTTGGCTGGACTCAAACCTGTCATTTACCTCTCATACGAAAAGAGTTGCGGGGACCTGTTTTGGGGCTCTCCGGAGCCTTAGACCTAAGTTTTTCGATGCCTCTACCAGGCAACTCATTGTTCAAGCTGTGATTTTGTCCAGATTGGACTATGCCAGCTCCCTTCTTCTAGGTGTCAACCAAGCTGAACTGACTCGGCTTCAACGCGTGCAGAACGCGGCAGCCAGAATGTTGGTCGGCTTGCCTAAATTTTGTTCTGTTAGGCGTACCGTCTCCGATCTACATTGGCTACCCGTTGGGCAGAGGATTAAGTTCAAAGCCTTGTGCTTGGTGTTCAAGATCCTAAAGGCTGCCTCGCCCCCCATTCTTGCTCAAGCTATCTCCTATTACACCCCGGCCAGAGCATTACGCTCTACTGGACAATTCCTGGCTAAGATTCCTCGCTTTAAAAAAGCCAGAATTGGCGGCCGTTCTTTTGGTGTTCTGGAAGCAGGACTTTGGAACTCACTCCCTGTTAACATTCGTTCCATTCCCGACCTGCTGCCTTTCAGGAAAGCCGTGAAGACATTCCTCTTCACCTTGGTTTAATAGTATTCTGTTTCTGGTATGGTCCCCCATTGTGTTGTGTTGTTCTGTCCACCATAGCGCTGGGACGCCACTTGGCTGTGGCAGCTACGCGCTTTACAAATAAAATAACATAACATAACATAACATAACTGCAGGGCCAACAAGACACTGAAGAGATAGTTGGTTACTGAGAGTGAGAGTGAACTGCAGGGCCAACGAGACACTGTGGGGATAGCCGGTTTCTGAGAGTGAACGTGAACTGATAATTCGAGGGGATTAGAGGTCTGAAAACTGTACCTCTAAATCCAGAAGTTGGGGCCCTGACGTACAGTTGGCAACTTTGTTATTTGAAAACTATTTGAGACTTGCTTTTGAGCTAATTTAATGAGAATACAGGTGCTTTAGGGAGCATAGAAAATGTCACAGCACATTAGGTCCTGTCGACATTGAATCAATAGTCAGGCACTTTCTCACTTAGTAAATCAAAGCATGCCCGTTAAGAGTTATACACGCTGCAGATAGAGGACATATTCTGTCAACCATCCTGGAAAAGGGGATTCTGGGGTCATACAAAGATTATACACTCGTCCTGGGAATATCAAACAAGAAAATACAGCAAGACCTGCTGCACTTGTTAAGCACATGAATGATAGTTCTCAAGTATATTTTATTTCTCTTTTAGGACAATTGTATATGAATTCTAGGGCACAAATCATCGTCAATAATACTAATATTGGGTCCTGTCAGGTCACTAGAGGCACGCAACAAGGATGCCCCCTGTCGCCAATTTTATTCGCATTATTTATCGAACCTCTGGCGATCGCCATCAGGAATATCAAGGCTGACACTGCCCCAGTATTAGGAATGACAAACATAAAGCTATATGCGGACCATGGGCGTAGGAACTGTGGGGGACGCGGGGGACATATCCCCCCCAGATTTTGGAGTGGGGGGGACACAGGGGACAAGGGTGGGGGTCCGAGGGGTCAAACAAATTTCCCCTCTACCTCCTGAGAGGGAGATTGGCAGGCCATCAGCGCTGAGAGAGTTCAAAAGGGCAGTGGCAGGGGGGCGAGTGGCCTCTGACGTCACCTTATGCTGTGACTATCGGATCAATGGCCCTGCACTTGACCTGGCGCCTCTCCAGTTACCTGTCTGTGAGCCGCCAATGATCCGATAGTCACAGCATAAGGTGACGTCAGAGGCCACTCGCCCCCCTGCCTCTGCCCTTTTGAAGTGTATGGGTGGCTCAGCACCCCTGAGGCTCCAGGAATGATTTAGTTCTCACCTCAGCTGCCTGTAGCCAGTGCTCTGGTTGATTTGCTGGCTGACCTGACCTCGTCGTCGGACTTCTCTGTTGCAAACTTGAAGACAAAAGGGCTGCAGGCAGCAACACGCTCTGAAGCTCGGTTAACTTGTAAGTAGGGGCAAGGGCTGTTACACTGCATTGCCAGGGGCGCCTGGTGACATTTAAAAGTGGTCAGGGGCGTAACAATAACCCCCGCAGCCCATGCAGTGCGGGGGGGCCCCGAGCTCGAGGGGGGCCCCCTTCAGCACTGTGCACAGGAAGGCCCAAGAGCACCAGACTGGGTAGGCAGCGTGGACCAGCCCTGCCAAGCATCATGCCTAAGGCATTTGAAGTCACGTCCCGAATCACTGCAATAAAAAAGATAATCACGCATTTGGGCCCCTGTCCCTTTGTAAAGGAGCTTTGGAGAGTCATTCCGGCAAGTGCGCATTCACAGCTCGTCTGTTTACACATTTAAATGTTTCCAGGGGTGTACAAGCCGGCCCAGAGACAGATTACTATGTTTGCCATGAAATTCGTCTCTGGGCTCGGATTGTTACAATTTTATTTCTATCATGCCTTTTGTCACACCTTGTTCGAATCCGGGACCCCTGTGCTGCTGTGATTGAATCGTGCTGTCTGACGGAACAGGATGTAATGGGTGGTGCCTTGAGAGCCCAGAAACTTAACAGCAGGGTCACTGCCACACCCGAGCGACCACGTGTACCAGATGCAGGGACGGCTGTCTCAGCATCAGCAGCATGTTGAGAGCCAGCTCTTAAGTGAGAAGGTAAGCGCTGCGCCCAGAACTCTGCTCAGCCCTTTCTCCAGGGTTGGGTGAACTCTGAGCATAGGGCACATGTTGGCAGCCTGGACTGAACACCCAGATTGCAGCAGCAGGAACTAGGCAGGTCAGCCGTTCCAGCTCCCAGAGCATCTACACAGTGGGCTCTGCTGAAAATCAGCAGCAGCACACTGTAAAATTTCAAGTAAGCCAAAGCCTGAAACGAAATTCTCTTGTATACTGACAGTATTGGATATCAGAATTCCCTGATATTTTATTCAGGCACATCAAAGCACGGGTAGCGCATTTTTTATTACATGAGCAAAGTCTCTGTAGATTCAGATTATTGGCCTACTTGCCCAACTAGTAGGTTCTTGTTTCATTAACGTTTAGTGGTGTCATTTTACCCACAAAACGGAAACATTTCTTTGAAAGCAGTAGTTGGAACTAAAAATGAAGGTGCATTGCATGTAGATTAATTTTCCATTAAGCAACTTAATTGGTTGACAAATGTCTTATTTTAACTTGAAAACCAACATACAACTACAATTGGTAATAATGATAGTTTTCTCAGGAATTGAGAAATTTGCAAAGGAAATACTTCACAGCTTCCCACCCCAATTCAAAACAGCCACCCCCTACAATATTGCACAGCTTTTTTTTATTGAACATTTTTTATTTTCATATGTGAAAGGTTCCTGTAAAGGTAGCTGGCAAATATTCATAGGATGGCCAATGAATTGTGTTAGGTGAAAAGTTAAAGGTTCTGTATCTGCCCCTAAAATAGACTATGAGCCTTAAAAATCTGGAAAGGCTGTCAGATGAACACAGGTCACCCAGCCCTTGCAGAACAACCAATGGAGTCAGTGCCTTTGGGAAAACACAAAGATTCTGCATGTTGTATCTGTAAACTCCAATGGGTGTTTGTGGGGTAGGGAGGACTGTGGTGATGCAGGACCGTGCGTGCCTTTTGTGGATATTTTTTATCAAATGTACAATAAACAGGCTCAGATGTAAGCGGGACTGTCTCTGCTACTCATCCTCATCAAACCGATAACATCCAGGACTGCTCTGTAACCGTGACGTGTGTAAAATACATTCTGTAAAGTTCTGTGGCTGTGGCAGAGAGGGAAACCACAAAATACATTGATGTAATAACCCATGTCACAAACATACAACAAACCCTTCTGGGCTTTCTAGTTTTGAGGGAAACTCCTAGTTGTTTTAATGAAACTTCAATTTATTTATTGCATATGAGGGTGAGTCAAAAAGAGCGCCAATGCAATGGACAGGAATTATCCGATATCTGGGCAGGAGGGGTTAAGGTTTCCGAAATCACGGGATGAGGGTTCTCTTGGTGTTGCCAAATATCACTTATATCGCACACAACTAGGCCATAGGCCATAGGCCAGTATCATTGGATTCTGCAGGAAGGAGCAGGCCCATCGATAATCAGTGCAGCAGGTGCTGTGGCACTGGGGCAAAAGCCTGTGATTGGACCAATGCACCCCAATTATTGCTAGATTTTGTTTACCATTTTGTTTAATGTGTTCGTTGAGGCAACAAGAAATGATAGAAAAAGGATCAAACATAGAATTCACTCACACACTAGGATTTGTAGTCCTTCATGGAGTGCCTCTGTTTTTTTTCTGTCCCTTTGGCTCGGTCTCCCCAATCAACTTTGCAGAGGCAAGATTCAAGGGTTTATTTACTTTGTTCATGCGATAAAAGTGCTGACTCCTCACCAAAGCACCAGGTCTGAATGGCTGACACACTGGGCATGAAGATACAGACTCGCTGGAGGAGAGAGAGGATGGGGAGCCCAGATATGGATGGTGGTGGATGACTTCCAGTATGTGGTGGGAAAGGAGGCAGAAAGTGGAAAGGCAGTTATAGTGCTACCCTTATATATTTAACTGCATTGCCTGAAAAAAGACGTCATTATTAACACAACCAGTTTGTTTGTGAATGAGAGAAGACAGTGGGTGGATTCCTAGGACTGGAAACAAGCAACCTAGGACCAGTTTCGGGGTTTCACCCCCCTTCAGCCAGGATAGCTTGACTCCAGTGGCATGGAGAGCATGGGACCCACGTCTGACATTGTTTCTGTATTCTGTCCATCAATTGTTCTTTTTGTATTTGTCACCCCGAATGGGACGGGTATGCCGAGACGTGGGTCCTTTGCTCACTTTGCCACTGGATTCAAGCTAGCCTGGCTGATGAGGGGTGTTACCTTGAAATCGGTCCCAGGATGCTTGATTCCGGTCCAAGGAATACCTGGCTTGGCAGTTTGGTCTTGACTGTTCCGATGAGGCACATGGTCAAGACTGATTTGCATATGGCGGGGTCTGAACTGGGGTAGCGAAGTGAGCTAAAGAACCCTAATGGATTCAACCCATATCTGTGACTATGGGTGAGTGTCTGAAATGTTCAGTGCTCCGTCCATCATCTCCTTGTGTTTGCTTTGTTTGCCCTCAGCCGGCAGGGTATGCCCAGACGTGGGTCCCTTGCTCACTTTGTCACTGGATTCAAGCTAAACTAGCGGATGATGGGTGATACCCCGAAACCGTTCCCAGGATGCTTGATTCCGGTCCAGGAAAGACCTGGCTTGGCAGTTCGGTCTGGACAGTTCCCATGACACACAGGGTTAAGACTGATTTGCATATGGCTGGCTCTGAACTGGGGTGGCGAAGTGTGCTAAAGAACGATGATGGATTCAACCCAGATCTGTGACTGGGGGTGAGTGTCTGAAATGTTTCAGTGCTCTGTCCATCATCTCCTTGTGTTTGTAATGTCTTGGTCATACCATCCCCTAGCTGTTGCAGTCTCAGCCTTGCTGCGTTTTTTTTACTGCAGGTATGTGTGGCTGAACTCAGCACATGGTGACACCAGAGCTTACTACAGATGTTGTATCCTGGCAAAATCCCTGTGTAGCCAGCTTGCTACTTGGGGTATTTTCTTATATTTTTTATAATTTAGACTGGGACACATGCAACACTCACCAGGCTTTGTCCCTTTTGCAGGAAACAAGCATATTCCTACCTACATACGCCTTTACTCCACTCTTTCAGGGTTTCTCAGGACATTCTGAAATTAACATTATTACACAGGCACAGCTACTTTGACCTGCGATAAAGTGTCACTCGACGTGTCACACATAAGGCACTGCAAAGTCACGCATAAGCACACTTCAGCCATTGAAATGTCACACATAAGCAACCTAGCACCTTGGCAGTGATGCGTGGGGGTCCCCTCTATGTACTTTGCAGGGGGGCCCCCTCCAGTTTCGTTACACCACTGAAAGTGGTGGGGGTGCGGGGTTTACAAGTTGTGACTGAGTGGAGTCTGGAGTGCAGCCTGAGCCTCGGCTCTGCCTCGCCCTCACCTCTGCTGCCAGTGCTGCTTTTTTATTTTTTTTATTTATAGTGCCTGAAAGCCCTCTCCTCGTCGCATTTAGTATAAATTGTGCCCATGTATGTTCTGTCTTAATTCCGCACTTTGAATAACTCCCGATAACAAAGGGCCCTTTCACGCCGTGTTTCTGTAATTATTAGATTGGAATTGTGTAAATGTCACCGCGGACTAGTGTTTGCAGGCCGGTCTCTAAATTCGGCTATTCACGGGCATTGTGGCTCAATATTCTTGCTTAAATGTGATACTTTTCTAATTATCTGAATGAGGCTTACAAAGTAGATTTAGTTTTATGAGCGCGGACGTGAGAAATCTAACCTCATAAGGACTGGAAATTAATCAGACGGCTGCTTACAAGGCTTTCAAGGGGTGAATGAAATATCTGCGAGGTAGGAAGATGGGGAAAGATTTTGGAGATTGTTGTGCGAAAAAATGGACATTCGTGTGTTTTTAACGCATAGGCTGGGGTTGCTAGCGCTACCTTCTGTTCTGTCATTCTTGTCACTGTCCATTTGTGAGCAGCGTCCCGCACCATTGTTCTTGGCATGCAGTCAGTGCAGTGAGTGTATACATCGCGGCCCCAGGTCACCTCACACATTCGCAGCTCCGCACACACCTTTGGTTCTCTGGGCACACCAGGTGCAGGTCTCTTCTCGGTCCCGGCGCGGCGCAGCCCAGCCGCAGATTGGACACTTATATAATTCTCTGTGTTGACGTGCTGTAGTGTTCTTTAAGAACTCTGAGGAAGCCTTTTAGAAATTTTCAAGACTTTCTTCCTTAAACTACTGTGATAGTTAAGACTGTCAATGTTTTCAGTATAACTAGATTCGTACTGACACATCTGACATTAGGTCAAAAGGTTTTTTTTTATATTCATTTAGATGATGGTGCTAGACATTGCTGTATTACATTGTGTATTCAGATTTGTCAGTGTGTGAAATGATATGTGATCACCTTATGCCTACACTGTAATTTTCATAGTGTATTTTCATTTAAAAGGCAAGGGCGGCTGGTGACATTTGAAAGTGGTGAGGCGTAAATACTGCACTGTGACGAGCGCGCGCAGCGAGCAAGGCCCAACCACCTATGGGGGATTCGGGGGTTCTCCCACGAGAACATTTTGAAAAAAGAGTGGGCAAATAGTGCATTCTTAAGCACATTTGAGAAAGAGGTATCTTGGCCAATACATCTCTGGGAGTAGCCAGACAAGTCTATTTGCACTTGCACAGATACATCTCTCTCCCTGCATTCGCATAGGCACAGTCACACTGCACTCATAGACCCATTACTCACCCTTCCCTGATGCATCACTAAGCCAGCATTCACCCGTCCACGTCACTCACTCTGGACTCACACAGGCACACTGCTCAACCTGCACTCACACAGACATCACTCACCATGGACTCACACAGGCACACTGCTCACCCTGCGCTTACACAGACATCACCAACCCTGCACTGTCAGAGACATCACTCACCCTGGACTCACACAGGCACACTGCTCACCCTGCGCTCACACAAACATCACCGACCCTGCACTGTCACAGACATCACTCACACAGGCACACTGCTGACCCTGCGCTCATACAGACATCACTCACCCAGGACTCACACAGGCACACTGCTCACCCTATACTCACAAAGACATCACTCACCCTGGACTCACACAGGCACACTGCTCACCCTGCACTCACACAGACATCACTCACCCATCAATGCACTGCACTCAATAGGTTTCATGTCTTTCAGCCTGTCTAGGCCCGACATTGCCTGGTGACAGACTCCAGTACATAACACCACGTCAGCTGGGGCCTCTGAGCAGCTGGGGGTGCTCAGCACAGACCCAAGAATGCAAGCAGCCCCCCACAGACACTGGTGTTATTGTAGGCTGTTCGTCACTGCAACACCCTACACTGCAAAGGAAAGTGGGACTGTGCTGGTATTCAGCCACTTTTTCCTGTTCCTTGGTATCTGGCCTTTTTCTTGAGCTCATCACTTTAGTCCCTTTGTCCACCCTTGCGTTGTATCCAAAAGCCTCAAAGGTGAAGCCCAGCCATGTGGGTTGGTGCTGCTGTGAACTAAATGTATTGGCATGCAGCTTAGACAACAGTGAAACGTGCCATTCCGTACTTAATTGGTCTTATTTCACAGGTATGACATGACAGTGACATCGTCCGGGAAGGGGGGGGGGCGAATTACTACTACTAAAACAGCAATGAAATCAGCTGACATGAAAAAATAGAATGATCCAGAAAACTAAAATCCTGTTGTGATTGGATATGTTCTGTGACACACATTACATGTGTTTTTATAAGACATGTGAAAAACGCATGACTAGTTTTGGTTAAAATTCTTAATTTAGGGGAACAAATAATAATTTAAGGAATAGGTTGAATTTTGACATTTTTACACATACCTCCAGTCTCTGCAAAGATTTTGCCTCGTTAGTACAAGTGTAACATACAAATCCAGCAATGAGAAAGGTGACCAGTCAACCTTTGCAAAGGGCCCTTCACTTTGCAGCAACATAAGAGAGATGATGGACTCTGCAATGAACGGCGCAAGAAATTATTTGGCTTTTCAAAATAAAGTTCATAATTTTAAAACAGATTCCTGCAGCAAGAAAAACAATTTCTAATTTGTCCGATTGCATTTTGAGATGTAGGAATGTCGCTAAGAGCGTTTAGTTTATTATTCCTTTTTTTGTCCCGCCTTTGTTTTCTTGGTGCATGAAGATGCAAGATTCATATACATATTTTTTTCCCATTTGGTCTTTATTGTGAATGTAAATAAAAATAAAGCATACTTGCAGACTGTGACTATTTGCCTGCCTTTCTCAATATTTCTCTTCATAACTATGCGATTGTATACGTTTAACGCGCGTACGGTCTTGCACAACGGGCGATTTGTATAGGGTCACTGGAAAGTCCACAAGGTTGTCCCTGTCCCCCCCAGAAATTTAGTGTCTCCTACGCCCATGATGCGGATGATATTGCCCTTTTTTTAGACTCCAAACCCTCAAGTCAACTGAAGATTTTAAAAATCTTCTCTGACTTTCAAAAGCTAGGGGGTTATAAAATGAATGTAAACAAAACGGAAATTATTCTAGCTAACTGCACTTTAGACACTTTAGCCCCAGAACTCAGACGGACATACAATACGGATCCAAAGAGATATCTTGGAATATTTATATAGGATAGTCTAGATGACCTTTTTCACTTAATATTTTACCTCTATTAAAAAAGGTGGGCGCACTTTTAGATCGATGGAATTTACTACCCCTGTCTCTTATAGGACGGGGATCGCTAATTCGAATGTTGGTGCTACCCCTTTTTAATTTCCTTTTTAGTGCAATTCCCTGCGCAATCCAGGTCTCTTATTTAAAAAAAGTAGAAGCTTTGATCTCCTCTTTCTTATGGGCAAAAAAATCCCCCAGACTTGCACTGAGCACTTTATATTTATCATCCACACAAGGAGGGCTGTCCCTTCCAAATATCAGAGAATATTATTTTGCGTCGTTTTCACATTATAGTTACAGATCTTTTTTCTTAGATTCTCATGAGGCAGATTATTTTTTTATGAAAAGGATGTTGTTGGAATTAAAAATCTCTGACCCGGTCAGAATCACGAAAGATCCAAAAAAAGTAAGATATAAATCCCTGCAGTGGATTTTTAAGGTGAAAACTCAGTCTTTTAAATTTTATGACTTACCCATTTTAAGTAATAAGACACATTTAATAAATGTTTGCTTGGGAGATGTAGGTTGCATGGACAAAAATATATTTACTCTCTGGAAGGAGAATGGTTTTGAGAAAATTGAAGATTTACTGCTGGGAAACAGGTGAAAATCCTGGGATGAAATTTATAGCCAGTTAATCCACTCGCACTTCATTTTGAACTGGTCCTTTATTATGATAAATCCTAAACTTAAAGAACTCAATATAGGAAATGTATTTAATAAAGAAAATATTTCCACTACCCTTAATAACAAAATACAAAAGAAAATGAGTATCTGGATTAAAATATTAAAAGAAAGTAAAGACCAGGACTTTCCAGCAAGATCATTGAGAGATGGAAAAAGAGGGAAGATAATACAATTAATCAACAGGTATGGGATAAAATAAATAAATTCCACAAAACCATTTTTCGAGGAGCAAATTTTAAACGCACGCAATTTTATAATAAATGGTTAATATATAGAACCCCGTCCTTTTTACATAATATTTTCCCCCAAGTGGCCGACAAATGCTTCCGGTGTGAAGAAAAAGGCACTTGGAAACATATGGTCTGGGAGTGCTCAAAAACCCAGGTATTATGGAAGGAAATAGAAAAATATCTCTCATTCATGCTTGAAACTAATATTGTACTCGACGACCTAATTTCCATCTTAGGCTGCTCTCCCACCCACACCCAACACGATGAGTCCCTTTTCATAGCTTCTTTAATAGCTAAATCCCTTATACTACAGTCCTGGAAAACAGACCTTGTACCATCCTTCCAGGCATGGAAGGCAAAATTAGTCTGTATCTAGGGCAGGGAAAGAAAATATGCTTTAAGATCAGGGGCTCTTAAAAAATATGATAAGTATTGGAGTGTGTTTGATTCTTAATTTCCCTGCTATTACTTAATCCGATCCATATTACCATGAAAATATTTATTAGTCTATTAGGACTATCTTGACTCCGCACGTTGCACTTTACAACTTAGCTATGAATATTAACTGAGAAGATGCTCATTGAATTTAAAATGGTACATACTGTTTTAATTCTAACAAAATCTCTTGAATATTAGTGTTGGCCGATTGTTTGTCTGCTTTTTTATAAATTTTGCACTTTATAATTTAAATGTTAAAATGATAAATTGTATAAGATGTTTTTCATATTCTTTTGTCTCGTACTGAATCAATTGGATTTCAATTATGCCCTGATTTATGTAATGTATTGTTTTATTTGAACTCTCAATAAAAAAAAAAGAAATAAAAAAAAAAAAGTATATATTATGCCAGTACCCTATATAACACACTCGGAAAATAAAATTAGATATGAAGAATGTCAGACATTACAATGTGAACCTTTACCCCACACGCCTTTACCCCCGCGGGTATTACAACACATTTTTTTACCCCACAAACTAATGTGAGTACTGAATGCGTGATGAAGATGGGGCAAGAAACAGAGCAGGGCATGTGTCTTTTTTGTACAGTCACGAGACATAGGCGTAGGGAAGCTTATATTTATAGCCTCATGTATCCGTGAATTATAAGTATTTAGACCTTTAGCACGCTTAGAACATTAACAGAAAACCACGAAGCTAATGTTAGGTAAGGAACAGATGAATAGTGACGTATCAACGTACATTTCAATGGCACTTCGGCCGCATTCAAACACACGGGCCTATTGGCACACATGGTGAACCAATAATCTCAGATTTATGTTTGTGAACGGTTCATTCCGCTATTATTGTTCAATGTAAAATCCCTTTAAAAACACTTTGTAACAAAAAAGAAAGGTTATCGCTGTCTTGGCAGTTATTAGTTCCTTGACTGAAGTCAGCTGTACCAGTCCGGAAGTCCAAGAGCTGTACAGAGCGCTTCCGGTGGGAAGTAAGTCAGCTTTAGCTGGGCCCCACTTCCCCTTGTCAGCTTTTACAGCTGTAAGATGTTGAATGAGCCATTCACGCAGTTTGTCAATCATTCAGAATGATTGACACACTGCATGCTTATCACTTGAATGGGCGCCTAGCTAGGTAGCGTGACATCTCAACTTGCTTACTTGGTTTAGAACTTTTAACAAGGGGTTAGCATTTACTCTGGCGCATCTACCTCCTACATAGCCATATGTTCGATTCGTCTTTAATTGGTCATTTGTGATATTGTCTGTATCAAATTCCTCACCATGCTGCACACTTCACTTCCTCTGACTTGCATGCTTTCCCATCAAACTGCATAAAGGGGTTGCACATTTTTTCCTGATCATAATCCACAGAGAATCTATTCTTCTTGCCTTTTAATTCCTGGTCACTATCCTTTATGCTAGTCCAAGGAAGGCACATTAAACCTGTGAAAATATGGTTTTGTATTTGCAAAATGTTTATTGCAACACCTGCCTTTTGCCTTGAAAGTGCGTTAAAAATTATTAACTTGTTTTAATGTCCAACTTGTGCAGTTCGAGAAATTACTAGTGACTACAAGGATTAGGGTGCAGATTTGAGGTTCAGTGGTAATGGAAGGGCTCCCAGTTTCTGGTGATAGTGGTAAATAGAAAGTACTCCACCATTCCCTTCCTGGGCTGTGCCTCGCTATGAGGTAGATGAGCACCACCCGCGAGCCAGAGGAGGCCGCAAGACTGGAGCGGCGCAACAAGAGTCCGCATAGGCCCACTCTACCACTGCAGGTGGCAGAGGGTGTTCACCTTCGGCATCCCTGATTCACTGACATTCTCAGCAGGTCACTGCAGCCCAATGCCTTCCCTGCGGTGGGATCACTTCTGATTCTTTTCACTTGTTCATTCGCAACATTTCTATTGGTTTGGCCTGTGGGTGACGAAAACAGAACTCTCTCAATGGGAAAGGCAGATTTCAGAGCTTCTGCAGCGGAATACATGTATTTCAAAACACGAATGTTTTTAGTGTGCTCGGAAATGCATATTTTCGAATTATTTCAAATGTAATACCGTATGTCTCCCCTTTCGAAGACTAGCCTCTCCCTTCCTATCTGAGGATACTGTACCAGCTGGTGCCCTCGACAAGACTCATGTTCACATTCTCTCCTCATCTCGAAGTTATTTAAGGGTTGAGTAGTCTAATTAGGAGCGAACAAAGTATATTTTTTGACCTAAGATAATATATTCTGTTCTTGGCTTCAAAAGGCAAGTGCAGTGACAACGCCGTGTATGTAGACAAGGGAAACTTGTGGAGCACATTTAAATGCAGAAATTAATTGGAATGAACTTCAAAGAGATTATTTTGTTCATTTCTCAAAAATTAAAGATTTTGTGTTACAGCCTCAGAACCCTGCCAGTTCTGAGGCCGTAACACATAAAATTAACATTACCATGGAACTGTCACTAGAAACACACTACTCCTAAAGCCAACTGTTCAACTAATATTCATGAACAAGTATGTCTTTATGGGGTCTGGCTACACATCTTTAGCTATCTGGAAAACCCCATTGTTCCACTACATACCCCACACAACATACATATAAATACATAGCATGGATGTAACACTGGCCCCCACATTGTGGGGAGGGCTGCCCTTTGAAGAACCCCATTCACTCTAAAGCCTTGGATTGATTATCCGTGAGATATGTGACAAGGGCCCCCCCATCATTTTTTGTTACAACACTAATGCAAGCAGAAAGGGGCTTTTGAACTGCTCATTCCAGCCACTTACGCTTTGGCACCCCACAACATTCACACAATAAAATACAGACACAGTGTTATTTGGAAAAAGGAGCTGCAGGTTTACTTGATATACAAATAAAAGGTGGGTTATCTTACAGGCGATCCCGTCCGCCCCGCAACCCCTCGTTGCAGGGCACCTGAAGTTTAGCCAAAGAAACAACAGCGGCCATAGCCCGGTATTGTACCTGGGAGGATCTACTCCTCCCACCGGTGAACCTATTGTCCACCAACTCCTCCCTCTGAACAAGGGAGAGTGACTCACACCTTACCCAGCCGGGCGGAGCGCTATATGGCAATGCAAACAGAAAGGGGCCTTTGAACTGCTCATTCCAGCCACTTACGCTTTGGGTTCACTTTGAGCACTGTCTAACAGGTTTATCGGTCAGCTTCGGTAGCAATCCATGGCATTTTGTTTTTCACATCTTTCTTTTCAATGCATTTTTCCATGGGTGAAGAAAGAGAACAAGCATTTACAATGCAATGGTTTTGCCTTTGTTAAAGTTAGAGCTATTGGCATTGCTCTTTACATTATTTTTATTTATGTTTTTTTTAACATAAATGGCATTGTCATTTACAAAAGCAAATTCAACCACTCATCTAACCCATCTGAACACCCAGACACTGATCCACCCGCTCATCTATCTACGCATGCGCTTGCCAATCTCTTCATTCACCCACCCAGCTGCCCACTTGTCCATTCCGGTACCCACTCATCTATCAAAGCAGGCGCCCGCCGACCTCATCATACATCCGCTCCCTCGTCCCTCCCTCCAGCTGCCCACCTACTCATCCATCCACTCATCCTTCCACCTATTCATTCATCCGCTCACACATCCATCCGCCCACTCATCAATCTGCTCATCCTTCCACCCACCCATCCTCACGCTCATCCTCCCACCTACTCATCCATCCACTCATCCTTCCACCTACTCATCCATCCATCCACCCACTCATCCATCCGCTCATCCTTCCACCTACTCATCCATCCGCCCACTCATCCATCCGCCCACTCATCCATCCGCCCACTCATCCATCCGCCCACTCATCCATCCGCTCATCCTTCCACCTACTCATCCATCCGCTCATCCTTCCACCACCTCATCCATCCCCTCATCCTTCCACCTACTCATCCATCCACTCATCCTTCCACCTACTCATCCATCCGCTCACACATCCATCCGCCCACTCATCAATCTGCTCATCCTTCCACCCGCTCATCCATCCTCTCACTCATCCATCCTCTCACTCATCCATCCGCTCATCCATCCACCCACTCATCCTTCCACCTACTCATCCATCCACCTACTCATCCATCCACCTACTCATCCTTCCACCCACTCATCCTTCCACCCACATAGCTGCCAAGGTTTCAGATTGCTTTGTGTGACATTTTCAGAATTGTACTTTAATTATGAGTGACATTTAATGACTACGAGTGACACTTTCTCATGCGCAAAATCAAGCAATGAAAATGAGGGAAATAGGTATAGGCTGAATAAATAAGACTTTACGCAAATGAGTACAGCGTCTTGTTAACAAAACTGTAAATATCATAATCGAACTGCACTTTAACACTTGAAATCATTAACCCTGAGCAGCCGCCCCTGTTGGCGCGCCGCTACCTGCCCAACCCCGCAGGCATCGGCACACATCAACATGACCCACCGGCTATCACAGAGGCTTTGCTGACAGACTTTGGCGCCACCACTGGCACAGAAAATAATTGGACGGGCAGCGGCACCACTCATAGTCACAGAATCCATCAGTACTGTGACCCCGACAGTCTCAACAGGAGTTTGTGGGCTTAATATCACTTAAGTCAGAGAGTAACTTCAGAATAGGTATAGGCTGAATAAATAAGACTTTACGCAAATGAGTACAGCGTCTTGTTCGCCAAAAGCCAAAAATTCTCGGGAACGCCCCCGAATCTGGTCCGGCATTGACGGACAGGCCCGTCTTCCAATGGCTAGCCTCCATTTATGGAGCTAGCCAATGAAAGACGGGGGCGTATTCCAAGCCACATATACTATACTCATTAGGTTTTTCCTAGCAGATGCGTACTTCGTACGCATTGGCTAGGCAAAACCTAAAAACCGCACCAAGCAAACATCATCAAACAGCTGCCACACTAAGCACGAGCCTGGAACCAGACAGCAGCAGGTGCATGCGCCGCTGGGCTGCAGCCAGAGAGACGTCACATGCAAGGCTGCCTGTGTGAACCCCCTGCAAAGGCAACACACCGCCCCGGGCAGGGATCACGCGAAACCTCAGCCTTTCTATCAGCTCAATGGCAAGGCGTGGGAGCTGTGTGCACCCGGGTGGGGGCTGTGTGCACAAAGGGGGGGGCAGTGTGCACCAGGGTGGGGCAGTGTGCACCCGGGTGGGGGCTGTGTGCACCCGGGTGGGGGCTGTGTGCACCAGGGTGGGGGCTGTGTGCACCAGGGTGGGGGCTGTGTGCACCTGGGTGGGGGCTGTGTGCACCTGGGTGGGGCTGTGTGCACCTGGGTTGGGGCTGTGTGCACCAGGGTGGGGGCTGTGTGCACCCGGGTGGGGGCTGTGTGCACCCGGGTGGGGGCTGTGTGCACCTGGGTGGGGGCTGTGTGCACCTGGGTGGGGGCTGTGTGCACAAGGGTGGGGGCTGTGTGCACAAGGGTGGGGCGGGCAGGGCGGGGGCTCTGCAGGTGCACGTGACAGGAGACCTGGATTCACAGAAGAGTTCACAGAAACAGACGTGGGCGGGGTAGGGAAGGTTGGGGTCCTAGTCCACGTCACTGACCAGGACACCAAGGACCTCATTTAAAGTGAAAGGGAGCATCGTGGATTGCAGGTGATGGCAGAAGCACACAGGTGAGAGAGTACAGCGCAAGTGCTGCTGGGAGAGGACCACATGGGCAGAGAAAGCGAGGGGGTAAGAAACGCACACAAGACTCACAAAAAACATTCAATTAGAAGCAGCCAAATGAGACTGACAGCAAAGGCAACCAATGAGGAGCACTGGGCGGGCTTCAAGACACCTTGCTCTGCCTAAAAGACACGCCCTAAAAGTGGGTCAAGTCATTTCACTCTGTGCAAAAGACCTTGTCATGGCCATGATGAAAAGCAAGTTAATGAGTTAATGAAATCGGTCTCCTAAGGTATAGGGTAAGCAAGCATTGGGAAATCCAATAGTTCTGACTATTTATTAATGATTGGGCTTCTTAATAGATCATGTCTGGCTATTAATAGATGGCCAATTAAACTGTTTTGTTGTATGTGTCGCTCATATCAGGAGACAACTAAGATGATGCTTCCAAGTAAAAATGGACACTGCCACTAAAAGACACAAACTGTGCATGTTCTCAAACTCTGCTGATAACCAAATAAGCCAGCAATAGCCGTGGAACATAACAGGCGACTATCTTGGCTGATCTTGAAGACAGTAAATGATCGCACACGTTTCTAAGGTGTGCAAGAAAGCCATAAACTCATCCATGTACTTCTGTGACGCTATAAACTACAATAAATGCATGTGCAAAGGTAAATAGTGAACTTCACTGTGTTTTTTAACAGTCTAAAAAGGCAGACCAACAACACACACTTCCTAAAGAAAAAAATAGAAATATATGGGAAAACATTACAAGCTGCACGTCATGTCGTAAGGACTACTAAAGGGAACATAACTGGGAAGAAGTCGCGATTACCAAAATACGAGTCCTTTTCCCCCTATAAATGCTGGATTCTATAAGATGAAAACTGCAGGGCGTGCTCCTTATCTCACAACTCGTAATGCCAATCTCGGTGGAAACAGGAGTTCGCACCGGGATCGGACATTAACGGGGCCACTCGTAAGTGCCTGTTACGTGTGTGATATTGACACTTGTTTGATGTTGCTATCTATGCAGGTGTTGTGAAGATGCATGTGTTTATTGCACTGTACCCATGAGTCCTGGAAGTAGGGGTGCAAGGGTGCTGCCACACCCCAAAATAACCTCGCAGGACTCGAATGAGCAATAAAAGTTGATTGTATCGTGTTGCATGTACTTTTGTAAGTAGAACCAAGTGATAATCTTGGTGGGGTACAGGGAGTGAGAAGGGAAAGGCGGTGGGTGGTAAATGTTTTCTATCATGCAACAATATATGTAAATTTAAAATGAAATCTATACATATCTCAAAACATAGCAGCAGCAACGAAAGCACAAATGAGGCATTTTTGTAACTTTGAGTTTGATGGAAACAAAGCATGTCATAAGATCACAACAAACTAAGGCGCTTTAGTTGTGTGGGGAGCAAATGTTAAAGATATGCTGCGCCCCGATGTCCACGCGTTCTCGTTTGCTCGCCTTGTACATGGCCGTGAATCTCCCGCGCTTGTATATTCAGGACAGACTGCTCTAAAATGCACCACGTGACACTGATTTGCTTCACTTGCTCTTTGTGTAACAACAGATTGTTCACACTCGCTGACACTAACGGCAGCACCCCCTTCTCCCTCGCCCCTCCCCCACTCTGGAGGCTGTTGCAGCACAATTGACTGTGGATGACCCTATGTGCGATCTGGGTGTCTGCGGCGCTGACACTCTGTGTGATCTTCGTCTGACAGCGTATGATCTTGGATGAACCGGGACCTCTCCAAAGCACAGCGCTAAGAGAACCTGCAGGTCTGTCTTGCTGGGGCCTCCTCCGGTAATGCCCCAGGGTGAGCCTAGTTGTGCTCAGTGGTGCAGCAGATACTATATGAGACTCTGACACCATGTGGGACCTTGGTCTGGTGTCTGTGAATCCGCCACCGTGTCTAATCTTTACCAGGGTGCTCTGCCGCTGTGTGATCTTGGCGTCTGTTCGTGGTTTCTATGCGCGTGACACCGTGCCTGAGCTTCAGTTCTGTGCAGCTGACTCTGTGATCCTATCCTGTGGACAGTATGTGTGATCTTGGTATCTGTGCGTGGTCTTCGTCTGGCAGTGGGTGATCTAGGGCTAGGCGTTTGTAAGTCACAGTGTCCTTGTGCTTTCTATGTAGCTGACGGTATTCGTCAGTTTTGCTCTAACACTGTGTGATCTTGGTGTTTGTACCTCTGTTTCTTGGAATCTGTACATCCGGGTCTCTGGTATGAGCTCTCTGCAGCTTACAGTATTCATCAGTGAAGATGACCCACAGTGTGACCTCGGGCCTAGTGTATGAGCAGCTCACACGCTACGTTTGATCTTGGTCTGGCAGGGTGGGATCTTAAGTGTCTGTAACTCCCGCGGTATATACTCATTTCTGTGCAGCTGTCACCACCTCTCCCAGCCTGGTACCACGGCGCTAAGACAGCCCACGGATCTGACCTGCTTACAGTATTGAGGCGCTATGACAGCCCACGGATCTGACCTGCTTGTAGAATCGAGGCGCTATGACAGCACACAGATCTGACCTGCTTGCGGTACCGAGGAGCTATGACAGCCCACAGATCTGACCTGCTTGTGGTACCAAGGCGCTATGATGTGTTTGCGGTACCGAGGCGCTATGACTGCAGAGACCTCACCTGCTTGCGCAGCTCCCACAGCGGGCTCTCGTAGGGCTCCCAGTCCCGCTGGGAGGGGGTGCTCCGGTTGGCCGAGATGTCCTGGATCTCCTCCTCCAGGCGGCGCCGCCTCCAGGCCCCTCACCCTCTCCACGAGCTTGCCTACACACCCAAGGAGGAAACACCAGGGCTGTAGGGTCTGGTCAGTGA
Organism: Lissotriton vulgaris; assembly: GCF_964263255.1. Lineage (NCBI taxonomy): Eukaryota > Metazoa > Chordata > Amphibia > Caudata > Salamandridae > Lissotriton > Lissotriton vulgaris. The sequence continues at coordinate 1,334,215 of NW_028242798.1, read as the reverse complement.
GACCCAAGGTCCTGGCAGCTCCTCTGCCATCTGTTCGTTATGTTGGGTCTCATTGGCCAGATCAGACTGTCCATTATTTTACTATTTTGGCATTTTCCCGGCGGGCTGTAAGTCTACCGGCAGATAGAAATGCATGTGGGCACGGAGGATCATGCTGCTGTTACTGACTCATCCCCCGCCCACTGCGCTCCGCCACAGTACAGACACCGCACTAGAAGTCGAAGACGGACTGAATGGCGGCTCTTCCACGAACGAACCGGGACAGAGCTCAGCGGAGGCGTCCAGACCCTCGTAGGCATCTGTGCGGAGGCAGGCGGGCGGCGGGCCGCGCGGTCCAGAGAGGAGGGCCAGCTGGGTCCTCTGGCATGGAAGCGGGCATGGCGCACTTGGCCCCGCGCTGGAATGTGCACTGTAGCGTTCCCTGCTCCTCGGTGAAATTCAAGTTCCCAGCGCAAAATCTTCAGCTTTTATCGCCAGCTGCGGCTTTAACTCGAGGCAAACATACAATGAAATTGTGCGCATTCTCAAAGTACGCACTGCCATTCAGACTTTTTGGCGAGCCACGCATTCTTGCGAGCCTTTTGTGGCCATTGATTCCTAGCATTAAAATCGAAAACAAGTCCCCGGCTTTCAAAGAAGAATCTTAAAATACCGCAGCTGGCATTGAACAGTCCCATCTCATCAACACAGCGGTCTAATGCAACATGATGACTTCGAGTATCCCTACCGCCCCCTCCTGCCTCCTCCCACCCGAGCACACAAAAGCCCCTAATCAAGCTACTGGATCGGAGAACAGTTTAGAAGAACACTCCACAAAGACTATTAATGAGCGGGAGGGCGGGAGGGGGCGGGAAAGGGGGAGGAGAGACGCAGAAGACGGCCGGAGCAGGAAGGCAGGTGCCGGCAATGCCGGACCAGAAACGGGGGCGTTCCCGGCTTTCGGCTGACGTCGCGTGACGTCGGCAAAAGCCAAAGAATCTCGGGAACGCCCCCGTGTCTGGTCCGGCATTGACGGACAGGCCCGTCTTCCAATGGCTAGTCTCCATTTATGGAGCTAGCCAATGAAAGACGGAGGCCGTTCCTGTCTCCCATATAGATCTCAAGAGGTTTTTGCCTGCGCAAAAAAGATGCGCAGAGCGCATCTTTTTCGCGAGGCAAAACCTAAAAAAGGAGTTCCTCGCCTGCTCTGCACCTCAGTCGCCCCCATTCATTCTGGTCGCTTAATTTGCCTATGGAAAGTCCAATCAAGGGAAGCAGACCTGGGGGGAGGAAACATTTGAAAGTTGTGGCCATGTGTAGAGACTGTAAAAGCGGCCCGGAGCCTTAGATCACCAGTAAAGAAGTGCGAAAGTAGTTTTATATAAATAAAGATAATTTAAACCAGCGCATATGGAGCAAAACATTTCGATTCTGTTAACCTCTCCAGCTTTTCATGCATAAAGTATTGTTTTTATAGGAGTCGCCTATTAACCAGAAACGGGAAAAGTCTGTGTGTATATACCCACGACCAACTCCAGCATGTTATTTCAAACAGCCAGACACTGACACCGCAATTCCAGTCTTCTTGGTAAGGTTAAATGTTATTTATGTGCTGCTACGCGTTTCGACAGGATCCCCTATATATATATATATATATATATATATATATAACCACATGATTCTCTGGGTTTGTCATGTGATCAAGTCCGGGTTCCCCGGACGAAGCGCGTCATGTTGCCGTCCCCATCTATGGAATAAAGCACTCTATTCACTCTTAAAAACCCTCGTTGTGGTCTGTACCTGGTTCGTGTCTGTGCGTAGTTGCTGGCACCTCAGGATTGTGGATTCATATATAAAAAAATATATATATATATCATAAGATGCCTGGTTCATAAGTTGACAGAAATTGTCACTGTTCAGTACTCAGTCCCTCTTTTGTTTCTATTTGGACCGGCTGCTGCATCAGCACTGTCATAACTGCTGGGGAGTGCAGACTCCATAGGGTGTTGCCTGTTCCCACCTGATCCGGACGCTTATTCGAGGACAGTATGCTGTGTGGGCGCAGAGAAGGGCATGGGGATGTAATGTTGAGATGAGGGCATATCACACAGGTGGTGGTGCTGTCTCTCGCAACTCTGCTTTTCTGGCTACCATTACTTCGAAGAAGTGCAGTGCAGTTTGCGGCCATGATGAAGTTCTGCAATTCCTTGTATTTTTTTAGAATACAAAGTTGTGCAACTCCACCTGCACACAGCCTGTGGCAAGCTGCAGACGGAGTGGTAAAGGGGACGTGGGAGGCATAAAAGGCACTCAGTGCTCCCCTTCCATTGCCTCCATTGAAACATAGGCCCAGAGATGACATCAGAAACAGGCAGCAGGGAGCCAAGACTAGGGTCTCACAGCCCATGTTCAACTGAGCACCCCAATCCCCCCCAGCCCTGTCCACTCCCAACGCCAAGATGTCCTCCCTTTTCAGCGTCTCCAATGCGGCCCGAGGGGAAGTGAGGTCGGCAGACCAGTCTTCCCCTGGGGTGTTCACGCGATAGTAAGGACAGGGTGGAGATAGAGTAGGGGTAGGATTAGGGGAGGGGGCTAGGGCTAGATGATAAAAGGGGACAGGAGAGGAAGTTCTTGCTCTTCCTGTTCCCAGCGCCAGCACGGTTAGGGTAGGAAAAGTTTGACCACCCTCCCACCCTATAGTTAGGAGTGGATAGGGGGCATTTTGGTTGTTAAGCGTGCCATGTTTAGGACGGGTTGTAGGGGGCGTGTGGCAGTACTTGGGGGGGTGGGGAGTCCATGACGGGCAGAATCACCCTTCCGGGGAGGGGGATACAGGTGCAGGATGGGGGTGTGGCAGGCAGGAGTACGATGACTGTAGATGTTGGAGGAGGTTGAATGAGAAGGGTGGAAGTGAATGACATAAGTGAAGAGGTCAGGGCATGAATTGGGAGTTGAGTAAGTGGAGTATGAGAGTGGATGATGTGTGGAATAATTGAGGGGGGAATTGTTAACTGTTTATTTGTGTTATCTTGAATTGGTTGTCAATCCTGTCCTAATAAATGGTCTTTTACGCTAAACTAACAGCGTGGAGTGGTTATTGCGCGAAGACCTGTTCGTTATACAGGCTAAGAAATAGTGTCTCAGTGTGACTGTTGCACAGTTACGCGGACCATTAGTGTCTGGCAGACCTTGTTCTCGGGAAGCTGCTTGTCATGCCTTAAAATGGAACATGAAGTCCGCGCATTAGAAAATGAATGACCCCGTTGAGATTTTAATCCCTCTTATATAACTCCATGATATCGTCTTGTCCTTAGAACTCATTGTGTCTGAAAGTATTGCCTTCTTTTATTCATTCTGCATTCATGTTAGGTCATTCGTAAGAGGTATGCTGTGCACTGAAGGGCATTATGCGTATTTGGAAGCTAAAAAAATGAATATTTTATTTCATCTGTGTGAAACTGGTGCTGCTGCTCGCCGAAGTAGATCACATTGTTACACACAACAACCTGAATGAATCACGAAGCTTATGTAAGCGCTGTAATAAGCGTAAACACTTTCATAACATTAGGTGTGAGCACTCTTCATGTACAGCAATGCATTTATCGATAATCAATTGTTGTACGTAGCATGCTTGTGGTTCTATTGCATGTATTGGAATGCTATGATTCCACACCTGTGGTGTTTGCTCTAAAATTGTGTTTGAATCACATTTGCCACATGATCCACCTTCTTCCGAATAATTTAGAGATTTGAAACAAAAATCAGTTAGTGGTTTAAACAGGAATTATTTGCTGAAATTCTAAATGTGGATGGCAAGCCACTCTAAACGCTGGCACATGTAACACCCAGGATGTCTAAAGCAGGATTGACATCCACTCAAAATACAAACAATGTAAACGCACATTTTTACACTTTTAATGGTTATCCTTAAAAAATGGCAAGAATCAAGCCCTTCTGGTGTCCAATGTAGGTCCTATGGGACCTACATTGGACACCACCGCTTACACTGGTCCCTTTTCATCTGTTCAGTGATGTTTTCAGGCAAGGTAGTTATTAATTTTACATACCTAATGCCAATAATAACATTTATGAACTTCATCTTTTGTCTGCAGGTCAACAGCAGGAAAAAAGTGCACTTTTTTTCTGCATTTTTCAAGCATCCTGAGACCTAGCTCTTAAATGAGGGAATGTATGGGAGAAAGGGGTTCAAGCTTTGGCAATTTACCACTTGTCTGGCCTATAACTAAAAATGCAAAGAAGACATATTGGCGTTTTTTCAATGAGTGTTTTCACATGCTATGTCTTTGCTGGCTTCCTCTGGTGTTTCTACATGAAAGTATTACTATTGATTGCTTCTGCTTACAATGTGAGAATATTTACATTCCTTGTAAAATGCATAAATTAGCAAACGCCTGAGCTGTGGTTATCTTGCAAGTAGGCACTTCTATGAACTAGAAGCCTTGGTGAACCTATTCAGTTTTCACTATAGTTTGCTCCAATTACTTCTTCCTTTTTTTTTCTTCTTCATTCTCTTTAAACCCCTTATTTTTCCCAATCCTGATCCCTCTCTTTTGCACATTCTTGCAACATTCTTTTCTCCACATTGTTTTTTACTTTGTGATGACGTTGAGACCCTTCTACTCCCCTTCTCCAAGATGTCAAGAGACTCTTTCTCTGGGCCCCCTTGCAGACCTCTAGTCCACCTTGTCCTCACTCAACCCAATGCTGTCATATTCTGTCTGCGGCGTCATGCTACCTGTCTCTAGCATGATGGCGAGTTTTTGTGCACAGTGGCTACTTTTGTTTAACTAAAAAAACCTTAATTTTATCTAGGCTCACTTGTTTTTATCTCTAAAGCAACAACTTATGTGATAACAGACCATCATGACTTACATACCAGTAGTAGAGTTTTATTTTTAACAAGCTTGCTTCCATATCTTTAAGTTACCTTCGCACCACAATTTGTCATATTTTAACTTTACACAATCTGGATTTTCCTACTCATATTGTCACAGGAGATGCGGTATAATGAATACAAATGCACTTTCCATTCAGGTTATACTTTTGTTATGTTATGTTATGTTATTTTATTTTTATATAGCGCAAATCACCACTGGTCTCTAAGCACTTCAGAGAAGGAGCAGGTCACTGCATGTTTGCAAGGACGGAGCATTAGACAGATGTCAATGTCTCTCTAAATGGTGAGTTTTTAACAGCTTTCTAAAGGGGAGCAGGGCTGATTCCTTGCGCAGGCTCTCCAGTAAATCATTCCGGATCCGTGTAAGGAGGAACGAGAACGTTCTGCCCCCTTTAGTCTTAAGGTTGTGCCTGGAAGAGGCTAGCCTTCAGGCCTCCGAAGAACATAGAACCCGTCAAGGCGAGTACTTTTGCACTCTGTCTTTTATATATTTTGGTGCATCCCCATACATAGCCTTGTGGGCTATACACAGGCTCTTAAATTGCACACGCTGTTCAATAGGCAGACAGAGCAATTTGTGAAGTAGGGGGGTTGCTCCCGTGCATCTAGGGAGACTAAAAATTAACCTGGCCGCATCATTTTGTACAACCTGCAGTCACCTCAGAAGCTTCTGTGGGATGCCCAGATAAAGGGCATTCCCATAGTCCAGCCACAAAATGACCTTGGCTGAGACAATTGATTGTAAGACAGAGGTAGAGAGGAGAGGGACAAGTCTCCGTAATTGCCTAAGTGAGCCCGTACATATGCCTACCACCGAAGACACCTGGCCAGACATAGACAGATCCAAATCGATTTTCATGCCTAGGCTCTTTACTAATGGCACTGGGATTGGCGCCATACCTAATTCTGATGGCCAGAAAAGTTCACACCAAGGGCTATTTTGAGCTAGAATAATAAGCACCTCAGTTTTATCCGGGTTGATTTTCAGTGAATTGGCTGGCATCCAGTTAACAGTAAACCTGAGTAGATTTTTCATTGATTCTTGTGCCTGGCTGGTGTTGTCAAGTCGAACCAGGAGTTGGGCGTCATCAGCGTAGTTAAAGACCTGGCAGTCCCTGCCTGTGAGCGCCTCCACCAAGGGCTGCAAATAGATATTAAAGAGAAGTGGAGACAAAGCAGAACATACATTTCAAACAGTACCAGTCTTGCGGTCTAGGTTTCTAAAAATGTTTGTGTAGTTTAACCCCTTCGATGCTGGTGACAAAGCCAGCTGGGTGTTACCTGCGCTGCGCGCATGACGAGCTGGCTTTGTCACGTAAGGCTCTATTTTGAAATTTCAGCGCACAGCGGGAAAACCCGCTAGCGCGCATGCGGTTAAGAAGATACACCTACAATGGCTCACATTTAACCTTCCCCTGACAAGGGAAGATCACATGTGAACCACTGCACGTGTATCTTTTGAGATATGTTTTTATTTGAATATATTTTACTTAGTTTAAGAAATACTACAACTTTGGGTACATTTGGTGCATGGACACATAATTCCAAGTAGTTGCAATTCCAGGAGGCCTTAAGACCCATGCTGGAATGAGCGACAATTGGACTGAGCCCTAAGCACTCCACTGGATATTTGAGAGCGGTCTAGTTTCAGCTGCTGGTGGATTCCGGCCCCTTCCTCACCTCCAATGATAACACTGACCCAGGAACAACCAAAGGATATGGCATTGATGCTACAAGGCTTGTTGTTGACACTACATCACAGACAGCGCCAATGACAGGTACAAGCCGTCAATAACGCTACAAAGGGTTCACATCCATCACCGACATTGTCAGCATTGGCATCCTCAGTGAAACTGGAACCTCTTAGTCTGGTAGATCCATTCCACTGAGATATATATTGACATATTTCCATATCAACTCTGACCTAGTTTGCCTCTCCTTCTGCCTGTCTATGGAGACTCTCTCTGCTAAATGAAGTAATTCTGTTGTCAGGTAACCCAATGAGATTCTGAAGCCCTAATAGGCAATTGCATCAAACTGAAGTGCATACGGGTCCATTTTCATTTTCTGGTCTAGCATGGGAAACTGAGATCAATTGATGATGTGGCTGTACATAAAAGGCTCATTGATCTCCCGCTGCTTGGACTGCCCCCACAGCTTCTTTAATGCAGCTGTCTTTGGGTCAAGTAATGAAGTGAAAGCTGAAGGCAGACACATATGCGCAAACAATCTGTCAGTTAGAAGCACTGTACTGTCATTTTCCAAAGCAGCCATTGCACCTCCATGACTGGTCTAACAAACACGTCTATCCTTGTCACGTTCACCATCAAGATGTGTTCGCCGATGTGACGCAGCACATTTTTCACTTCAATAATCAAGATGCAGAAAACAAAGCACAATTCCTCCCACCTCAGGTAATTTGTACACACCACTGGCCTTATCAAAGTTTGGTGGGCTGGATGCATCGTCACAGGCTTGGCAGATGTCCTGTCCTCGCATTACAACTCTATTATAGCCTCTGGCCCTTCAGTGCTGGGGACCCTTCATGTTTAGAGTATCCTGTCTACACAACTCTAAATAAAGCAGCCCAGTGTTTCTTAGACTGCCCTAATATCAGTGGCACAAAAAAAAGCGCAGGTAGACTTTTGAGAAAAAATCCTGTGTTTTGTAACGCTGGTCTCCCAGTTCACAAGGACATAAGCTGGTAAAGATCTTTAGGATTCGAGCAGAGAAACATTTCGCTGTGTATTTGGGATTTCTACCATCTCAAACCCTGACAGAGTATGTTTCTGAGCTACCTTTTGATAGACATTTGCCCGTTGAGCCCATTAGAAGTGTGACGAGGAGCTAGCCATGTAGGAAGGGAGGAATTTTCTCTCTTCTTTCTGAAAGAACACAGGCGCATATTACCAAGCAATAGCGATAATTATCGCTATTGCTTGGTTAGAGACAAAAATTTACCGCTGAGCTGCGGCGATTTTTACCGCAAATAAACCTTGGTATTACCAAGGTTTATCGCAAATGCGATAAAAATCGCCGCAATGCATGAATATCGCTGAAAAGTCAGGGATATTCATGCATTACCGAGCTAGTGCTCTTAGCCATGTTATCCACCTCCCATTGGATAACATGGCTAAGAACTGCCCAGGGCAGGTGTTAGCTTTTGGAGATATTCACGCTTAGCGCGAATATCTCCAAAAGTTGGTAATAGGAGATAGCGATGTTAGCGACTGTTTTCAGTCGCTAACATCTTGGCACGCCCACTTTGCATGTCATTAGTGATAAATATCACTGACATGCAAAGTGGGGCCCAAGATGGTCGCTATCTCCTACTAGCTGTCGCTAACTGGTGTTAGCGACAGCTAGGTAATAGGGAGATAATTTTATCTCCGCTTTCTTGGCTTTTAAAGCCAAAAAAGCGGAGATAAACCCCCTTGATAGTATGCCCTACAGTGACTGGGAAGATCTTTGTGGCTTTCCCCTCTTCAAATAGAGAGACAAACATTAGAAAACTGGGAGCAGAAAATGTAATTTGGGAAGTGGTATAAGCCATGCATTATGCATAACCCGGCCTTTGCACAGCCTCAGTCATGTTATATATGTAAAGACGACGGATCAGCCCCCTTTTAACAAAGATTTATATATCTAAAATCTTAATGTATCATACACAGGTGAGTGGCACAGACATCTGCAGGACTGTGCACAAAAGCAGACAAGCATTGGTGACTGCAACAGATGAGCCTGAAAGGAATGATGTTGAAGACCTGTGGCAGAGTATATCTGGCCAAACTGATAACAGTACTTTAGATTCATTAAACCAACAAGCAACTACGGAATTTTTTGAGGACAAGCACAGCCGTGGTCCGTGCAGGTAAGAGCGGTGGGACAGTGGGGGATTTCGACACACGATGGTGTGGGAAAATTGCACACTTACATGCACGGGCCGCGGCTGGAGAAGCACTGACATGCTTTCTTTCATGTCAAATACTGACCTGTTGATGGCCAATAAACGTTTATGAACTCTTAAACGTTTACAGGAATTGATATTGGCCCAAAAAGCCAATGTGGATGTTCTCATATCCACTTTTCTGTTGCCAAGCAATCAATCTACCTACATACAATGTACTCCATAGGTCACACCCATGGAAGGAAGCATAAATACAATGTACTCCGTAGGTCACAACCATGGAAGAAACCATACATACAATAAACTCCATAGGTCACACCCATGGAAGAAAGCATACATACAATAAACTCCGTAGGTCGTACAATATACTCTGTAGGTCACACCCATGAAAGAAAGCATACATACAATATACTCTGTAGGGCATACCCATGGAAGAAAGCATGCATACAATATACTCCGTAGGCCATACCCATGGAAGAAGAGAGCATACGCACAATAAACTCCGTAGGTCACACCCATGGAAGAAAGCATACATACAATAAACTCTGTATGTGACACCCATGGAAGAAAGCAAACATTTAATAAACTCAGTAGGTTACACCCATGGAAGAAAGCATACGTACAATATACTTCCTAAGGCACACAAATGGAAGAAAGCATACATACAATATACTCTGTAGGGCACACCCATGGAAGAAAGCATAAATAAAATATACTCCGTAGGGCACACCCATGGAAGAAAGCATACATGAAATGTACTCCGTAGGTCACACCCATGGAAGAAAGCATACATACAATGTACTTTGTAGGTACAAAATATTCCTAGGGCACACGATGTTCAATATCTAATTGGCACCGCTCGCCCATGTCGCACGACAACATAACCTCAACATCATCTCCTACGCCGATGACACCCAGCTAATCATAGCCCTCACCAAAGACCCCCACACCGCCAAAGCCAACCTCCACAGAGGAATGAAGGCCGTAGCCGACTGGATGAAGGACAGCAGACTGAAGCTGAATTCAGTCAAGATGGAGGTCCTCATTCTCAGACCCACCCCATCAGCCTGGGACGACTCTTGGTAGCCCGCATCGCCAGGCTCAGCCCCGGAACCCACAGACCACGCACACAACCTGGGGGTCATCCTCGACTCCACCCTCTCCATTACCAGGCAAGTCAACGCCGTCTCCGCGTCCTGCTTCAACACCCTCTGAATGCTCCGTAGGATCTTCAAATGGAACTCCCCCCCGACACGAGAAAAAACGTCACCCAGGCCCTCGTCACCAGCAGACTCGACTATGGAAACGCCCTCTACTCAGGAACAACAACCAAGCTCCTGAAACGATTACAACGAATCCAGAACGCCTCGGCACGACTGATCCTCGACGTCCCCCGACTCAGCCACATCACACCCCACCTGAGAGGCCTCCACTGGCTCCCCGTCAACAAGAGGATCACCTTCAAACTCCTCATCCACGCACACAAAGCACTACACAACTCTGGACCCACATACCTCAACAACCGACTCAGCTTCCACACCCCCACCCTAAGCCTCCGCTCAGCCAACCTCGCCCTCGCCTCAGTTAATCGTATCCGGAAAGTCACCGCAGGCGGAAGATCCTTCTCCTACCTTGCCACCAAGACCTGGAACGCTCTCCCTACCAGCCTACGACAGACTCAGGACCTGCTGGCCTTCAGAAGACTTCTCAATACCTGGCTCTTCGATCAGTAGCGCCCCCCGCCCTCCCCCCCAGCGCCTTGAGATCCTCACAGGTATGTAGCGTGCTTTAGAAATGCAGTGATTGATTGATTGATTGATGGAAGAAAATATATATACAAAATAATCTGTAGGGCACATCGGTGGAAGAAATTATACGTACAATATACTCAGTAGGGCACACCGGTGGAAGAAAGCATACATACAATATACTCCGTAGGGCACACCCATGGAAGAAATCATATATACAATATACTCCGTAGGGCACACCGGTGGAAGAAAGCGTTTGCACAATATACTCCGTAGGACACACCAGTGGAAGAAAGCATACGTACAATATACTCCGTAGGGCACACCGATGAAAGAAAGCATACCTACAATATACTCAGAAGGTCACACCAATAGAAGAAAGCATACATACAATATACTCTGTAGGGCACACCGGTGAAAGAAAGCATATGTACAATATAATCAGTAGGGCACACCCGTGGAAGAAAGCATACATACAAAATACTCCTTAGGGCACATCGATGGACGAAAGCATACATACAATATACTCCGTAGGGAACACCCGTGGAAGAAAGAATACGTGCAATATACTCTGTAGGTCACACCGGTGGAAGAAAGCAAACATAAAATATACTCAGTAGGTCACACCCGTGGAAGAAAGCATACGTACAATATGCTCCGTAGGTCACACCCATGGAAGAAAGCCTACGCACAATATACTCCGTAGGTCACACCCGTGGAAGAAAGCATACGCACAATATACTCCAGAGGTCTCACCCGTGGAGGAAAGCATACGTACAATATACTCCGTAGGGCACACCAGTGGAAGAAAGCATACGTACAATATACTCCATAGGGCACACCGGTGGAAGAAAGCATACGCACAATATACTTCGTAGGTCACACTCGTGGAAGAAAGCATACGTACAATATACTTCGTAGGTCACATCCGTGGAAGAAAGCATACATACAATATACTCCGTAGATCACACCCGTGGAAGAAAGCATACGTACAATATATTACGTAGGTCACACCCGTGGAAGAAAGCATACGCACAATATACTCCGTAGGCCACATCCGTGAAAGAAAGCATACATACAATATTCTACGTAGGTCACACGCGTGGAAGAAAGCATATCTACAATATACTCCGTAGGTCACACCCATGGAAGAAAGCATACGTACAATATACTCCGTAGGGCACGCCAGTGGAAGAAAGCATACGTGCAATATACTCCGTAGGGCACACCAGTGGAAGAAAACATACGTACAATATACTCCGTAGGGCCCACCCGTGGAAGAAAGAATATGTACAATATACTCCGTAGGGCACACCGGTGGAAGAAATCATATGCACAATATACTCAGTAGGTCCACTCATGGAAGAAAGCATACATACAATTTTATTTATGTATTTTAAAGGTTTTCAATAGCGCTGGCTAGACCCAGAGGTATCCGAGCGCATTACAGGAATGTGGGGAGGTACAGTATTAAAAACCATTTGACCAAAACAAGAGCCAATAAAACAAAGAAAGCAGATAAGATATGAAATCTATTTACAGAATACTATGTTAAGCTAACGTGGGTTGTGAGAACTTAGATTAGGGAGGGTGGGTGATGGTAAGAGAGAAGAGAAAAAGGAGGGGAAGAAGAGAAAAAGGAGGGGAAGACAAGAGTAGGAGTTAGTGGAGTAGCAGGTGTAGTAAATCCGTGGGAGATCATATATAGGGCTAGGAGTCATAAGCAGATATAGAGAGCAGGGGGGGAGGGTAGGGGGAAGAGTAGCGTGAGGGAGGGGGGATTGGTAGAAGAAGGTGGGGAGATAGAATTGGAGGGCAGTAGAGGGGAACATGACGTGGTCGCAACGCATGAGATGAGTGTCAGAGGTAGGAATTAAGGACCCCAGTATTTGTTGAGGAAGTTGAAGTAGGAGGGGTTACAGAGTACATCTTTAGGCCGGAAGTTTCAGATGAAGGGAGGGTTACTGAAGAAAGAGTCTACTTGAGTGCCTTTCTTCTTAAACCAGGGGGGAATAAGAGTGAGGGTGTTCATGTTCCTCGTCAGTCGTGAACAGCCTGCTTTGTGGAGTTTATCTGAGAGGTAACGTGGGGTGTTTTGGTGAAGGGCTTTGTGCGTCATACATCCAATCCTATAGGTGGATCTGCCTTCGATGGGTAACCATTTGAGGGTTTACAGGGCGGGGGAGATGTGATCGAAACGTTTGTAGCTGGAGATAAGTCCAGCTACTAGGTTGAGCGCAGATTTGAGTTGAGCGAGGTGGACTTTCGGTGTTTCAGCGAGGATAGCGTTGCCATAGTCGATTCTCGACAGGACCAACGATTGGACAACAGTTTTAAAGTCATCAGCCGGGATGAAGGGCTTAATTTTCTTGAGATGACGGAGAGTAAAGAGTGCTCCTTTGGCTGCAGTTTTTATGTGGGAGGTGAGGGTAAGGCTATTATCAATGGTGATACCTAGAGACTTAATTGATCTAGAAGTGATGAGAGAGCAGTTGAGAGCATTAAGGTCAGAGATCCAGTCTTGTATGGGAAGTGGGTTGTTTTTAGGCGTGAAGAGAATGATTTCAGTTTTTTTAGGGTTGAGTTTAAGAACTTATAGTGGAACCATAATTGAATCTTGGTCAGGGTGTCATTTAGGTGAAGGATATCGGAGTGGGATTTAATCTTATGGTAAAGTTGTGAGTCCTCGGCGTAAAGGTGGTAATTTATTCCTGCTTGTTTGAGGATGAGGGTGAGGGGTTCCTGAAGAGGTTGAAGAGAGCAGGAGAGAGATTGGATCCCTGGGGGACACAGAGAAATATTGGAGTGGGGTTGGAGAGGCAGTTCTCAATTTTGATTAGTTAGGTTCTGTGTTGGAGAAAGGAGGTGAACTAGTTGAGCACATAGCCATTAAGGCCAAAGCAGACTTTAAGAGTGCTCAGTAAGGCGTAGTGGTTAACAGTACCAAACGCAGCGGATAGGTTGAGGAGAATGAGAAGGCATGATTCATCTTTGTCGAGTGAATGATGAATGTCGTCCACTATATTGAGCATGGCAGCTTTTAAAGCCAGATTGGAGTGAGTCAAATAGGTCAAAAGTGTTGATGTGATTATCAAGTTGGAGCAGGGCACATTTTTCAAGGGCGGTTAGAGATGGGTCAGAGGTTATTTGGGTCATTGGGATCTGCGTTAGGATTTTTGGGAATGGGTGTGATTTGACCCAGTTGGAGGGAGGCAGGAACACAACTGGTGGCCAGGGAGGAATCAATAAAGGTGGGACAGAAAGGGGCAATGATATGTTTTAGGTCTTGGACAAGGTTAGGGGGCAGAGAGTCTTTGGTGTGGGAGGATGGTTTTAGCTTAGCGATGATGTTGTAGACTTCGTGTTCGGTGACAGGGAGAAAATTATGCCAGGAAGCATTGTTTTTTGTTGTTGAGGGAGAAAAGGGTTGGGTTTACGTGGGAGGGATGTGCAGGGACAGGTGTAGGATTTGAAGAGGAAGGAGATTCTGGAGAAATGTCATACAAAAGTAGTGTGTTAAGAGAAAGCGGATTTAAGATGAAGGATTGGTCTATTTTGGTGATTTTATCAGAGTAGAACTTTGCAATTTCTTCGCATTTATCATTAGAGGCTGTCAACTTTTGGGGGGCAGAGGAGGGTTAATTTTTGACGATGTTGAATAGTTCTATAGGTCTATTTTTGGCCCTATTAAGCTGAGTGCGGAAGAAGGTGGACTTTTCATTGAGGATGTGTTTTTTGTAGTTGGACCTAGCAGATCGGAGGATGGCTAGATGGGAGGGGGATGGGTGTTGCCTCCAAGTTCTTTCAGAATGTCTACGAGAGCGTCTTTTGTTGTTGAGAACAGGGTTGAACCAGGATTTGGAAGGCATGTTTCTTTGGGTTTTAAGTTGGGGGGGGGGCACTTGGTCTAGGACCTTGGTAACTGATTTAAAATAGTGTTCGGTGAGAGATTTGGCATTTTGGGAGAAGGGAGCTAGCAGGAGTTGTGCTTTAATTTACTTTTCTAGTCCGCCGGGTGGGATAAGATGAGGTTTTGTGGTCAGTTTCTTGTGTTTGTTGCTTTTGGCGTGGATGGGGGAGGGGGCAGTAGTATTGATCTTGAAGAGGATGAGATGATGGTCAGACCAGTCGATGGGGATAATGCTGGAAAGGGGGGTCAAATCATCATTTGTGATGATGGCATCAAGAGTGGCCCCTTTTGAGTGAGTTGGAGCGTGACAGATTTGCTTAAGTTCACTGATCTCCAGAAGATTCAAGAGGAGATTAGCTGCAGGGTCTTTGATGTCATTCCAGTGGAGGTTGAAGTCTCCAAGGGAGAGATTATTAGGGTTGGAAAGTACGGATTGGGTGAGGAGGTTGGAAAGTTCCTCTGCATAGGGAAAGCATTCGCCAAGAGGATGTTAGATATTATGTAGGCGAACAGGAGGGGCACCCTGAATTATAAGTTCTGCACCGAGGTATTCAAAGGTGATAGGGTAAGTGTTCTTAACAAGTGAAAGTTGAAGATGGTTTTTCAAGATGATAGCTAGACCACCTCCAATTCTATCTAGTCTATCTTTTCTGAGTATGGAGTAACCGGGGGGAGAGAGTAGGTCAAGGATGGATGTAGAGTGGCCACTGAGCCAAGTTTACGTAAGGAAGGCGATGTCAATATCATAGCTGAGGATGGATTCAGCTATTTCTGTTGCATGTCGGACAGCTGAGCGGCACTTAACTAGCATGCATCAGAGGAGTTTTTGGTTGTTTATGGGGGAGGGCAAGATTGGATGGCAGAGAGTTGTGATGGGGGTCTGGGGTAGGTGGGGGAGGAAGGGATTCTGCTCATCCCCAGTGTAGGAAGGTGGATACCTAACTATGGTTACCCATAGTGATTAGTGCCTAGTGTTTAGCTGGTTTTCGACTTAGTTGGCATGTGATCCTGCTAATCAGGACTCGAGGCTATCTGCTCTCTCTGTAAAATGGACTCCATGTACCTTAGGTACATCTCCAATTGGATATTGGGTCAACTTATGAGCCCATGTACAGTGTACTATAGGTACCCTGGGCATAGGTGCATCCAAGGCCTACCAGGGGCTGCAGCATATCTTTTGCCACCCATGGCTGGCCATCCAAATTGACACAACTGGCTGATCACTCAGCTGGGGCAAGGTGGTGTAATCATCCCTTGTTTAAATATAGTATTCCTATATCTAACCTTATATCTAGACACATATATACCTATAAGTCACTCCTATGGCAGGCCTTAACAATCCTGGAGGCAGAGTGCTTGGTTTTATGTGAGATGGTGCTCTAGCATGAGCTGAGCCTGTTTCCAGCTTTCTGAACCATGTCCTTATAGCTATTCTAGAAGTGCATTATGAACCTCGCGGTTAAATGCTAACTCTGGTTTGGCTTTATCAAAACATGTTGAGAAAGGTGTCATACGATTTGGAATACTACCCCCTCACCAGTTCTCGTGATGGGGGTAGCATTCCACCCTTCTAGAGGGAGAAGACATGTTGTTCCTACTATTCCCGGTTAAAGTTAACCAGAGCCTCTGCATCACAAAATAGATGCTGCTGCCACAGACACAAGTCTGACCTCCTGCTGCTGGGAGTCCTTCCAGCAAGGGAGGCTTGGACAATAGGTTTCTTGCCTTGGGATGTGCTAGCACCATCCCAGACGGGATTTTGTGCATTGGGACAGGGAGGGCTGAAAGGAATGAGACACTGCCTGGGGCACACAAGGTGTCCCATGCATGGGCCAGTTCAGCCCCAGCTCTGGTGTGAAACTGGACAAAGGGAAAGGGGTGTAACCACCCCCTTCCCTGGTCTCACCCATAGGAGGGACCTAGCAGGTAATCCAGCCCCTAAGTTTGGTATATAGGTAGGAGCTGAGTCCCAAGACTTTAGATTATCCTGATTGAAATGAAACTCTGGACCTTCATCACTCTACTTTGGAAGAGGACGACTGAAGAACCTCCCTTGTGGTCAAGAAGTGACCACCCTGCACAAGCAGGCACCATCCAGCAATCGACAACTTGCTTTGCCGCTGCCTCCCGCCAGAGCTCAAGCCCAGAGCCTGACAAGAACCAGATTTCCAGACATCCAACAGCCCGATCCACAGTCCCTGCAAAGCTGAGACCCGTGGAGGCGAAGAGAGACGTGGGACCGGCCATCTTGAAAAGTCTGCGCCCTGCTAACTGTGCAGCCCCCGAGGCCTCCTCAAAGCTGTTCATTAGGGATTGAGAAGCCCCAGCCGCGAGCAGCATCTGCACCAAAGATCAGCCATGCACACTCCACGAGGTCTGCCTGGGGCCCTTTTGCATTTTCCTGCTTGACGCCTCTGCCCGGTCACTTGCCCGTTGGCTAGTGGCCATCTTGGCAACAATCCTTTAAAACTACACCACTGGTCTGGTTGTTCCAGACTGGCCCTTGCTTCCCTCAAAAGAAGCAGCCTCTCAGACCTTGCTGGTCTGAGTAAGAAGCCTACATTGTGTCCTGCGTGGGTTGCCTTTGCCAAGGCTTGTTGACTCCAATCTTGAAGCCGCGACCGCCCACAGCGAGAACCTTTGTGGGACAGTCCGTGCCTGCCTCCTGGTTGTCATAAACACCTCCTGGTCCATGTGGCTGCTAAGACAAGCTTCCCCTCAGCACCTGATTGCAACGCAACATCACCTAGTTCCATCCTGGTTCCTTCCTGGTCACTGGCTAATGACCCAGACTCTGTCCCCTCTGCTTGCAGGTCCTCTACATCTTTGATCCACCCTTGGATCCAACCGAACTTTTCTCTCCTGGCCGCCTGCAGCATCTTTTCTCCAAGGCTCTATAGAACTCCACGAAGAAACCAGACACACTTTAGGACCAATGCACCCGCTTCCTGTAGGTTAGGTAATGCAAGTACTACGGTGCTCCTGTAAAGAGTAACTCTCCTAGTGTCCTAGTTTCAAGTGGTTAGCTTCTAGTCCAGTCGGAAGACTCCCAAACCTTTAACTTTCCATTTTTACGCACCCATTGACTGCTATCTGTGCACGCGTGTGCATTTAGACACTGCACCTGCATCCCGCATCCCGTGGGCCTCCTGCTCCCTAACCACTGTTAGTCCAGTGTAGCCCCAGCGATTCCCAAGACCCTAGGCCTTACCATTGTTCGTGACGTGGTACTTATACCATTTTTTAGTACATGGTTTAGCGGGCCACCTGGCCCTATCCATATTTGTACAACTTTTGTGTTGACATTTTTTATTAGAAATTTTGAGAGAAAAATACAGATACAAAAAATAAAACAGGATATATTAAGTTACTTGTTTTGCGCTTGTGCTTCTGTGCTCATAAAGAGGTAAGGGGATTGCTTTAGAAATAAATACATATATATTTTGAATAAATATCCTGTGTGGTGTTTATTCATTTGGTAATAAAGGGATTGCATATGGTAAAACAGCTGGCTTCACATGCCCTCTTGAGTTTAGCCTAAGACTGCTTTGTCCATGCTACCTCTAGGATAGCTGGTCTATAAGGTTGACTTTACAACCATCACCGTAAGGGTTGTTTGGACTGGTGCAAGGTGCTCACTAGAATAGTGAACATCATATACCAGGCCAACTTCTCACACCCAGGATCACAGGAATGGTAGGGTACAGGGTGGGGGGGTCAATTGGATAGTTAGGGTGGTAAGAGTTACACCTGTCAGGGAGGTCAGAGGGTTAGAGGTGGTACGGGGCACAGGGGGACTTATGGGAACAGTTGCAGTGGGGGACGGTTCTCCTGAGGTAATATAAATTTTATGGTCAAGTTGTGTTCCCTAGCGAGTACCCCACCGACTCCATGTACGAGTTAAAGTGCATGTAACTTCCCTCCTGTGTCAGCTATGAAGACGCAAATACATTTGCGTCCAACGTTAACATGTCCTCTTTCAGACCCACCATGAATGGGTTGAATGGTCCGTTCCTAAGTATGCTATGCCAACGTCTTTTTGTAGTGTACTCCTACGTTTTTCAGCCCTGGCTGAAGTAGGCCCTGAATCTCTGCCACCGAGCCTCTTTTCTGGCTTCTGACTCCGAGAAATCTCTGCCCAGGCAGCCCCCGTACCCGTGAACTCTGACTTACTTCTAGCGCGGCCCTCCGTGCTCAGCTCAGCCGCTGCCTGCCAAGATTGACTATAACCTTCGAGTTATCTGTTTCCCTCCCCGAAAATACATTCCAGCCTGCTAGCTTCAGTAAACATCCTTCCTCAGCTGCAGGGCTAAAGGGCCGACCTGTCTCTATGCAAGTAATTCATAGCTTCTGTTGCCATGCGTCCATGGAAGGCCCCATGCCCCCACGCCTCTCATACAGACACTCAGGCGCTTATACACGCACTCACAGCAAGTATAGAATAGCTTCTGCTCTAGAGACCTTTCTGCCCAGATAGCTTAGTTCCTAAACATCAGATATCAGATATGATAGAAGCACAAGTTGATCTGACATGCCAGACTTCTGTCTCTTTCCGTCAGTGTAAATGTCAAGTCCCCTGCACCCCTCCAATTACACGTCATCCAGCTGCGCACGCATCCAAGCTTCCGATTTCTGCTGACATTGCCACATTTTCTGTTAGTGCCACCCCTTTGTGACACCTATCAGTGACGTTTCCAGAACACACCTCTAGTTCACGCCTCTTGATTACGCACATGTACCACGTGTATATTGTTATCTTGTCTTCTCTCAGCTGTTACGCCTCTTGCACTGTTACTTATGGAATGAAATAAGTATATAAGCTATGTACTGTTAATAAAATGTAGCGCTCTATCCCTTCTGACACCCTGTGTGGTGGTCAGAACATGATATCTTGGCCATGACCATTCCTTTTTAAGGAATAAAACCCCTTAGAACTCTAACACCACGGACTCTGTCTTTTTTCATCCGATTTGAGTTATTATTGATTAAGTACTTACCTGCATAGAAATTAAGAGAGTAAATTAATTATTTACGTCATTTTGGCGCCCGAACAGGGACCCCTCCCCCACCTCACGCGCCGGTTGGCGCATTGCAAGCTCTGTCCCCTGCCATCAGTTAGAAGGAACATACGCGTACCGGCAGGATTTCCTGCATCTCCCTCTGACCCACGGAGGTGACGAAGACTGCGATCAGTGCCCAGACGAGGCGGTGAGGAGTGCGGAGGATCCCGACCAGAGCCTAGCCGAAAGAAGCAAGGTCCGAGGTGTCAAGAGGCCCACCAGGTTTCCGAGGTTTTCCGAAAATTCCCGAAGTTTTTCCGAAGTTTTCCGAAGTTTTCCGAAGTATCGAGTCGAGTTCAGTCGAGTTTTCCGAGGCCTTCTGTTTCCGTGCTTCCCGGTGAGTACCATTGCTGGGTCGTATCTAGACGGGTTTGGGTACGCAAGTCCGGTCTGCACTGTTTTTAGGCAGTGTATCTGTACTGTTTAGCAGTATATCTAGTATTCCGAATTTCTGAATTTCTACACTGTTACCACAGTGTATCTGTACTGTTGAGCAGTACATCTAGTATAGTGGGGTAGTCATCTATGTTTTTTAAATGTTTTTGTGATTAATGTCGTGGTATGAATGTGATTGTTTTCCTTGTGCATTATTGTGTTTTCTTGCATAAATAGTTACATTCAGAATTAAGTATCAAGGATCGAGCATTTCAGTATCAAGTAGGCACAATGCCGTTTTTTAACAAGTTAAAGCAGATAGGAACTAGGAAAGGGATGTTAGAGGAAGAAATTCCGATCCCCCCTAGGGACACTCCAGGTAATTTCATGTATAACAAACATGGCATAGACGCCATATTATATCTAGAGTTATGGACCGATTATACCAAGCACCTAGAGGAAAGATACCGATGGCCAGTTAACGGAACATGGGATGCCGAGTGCATCATAAAGGTAGAAGAAGCATTACGGAAAAAGAAAGCCAGACAATCTCAGAAAGACGCCATAGAATTTTGGCGTAAGGAATCACATAAACGTGCTGAAAGAGCACTCCGTAGAGAAGACAGACTTAAAGAATCAGAAAAGGCCCAAGAAAACGAATTAGTTATTGAAGGAATTCGAGTAAAATCAGAACAAATAGATCGTATCCGAAATAGCCAAGTGAACAACATGTATCTTTTGGCCGAAGGTACCCCTGACGCCATTTCAGAAATACCGAAAAATTTGCCGTCACCATTAGTTCCAACTAAAGTAATGCACAAGACCACTAAAGACATATTCCTAAATTCATACTTAGACGATGTAGCACCAGCTTACACCAATCTGCCTGTTCGTGCCCTGCCTATTGACAGGGACGGGGGTGGCACTCCACCCCCAGGTCATGTCCCGCCGGTACCGCAACAGACTTCTCCCGTTCCGCCAGCCCCGCCACTTCCCGTACTCAAAACTGACCTACCGAAACCACGTTTACCCGATCCACCTAAACGACAAGTTCAAGCCCAGATACAGACTCCACAGGGAGGTAATGTACAAGCGTCCGCTTCAGGAGGTGCGACCGCGGGTCCTCAGACCCCGCCACCAACACACAGATTCAATCTCAGAGATATGCAGAGTCCTCTCACGTACAGGTCTCCCCACTCCTCTAATTCATCCCGCCTTGACACATTAAAAGAAAACATGTCAGTTTGCAGATATGATCCAGTACCCGGAAAAGACGATTTAATGATATTGGCATCATTACGGTTAAGATCCGCTACTGATAGCTTGTTATGCTATGCAGGAATGAAGGATCGTCTAGACAGAATATATGAGTTCGTTCAGACAGGAAAGGACTCTGACAGTATTAAGGATGCCATGGAGAAACAAAAAGTTGGCATGCAAGCACTGATACTACGATTTTTCATAAATTGCCTAATAAGAGAACGAGACAGGCCCGGAACAGATCAGAGTGAAGTAGACGCATTGAACAAGTGGGGTCAAAATATAGCTGATGGAAGACATGACAGACAAAATTGCATAGACTCTATGTACATGAAAATTAGGAAAGCAGTGATAGCAGTACACCAGAAAGAGAAAGAAAAGGTTTCCTCCGAGGAGGAAGAAGTACAGGAAGAACCCGAAAGAAATGTAGGAACAATAGCATATGTAGGTAAGGGAACTTACCTTAGGAAGGGTATCCGTCCGGAGAGCAAGAGAGTTTTCTTCTCTGCCTTAACAAATCCGAATTCTGCTGAGCATCAGTTCCAGGAAACTGATAAAAGGCTTCGAGATCGAGTTGGGTACCATGTACTCAATTCTATGGATGAACAAGAACTCGCCCGATCAGCTGTATCATGGGCCGAAAATGCAGACATATATAATGATGACACAGTAGCGCAGACATTTCTGAACCTCTCCCCCGACGAACAGAAATTAGCAGGTGTATACATGATTCAGCACCTTCTCATTAAATACAGAAAACATTATTCCGATCCAGGTCCCTTACACGAAACACTAGAAGCACTACTGATGGATAGATGGAGAGGTCTAAGCACTAAATTAATTCAAATAATTCTAGAACAACGACACAGATATGATACCTTTGTAAGCTCTGAATATGTTCCCGCCCCACCTCCAGAAAGGAAAATGTACCATATGCAATGCGGGGGTGGTATTGAAAGTCAGAACCCCTTACGAGAAGTGCACCCTGTTATGGGTGAGGATAAAATTTTGAAACGCGTGTATGTACACACGCCTCTGACTAAATTAGAACTGTTAGAAATGAAGAAACTAGTACCATGCCATGATAAAGACCCTGCAGGTTTCCATAGAGAGCTTAAAGACATGTTATTAATGGGGGACTACACCTATGATGATATCATGAAAATGTTGAAAGTATTATTGCCTACGGGTATATTCGAGAAACTGAAGGAAAAGGAATGGGAGGTGGGAGACACAAAGATTGCCTGGGCAGAAATAGAAGATGAAGAGAAAAAACGGGTCCCAGGGTTAGGCCTTGGGGACAAAACTAAAGCATTACCAGGTTTGATAGTACAGGTCCTGCCCAGATTATTGACAACTAGAAAGGAGGATTGGGATGCAATCTCGTCCTGTAAACAGAAACATGATGAAGATACTAGTGACTTCTATTCAAGATTCGAGAAATGTTTTATTATTAATAGTGGCCTCCAGCCAAGTAGCGAGTCGTACCCCCATCTGTTTGTATCAAAGTTAGTAGAGAATTCCCTACCGTTAGTTAAAAATCGAGTGTACAAGGTCGAGAGTACATGGCAAGCAAATACGCCATCCCAGATGTTACAAATGTTACAATATCATCAGAACAGAATTAGAGAAGAACAAGATCAGGAACAAAAACGCATGAAAGACACAAAGATGAAAATGTTAGTAGCTCAGACAGTCCCACCCGACGGACACAGAAAGGGTACGACCCCGACAAGTCACACTGCAGCTCCCGTTAAAGGGACATGCAATTATTGCAAGCAGCCAGGTCACTACGTACACGAATGCCCAGTTCTGAAACATAACATAGCGACAGGTAAAACTAAAGAAAGACCGCATCCGCCTAGACAAGACCATAACCAGCATCAGTCTACACAGAATACACAGCCTATGCATGCTTCCTCGACTCCAGCACAGACCGTAGCAGTACCACAGCCACAGCCCATTGCCG
This sequence comes from Lissotriton vulgaris, assembly GCF_964263255.1. Lineage (NCBI taxonomy): Eukaryota > Metazoa > Chordata > Amphibia > Caudata > Salamandridae > Lissotriton > Lissotriton vulgaris. Next base: position 1,311,089 of record NW_028242798.1, on the reverse strand, counting down.
CAACTCAGCAAGTTTCACAGCAGATGTACCAGTATGCCCAGTCCGCTTACCCCGAATATTCCCGATATACATGAAACAGCCTAGAGAGGGAAGGTGGCTTGCCTCTTATTGAGATTCCTGTAGATCAAGAAGGTCCTTATGTACACAGTCAAGTATTGGGAAAAGACAGAAAGTTTTTAATTGACACAGGGGCAAGTCGCACTACAATAAGTCATGATGAAGTTCCAGGGGCACCCCTCTCAGGCTCACAGAATGTTTCCCTGGGTTTTTCAGGACAGCCTATTGTAAATGAAGTATCCGAACCAGTCCCCCTGGCTGTGGGTCCATTATCACGCGTTACAGACCTGTTACTCACGAAATCATGTCCAGAAAATCTGTTAGGAATTAAAACACTGAAGGCTCTAGGAGCTATAATCTGCTGTTCCCCGGAGGGAGTTAGACTCTTTCTGCGGGATTTCAAGGGTCATTATGTTCTGCGTGAGTTTGATGTCAGATTGAAAAATGTACCTGATTACTTGTGGGCAAAAGGCCCAACTGATGTAGGATGTATGCACATTACACCATACCGTGTTACCCTCAAGGCAGGTGTTGTATTACCCAGAATCAGACAATATAAGTTACCACCCGATGCTGTAGTGGCTTTACTGAAAATCATTGAGGAGCTCATTGCTCAAGGAGTGGTCGTCGAGACCGACTCCAATATCTGTAATTCACCCATCATTCCGATTCTTAAACGTACAGATCCCAATGCACCGCCAGTATATCGGCTGGTGATTGATCTTCGAGAATTAAATAAATGCATTATTCCACAGTATCCTGTGGTCCCCGATATCTCCTCTCTATTGACTGCTATTGATTCAGAAGCAACGTTCTTTACTGTAATTGATCTCAAGAACGCCTTCTTCAGCGTGCCTATTGATCCAGAGAGCCAATATCTCTTCGGATTCAGTTTAAATGGACGCAGTTTCAAATTTTCGCGCGCACCTCAAGGATTCACAGAAAGCCCCAGCATCTATAGTCAAGCACTGAAAAGACAACTAGATTGTATTCAAATGCCAGTTAACACCGCTTTACTGCAATACGTCGATGATCTGCTGATCACCGCACGAAGTGAGCCCGAATGTGAAAAAGCATCACTGACAGTTCTACACTTTCTGGCCGACAAGGGACACAAGGTGTCTCCTTCGAAGCTACAATTCTGTGTTCAGCAAGTTGTGTACTTGGGTCACTTGCTGTCCAAAGTGGGGAGACAGCTCACTCCCGATCGCATTCAGCTAATTGTAAATATGCCACAACCCCAGACACAAAAGGAAGTGCGGGCCTTCATAGGCCTCACCTCGTACTGCAGACAATGGATTCCCCAGTATGCATTTCTAGCAACTCATCCAGTTAACGACACAGGAGGCAGCGACTTCGACTGCCCTCCCTTGGACTCAGGAACACACACAAGCTTTTGAAGACTTAAAGAAAGCATTATGTCAAGCACCAGTTTTAGCGACACCATGTTACAGCAAACCGTTTACACTTTTTGTTACAGAACGTGACGGTACAGCGTTGTCTGTCCTCACTCAAGATCAAGCAGGTTCACATAAGCCTTGTGCTTATTTTTCTAGTACATTGGATTCAGTAGCCCAAGCACTCCCTGCGTGCTTAAAGTCAGTAGCAGCAACAGCGTTAGCAATAAGACAAAGTGATTCAATTGTTTTAGGTCATCAGTTAACAGTTCAAGTACCACATTCTGTAGAGGTTTTGTTAAACAGAACCCAGACTCAACACTTGACTATAGCACGACTGACAGGTTATGAATTAACATTATTCCAGCCACACATAGAAATCAGACGCTGCAGTATCCTGAACCCCGCAACACTGTTACCAACAGTTATGACAGATCCAACCCCACATGATTGTATAGAAATCATTAATGCAGTAACAAAGCCTAGACGAGATTTAACAGATGTTCCATTGACAAATCCAGACCTGACACTTTATGTGGACGGTTCATGCATGAGAACAAGTACAGGAGAATTAGTGGCCGCGTATGCCGTGACCACTGAAACTGAAGTTAAAGAAACACATCGTATTGACACACTGTCTGCTCAAGCAGCAGAGCTTATCGCTCTGACCCGAGCTTGTATTCTAGCCAAGAACAGAAATGTTAACATATACACTGATTCCCGTTATGCCTTCGGAGTTGTACACGACTTCGGAGTCCTCTGGCAAGAACGAGGTTTCTTGACCTCTCATGGTGCCAAGATTCAGCATGGTCCCCTCATTCAAGCACTGTTAGAAGCAATACACTTGCCCTCGGGCATATCAGTCATGAAATGTAAGGCACATACTAAAGTCACAGATTCTGTTTCCCAGGGTAACGACCTGGCAGACCAGACAGCGAAACATACAGCACTGACTCACATCCAGATTACTGATATGACAAAGACAATAGTGCCGACAAAGTGTATGACAGTTAGAGATCCCGCCCTAGACGTAATTGACATTCAGACACATGCTACTCCAGATGAAATAAAGAAATGGACTGAACTAGGAGGGATTCAGACAGATCAAGGTTGGGTGACGAAGGGAAAATCTATATGGTTTCTCCCTGACTCAATGGTTCAAGTCATGATAAATACAGCACATAGCCCGGCACATCTAGGAGAGAAGGCGATGTTAGACAGTTTACAGAATCTCTGGTACAACAAACACTTACGAGCAGCAGCAAAACAGAAAGTGCGTACTTGCATGATCTGTTGTCAGTTCAATCCAGGTAAAAGCGTCCCTGTAGAGCAAGGAGGATTTCATCCTCCCGATCACCCTTTTGAAGTCCTCCAGATGGATTATATCCAGATGAACAGTTGTCGAGGATTCAAATATGTCCTTGTAATTGTTTGTGCTCTGTCCCGCTGGACCGAAGCATACCCAGTCCCAGACTACACTGCTCCGACCACTGCCAGACAGTTGGTTCGTGAATTCTTCCCACGGTACGGTTTGCCCCGTGTCGTGTATTCAGATAACGGACAGCCGTTCTCGTCCGAGTTGATGAAACAGGTTTCCCTTTTGCTAGGATATCAGTGGAGGTTCCACTGTGTCCGACATCCCGAAGCAGCAGGCCTTGTAGAAAGGCATAATCAGACGCTAAAAATCCGCCTTGCCAAGATCTGTCAGGAAAAAGGGGTCGACTGGATAGTCGCCCTGCCCGTGGCACTATTCTACATGAGAATGGTCGCCCACTCAAGATCAGGGCTATCCCCGTACGAAGTGGTCTTTGGCAGACCACCGAATATGTGGGGGACGCCCATTCCGAAGAAAATAACTGATGTTGATTGTAATATGTTGACAGATTACCTTGCTTCCTTGATGTCTGCACTCCAATCATGTCGTTCACAGGTTGCCGCAGCCTTCCCTGACAACACCGATGTAAAGGCGCATGAGGTCCGTCCTGGGGACCTGGTACTCGTCCGGAATTTCGACCGGAAAAGTCCGCTGGAGCCCCGTTGGAAGTCTCCGAAGACCGTCCTCCTTACAACTAGGACCGCCGTGAAGATAGAGGGGAGAAAGGGGTGGGTCCATACGAGTCACATCAAACTTTGCAATGAACTAAAAAACGGACTAAAACAGGACTCTGACTCGTCCACCCCCACCAAAGACTGTGTTGAGGAAAAAGACTTTACCGTTACCGAACGAGAAAAGACTCCCCAAGAACTATATCGAATGAAACTCCGATCTAGCAAGTCAGACAGTTTAATTGTTTAAGTCCTCCCCTAGGTGAATCGGTTAAATAGTTTCTGACATGTATCCCCTAGATCGAGATAGAGAGAGAGAGAGAGAAGCAAAGAAACGTACATACTGCAAATCACTGCGTAGTCACTGTATAGTGACGTTGTTAATAATGTTTTTTCTAAGTATTCTAATTATTATTGCCAGCATTCTGCTACCTATATATTGGCCTATTTTCAGGCGTGAACAATCTGCTTACAACGTTTCTGCTGAACACACTTTTAGTGAACTTCCTGCACATGAACTCTCTTACAGACTTGCGCTGCGCAACAATACATTCATTAGTATGTTACAACACTCCCATCAGACAAATAATGCTACAGACTGCTGGATATGTGGCCGACTCCCTCCCTACCAGAATTACAAGGGAGCTCTGCCCCTCTTTCCGTACCCGTTCACTCACAATGGCTCCTGTGGGGCATGGTTTAAAATAATTAATTCCTTAGATCCTGATATTGCTGTTTTCGATGGGGGCTGGGTTTGGGGAAACTTGAACTTAGTCCTGCTCAACGTCTGTTATCCTGATAAAGAGGGACTTCCCACTCGAATAGGAACTGATCTAGAAAATGAAGTATATGGATTAGGTAATTACACAATTAGCCTTATGATCCTTACTGTTGAATCCGAAGCCGCTCCAGTTTTGCCCCATATGTTAGTATTACCAGTCACAGGTGAACTATGTGTTAGCAAGAAAGGTTCAGTACACGTAGGTCATAGTAAATGCACTACTGTGGTCGAGTTCAGTGACCATGGTAAATCGTCCTTTAAAGCTACCAGTCACTCTTATTTTGTTTGTGGTCATACCGCATACATACGTTTGCCTCCAGATTGGGATGGTACCTGTTATATTGCATTCCTTCTGCCACCTGTTTTTCTAGCTCCCCCAGATTACCATAGAAATACGAATCTAGTGCAGAATAGACCCAAAAGAGATATTCCACTTGTCGACTACACAGAAACGGCATGGGAACAGTACACTGATTTCAATAAAGGATTCTTTTTCTTTCTAGGACCTGTCCAAAACAGTAAATTAATACGCAGATTAACCAGAACACTTGAAGCAGTAGTACATGAAACTGCCTCCGCCTTAGGTAACTTAACAGAGGAGCAATCTGCTATACGGGTCGTTGTCCTTCAAAATCGTCTTGTAATTGACGTCATCTTGGCAGATAGAGGTGGAGCCTGTAAGGTCATCGGGTCAAGTTGCTGTGTTTTCATTCCACAAAATGCACCATCTGTCTATCAAGCTATTACCCGTCTGCATAAAATTGCAAATCAGATACATCAGAATCCAGGCACCTGGACTTGGTCCGGTTGGTTCTGGACTACGTTAACAGCTTGGGGATGGAAGATCTTATCATTCCTAGGCATTGGCCTTGTTATAGTATTCAGCTGCTGCCTGTGCCTGCAGTGTGGGCCAGCGATATGTGGACTGTGTGCCACATCGTGCATTGAACATTCCAGTTGTCTCTCAAACAGTCAAAGAAAGAAAGATGAACATATAATGTTACAAGAACAAACCGATCGATTTATGAGGATCGATATATCATGAAGGGTCCGTAGGGAACAAGGAGGGAATGAGGTAATATAAATTTTATGGTCAAGTTGTGTTCCCTAGCGAGTACCCCACCGACTCCATGTACGAGTTAAAGTGCATGTAACTTCCCTCCTGTGTCAGCTATGAAGACGCAAATACATTTGCGTCCAACGTTAACATGTCCTCTTTCAGACCCACCATGAATGGGTTGAATGGTCCGTTCCTAAGTATGCTATGCCAACGTCTTTTTGTAGTGTACTCCTACGTTTTTCAGCCCTGGCTGAAGTAGGCCCTGAATCTCTGCCACCGAGCCTCTTTTCTGGCTTCTGACTCCGAGAAATCTCTGCCCAGGCAGCCCCCGTACCCGTGAACTCTGACTTACTTCTAGCGCGGCCCTCCGTGCTCAGCTCAGCCGCTGCCTGCCAAGATTGACTATAACCTTCGAGTTATCTGTTTCCCTCCCCGAAAATACATTCCAGCCTGCTAGCTTCAGTAAACATCCTTCCTCAGCTGCAGGGCTAAAGGGCCGACCTGTCTCTATGCAAGTAATTCATAGCTTCTGTTGCCATGCGTCCATGGAAGGCCCCATGCCCCCACGCCTCTCATACAGACACTCAGGCGCTTATACACGCACTCACAGCAAGTATAGAATAGCTTCTGCTCTAGAGACCTTTCTGCCCAGATAGCTTAGTTCCTAAACATCAGATATCAGATATGATAGAAGCACAAGTTGATCTGACATGCCAGACTTCTGTCTCTTTCCGTCAGTGTAAATGTCAAGTCCCCTGCACCCCTCCAATTACACGTCATCCAGCTGCGCACGCATCCAAGCTTCCGATTTCTGCTGACATTGCCACATTTTCTGTTAGTGCCACCCCTTTGTGACACCTATCAGTGACGTTTCCAGAACACACCTCTAGTTCACGCCTCTTGATTACGCACATGTACCACGTGTATATTGTTATCTTGTCTTCTCTCAGCTGTTACGCCTCTTGCACTGTTACTTATGGAATGAAATAAGTATATAAGCTATGTACTGTTAATAAAATGTAGCGCTCTATCCCTTCTGACACCCTGTGTGGTGGTCAGAACATGATATCTTGGCCATGACCATTCCTTTTTAAGGAATAAAACCCCTTAGAACTCTAACACCACGGACTCTGTCTTTTTTCATCCGATTTGAGTTATTATTGATTAAGTACTTACCTGCATAGAAATTAAGAGAGTAAATTAATTATTTACGTCACTCCAATGTTGAAGTTTGGAGGGGTTTAGTGAGTCAAGGCTTGGGGAAGTTGCGTGGTTTTAGCAGATTTCAGAGGAGAGGGAGTTAAAATCTTTCCTGAGTTGAGAAAGTTCAGATGAAAAGTTCAGAACACTCCTGAACTGGGAGAGTTCAGAAGACAAGGAAAGGAGATAGTTTTCAATGTTAGATAGAGTCTGAGTTAAAGAAGTGATAGGGACTGGGGGAGGGAGGGTGTTGGGGAGAAGAGTAGGATCAGATTTGTCTGGGGAAAGTGGTCTTTGGAGTGTATGGGTTGGGAGGCAGGGGGGTGGAGAGGCGTTTTAAGGTTGGTGGAAGGAGAGAGGTCCGTGTGGTCAGACGGGGAGTGCAAAGAGTTGTAATCGGTGTTTCGAGGTGGTAAGGGGTCAAGAGAGGAGAGTGGAGAAATAGCATCCTGGATAAGGGGGGAAAGGTAGTAAGGGGGAGGAGAAATAGATACGGGCAGTCTGATAATAGTAACTGAGGGAGGTAGCTGGGGGGAAGGCAGTGAGGAAGGGGAAGTGCCTGATTGTGACGGGTAGAGAAAAGTTATTAGGGATATAAAGGGTTTGGGAGGCTGAACTAGCTGTTGGGATGTCCAGATGAGGGAGGGGAGCTAACAAAGGGGGATTTTTGGGAATTGGGTTTGAGAGATATCTTACGTAGTAGAAGTGCCTGTAGGGTGAGGGGTTTTGGAAAAGAAAGGTGAGGGGGAGAGGGTGTCAGTCAGTTGGGAGGGTGAAGTGTTAGGAGGTGTGATGGAAAGTAGGTAGGAAAAGGTGCTGAAATGTTGTTCAAAGATTGAGAGGTGATTTTCAGAAGGCTGAATGAGAATGCTGCCGGATTTGAAGATGGAGATGTCTATTTTTCTGAGGAAAGCAGGAGAAGAGGAGACAATTTAAAACCATATGGGATTTTACATGATTTGGTGATGGGGAGGTGGTGGAGGAAGATGCTTTTCCATTTGGAGGGATGTTTGGAGTAAAAAATTTAGTTGGTTTTTATTATGGAGGAGAGGCTTAGGTAGTTATCGACAAAAAGAGCTTTATGGTGACCAATGAGTAGTTTGTGCATAAAGTTTTTCTTGGAGTTTTTGGAGAGATTAGGGGGGTAGACGATGGACCATGAGTTCGGGCCATGCCTAGTGAATGGCGAGTCCAGTGGATCGATTCTGAGGAAAGTTGCATTGCAGGGGTGTGCAAGAGGGGGCATGGTGATTTAGATTAAGGAGGCTAGGTGAGGGGGAGGGAGGGAAGAGGGAAAAGCTTGATATAGCTCAAAGAAAAGGTCGGAGGGTCAGGGTAGGAGTAGCAGGTGAATGGAGGAGGGCTGAGTTAGGGGGCAAGAGAGAAGGTATAACCAAAGATGGTCAGAAAGCATAACAAACAGAGTAACGATGGGGAAAGAAATACAAAGAGGTAGAGTGAACTGAAGTTTACAAATTTCGATTAGCAGAGATCAGGTTGGGATCAGGGGAACATAATAGGGGGAGGGACATTGGGGATATAGGGAACAGCTAAGAGTGGTACGGGCAATAAATAATGAGCAATATGTAAAACAGATAATAATTACAATTACAGCCAATTGAAATAAACCACAATGGAAGACAATACAAAAGACCACATTGGGGGCATCGTGAAAAATGAAGGGCGGTACAGCCAATAAATAGTGAGAAAATATGTAAAACAGATAATAATTACAATCACAGTCAATAGAGGTAAACCCCAAATGTGCGACAATACAAAAGACCATGGTGGGTTCAAAAGTCAGTATAGCAAGAAAGCCTTTGGATTCACAGCGAGCAAGTAAGATGTTGAAGACAGCACATTAAAAAAACAACAACAAAAACATTTACACAAAGATAATGTAGATCCAAGATTCCTGCATCTAAGACCAGTATTTCAAGGAAGCCTTCAGGTTCTAAATATGTCCAAAAGAAGGATCTATAAGCTGAATTAAAAAGGGCCTGCAGAAAAAGCCAGCCTAAACAAAGTAGACTACAGTACTAATTGTGGCTATTAGATAGTGCTCCAAGTCATATGCACAGACATACCGTTTTACTGATAAAAGTGTACAGCACTCAAACGTTAATGTGTGGAAACAATATCACTTAAATAACTTAATTCTTATTTTTTTGTATTGAAATATTTGCTTCACCCCCACTTTAGAATTAAAAAAAATTGCTTCATATATGCTTTCCTAAATCTGATATATTATGAAATATCTGCTCAGCTCATTTACATTTTTTTGAGAGCCTGAAAAAACATTACATCATACACCCTTTCTGAAGCACACCACAAAGAGGCAGTATGATCGCCACATAAATCCTCTCATTTTAAAGTCAAAGAAGAAAAAAAAAACAACAAACAACTGAAGACAGAGTCTAATATTTGACCTTCGTCCATCAATGGACAGAAAATGTGACAAGAACAAGATATAAATCAAAAATGTATAATAAATATAAAATGTAAATATAAATGCCTATACATTTACATTTACATTTACATATAAAGACCTGTTTACAGAAAGCGAGCACTGGTGGACGAATACAGTACAGTTATATTGTTCCAGTCGTGAGTAGAATGCAAGCTGGACTGCCAAAAACAACTAAAACCAGCAAAATAGAAAACAAGCAAATGTGAATTACAAACCACAAAGTCTAAGTACTTAGACAAATGTATTCTCATAGAAGCTTTCCAATGTCCTCAGGCCGTCTTAAGCAAACCGACAACTGCAAGATCTGGTAGATTTTGACCTAGCGACAAGGACACGATTTATAATTAGTTACCTACCCTGAGTAAATGCTGCTCCATAGGAGACAGTGGGAGGGCCTAGCGTATATTTTGCAGCGTGAAAAGTGTTTCAAACAGATCAGAACATAAGGCGGTGTGAACAAGTATACACAATACTCTGTAAGTCACACCCATGGAAGAAAGCATACATACAATATACTCCATAGGTCAAACCTGTGGGAGAAAGTATATATACAATATACTACGTAGGACACAAAGCAATCAGCTCCTGAATTTCCTCCTCCTCTCTCCTAGGGACCTCTTCAAAACATTTGAAGCCCAGGTTAGGCACTGCGAGTCCTTAAAATGTGCTACTGGTGGTTGCAATAAAGCACCTACTTACTTATGTATGTTCCATTTTAATTGATACAAAAAAAGTTTTAATGTCTTGAAGAAGATAGAATTTAGAATTCATGCCACTATGCATCAACGATTTCTTTTGTCACAACCTGACAATGCTATACATTCGTACATGATTGATTAAACTCCTACAGTCATCCCTAAGGTAGATGTGGATTCGACTAAAGACAGAATAATTTGTCTGATTTTATGTCTAACAAGGTTATCTGTAGTATACCTTGTAATGTTTTTCATCTGTTTGTATATTTTTTAACAAAAGCATATTTTTATTTAAATAGAATAACAATTGTAGATTTTCTAGGCATTTGGTATTCACATTAGGTTTTGTATCTGGTTTGCAAGTATGGAACAGACTGAAGAAGTGAGAGAATGAGAACTGGATGGTGATTCCCTCTTTTTTAAATACACTAATGGAAGTATTTGTGGTTTTGCTTCAAGGGGAGTGCGGTTAGACAAAGGAGCAACTACAATAATATTTATTTTACTTACTATTTAGATTTTCCTTTGACCTCTCTGTTTCTCTTCTCGGTCTTTTATTTCTTTAAAGAGTATGCCTCCACCTAGGGCTGAGAGTTAATCTATGCTTTCGCTACCATATCTGTGAAGAATTACTTCAGTTTGTATTCCTGAGTCCACCTAGCAAGCCTTAACTCATGGCTCAATGTTCAAAAGTCACATCTTTTCTGCAATGTTCTCACCATTGTACCCATGCAGTGTTATATTATGCATATTTGAAGAGCGTACTATCACCTGGGACGATATCCTGGGACTTAGGAAATATGAATTGAGACAAACTTAGGGCCTAGTGGTACTACTCGAAAAGCCAGGTCTCCAACTTCTTACTTAATTCAAGAAGTGAGGAAGAGGCTCTTAAGTGCAGGGGTAGTCCATTCCACGCTGTAGAAGCAATGTAGGAGAATGCTCAGCCACCGGATCTGGTTTTCTGTATGCTTGGAATGTGTGCAAATACGAGTCCAGATGAGCAGAGGTGTCTGGAAGGTTTGTGAAAGCAGAAGTGATTGTTGAGGTATGCTGGACCAATTGTATATTGTGCCTTTAAAGGTTGTGTGAGGAGTTTGAATTGTGCTTATTTGTGTATGGGGAGCCAGAGGAGCTCATTCATGTGTGGGTTGGAGTGGGGCATGGGAGGTAGAGAGTGATACTTTTCACCGAGTTCTGGATGGTCTGCAGCCTTCTGGTGAGTTTTCTGTGGATCCCAGCATAGTGGGTTTTCCCGTAGTCCAGCTTGGTGAGAAGCATACGAGGGAGAGAACAACATGGAGCACATGTTTGAGAAGCACAGGAAGGAGAGCTGGGGAAAGCACATGTGCTCTTCTGAAGTATCTAACAAAGAAAAATAGTTCCCTAAATAAGCAGTGGGAGGATACATCTCAACCAGTCATGAGAATGTTAAAGAAGCTATGCTCCAAGGGAGGGCAATACACAGGAAGAAGGAGGCAAGCCAACAAATAAGTAGCAAGAAATTAGAGTAACAATAAAGCCAACAAATGGTAAACAAGAGGCGAGTTCTAAGCCCACTGTATGTTCTTAGTAACGCCACAATAAATCATTTGCACCCAGACAGTTTGTCCTGTCTGTCATGTGAGATCTAAAAAGAAACTTTGAACACAAAAAAGTGAAAATATGAAAGTCATAATAATGATTCTTTTTAAAATACTTTCTTTCTGAATTATAAAGCTTCAAAATGATGTGTACAACCAATCTTACAATTGTCCATTTCAATGATACTTGTGTATGGTATGTTATGTTATGTTATGTTATGTTAATAACTTTTATTTGGCGCACAGCTGCCCCAGCGAAGGGGCGTCCTGAGTATGTGTAGTTATATAAACTACTGCAAGCACTTTTAAGAAATTGACCTATAAACCTCAATAAACACACATGCAGACACATGCACAAACAAAGTAGGCAATAGGCATGTCAATTCACAGAGCTACCTTACTAGCTTGATGAATACCAGCACAGTTGGCCATGGACCATTATTGTCAAGTCTCTTTCTTGGGTAAGGCATGTCGATTTGCTGAGTTGGAGAGATGTCAGGATTTTGTGGGGGTTCTACTGGTTGAGCAAAGATGGCATCAGTGAATTGTCTAGGAGAAAGGGGAATCTGGATAGAATTACAATTGTCCTATGATTCTAGAATTAGACATTATGCAGCAGTACGGGGAGGCTACAGTTTCTCAACACTTCCTAGCTCTTCCAGACATCAGGGTGGCTTTTTTCTAAGTAATGTTTAATGATGATTGATGGAGGGAGGGTGTGAAATTAAGAAACTAGGAGGCTGGCGTACTGTCAATGAAGCCGCTTTAATAAGCTTCTTGTGCATTTAGTGAAACCTATGCATTCACAAAGTTGCATTTGCACAAATAAGTGGCACATGCTGATTCATCTAATAAATCTGCACATTTCTGGGAGCATTTATAATACTTGCTAGCACCGAAAACCTTTTGAGTGGCCTCTTATTTGGTTATCAAAAGTATGAGTTGTCTGTCAAAAGTGTGAGTTGCGCCCTGGGAGTGCCATGCAAGGTGGTACCTGCCAATTTAGTGTGCAACCCCACACCTATGACTTTGTTGGCATACACACTCACAGAATTTGTTTACTTGAATTAATGGCAAGTAGGTGTAAGTGGTGCAATGATTGTGAGAAAGTGCCCATTATGTCAGGAAATAGCTGAAGGTATTCGACATAGTTTAGTACATGAAGTAAAGAAGTTGTGGCGCTCCCGGTGAGATTTCCAAATGTATCGTTTAAAAAATATTTATAATTAATAATCTGTGCCGTTCACTCCTAACTAAACAGCAAACGATATTGTCACTGTATGACACATACCCTTTTTCGGTAGAGAGAAGAACATGTTTCAACTTACCCTAACAAAATACATTACATTTCAATATTATTTTCTTTAGCAGAGGCCCGTCCATTCGGGCTGAGCGGCAATGCACCCCCACCTTTTTACAGGCAAGAAGAGTGTATGTCAAACTGAACAAAGGTCAGCCTGACAGACACTGTTCAGGTTCAGGTCAGGCAGCCAGGAGCTAGACTTGTGCTAAATGCGCAGACTCCTGGCTCCCTGAGCTGAACTTTGCCAGGCTGAGGATTTCACAGCCCAGTGGGCATGACCGTCTCTGCCTGGCAAAAGTCCCTATCCCATTGTGATAAGGGGAAGCGTCACTGATTGCCTTGGACCTGGGCACTTCAGTTTTAAGTCCTGACCTTGTCACAGAGTGGGGTGGGGTTAGCATTCTTACTGACCCCAATCCCCTTTATGGCAAGCTTGGAACTGCTGAATTCCCTCATTGGCTGACCTTAGGCCAAGGATGGAAGGCAGCAGTCACAACCCTCGTGAGACCTCTGAGGCTTCCCTGTTGGAGAGCTGCTGTTGAGGTCAGTTGAATGTATTTGTTTTGTATGGTGCATGCATATAATACCATATGTGTATTTGTTAGTGCGTGGTTTGAATGGGTGTGTGTGCTTGTATGAATGAACGGGTGTGAGTGAGGTGTTTGTGTGCGTGTGGGCTCCAGTTCCCCTCGCTGGTAAAATTACTGGCTGCTACTGATGTTCTTTACTGATATTTTGGTGCAATTCCAGAAACACTGGCACCTGATCATTCACACTACATCATATATACCCATGTCACTTTTTCTACATAAAGCATGTACTAAGAATAATTGTACCCCACAATACCTTTGGAATAGTGCTCTCTAATGCAATAAGAAAGGCTCTTTGGAAACTCTATTTATATCCTGAAAAGGCTCATGATAATGAATTTATTTCCTAGGCCTTCCTAAACTAAATGTTTGTTTAAAATCTGGCAAATAAAACAGATGTATTTTCATCTGCCCGACAAACGCCATTCAGTATGCACTTCTGCTTCAATATCTATTTAATAAAATCATTTTGATGATTATGGAATGTCTGTTTCAAAATTTAATCGAATGGCTACAGTTTTCAGATATTCATTTGGTTATAGTTTTTTGCCTAAAGTCTTCAAAATGTACTGCCCACTGAAGTCCAGCATACAGCATCAACAAACCACAAGTCACTTTCTTTGTGGCGTAAAAAAATTTGAGGGGGCCCACCCGCAAAGTACATGGAAGGCTCCCCTCTGGACTAACTCAGGAGCTCTCAGGCTAGGGTACTGTGTTGAGAGGGGGGCTCCTGGACCTCAGGGACACAACCCTGCACAGCGGGGGCTGCAGGGGACTTTGTTATGCCACTACACTTCAGCTTCGTAATACTGTGTGCTCTCCTACAAATGTATGCCATTGGAAGAGATGCAATTCCTTATCTTGTTGATTATATGATCACTTGTAAAATGTATAATCTGAATTGATGGGACTTGTCTGATTCTTTTAGAGATCAAACGACTCGGTTGAATTGAGGGACGTAGAGGTGCATGGTTCCTAGGTGGCCCTTCTTCCACAACTGTTTGTCTAACTTTCATATCAGGGGACACTCATTGGGATCTCAGTAGGACAGGGGAACTAGGCAGGGGTGGACTGGGACAGAAAATAGACCCGGGCACCAAAATAAAAGTGCCCCTAATAAGTGAATTAGATGTAAAAAAAAAAGGGCCACCAAGTTTGCAAATTGGGGAAGTTTTGAACTTGTAAAGACACACTGTATACATGTATTGAAAGTTATGGCAGTCTGTATGGATTTGAGCTTGCTGCAGACAATGTTTGTTTATAAATCAAGGAAACCAATATTAAACACCTGCCCAGAAGACCATTAAACAGGCCCACAAACATCCTTGCCCATACACTGACCTGTCAGACCAACCTATTGGGCAATGCCTGATTGGCGTATAGGCCAGACTGACCCTGGGACCAGGCCCCAGGAACACATCAAGGAGTTTGTTCTCACCTGTGTATTAACCCTTCTAGTGTCCTCTGTAAAAAACCTGAGGCACAGGGATCTTGCAGTTGGATTTGGCACTAGGATTTGCTACTGTATGATGATGCATTACTGTGTAAACAGAAATGAATGACGGGTCATCAAAAGTGACTCCTTGATGAAACCTCTTTCTGATAGCACATTACTCACAGAATATCAAAGAGCTTTCTTTTCTGGACTCAATTTGATGCCCTGTCTTGCATTTAATAGTTGAGGACCTGATTCACACAGAGCCTCCGCACTTATGGCGTAAGCCCCGCAATCGTGGGGGACTCTCTGCACTTGGGCAGCATCTCCGTAATCTCTACCATGAGTGCATAAACTTCCCCACAACTGTGGGGCCTCGGCCAGGTGTGTGGGGGCCCTTGGTGAATCAGGCTCGAGTTTTAATCAAGATCAGGGGGGTGAGAGGTGAGAACTGTAGGAGGATGACCCTTCTTACAGGTATGAGTAGCATTTGAAGGAAGAATCTGTTATACAACCTTTTGGCAAAGTTTCTCGAGTAGTCTGGTTTTGACCTTAATCCCACTCATCAAAGAAATAAGCTTTGTTTCATTTGATTGGGCTCATGCCTTCTCTGAAGGTCTGCTCTAAAGTGGCTATCTTGTCTTTCAGATTATTATATACCACTGCTATATGACAGGAATTGTCTCTAGACACTGATTATAAAGTTGACTAAGGCTCAGCGGCCTCAAACTGTTAATTTTCATGCCTTGTATTCATGATGGTAAAATATGATTCAAATCTTGGACTACATTTCAGTGACCGTACAGAAAAATGTTGAAGGACATCTGTAAGCACCTGTGCTTGGGATCAGAACAAAGGCATTGATTGGCCCAGATAATAGTAATTGTGTCACATACCAGGAGGAAAGACTGTGTACATTTTAGATATAGGACACACTCACTTTAATCAGACTCTTGCCTTTATTGAAAGTCTATGTAACCTTTTCCACACCTCTGACGCCTGCTGTCTTAGTCTGAGTCCCTTGTTCATGAGGACTCCTAAATTTTGGTAATACTCAAGTAAGTAGAATTTGCTCGTTCATTTCAAGAATTGGTAATGTATCCAATAAAGATTACTCTAAATATTCTAGGCATCATGTCTACACCTTTTCTAATGCTCAGAAATTGATACTTCAGTTCCTCATAAATAATACATATGGTACCAACAGAAAGAAAACATTAGAAAAACACCAAGAGTTTTTCAAATTACATTGAGATGAAATCCTTGGATCAAATGAGTTGGCAATGTAGACAGATTATCCTGGTTATGGAGTTGAGCTTCAGTACCATTTACGTCTAGGTGGGTGCTCTGGAAATAGGTGAACATATAGGTAAACAACATCTCTATCTGGCGTTGCTGGTTTTTTCCATATTGGGTGTGGTCAATTTGCTCACACCATCCAAGATGTGAATCATAATTTATATATGTGTTCTACTTTAGAAAGCTATAGGAAAACAATGCTAAGGCCAATGTTTGTTCACACATCAAATTCAGACAGCCTCTGCTGTCACTGCTTTGGTGTCCAACCAAAGCTGAATTATAGTGTGCTATCAATTATTCGCTTTTTTCACAAAACGTTTTTAACCTGTTGATTGTGTAGTGAATTATAAATTGTAATGCTGGAATTTTACAAATCAACTTGAACTTGCACCAAACACAATTGCTCCAGTTTTGGCTTCATTAAGATGAGGCATTCATGTCTACACCTATGACATACACCCTAATAATTTGTTACAGTGGCCAGGAATCAACCTATTTTAACTTCATTTGATTGCTATCATTACAGAGGTTTCAAGCAGAAGTTTTATATAAAAAAGAATGTGTGGGAAAGATGAATGTTGGGCAAAGCTGCAACGGTTTCTGCTTTGTAGTGTGACTGTGATTCCAAACAAAAGAAACAGAAATTGAAATATTTGGGGCGATTTCACTATTAGCAGAAAAAAGATCTAAATATGAGAAAATCTAAGAAATTAGAATTTTTTTTTAACTAAGGACGAAAATCTCAATTTTTACTACAAGACCACAACTGGACCCAAGAAAGAGTACTAGATAATAGTCAAGGAAGTAAGAACCACAAAGATTAATAAACACATCTAACAGCCACACAAAGAAAATATGATGCCATTGTTACCTATTTCTCATGGAAAATCTTAACCATTTGTCGAGAAGTTACCAGAACACAGTTACTCCACCCACATAAACCCAAATTGCTCATCCCCTTGTGACAGGTTAAATATGTTTTAACTGTTAATACTCCTGGATTAAGCACATTTACAGTAGTAATGTAATTGCCAGTAGCAAAATTGATGCTTCCACAGACTTTATTGGTCCCTCAAGAATATTTAACCAATTATGCTATTTATTCTTTATAAACGGGTAAATGTGCATTCAAGAAATGTATTCAAATACTAAGTTGACTTATTCATAATCACAATTGGGGGCAAGATTTTTTATATACTTGCCAGTTAATTTCTTTCATCCACTTATTCTCTCATAGCAAAATTCCTTTGTACTTCGAAATAAATCACGAAAAAATATATCTTAAACAGAATATATATTAAATAAACAAACACTTGTATATATAAAAATGGTCCATTTTTTATCTTAAGATTTTATCAAGGGTACTTCTGGATAATACATACTATCGAACGAGAAAGTACCAATTTGATCTTTCAACCTTCACTGTAACAATTGTAAAGCACTTTTCCACAACCAAGATCAAAAAATATCTGAGAAAGAAGTGTACAAGTCAACATTTCGGTCTCTAAGATTTCATCGATGAGACCATCTTCAGGACTGAAATGTATCACAGTTGTTGACCCCTGAATTTCAATGGAGCAATAAATCGTATGCGTCAACCGTGTGTATCATCACTGAAGTAGGACCAAACTCAAATTAATCTTGATTTTACGAAAAGGGGAGCACGTCTATATATTCTGAAGCATGCTAGCTTTGTTTTATTTCAAAGCCCTTTCCAATCGGCTGGCGTTGCAGATGCTCGGGACAATATTTTGACCATTCTGTTTTTAAATCTGTAGTCTTCTTTCTTAATTACATGCTGGGGGACATTCCTTTCTGCATCGGAAGCCCTTAAACTTTTAGAAGGATATGGCCTAACTGCTAGACCGTCTACCTCGAAGTTTGGGAACCGGGTTCGAGTCTTAACAGGGATGCTCAACATCCTGTAGAATCTGGGCAAATCACTTGGGGCCAGATGTAGGTAGCTAAATACCGGTCGGTAACGGGCGAAAATCGGTGAATTTCCCATTACCAACCAGAATTTAGCCCTTCCCAATGTAGGAGGCTGTAAATAAGGATTCGGTAATTTACCGATTCCTTATTTTAAGGAATCAGTAAAATACTGATTCCTTATTTTAAGGAATCAGTAAAATACCGATTCCTTATTTTAAGGAATCAGTAAATTACCGAATCCTTAAAACCTATGTAGGTAGCACTTAAGTGAGTGCATTTTTGCTTTAAGGATTTGTTATTTACCACCGACTACAAGTTCGTGGTAAATACCGAATACCTTTAAAAAAGCAATTATTTGCTTTTTTCAAAGTGCCAAGTGGCAGACATACATGCCCTTAGGGCATGTATGTGCGCCACATGTGCACACATGCACGATTCAGGGGTGCAACAGGGTGTCAATTCAACACCATGCCACCCTTGAATATGCTCCTACTATTACCGATACGGTAATACCCAATCGGTAATAGTGAATGGCTCCCCCCCCCCCCAGGCCCATAGGAATGAATGGGAAGGTACTCCTTATTACTGAATCGGTCTTACCGATTCGGTAATAAGGAATATTACAGAATCAGTAAATGTTACCGATATTTTACCTACATCATATTTACTGATTCCTAAATACCGAATCAGTAAAATTCGCTATTTAAGAATCGGTAAATTGAGATGACCTACATCGGGCCCTAAATCTCCCCCTGCCTAACAAAGAATGAATGTGTCCGTCTGTTAAGCAACTGGTGTTCATGTAAAGCCTCTGATTCCTTCGGTTCGAATTTGGGAAATACAAGCCCCACCCCGCCCCCAAAAGAAGGCCTTAAACATCTTTGTACATAAAATAACACTGTTGGGGCCAGATGTAGGTAGGACTCAGTTACCAATTCTTAATTACCGAATTTTACCGATTCGGTAATTAAGAATCGGTAAATAAGAAGGGGGGGTATGTAGGAACATCCAGATGTTCCTTTTACCGAATCGGTAAAAATCGGTATTTACCCATAGGAATGAATGGGGCATTACCGGTCGGTATTTACCTAATCAGTAAATACCGATTTTGACAAGGGTGCAGGGGGTGTCACTTTGACACCCTCTAGCACCCCCAAAAAAGGTTCGGGGGCCATGTGGCAGGCATACCTGCCCTAAGGGCAGGTCTGCCTGTCATATGGCACAGGTGTGCATGCACAGGTGTGCATGCACACCGGAATCGGTATTTTACCATCAAATATATTTGATGGTAAAATACCGATTCGGTAAGGGTTGTGGGACTCAGAAGAGTCCCACCTACATATCAAATTTACCGAATCGGTAAAAATACCGATTCGGTATTTTACCGAATCTGTATTTTACCGATTCGGTAAATTTACCGAATCGGTAAAATACAGGGCCCTACATCTCAGATTGCATTTACCGGTCGGTAACGGCCGAATTCGGCCGTTACCGACCGGTAAATGCCTACCTACATCTGGCCCTTAGTGTACTGAATTCTATCATTTGCACTAGGCCATGGCATAAGAATAGAGAATGGATGATTTGTTGGAACAAGGAAGGAGGGGGGAGCACACTGCCTGGCACCTAAGCTCTAAAGTGAGTGTTACTAGGCACTGCATTCGCCACAATGCCAGACCGTGTCTTCCCTCTTTGGAATTATTTGCTAGATCCAGATCCTGCACCATATTTAGGATTCCTGAAAATTCTGCAGAGCAGTCAAGCAAAATTAACATGCCCTTAGCTACCAGTTGCAGCATCCCAACTATGATGTTCATCTGAGCAGTTTCAATGCCATATCAAGGGTGAAAAACAGATTGACAGATGTCAAGATTTTTTGTCATCACTTGTCCACTTGATTTTTCAGGTGGTTGATGAACACTTCCTTGAGAGCTTCGCTCACAACAGGCTATTCAATTATCAGGTTATACCTGTTTGGTGCTAATAGATAAATGTTGGATTTTTAATGAGTGGCACAATTAATTGTTTTTTTGTTTGGAGGGTGGGAAATGCACGAATGCTTGATTTACAAATGAAGTGATGGTAAGTGTGAATAATCCAGAAATAGATGTAACAGCACCCTGGAGTTGGGTCATATTCAACGTTGGTAGCCTGGAGTAAGTAATTAACTAATTTCATTCACTGGTTAGTTCAGGACTGTGCAGTCCTATTAGGATTTAGAGTCGGTGCACGTTTATAGCATTACATCTTGCTTCTCAATTCATATGTCTCAACACATGTGAAACAATCTAAAACAAATGCACAATAAATTCAAAATAATCAGCCATGTTGTTGCAGGAGCTTTGTGTAAGGGCTATGGAAGACACTACTGAATTTGGGCGAGGCTGTTCTTGGAAAGTAATATGTGATTCTTACACCCCTGCTATCATTCTTCAGTTAGTTTGAAGTATTTTCACCCATGATGCCATTGTTGCAAGGCTTCTTTCCACATTGAATAAGGAGGTTTACACCAAGGAACTAGTAGGATTGTTCTCAGATATCGCTTATGAGCTTGTCAGTTGTATCAATCATACTACTAGCCAGTCCATAAAAGAGTGTACTATTCTGCGAATAATTTAATGCCGTGACCTCCATATTCTGTTCTCCATGCCAGCAATGGGCTGGTAGATCTGATTTTGCTGGGCTGCTAGAGCAACTTTCCTAATATGTACAGACCAATAACTAGAGCTTTCTACATTACTTCCACACAGTGATTGAGTTTTACTTACTAAAAAATGATTCCTGCTATTCCTGCATGTACAACATTAAGGGGCGAATTACGAGTTTGGGAATCCTACAGTAGATGGTGCAACATGCCGCCCACTGTAGGACAGCCAGACCGGTGGTGCGACCACCTGCCAGATTAGGACTTCAATCCTGTTCTGGCTGGTGGTCGTGCAGCAGTCTGACAGCGGCAGTCTGTTAGGCTCTTATATGAACCTAACATGCAGGGCGCTGTTCTCAGAGCACTTTCCTGCAGGGTGTGGCATACATACATGCAGGAACTGGGGTGCTAATCCAGGGGGGCACAACATGTGCACCCCTGCATGCACCCTCTGTGCCCCGAGGCAGCAGGGGGCTCTTTTAGGGCCGGCTTAGTTGCCTCAACGCCACCCTTTTAATGGTGGGCACCCCGCCATGAAAAGGGTGGTTGTGAGGCAACTCGGCTCCGCAATCATATTTCTGCCTCTGACTGCTGCATGAACATCATGCAGTCCTTGATCCCTGACTGTCGCAGGAGTCCTGTGGCAGTCCGACTGCCACAGTCGCAATACTGAGGGTGGTCCCCCAGTGCGGCGGTAGTCGGACCGCCACTGCAGGTTCGGCGACTCGAAATCAGACCCTTAAAGTCATGCCCTTAATCAAATTAACAAAATGAAAAACTATAATTTTGTCCACTTTAGGGCTGCACTTCCTTTACTAAACTAAACTGTTGCTTAGCAAAGACTTCTGGGGGCGAAAGGAGTTTCTATTAATTACCATCTGCATACAACTGAGAATGATCACTAACCCCTCTGACTACTACCAGATTAGTTTCCTCAAGTTTTACATCAGTTTGGTGTCCCTGGAAATAGAATAAACAACATTCGAGCATGGGGACACCCTTGATGAACCCCCTTGTTAGATCCCAGTTTGACTGTAGTACAATCAGACCTACCACACCGCATTCTCTATATGAAGTATTGTGGAAGGATAATTGAACCCACAAGGTAATGCCTCTATTTGTGCCCAACTAGTCTAACTCTACCGATGATAGGGAGTAGCCCTTTAAGTGAAGAGCTTTACCCACATTTAAGAAGGCCACATAAAACTGGTTTCTCTCTGCTAGCGTGTGTACAAATGTCAATTATGTTATTTGAGGCCACAAAAGGGCGAATTTCACATTCGTGTCCAATAAAAAATATCTAGCTACTTTGATGTGGGTAGAAATAGTTGAGGCACTTACTTTACATTATAACCTTGGGTTGGGACAGGGCAGCTGTCAAACAGACCTTTTGCTTGCACCATACAAAGAGAGGGCTTGGGTACACCCCTTTCAACCACTAGCTTTCTTCGACCAGCCTCTTTCAGCTTTTGACTTGAGACTTTGTCAATCTCATTTTGCTTCACCCCAGTGTTGTTTGAATTTCTCATCTAATGCTATTGGTTATTTGGTTGTATGATTCCTTCCATCGCAACTTAAGCTCTTGCTTTGCACTATATGATTGTTTACTTTACAACTATAGCGCCTACTTTCCATTTCTGCTGGCCACCTTTTGTGTCCCACCCGCTTCCTCTTCTGTTCCTCCTCTCCGTTCCCTCCCACTACTCCATCCTTCCCCTGGACGTTCCTCCTTCCCCCACCCACCATCCTCTGATATCTTCCTCCTAACCAACCTTGCTGCCTTGAGTGCTCCCAGTTTCCCTTCACACCACCATCTCTTATCTCCCTCCTGCCCCTCTCTCTTACCCCTGTGCACCCTTCATTCCAGCTACACTCACACACCTACATCCCACCCCTTTACCCTTTGGGCCCTTTGTTCCCCCTCACAACTACTTCTCCTAAGTACCACTAGGACCTGGTATTTTTTTTGTTTTCTTTCACAGAAGCATAAGCCGGGCCATAGTGAAAGCTCATTTGCTTCAATTTTAACCTCCTTTTGTTTCTGTATTAAAGAAGGGCGTGTGGCAAGAAGGCCTTTAATATAGTCCGCCCTTGCTTTCGATGCCATAGGAACCAAAAAATGACATCAATGAAGGCTCCCTTGCCAACTGACCATCCTTTAAAATGGAAATAAAAACAAGATGATGTTGAAGAAAAGGGGCCTGCAGTATAGTCTGCCTTTGTTTCTTGTCTGGCTTTAATGTGCTTTTGCTGCATGTGTTAGGACATTAAACCCAAACATGTTGGCATTGTCAATGCTTGTTCTATGCTTCTGCTTTGTACCTTTCTCTAGCCATCATGTTTTGGGCCTAGTTTGGTGGCAGGTATATTGCCACAGTACCTATTTTATCCCACTGGCAAAGATAAGACACAAACTATTTCATAAGTTATTTATTTGGGTGTCTTGAATGTTGTGAATGTCTATACATGATTCTGCAAACAGTAATTTTGCAAAGTCATTCCCACACCACACATTTTATTTAATCACCAGATTTTATTCATGAATTTTCATTTATTCAACATTTCCTATGCAGTGATTTCTCACGAAAGCCGACACGTAGGTGCATTAGCATTCCCTGGCGTTCCTGCATCCTTCATCAGCAATCATATTTTCTGCTTTCACACTACATGATTTATGCCAATGTAAAAGTCAAGTTAAGTTCCACTGTAATAACTGTACTACTGGATTCTTTAAGGACGTTCTCCCATATCATACTTATTATCAGAGTAGGCATGGGCAAACATTCCTGATGAGTGCGTCAAGCATGAAAGGTAGTGTGTGTAAGCAGATATTAGCACATGAAAATGCATTACCTCGTTGCAAATTATATTATTTTACGACTTTTAGTTGTATGTTGCTTTGTCTTCCTATACTGGAGTAGAGGTGGTTGATCAAGAACTAAAAATACATAAATAAAATAAGGTAGAACCAGATTCACTTAAATGGGTGGCAGAATGTTCAGATGCACATCTTGGCCCCCACCGCTCGCCTGGCGGGGGCGATCCGCCCGCCATCCTAGCCGAAATGACCCCTGCCATATTAGTATAATGGGGGGTTCGCGGCGGACGGAAAGACTGTCCGCCGCTTTTTATATGGGTTTATATGGTGGCGGTGTCTATCAGACACCGCCAGCCATATTGCAATGGGCTTTTTTCAGATGCCTTTCCATGGCGCCCATCCCGCCACGGAAAGGCATGCGGAGTCTGCTTTGGGGGCCCAATGCGGGCCCCCATGGACTCCAGGGGGGTAGGGGTTGCACATGGGATGTACCTATGGTACCCCCCAGCAGTTCCTTGCACAGCATGGCAGGCACCGCGCGGAGCCTGCCATGCTGTGCATGAAAGTGCACAGCATGCCTTCCTGCCACTGTGCGCCACAATGGTAGGAATGCAGGATGCGCCCATCACTGTGGCGGGCGCATCCTAATTCTAGCCAAGGGACCCCTGCCCTTATGGTGGGTGGTCCCTTTCACCGGTAGGATGACGGGCGGACTTTGTCCGCCCGTCATCCTAATGACCCCCCTAATGTCTCACATTCTGTGACCTCCATCCCAAACGTGCACCTCTGCACCCCTGCACCAACCCACAGCCACATATTCACTGATCTCTGCCAGGAGGCTGGTGGCATTCTGCAGTCCGCAGGCATCTGGATCTACTTTGCAGATTTCAGCCCTTAAAGAATCAAGCCAATTACATGCAATGCTTCAAAATATAACTTTACTCCTTTTAAATATGTCCAAATAAATTCCCCAATGGTGTGCTTAGAACCGCAGTGAAACGGTATCAGAACATCATCGGCAGAATGTTATCTGCCATAAATACTGAGACCTACATAACATTTACAAAAGTATCACCTCACGGAAGTTTATGATGGAAAATGTACAGCCAATGGGATGATATTTAGCCCACAATATTCACATCATATTACAGTTCTGTGGGCGATATTCGGACATAAAACCGCTACAACCGTAAGGGTGTGTTTGTGGAAAGGGCGTGGTGCCTATTCTGACTCTTCCTGAATCAAGGGCTATTTAAAATAGTGAAACACCACATCTAAAGTATAATTGACGTCTCTGTAGCACACAACAATGTGCTGACAGTCCATTCCATGGAATACTTATTATCGAAAAACAAAGGTTCCTGTGGACAATTAGTAAAGCAAACTCATTGTATAAATGCACAATGGCAATGTAAAGGGTTACTGTGATATTGGAAAGAGAAGGAGTCGGATACACCTTAGATTTGCATTTCATACATAGTCATTTATATAATCTTCCAAACAATTTGCGTACATTGTATTACTTTAAACATTTAGGGCCCCATTAGAATGACAGGCGGAATGCCCCCGCCAGGCTGGCAGTAGCCACCGCCAGCCTGGCGGTAGCCACCGCCAGCCTGGCTTGGGCAATCGGCCCGCCATCCTTGCTGCATAGACCCCCCGCCATATTAACATTGCTGGGGGGTCTGCGGTGGACGGAAAGACCATAAGCCACTTTTCCGCCCCAGTCGCCTTGAAAAGGGTTTATATGGTGGCGGTGTCTATCCGACACCGCCAGACATATTAGTATGGACTTCTTCATATGCCTTTCCATGGCGGCAATGCCGCTACGGAAAGGCATGCAGAGTCTGCTTTGGGGGCCCGAAGCGGGCCCCCATGGAATCCGAGGGCGTTGTGGGGTGTACCCCCCAGCAGTTCCATGCACAGCATGGCAGGCAAAGTCCACCCGCCATCCTAATGACCCACTTAGTTTTCTGTGAGTGGTGTCCCAGTGAAAAAACAGAACCTAGAAAATTTGTGACATGTTTGTGATGATCACTGACATAATATCGAATACAAAAATATAGACTTACCACAATATCGCTGACAAAATATAGAATGCAAAAATATTGAATTCCCATCTACAAATAGGTAAGTACAAAAATATCGAATTAAAAATATTGTTGTAAAAAATATAGTTAGTCAAAATATCGAATTTTTTAAAATGTCTTAGAAGTAATTTAAAATTAATGAAATAATCAATATAATTAACTGAAACATACTTAAAAATACTTAAATAACATTAAAATTGATGAATCATTAATTTAAGTTAAAAAAAATACAATTTATTGTTTTAATATATATATATATTAACGTAATATTATTAAAAAATATACAATCTTTTTACTGTAAGATAGCGGGAGGGTAAAATGTACTATTACCACTCCAGTGAGTGCAACAGTAGGGAAAACATTGGATAGCGTAGGAGTAAAAATGACTATTCCCACTCCCGTGAGTGCAACAGTAGGGAAAGCGTTGGATAGCGGGAGGGTAAAAATTACTATTCACACTCCAGTGAGTGCAACAGTAAGGAAAGCATTGGATAGCGGGAGAGTAAAAATTACTATTCACACTCCAGAGAGTGCAACAGTAGGGAAAGCGTTGGATAGCGGGAGGGTAAAAATTACTACTCCCACTCCAGAGATGGCAAGAGTAGGGAAAGAGTTGGATAGCGAGAGGGTAGAAATTACTATTCCCACTCCAGAGAGTGCAACAGTAGGGAAAGCATTGGATAGCATAGGGGTAAAAACTACTATTCCCACTCCAGATAGTCCAACAGTGGGAAAAGCATTTGATAGCATTGGGGGAACAAATTACTATGCCCACTCCAGAGAGTGCAACAGTAGGGAAAGCATTGGATAGCATAGGGGTAAAAAATACTATTCCCACTCCAGAGAGTGCTACAGTAGAGAAAGCTTTGGATAGCGGGAGGGTTAAAATCACTATTCCCACTCCAGAAAGTGCAACAGTAGGGAAAGCGTTGGATAGCGGGAGGGTAAACATTACTATTCCCACTCCAGTGAGTGCAACAGTAAGGAAAGCATTGGATAGCGGGAGAGTAAAAATTACTATTCACACTCCAGAGAGTGCAACAGTAGGGAAAGCGTTGGATAGCGGGAGGGTAAAAATTACTACTCCCACTCCAGAGAGTGCAACAGTAGGGAAAGCATTGGATAGCGTGAGGGTAAAAATTACTATTCCCATTCCAGTGAGTTTAACAGTAGGGAAAGTAATGATTTAATATATTAATACAAATAAATTAAATATCAATACCAATAAAACATTACTTAAAATTAATTACCAATTTAATATTATATAGTAATTAATTAATTAGAAATACAAATAAATATTAGTTATTAAAAATTACTTACCTATTCATAATTAATTAACAACGAATTAATTTTCAATAACAAAAATAATTATTAATACAAATTAATACCATTTAATAATTAACAGTAAATTAATTTTCAATACACAAAAAGTATTTTTAATATGTAAAAGACAATTACATTACTTCCCACCCCATTCCTCTATAAACCCACAAACCGCCACAGAAAATAAATTAATAAAATTATCATCATTAGCAAATAATTAATTAATACAAATTAATTACCAATTAATAAAAATTAATAACCAATTAAAAATTAATTACCAATAAATTAAAAATCAATACCAACAAATAGAATTTTTTTTTTACTTAATTACAATTAAATTACTTCCCACCCTATTACCTATAAATCCACGACCCGCTACAGAAAATAAATTAAAATTAACATAATTAGCAATTAATCAATTAATAAAAATGAATTACTAAATAATACAAATTAATTACCAATGAAAAATAATTAACAATAAATTCAAAATGAACAGCAATAAATAAATAAAAATATTTAATTAATTACAATGAAATTACTTTCCAACATATTGCCCTAAAAACCCACAACCCGCTACAGAACTGAAAAGCAAAATTAAAATAAAAATAATTAATAATTGCTAAAAAATAAAATTTAATTTAATATAATTAAATTACTTCCCACCCTATTACCCTATAAACCAACAACCCGCTACAGAATAAAATTATGCAAAAATTAAATAACATAAAATTAATTACTTAAAATAAATTGAACATACATTACAAAAATAATATACACTTTTCACACATATACTAACATACAAAACACTTTAAAAAATTCGATATTATTAAAAATTCGACATATTTTAATGCCTATATTATATACTTCGACATTTTAAACTTCTATATTTTGACAATCGATATTATATTACTTACCCTCAATTCGATATTTTCAACCACTATATTGTGTCCATTCGATATTTTGTCCATGCTATATTTTTACTGCGATATTATGTCCATTCTATATTTTGAATTCGATATTATGTCTAGTTACCATTTGGGATGTATTTACAAGGTTTCCTATACTTCATAGAAATGACCATTAGAAAGTATATTCTCTGTGAATTGCGCTTCATACAATGATAAGTGCTGGTTTTGAATGGTTTGCTTTTGAAAACTGTCCACGGCGTTTCGACCCTGTATGCAATACAGGCTCTCTTCAGGACCTGAAATTGCAGGGACACCTGAAGGGTGTGTTTGCAGAGTCTTGTGTGGAAGGTGTGGCACCGTGAAAAAAAAAAATAGGATACTCACTGAAAACTAAGGGGGTCATTAGGATGACCCCGTCATCCTAGCAGTGAAAGGGACTGCCCACCATAAGGGCGGAGGTCCCGTGGCCAGCATTAGGATGCGCCCACCACAGTGACGGCCGCATCCAGCATTCCTACCATTGTGGCGGGCGCTGCACTCAGCACCGCCAGCCACAATGGCAGGAAGGCATGCTGTGCATGGAGCTGATGGAACTGATGGGGGGGTCCATAGGTACTCCCCCATGTGCACCCCAACCCCAGCGGGCCCCCAAAGCAGACTCTGCAAGCCTTTCTGTGGCGGCAATGCCACCACGGAGAGGCATTTGAAGAAGCCCATACTAATACGGCTGGCAGTGTCTGATAGACACCGCCACCATATAAACTATAAACCCTTTTCCGCCCGGTCGCAAGGCGACCAGGGCGGAAAAGCAGTGGACGGTCTTTCCATCCGCCGCGGACCCCCCAGCCATGTTAACCCCTTGCGTACTCATGACGGAACCACGCTGTCACGAGCCACGGGCGGCGTGTTCTCATGACGGCGTGGTTCCGTCATGTGGCTGCTGCTCATCCCACGCGGCATTAATTAGCCCCTTGCGGGCGGATTATTGAGCGGGCGGGGCCAGGACGGAACCACGCAGTCATGAGCACACGCCACCCATGACTAATGACGCGTGGTTCTGTCACAGCAGCGCTGCGCTCACCTCCCACCCCCACCCCGCGCCGCAGCAAAATTCGCACCACTGCAAAGGGGTTAATGTCTTCAACTTAGGTGATGTTTTTAGTTCGGTGACGTTATTAGTACAATTGTGCATAGTGGTTAAGTTGTAAAACAATAAGTGCCGGCGCTGTCGTCAGGAAAGGAGCTTTCACCAGCCCATTTCTCCTGTTAGCGTCGCCTAAAACTGAACCAACTACTAACCAGAAAAGAGGGGAGAGGGTGTGGCGTAATGGCAAGAGCTGCCTACTTCAGAGCTGGGGAACCAGTTTCGAGTCTCCGCAACGGCTCAACATCCTGTGATTCTGGGCAAATCACTAAATCTCCCTGTGCCTACCATAAATGAAGGTGTCCTTGACTGTTGCTCAATGATAGTGCCAGTGCTGAGGATTTAGTGCTGGTGCTGAGCACCGTAAACCACAGGCTCAAATTAAGCATTGCTTGTGCATTGTGCATTTTGACCCTCCCAAAGAGTTAGCTAGATTTTGGAGTTTAACTATTGCTTCTGTGGCCACTGACTTGCAAAATGTCACTTGTCGCAGTTCTTTCTGTCAATTCCACGGACCGTTTCATAATCCTGTTTTCTGCACAGCCACAAAAGTGGTCTGTGTATTTCTTTTTTTCACATCTTCAGCGCATACATAAATTTAGAAAATGTCTGACTTAGTGCATGATTTGCTGAAAGCAGACCTTGGAAATACTAAGAGGCAATTACTGCCCTACGTAGCTAAGTTCTGCTGTCTAAGACAAAGGCACTAACTTTCAGAATTATTGAATTAATAACTGTGATGAAGTTGTACAAAAGAAATGCATGGAATCCTTCCACACCAGGGCAGTACAGAAAATGTGAGCATAATGCAGTTCACGTTGAACCGCCATTAAAATGAGGAAAATGCAAAAAGGAAAAACAAGTTTTCCAGAATTATGCAGGTGTGTTTAGGGCAAACCTGAGCACAGAGAGGAAACTTGCACTTTCGTTGCATTGTTTGGGTGTAGAGGAACAGGACTTTTTGGAAAGTTTACCTGAGTTAATCCATGAACATTAGTTGGGTAAAATCATAATGTAGTGATTAAAAACTTGATTTGTATTTCCTACCTCATATAAGTACCAGCCACGGCCCTTGGAGGGTGTTTCGGTGGGGCGGGGGGGTGCTAAAAACCAGAGTATGGATAATTGAAGGTAAGTAAACAATTTACTTAATAAAACGAATTTCGTAGCGCGCCCTGCATCGCAAAATGTGATGCAGGGTGCGCTACAAAATTCATTGTATTAACCCCCTCGCTGCGGTGGCAATGACGCCGCAACGCTAGGGGGGTGGGGAGGCCGCGCGGCGCTCCCATGCTCGTGCCGGAACCGCTCCGTCACAAGCCTCGGGCGCGCTGTGTTTGTGACGGAGCGGTTCCGTCACGGCCCCGCCCGCTCAATGGAACATCCAGTGCAGGCGCGGAATCCGCGCCGCACAGGCGCGCCGAGCGGGTCGCGATGGAACCGCTCCGTCACCAGCACAGCGGGACCGAGGCCGTCACCAGCATGGGAGGGGTTAATATGGTGGGGGGGTCTATGCAGCAAGGATGTGGGGGGGAATTACCCCCGCCAGGCCGGCAGTGGCTACCGCCAGCCTGGCGGGGGTATTCCGCCCGCCATCCTAATGGGGCCCTAAATGTTTAATGTAATACCATGTATACAAATTGTTTTGAAGATTATATAAATGACTATGTATGAAATACAAATCTAAGGTGTATCTGACTCCTTCTCCTTCCAACATCACAGTAACCCTTTATGTTACCATTTTTCTTTTATACAATGAGATTGCTTCACTAATAGCCCACAGGAGCCTTTGTGTTTTTGATAATAATTGCATTACCCTGGTTCCAAGTAAGTAGGGTTCTCTTGTTCTTTGTTCTCATTCCATAAAATACGGCACATGGAGGCAATGGTATGGTTTCCTTCGATATAGTGCTCCTGGAGGTGGGAATCCAATGTCATGGTTGAAGTTTTCTCTCTCAATTTTGCATCTTTTTCAATACAAAATAAAGCCTCAACTGTTTTACTGTGTCATAGTTTTGATAACATCTTTATGTATAGTTGAGAATCAACACCATAACCAACAGTTGCATTGTGAGTCTTGTCTTTGACTATTTGCCAGGCGTCATAGTCTGGGTGATGTCTGCTATTCTAGTCCTGTTTTCTGGAGTTGGCAGTTGCTGAGTATGCATACTATGCATCACATGTACCAAAAGCATCTCACTAGACTCTCCTGGCACCATGCATTTCTTTACACTGGCACCAAGCGCCTGGTGGTCAGTAGCGTCTGGGTACATCTCAACATGAAGAAGCTGATGTGATCCACCGAAGAAAGATTGTGTGGTGACAAGACGCTAATGTTCTCGTGACAATTTGTTGTTGGTTCCTTTGCAAGAAAAGACTACTTGGGGGACTCCCCTTTGTAAAGCACATTTGGTTGGCACCTACAAATTTGATCTTTTTGTGAAGAAGATGAGGCCAGTGTGATGTCATCCAGTGTGTATTGAAGCTTGGTGGCATGCATATGCTGCAGACAGGGCCACTGCACACAAAGGCTGTGGTCAAAGTTGACATGTGTCACGACACTGGAGTGGCCGTGGTTAAACCACAAGATGGAATGTGCCTAGTAGAATGTGAGTGTTGTGTTCCGGCGTGATGCACACATCTGCGCACTGAAGTAATAACCACATCACAAACAAAAGCAATCTGAGCTCTGTCTTAATCGTATTTTTGCGTGCCTAATTAGTGGATGTGTTTCAATGTTGTTGGTCTTGCAAGGAATGCATATCCCCGGCTTAATCCAGCAGTGTGAAGGAAGTAAATACATATTTTTGATTCTGGTATTTTGATTTTATTCTCCTATACTTGTGGAATTTTCCAAATGCCTACAATGATTTTGTGGAAATATTAACATTGTATTTTTTACCTGGTGAATGTGGGAGTCAGTTTGTCCTTGTCACTCCATGTGGTGTTTGGTGATGGGCACATCTTGAGGATTTAGGGCACATGATTCTGAATTACTATTGACCTCCTGTTCCTTAACCCCTTGCGTGCTCATGACGGAACCACGTTGTCATGAGCCACGGGCGGCGTGTGCTCATGACGGAGTGGTACCGTCATGTGGCTGCTGCTCCTCCCACGCGACATTAATTCCCTCCCTTGCAGGTGAATTATTGAGCGCTGGGGCCAGGACGGAACCACGCTGTCATGAGCACACGCCGCACATGACTCATGGCGGCGTGGTTGTGTCACAAGCACAGCAGCGCCGCGCTCAACTCCCACCCCCATCCCCACCCCGCGCCGCAGCAAAATTCGCACCACTTCAAAGGGGTTAATGTCTTCAACTTAGGTGATGTTTTTAGTTCAGTGACGCTATTAGTACAGTTGTACACAGTGGTTAAGTTGTAAAACAATAAGTGCCGGCTCTCTCATCAGGAGGGAGCTTTCACCAGCCCATTTCTCCTGTTAGCGTCGCCTAAAACAGAACCAACTACTAACCAGAAAAGAGGGGAGAGGATGTGGCGGAATGGCAAGAGCTGCCTACTTCAGAGCTGGGGAACCAGGTTCGAGTCTCAGCAGCGGCTCAACATCCTGTGATCCTGGCCAAATCACTTAATCTCCCTGTGCCTACCATAAATGAAGGTGTCCTTGACTGTTGCCCAATGATAGTGCCAGTGCTGAGGATTTAGTGCTGGTGCTGAGCACCGTAAACCACTGGCTCAAATTAAGCATTGCTTGTGCATTGAACCTTTTGACCCTCCCAGAGAGTGAGCTAGATTTTGGAGTTTAACTATTGCTGCTGTGGCCACTGACTTGCAAAATGTCACTTGTCGCAGTTCTTTCTGTCAATTCCACGGACCGTTTCATAATCCTGTTTTCTGCACAGCCACAAAAGTGGTCTGTGTGTTTCTTTTTTTCACATCTTCAGCGCATACATAAATTTAGAAAATGTCTGACTTAGTGCATGTTTTGCTGAAAGCAGAGCTTGGAAATACTAAGAGGCAATTACTGCCCTACGTACCTAAGTTCTGCTGTCTAAGACAAATGCACTAACATTCACAAATATTGAATTAATAATTGTGCTGAAGATGTACAAAAGAAATGCATGGAATCCTTCAACACCACAGCAGTACAGAAAACGTGATCATAATGCAGTTCACGTTGAACCGCCATTAAAATGAGGAAAATGCAAAAATGGCAACAAGTTTTCCAGAATTATGCATGTGTGTTTAGGGCAAACCTGAGCACAGAGAGGAAACTTGCACTTTCGTTGCATTGTTTGGGTGTAGAGGAACAGGACGTTTTGGAAAGTTTACCTGAGTTAATCCATGAACATCAGTTGGGTAAAATCATAATGTAGTGATTAAAAACTTGATTTTTATTTCCTACCTCACATAAGTACAATCCTTAACAGCGATTATTTTTGGTGCAGACTATAGTGAGAAGATGAAATGGCTGAGCAGTATATGATTGCGCTCAAAAAACTGGTTGCCAGGTTCGAATATGGCCCATTCACCGATAAACTCATAAGAGATCAATTGCTGTTGAACTGTAAGAGTGAAACAATTTGGGAGGAGTTATGGTTAAAAGATGCGCCATCATTGGTTGATGTTATAAAAACTGTTAAATGAGTTGAGCACATGTCAAGTGCAACAAAGAGAGGGTCAAGAGAACATATATGAGAGTAGTGGAATCCCGAGTAAATGAGAAGGGCAGTGGCGAATTCAAGTTGCAGTGTTTCTGCTCTGATCTGAGTTGTTGGGTGGCCACTAACAAAGAGTGTCCAGCTATTCAGACAGTTTGTGATACATGTAGGTACAAAGAGCACGCTATGAAGTGTTGCTGAAGACCAGGGAAAAAGTGTGAAAGAAGTGTGTGGATAGGTTGGAGGCAGATCTGTGGTAAATCTTTTAGATGTGGTGTTAGTTGAGAGTAAGCAGCTGGAGATGATCAACTTATTTTCAAGACTAAATATAACTTTGGTTGAAGTATTCAAGTAACATTGTGAGCATCATGTTGGATTGCATAACGGACATAGGCTAGGTGGCTTTGGAGGACAAGCAATCGAAATGAAAGTGCATTTCCATGTAGTAAAAATGGATAAATGGAAGATTGTAACAGGCAAGGTTTAAGTGGCAGTAAAAGGAGACACCACTTTGGGGTGGATCCATCAAGAAAAATTTGGGGTGTTTCTTAATCCCAGTTTATACCCTGATATGTAAGTGTGGCAATTAAAGATGGATTTGATGACTTTGCAGGCTGCTATCCTGAAGTGTTCAAGTCTGAGCTTGGAGGCTTTGAAAGTTATGTACACATGATAAAGCTGATGGTAGGGGTTATACTGTGTCTGCTAGAGCTAGGAAATGCCTCTGAAAGTACAGGATTTGGCTGACCTTGGTTGTAGTTGTATGTAAGACAAGTGTTGAGATTCAGTTGTGTGTGGATCTCAGGCCACTTTATAGGGAAGTGGTGGTAGATAATATCTCCCTACCTAATGTTTTGGAACTAATGTCAACTCAAACAGGTGCTAGGTTCTTAATGACCTTAGCCTTAATGGCATCAAAATAAATTGCACAACAATCCCAGGAACATAAATCTTTTATGACACCAGTCGGTGCTTTCAGATTTCTGAGGCTGACATTTGGTTTGGCGACTGCCACATATGTACTCCAGAGAGTTAAGGATTCATTGGTGGTGACCATGCAAGGAGTGAAGTGTTTCCAAGACAATAATCTGATTGATGGGTGTTTTTGGTCTGAACACAATGAGAGAGGACAGACAGCCCTGAAGAGACTGAGGAGAGCAGGTTTGATGCTGAAGGTAAAAAATTACCATTTTGATAAGGAGGCGATCTCCTATCTTTGTCATTTGGTAGTTGATGAAGAGGTGAAGTCAGAGAAAGATCTTGTGAATGCCATTTAAAATCAGTAATTCTCATAAATAGAGAGGATGTTGTATCCTTCCTCGGGATGGTGGTGTTTTATAGCTGTTTCACTTAAATTTTGTCTGATAAGTCTGTACCAGTGAGTCATTTTTTGTAAGAAGTGGATTGATTTTGTCTGGGATAGTGTGTGCAACAAAGAGTTTGAGAAGGAAAAGACCGATTTTATCCCAAGCAGGGAGATAAGTTATTATGGATACCAGTTGCAAACGTCTTGGTTTAATTGTAGTTCAAGTGGGGAAGGGGGAGGTACACACTTTGGCATGTGCTGAACCAAACATCTCTCACAACAAACAAGAGCGACCCATATGTCTTTGCAAACTGGGTAATTTGCAAATGGAGAAGAAAAGAATGGTTGAGAAGAAAAGGTGTTTTGATAAGAGGAAAACAGTAAAGGAACTTAATGTGAGGATTGTTGATATTATTAGGGATAGGATCAGAGGATCTGAGGGGGCTATAGTTTGGTCAATGGTCACAGAATCCAGGAAGGTGGTGAAGTTGTTCAACAAAAGTGTGAAGACAAATGACTTGGAACTTGAACAGAGTGGTGATTAAAGAAAGGAATCAATGGAAAGATGGTTCTGATAAACTGAATATGAATGGATATCACAGGAGTACTATGCTTGGTGGAGTTAGTCAGTCGCTATGTAGTAGTGAGAAGAGGGTTTGAAGGAAAGTCAACATTTCCTAAAGACTATGTTACTAAGTAACATGCATTTTCTTAAGGGTTTGTTACCCTAACTTTTTATCTGGTTTGAGCCTTCCTATTTCTTGTGTGCTTGTCACTTTACATCTTGTGCCTAGGATCTCTTTTGTTTTCCCTCTCCCTTTCCCGTATGCTGTTTTGCTCTGTGGGGAATGTCATTTGCCACTTATGTGAGTTTTATAGTGGGGTAGATGAGTCACACAATTTGGTTTTGTTATTGTGTTGTGGGGGAAGATGTGCGGTGTCTTGTTTTGCCAGCAAATGCCTGGCATAATAATACAGGTGATGCCAAGGATTCCAGACCTGTTCTGATCGCTCTGGAGAAAAAGATCTGGGGGTGGCAGTAATTGAGCAAGCTGAATGTGACTGAGGTGTAATAAAAGCATATTAATCTTCTCTCCTAGCTCTGTTAACATCCTCACAGGTACTTTCTCAAGAGAAGAAGCTCCTTCTTCTCCACCGAGCACGTTCTTCACTGAAATATGCTTTCTTTCAAAATGTATCCCTGTTGCTAAAAAATAGGTATGTTGTGTTTGTAACACAACAACTAAGTTGCCAGACAAACATAAATATTCACCTGCATAACTAGAAAATCAAATTTTGAAACATTTCACAACATTCTCCAAAACATTAATTTAACAACATTTGATTTCATCACAGACAATCTTAAAACAAACACTGGCAAAGCCAAGTGGCCAGGGCACTGACTTCCACCCCTTTGGTTTTGTTAATGCTAGTTTTGTTTTGTGGTTTTTGTATAAATACATTGTTGGGGAAACTGCCAAGCCCTCTTCAATCTAAAAAAATAAAAAGACCATAAGCAAAAGTATTTCATGGTTTCAAAATACGCATATTGTCATAATAGTCCGTAGCACTGAAGGGAGCTAGTTTGTGCGTCGATTGACTCCATGTGAAAGGCAGAATCCCATCACGCACAGTGAAGTTAGCCAATGGCTCACCCAATGCAGCAGTGCTGTAGTTGGCGGGAAAAAAATGTGAATGACATAATAACAGACCAATGGATGAAGAGGGCCATCTGAAAGCTCCTATAAGTAAATATATTATATATAAAAGTTCAGCAAACCCAAAAGGTCTTGGCTAACACCAGACCTAATAATACCCAAATCTCCACTAAGCTCCACTAAGCTCTTGACCTCAATTTCACTCATTAAGGCCTTCACTTGACTAACGAGATTCGTTTTGTGGCCTCCTTCAGAGATGGACTGGTTCGAACATTTTTTGCCAGGAATGATTTTTGGTTTCCAGTCCGGCCCTTCGAGCAAGGGAGGTGCAAATCAGAAAATCACCTTTTTCCAAACGTGCTGTAAATCTTGAAACTGTACCTGGCATAATCAAATCATTCTAGCCGTAACATTATCCCTACTGCATGTGCTCAGAAATGCTGGCAGAATTCTTCGAATGGGCTGCTTGTGTACCATCGTTCGTTGAATGATAGCATGCTGTGAGATGCCTTTGCTGCTCTTTTCATATTTCTCACTGCTTTTTCATGATTTCTGTGCCACATTGATAAAATATAATTGATGAGGCTCGGCAAAGACAACCATTAGTATACTCTACTCAGACACAGTTATTTTATGCCCGTTTGACCTTTGAAAAGCTATAACTGTGGCAGAATTTCTCAGATATATAATTTTCCAAAACAGTTATTTTTTTTATTTTAAAAATAACGTTTCAAAATGTCAAAAAAATGATTCAGAGAAATTACCTGTAGCTTATTGATCGCTATCTACCGACTAGGCATTTTTTTTTATCACAGCAGGTGGTCTAGCTCAAATTATACTCCTTCTTTTTTGGGAGGATCTACCGTGACTCATAGAATGATTTCAAAACACTTGCCCTCTGAGAAGCAGACTGCTTCCATACAAGAAATATCCTATATGAAAAGTACACCGCTTTCGAAAAATGTCACTTACCTTTAAAGGATTTGATAATTTCACTTACACTTTAAATCACAGTTCTATGCCATGTATAGAACGAGATGTGATTAAACTCAAATTATATTTATTTCCAGGATGTGCTTACGCATGGTGTTATGTGAACCTCGTAGGACCAGTGTTAGAAATATTACAAGATGGCATTTAAGACCCATCTCAATAAAACCAGTCAGCCCATGTGTAGTCTGGCATGTCCAAGGGTAGTGTTAGGGATACAGGGTGTGTGTTGGCATGTGTTGGCTTGAATTTGATCTCAGTGAATGAAATATAATCCTGCTTGGTTGAGTAACCATTATGTCTAAGGATTCTTGAGTTCTGTCCTCCCGCCACAGGAGTCTGTCCCAAGGGTCTTGTCAGTGATCTGTTTTCATGTTTGACACTCAGAAATCATTAACTCATAGAGAGGCCTTTTCCAGCATTTTGCAGTAAAGGGTGCTTAAAAAACTCATTCCATTTCTGAATTGACGTCGATCGACCAAAATACCAGGGATAGCCAATGTGAATCATGCATTTTTTGACCTTTGATGACATCACAAGTTAGAACTACTGACGTACAATTTACCCCTCTACAAGCTCCTGTTTTTACGGTGAGCCTAAGGATTGTACAACGAGTGGAAACTATAAGAAGTAAGTGGGACACCTAAAGCCCCATTTACTTTCTGTCCTTGCTGCTGCTTTCAATGTGACTGGGACTATGTACAGCAGGAGCAGGGCTAGTGTTCTAAAGGGGAAACTTGGGACAACAGCTGCAACCCCTGACTACCTAAATTGATGTCTATTTTTTCTGCCTTGCAGTCCTTGCATATTTGTGCAAGCACTGTGGCATGATCTCTCACAGAACATGGTAATGGTTTTGTTTTCCTGACCATGTGCTCAGAGAGTCCAATTGATACATAATACCGCGCCTCAACTCCTGACTCTTATCTAAAGAAGGGAATGCATCATTCCGTTGCTGAAGGTTCTGCACCAGTGACATGTTGTATGAAATCTTTGCTCAT
The DNA here is from genome assembly GCF_964263255.1 of Lissotriton vulgaris. NCBI lineage: Eukaryota > Metazoa > Chordata > Amphibia > Caudata > Salamandridae > Lissotriton > Lissotriton vulgaris. Next base: position 1,272,738 of record NW_028242798.1, on the reverse strand, counting down.
AGTCAGTGGCGAACTGGCCGTTAACCTTAGTGGGTTATTGTCCCTTGTTGTCAAGCTTTAGTGCTGGTGCCCTTCAGACCCAGTGCTGCTTCACTGCGTGTGATACCATTCCTGCTCAGTAGCATCACATAAGGTAAATGTATTTCTAGACAGTTTCTGTGCTGTGTACCTGTGCTGCACCTCCTGCCTCCCAACCTCCCAGATAAACCGATGCTAACCACTCAAAGTACTTCCGCACAACTCCAGTCCACAGCACATAGGGACATGCGATAAGGACTTCATGCACAAGGTTTTCGAGGCATCCTTCGAGGGCTACTCAAGGCACCCTACTCCATTCCTGTGCATTATCCAGTGTGTGCTGGACCACCTAATCCCAGCTTCCTTACAGCAAGTTCAAGCTCGTTGTCTCTTCTTGTGCACAGATCCACCTCAGTCAATCACCCAAGGCTCCATTTTGGGAGAGTAAATGCAGGAAGAGTGAATGCCACCTCACCCACACTATACCTCGCTCGATTATTTGATATCAAGGGACGCTTTCCTTATCCAAGCAGAGAACGGCTGCTTCCTGCGATGTCCATTTTTGCCGAAAACAACTCAAAGAAGAGAATTCTTACAACATTTCGTTTCGAGGTATTACGTTGGTTTCCCCCGTGCCTGCGGTCTGTGAGAACAATGTTGTCATCCAGATGAATTCCTCGGCTGGGATTGGGCCTCCCCGTTCCTCTGTCCCTGGACTTCCAGATACAGGCAGTTACATGTGTGCATTCTCTGAATCATGAATCACTGCTGTTATTCGGTGCATGTAGAACCCCAGAATCATCACATGAGTAAACAGCATACTTCTAAGTCTTGTGTGATTGAAATGTTAAATAGACTGCTACCTTTGAGGGATGGGCAGGTGGAGGAAAGAATGGCTAAGAGGTCGCCCGGCAGGCACAAATTGCCCGCCTGGGGTGGTTTAAGGCTGTCAGATTAATGCTTCTTTTCTGAGGCTTCCGAACCCTCCAACATGTGTGTGTGTGTGTGTGTGCACAACCATGCTTTCCAGCGCCTAGTGCGAATAGAAAATCATAGAAAAGAAAAGAAAAAAGGCCGTGCCATTAAGTCATCAACAAAGTAATTATGAGTATGCACGCAGAGATTACCCTTCTAGAAAATATTGTTATCTGTAGTTTTATGTATATAAACTTTGTTTGAAATGATCTGTGCACTGATGTATAAAAGAAGTAGATGTGAAGTGTGTTGTTCCACTATTTGGAGAACATGAACTAAATTAGGGAAACCACTAACAGAACCTCAGATAAACACACTGGCTCACTATAGACATCCTTATCAGGTTTTGCAGAGAATACATTTTTTTTCTACTTTGCAGGCAACATTCTGTTCCATTTTAATGAAACAGCCAGCTGAGATGCTTATCCAAGTAAGGAACGCTGAAAAAAATAATTGCATTATAGCAATTTATAAAGTAGATACCATCATCCACACAACAGATGCGAGCTATGTGCATACAGTAACTGAGCTGTATACATGCGATCATTCACAACATGTGAATTACAAGGGTTGTTACTCACATTGCTAGTTCAAAAAATATTATCATGGGATTTATGCCCTTTATTTTAATACCAAAATGGATATTACTGTGGAAAATGAACATAGGTTTGTCTTGCTTGACATAACCAGCCCGCACTGGGCCACATATGTGGAAGTGCATATTTAAATGTTGTGCACAAGCATTTCTTTTCATTGCTTTTTGGAAAATCATTGAAATTCGCCTGCAGCCACGGTCTGTCTATGTATTTGTAAAGAACATTTTTTCTCAAACTTTCTTGCCCGACAAGGTTATATGCTAAACCTCTTTGCTACGTTTCTATTCCAGAACAGTCCATTGTATTAAGTTGCATTTCTCATGTTTCTGTCCAATGAAATTCGGTTGCAAGTAGGTGCTTTGGAAATAACAGTCTGGTTGGTTTGCAGTGAAAGTAAGATTTTAGTGCTGCCACTCTAGGTAATGCCATGCTATAAAAGGATTCAGAAAAGGGGGTGGTGATGAACAGAGTGTCTGAATTAAGCAGACCACTCTTACCCAGTCCAAAGATCAGGGCATGATCCATCACCGTTTTTTAGCTCACTGCACCATCCCAGCTCAGAACCTGGCTACATGCAAATTAGTCTGTTCCTGTCCCAGTGCATGATGGGAACAGGGCAGACCAAACTACCAAGCCAATTCTTATACTGGGAAGGAAACAAGCTTCCGGGGACCGGTTTCTGGCATTTCAGCCGTCGTCGGCCCGGCTTGCTTGAATCCTGATGGTGCAATAGGCAAGGGACTCACATCTGAGTATACCCTTCCACGCTTATGGTGGACAAAATGATTCAGAAAAGGGGGTGGTGATGACCAGAGTGTCTGAATTAAGCAGACCACTCTTACCCAGTCCAAAGATCAGGGCTTGATCCATCACCGTTTGTTAGCTCACTGCACCATCCCAGCTCAGAACCTGGCTACATGCAAATTAGTCTGTTCCTGTCCCAGTGCATGATGTTCATCACCACCCCCTTTTCTGAATGCTATAAAAGGTTCATTGTCTGAAAACATTATACATGACGTGCTGTTTGGTAGGAATGTATTATTACTCATTCACTCAGAGGGCTAGAGGCTAAGTGGTCCTATTAGGGCTCGTTATTATTCTGACTTTTGCCATATGAGTCGTGGCTACTTAATTTCTTAAAGATATATTGAATTATTTAATGCATTGATCAATTAATTGACTTCTGAGCCTAACTAACCTTTTACTTTCTGCAATGAATAATCTGATATTTGAATAAATCCCAAACTGAGAACTGGAAGATACTTATTTGTGCATATTTTTCTTAAATGGTTTAGACTGATTATTTGAGCTCAGGAATCCCCCTTTCCTGCAAATTGACCCTTGTTAATGTTAATTAAATTAGATGATCAACATTACAATGGTATAGCATGTTAGTCCTTCAGTCCCACCAAGTAATTTAGGAGAGGTAAACTACTATCTAATACAAAACTAAATGATTAAGGAAACAACATGGCAATCAAATGCCATGGTTTGTAACTGGGCATATGGTAGAATTATTTTTTCACTTTTGACAAACCTTTCCGCCTATCTTTCTTCAAAATGACATAATTAACTCAACTGTTGTGTGGCAGTTATGAAGTCTGGAATGTCTCATTCTGCAGGTGAGCAGCAGGCACATCAATAATCATTCGTAATCAGGGGAAATCAGATTTCAAAGTGCTGGTTGTAACCACTCTCGTCCGCGGATTGTGCATATGCGACCCCACAAATGAGGTAGTGAAGGAAAGAGAGGTAACAGCGCAAGGCTTTATGAAGCAGGGCACCAACTCTTGCAAATGATGGTTGTACTACTGAATATTGATGCCGAGAACATTGACCTACAAGAATATTATTGACAGAATATCGTGGGACAAAGAAAGTGCATATATAAGTATAGATTTACTATCCACTACTCCACATCTACATACCTTGTAGATACCCATATCGCCAAGGCAAATATATGTGGAGTTAGGTACTGAATATATATACTAACTTAGCTGTTGATATTCCAGCTTCGATATTTTGCACTCAATAATCCATGCTATTCTACATTCTGGTTTTGATATTACTGGTGCACACCCCAAATAACAGGTCACCAGTCCCTTTGCTGATATCAGAGTCTATCTTTCCCATTTTAATGGTTATTGCTTCTCTCTCAGTCTTTCTGAGAGAACACAATCCCGCCTGGTGGTACAAAATACACAGACAGGACTGTTCCCATGTTTGTGTGAGTTACTGCTTCAGTGGATGGAATGTCAACTAAGGGCGAGCACAAGTCATGGCAGATTGGGTGTTTTTAAGAAAGCCCTGAAGTTGAAACTTACTTGTATTGATTATTCTCAACTTTTGCCTCCCCATAAGATAAGTGTGTAATATGGAGTGTTGTACATGTACAGCACCATCTTAGCACTAACTATTTCAATCAAACCATGGGTATGGAAATCCAATCTGTCACTGAACATCTTTTCTTCAGTAGACTGACTAGAGGTAATCCACCACACAGTGGTTGGTGAGATTTCACCAAAGCAGCAAGTAGAATTGAGATAAAAATGTTTTAGCCACTGAAATGAGGGCCCACTGATAAAAGTAAAATGAGAGAATTGAATGCATATGCTGTAATAACTACTAAAGACGAGAAAAAAGCCATAGTCCTGGAACATGGTCGGGTTAGAGAGTATCCTGCAATGATCACTATAATTTAGTAAAAATAATAAATAGCTATCTCAAATATACCTTCTTTCACTTTTCATCAGCAGAAAGCCAGCTGCACTTGAGAGATGAAGTCACAAGGTAGAAAATGACACCACCTGTGTACTTTACAGTTGACAATGAGTGACCTTTCTTGACTCAATGAGAATATAGAACTAGATTACCATGTGGAGATGACTAGTGGAGAGCTTCTATGAACAAAGAGTCCCAGTCAGGGATTGTGCGATAAGTGGCTTATTATACTGTGTGGTTGTGCGACCTCACCATGTAATAAATTCACAATACCGAATTAGGTCCAGTCAGGTTCGTTTATAAAACCTTAGCTCAGTTTAAATCATTAAGAAGTACCATGATCGTTGAATAAGAAGAAAACAACAATAGGGTGCATTTTTATCTTTAAATAGATATCTCAAACACAAAATCCACCGGAAAGTGCTGGAGATATGAATTGTTAAAGAAACAATAAATCTCAGCTTTTCACTTAGCACAATACATCACTGTAATCAAGCACAACTTGTGGTTTAGGGTCAGCCACAACATTTAACTTGAAAGTACTCTTGTGGTGACCAAATGCTGTAGGGAGCCAGTCACAGGGACCAATAAAATCCAGTTGAAAAGTTACCTCACAATTAAAGGCATCTCCAGTCCAGTTCCAGGGTCTATGGCTGAACGTACATAATAATCAATTGAGGGGCCCTGATGCAAGTGATGCAGGATGCTGAAGATGTTCAATGATGCTGAAGATGCTACACCAGTGTGGGGGGTCTTTCTATGGCTAATGGCTACCCATCGGTGGATAAACACAGAGAGGGCTCTTCAAGGTGTCCCTGGTAAAAATAACAATAACAGGACATATACTCAAGACATCCAGCATGGGCTAATGCCGGAGACCTACCCCACTCTGGCACCCTGGATGTAACCAGATTGCCAAGGGGAGTCGCTTAAGTACCAATCCAGGATGCCAACTCCTCAGGCCCAGGCCAGAGGGAAAGAGGTGGGGCCCCATAGTGAAAACGTGCATAAAGGTAACTGTGTTCAAAGGGGAACACTGCAGGTCCTCCATCTTGAAGAAGCTCGATCAGGGAAGTAACTACTAAAGAGGCACTATATGAAATGTGCATAGTGCACTTGTATGCTAGGGCATAGTGGGAAAAATAACACTCAAATTAAAAAATGACGAAATACCTGTTTAAACATAACATGTTTTTTACCGAATTTTGGGAAACAGGTCATATAGATAGTAATTGCCAGGATCTTGGAATAGGCAAATCTGTAAAAAAGAAAAAAAGACAATACAAGGTTTTCAAAAGAATGTAGGGAGTACGGGCAAAAGAAGCCGATATTGCCGCCATCATAGAGAATCAATATATGGTAGTGATGACCTTATTTGAAGGGTCTCTAGATTTACACCAAAAAATACACATCAAGTCATTATTCTAACACACCAAGGTATTTCATCGGTTGGGGTGATGACAAACAAAAGGTTGTTACAATCTGTGACTTTTTTTGTATGTAGTGGTAGAAGGTCTACCATTGTCGATAGCAATACAGAGATCCAAAAAAGAAAAATCAGTGCATTACATCCGATTTTATGGTTACATCTAATTTAATGTCACCAGTGGGCAAAATGCAACTTTAGAAGTTGCTATTTTAGTTGCCCAGGGTTTCCAGTACCCGTTTACTGTTGTAAGCAGAGCCTGTCCCGCAGACAGCCTTCTGCCTTCTTGGGGAGACGGGTTAATGGCTCCAAGGAAAGATAACAATAGAGGCCTGCCACTGGAGGAGGTGTTACCTCCATCAGGTTTGAAGGCACACATGTATTAGCCCAAAAGGCAAGCTTCAAAGGTTAAGTCGCCTTTGAAGGGTAAGTGTTGAACATTTGGGAGAGGGGGTGCTCTATTGTTTAGGTAGAAAGCTTGGGACTAGGGACAGGGAAGGGAAAGTCACTTGTCAATCCGGTTTTCCAGGGGGTCCTGCCATATTAGAAGTGGGCAGAATGCTGCATTCTTGAATGCCCAGAAGGCACACTTAGCAGGAAGTGGTCATCAAATGGGAGATAATCTGGTAGTCCATTGGCTAACAACAGCATCCTGCCCTGAGGGCATTTTCTGAACATAAATAGGACACCCCTGACACACTGAACTCAATCAATTAATCAATCCATTGTTTGTCAAGTGTGGCTACTCACCCATGAGGGTCTCAAAGCACTGGGGGGGGAGGACTGCTAATTCACTTGGTGTGGAGGTTCAGTCGAAGAGCCAGGTCTTGAAGTCCTTCCTGAACTGGGTCAATAATGTGGATTGCCTGAGGTGGGCTGGGGGGATGTACCAGATCTTGGTGGCAGGATAGGCAAAGGAACTTCCTCCGGTTCTGGTCTTGTGGATTCTTGAGACGGGGGCCAGGGTGAGTTGGGCAGAGTGGAGTTGTCTGGCAGGTGTGTAAAAAGCGAGGCAGTGGTTCAGATATTCTGGTCATGGAGGGCCTTGTAGGCATGTGTGAGGAGCTTGAATGTGATTCTCTTGTTGATAGGGAGCCAGTGGAGTTGTCGGAAATATTGTGGCATGTGGCTGCAGTGAGGGATGTCGAGGACCAATCTGGCTGCAGTGTTTTGGACGTTCTGTAGTTTCCTGAGCTGTTTCTGGGTGACACCGGCATAGCGTGTGTTGTCATAGTCAAGTCTACTGATGATGAGGGCATGGGTGACCCTCTTTCTGGATTCTGTGGGAAGCCATCTGAAAGTCTTTCGAAGCAGATGGAACATGTGGAAACAGGATGGGGATACTGCATTGATTTGGCAGTTCATAGGGAGCAAGAAGTCCAGTACAATGACTAGGTTACGTGCATGGTCTTTAGGGGTGGGAGCGGTTCCTAGTGCAACGGGCCACCAGGAGTCATCCCAGGCTGAGGGTGTTATTCCCAGGATGAGTATTTTGGTCTTGTCCGAGTTGAACTTGAGGCAGCTGTTTTGCATCCAGGTGGCAACTGACTTCATACCGTTGTGAAAGTTGATCCTGGCAGCTATGGGTTCATTTGTGAGGGAGATTATCAACTTGGTGTTGTCGGCATAGGAGACAATGGTGAGTACATGGCTTCTGACGATGGCTGCGAGGGAAACCATATAGATGTTGAAGAGGGTGGGGCTCAGGGAGGAGGCAGCTAGGTTCTGAGAGGAATCCAGGTAGTCTGACTCATTGTGTTCGACTAGTCAGGAAGGAGAGGATCCAGTCCAGTACCTTGTTTTGGATGCTGGTGTTGTGGAGTCTTGTGATTAGTGTGCAGTGGGAGACAGTGTCGAAGGTGGCCAAGAGGTTCAGTAGGATGAGGGCTGGGGTTTCGACCCTGTTCGAGGAGGGAAGGAATGTCATTTTTGGCAGTGAGGAGTGTGGTCTCGGTGTTTTGGTAGCTTTGCAAGCTGGATTGGGATGCGTCCAGGATGTGGTTCTCTTGGATGAACTCAGAGAGTTGGGCGTTGATGGCCTTCTCAATGACCTTGGAGGGAAAGGGAGGATGGAGATGGGTTTGAAGTTCTTGAGGTCTGTCGGGTCGCGGACGGTTTCTACAGCAGGGGGTTGATCTCGGTGTGTTTCCAGTCATCGTGGGAGGTGGCTGTTTCAATGGAGCAGTTGATGGTGTGGTGAAGCTGGGGGCAATGGAGGCGGCTGCTCTGTGTAATATGTGGTACGGGCAAGGATCTGATGGGGCTCCTGAGTGGATGCTATTCTTGGTCTTGAGGGTGTCATCTGTGGTGAGCGGAATTCAGTCAAGCCCGATCTGATGGGGTGAGGTGTGGTTTCGTGCGGTGGTGGTGGGCGTTATGGCAGGGTCTTGGGTGTCGCAGCTGTCATAAATCTGCCTGATCTTGTTGTGGAAGAAGGTGCCAAGTTTGTTGCAGAGGTCTTGGTAGATTGGGATGTCTTTGGTCTCGCTGTTGGCCCTGGCGAACTCCTTGATGATGGCGAAGAGTTCTTTGCTGTTGTGTACGTTTGTGTTTATTCTGTCCTGGAGGCCGTTTTCTTTGTGATTTTGAGAAGGAGGTGTGCATTGACAGAGGATTTGAAGGTTGCGTGGTTTACAGGGGCATTGTTGTTCCTCTACCTCTTCTCGAGTCATCGGCAGGAGTGTCTGGACTCATAGAGGGCGGGAGTGAACCAGGTGGCTTTCTTTGAGTGTCACTTGCCTGGTGGCTTCTTGAAGGGTGCCAGAGTGTCTGCGCAGTTGGCGATCTATACAAGCAGGTTGCTAGCTGTGGTGTTGGAGCCTGTTGGTGCTGGCTGAGTGGTTGTGCCGAGGAAGTCAAAGAGATGTTCTTCAGTGGCCTTGTTCCAGCTGTGCTAGGGGGATGAGGGCGTGGTGTGCTATTGGCATGGTAAAGGTGAGATGTACATAGTGGTGGTCAGTCCAGAGGACTTCAGTGGTGTGGCTGTAGGTCATTTTCCCATTGACTGAGAAAATGGGGTAGAGCTTGTATCTGGCTGTGTAGGTCGGTGTGGTCACTACCTGCTTGAGTCCAATGGTACTGAGGTTCTCTAGTAGGGAAGTGGTGTTCTGGTCACTTACGTTGTCCATTTGAAAGTTGAGGTCTCTGAGAAAGATGTATTCGGTGGATGCGAGAGCCTGGGGAACAATGAGGTCTACGATGGCGTCAGTGAAGGGCAGTTAGGGGGCCTGTAGACGAGGGTACCATGAAGGGAGGTTTTCGAGTTGGTCTGGATCTGGAAGTGGAGGTGTTCCATATTCGTTGTTGAGTCGTTTTAGTGTATGGTTAGTCAGAGGGTGTTCTTGTGGACGAAAGCAATGCCTCCTCCTGGTCGGTCAGTGTGGCCCTTGCAGGAGATTTTGTAGCTGTCAGGGATGGCGATAGCGATGTCCAGTCCAGAACTTGGGTTGGTCCAGGTTTCCGTGAAGAAGGTGAACTCACCTTGACTGGACTGGAGGAAGGACTGGAGAAGGACTGCCCTGCTTCACCGTGGAACCAGGAAAAAGAGGCTGCACCGGAGTGGCTTGAACCTGCTGAACCTGGTGCTAGAAAAGGCGAGGGAGAGTACCTTCTGTGTCCTGCTCAATGAGCAGTTGTGTCAAGAGCCCAGCCAAAGCCAAGAGACACCAGGGGTCAGTGAGCTGGCCTCCTGTTCACAGCATAGGAACACAACAGCTGAGAAGCCTGCTGGGCATTTGGTAGCCCAAAAGACTTCAACCTGCCACCAACCGCTGCCGTGAAACAACGGGTACCAGAACCCAATGCACAAAGTTGAACTTCAGTGTGATGAGCATGAGAGTGTTGGCTGAGTGCAGCAGGGATATCTAGAGGATGAGCTATCAACCCTGGAAGGTTTTGCCTGTGACCAGACGATTTGTAGTCCAGCGGCGACTGGACTTTGCCAGCACCGAGAGGACTTTGAGGAATGTCGACCCTGAGACCTGGGACACCTCACCCCCTTCATGGACCATGGAGTAGTAGCAGCAAGACATTGTTGACTGCATTACATCCACAGCATCCTTAGAGCACCTTCAGCATCCTTCATTCCCTTGCATCAGGACCACTTCCATAGGAAATCCCAGCAAAGGATAAAATTGCCTGGAACTGACTGAAGACTACATCACTTGCTGAGGTAACAATTTCTGAGGACCTTGCTGGTCCCCACGACTTGCTCCCTACTGGAGTTGGTCACCTAAAGTAACTCTAAGTGAGCACATTCCAAGTAGCCCAAACTTTGTGGTGAAAAGGTTTCTGGGTGTCATGTTAATTGAATTTGGCCATGCTTGTTCATGGTTGAGTGAAATACTTTGATTTACTATACCTTGTAAAGTCTATGGCTCCGGAACCCTGCAGTTGATGTTTTTCATTGTGGTGCCTAAAAACACATAAAAATACAATCTATTTGTATAAACTGGTGTCGGATTTCTTTGGTGTCTTGACAATTTCTTCTTCTAATGTTTTAATGCTGTTTAAATGCTTAACACTTGTTCCTTTGTGTGAGTCTTGCTGCTCAGAGCCACAGCTAGCCAGGATTGAGCAGAAAGTTTGATAAATAAAACCTAAAGGTCCTAAAGGGGTTGTTAAGTTTATTACACGGTGAGGTTGCACAACAAAATCATATAATGCACCCCATTTCCTCAAAATTAGGCATTAAGTATGTATCAGGATGACTGATAGCCTAATGATCTAATTAGGATTATTAAACTCAAGATAGGCCTTTTCAGATATCAATGACTCTCTCTCTCCTTGATTGCCCAGTCTAGCTTGTCTTTCATAGAGCTTAGAGTCACTGGACCACAGTCTAGCAAGCCTCACATTTATGGGAAAGCGATAGCATACCTCAGAGACATGTTTAAAGCCTGTATTATTGCAAATTGGAGTCTTTGTAACTGGAAAACAATTCAGTACACTTGACTCAATGTTCTTTAACAAGGGGCAATGTCTAAGGGCTTTTTAAAAGTCTGGAGGTCCTTCAGTGGATGGTGCAACACGCCGTCCGCTGCAGGACCGCCAAACCCTTGGTGCGACCGCCCGCCAGATCAGGAGTTTATTCCTGGTCTGGCAGGCAGTCCTGCAGCAGTCTGACAGCGGCAGTCTGGTAGGCTCATAGAAGAGCCTACCATAGAGACCGTCGCTCACAGAGAGCTGCCTGCACCTTCTTGCACAGTGTGGCATATATGCCACACAGTGCAGGACCTGTGGGTGCTAATCAAGGGGGGCACTGCATGTGCCTCCCACACATGCACACCCAGGGGAGCAAGGGGCCATGGTAAGGCCCCCTTTGTTGCCTCTCCATCACCCTTTTCATGGCAGGCTCAACCCCATGTAAAAGGGTACAGGACAGCCAACTCGAAATATGCTTGGTGGTGTCGCAGCTGCACCATCAGCATATTTCAGCCTGTGACCGCTGCGCCGCCATCACAGGAACTTTGATCCCTGTCGGCCACAGCGGTCCCATGGTGGTCCCACTGCCACATTTGTAATGCAGTGCACAGTGCTGCAGTGTGGTGGTGGTTGGACCGCAACCACGGGTTCGGGGGACCTGTGGACTGCTAAACTCGTAATGAGGCCCTAAGTGTATCAAAATCAACCTGCTTCCCTCTGTTCAGCCGCTATGTCATGGTCAGCAGGAGGATGAAGCTCAAGTACAATGGGAAAATAATGTCAGTATTGTGAGTACAGGACCACAGACGGGAGGCAGCAGAAACCGCCAACCTGAGTAATAAAACGGCCGTCCCTCCCCTCTTCATTGACAGTGCAGGTTGAGTGACAGCCTGGACTTTGAATGAAGAACTACAAGCATATCACTTTTATGCAAGAGGGAGGGCTATGCGGGACCATCTTTCTGACGCTGAATAAATTGAGATCATGTTGTGGGAGTGTCCACAGAATGCTTTCACTCTAAAAAAATGTTTTGCCTGTGAAGGGCAACTCTCAAGCTGAGTCAGTTGTTAACCACATCGCTGCGGCGGCTTTTCCCGCTGTGTGCAGCAAATTTTAAAAAGCTGCGTTACATGATGAGCTCAGCTCGTCATCCGCACACGACCACCGTGGCTGATGACGAGCTGAGCTCATCATCTGCAGCGAAGAGGATATTTAAGCGTTCCTCAAAGTTGCCATTTAAACAACAAGGCGGTACAAAAGGGGGTGGTGATGGACGGAGCATCTGAACCAATCAAACACTCACACCCAGTCAACAGATCTGGGTTTAATCAAAAATCATTTGTACCGCATTTAAACAACAAGGACATGCTAGAACAATTCAATATTTTCGTTCTATAAATTGTTTACTGGAGACTAATGGGGCAGCACATCATCAAGGGTTTGCTATCAGCAGATTTCAAGCCCATTTGTAAAAATGTGTGTTCATTTGTTGCCTTAGTTGACCTTCCCATGGCCCTCTCAAAGGTCAGAGGACATTCTCAAAGGTCAGAGGACATTTGTGTGCTTGTCCTTCAACTGTGAATTAAAATGCACGAGCATGCACTGCTCTCTTGCTCCTGGATACACAGCCCAACCTCGGTCTAAATCTATAAATAAAACCTGTACTAATATTTCAAACAGACCTGTACCTTAATAATCATGGATTTCACCACTGACCTTGTCAATTTTCTATCAAGGCTGATCAAACATAGATTATGCTTCGTTTTGTTTAACTGATTAGAGACTTTGCTCCATTGTTCATTCTCTTTTCGTTTAGATTTCAACCTTAGCACCATCCAATCACGTAACAAGTCGTCAGAAATGATGTGTTCTTGACGCCCCCTTGGATTATCATCAATTATGGCTCGTTGTATGATGGTGGACAAAGTATGACTATCGATCCTTACCCTGATGGTGTATTTTTATTTTCGGCACATTACAGTAATGTCCTTTTTTCGTGAAAGATTGAGTGTGTGAGAGAGAGAGAGAGAGAGAGAGAGAGAGGGGCGGGGCATTGGCATACTGATGGACACAGGGAGGGAGGGAGCAGGCAGAGTCGAGACGAAGCATAATAGGGAGGATACAAAGGGAAGACACAATCGTACACGCACTGTGCATCAGTTTCAGTGTGATGTCAGAGCTACATGCACCACCACTGCCTGTCTTAGCCAAAGCATTACCTACCACTGCTAAATGGCAAAACCATCTGCATACAGTAGGCATCTGAGCCTCCGTGATAGTAAATAGACACTTAACCATTCATGCTTTGTAGCAAAAACACCCATTAAGCAACAGTAGGATTTGAGATGGATCCTGCTGTGTCTTCCCGAAGGGTCAATGTAAAGAAAGAATACTCTTGAATTGTTGCCCCTAGTTGTGCCTGTAGAGGCATGTGAGGGACAAGGTGAATGAGAGAAACCTCAGGCTGTGTGTTTTATGAATGGGGTGATCGCTGGTGTTAGGTCTGTTGCTGGGCAGCATTATATTGATAAGATGGTATTGTTGATGATAATCATGAAGGCTGTGTTTTGTGAAGGTGATAGTTTTTTGTAAAAGTCTAACATTTGAGAAGGTTACTGCTACAGCAAGCAGTAGTGCTGAAAATGCTAAGGGGAAAACAAAGTTGCATAAATATGGAAATTAGGATTTGAGGCAGAATATATCCTAGATGGCTTCCAGTATTTAGTACTATTGCTCTCCCACTTCTCTCAAAGTGCATTCCACTATCGAGCAAGAACATATTTACCTGGTTTGCTCTGTTCAATTTAAACAAAGTAAATTCCTCCCCATAGTTCCATCCCCATCTAATCTTCCAGGCAAAGCTTTTTATATGCTTGAGCCCCTCTTCATATTTGTAAATTGAGCCCTATCTTCTATTGATAGTTCACATTTGATTTGTATGTGATCTGTCTCTATCCTTTTGATTACTTTTGCTAGTTTAGATGTGGACCAACCGGTGATATGCACTTTAGTAAAACAAAGTCAAACTTGTGATGGTTATATCTCAATATAAACAGCTCGGCATTCAAATTACTCTCACCAAGACCTCTTCGCACTCTCTACTTACTTGAAGATCATCAGCACAATAGTGGTTTTAGGGCATGATGTTCTCTATTCTAGTGCCCCTCACGATCTTTTCACTCTAAATGCAGGGCATGGTGCGTGGTGGAGCAGTAGTTTCACTCTCCTCCTCTCTACAGAAGGCTGACTCACAGCTCAGACAATGTTGAATGTCAGCCCAGAATAAACCCAGACGTGCAGGGGCCGGAAGGAGGTTTTGGGGACAAAGGGAGAAAAGATTTCTTGCATTTATTTATTTATTTATAAAGTTTTATGTAGCGCGAACATGATCCTAAGAAGATAGTCTGAGAAGGCATCTCCACCAATGTAGCAAGCTCTGAATTCAGCTCTCAGTTACTAGGGATGTAGTTCTTACCGTCTATATTATTTGAATTTCAGTCAATCATGGTTGTTTCCGAATATGGCACAGTCAATTGGGAAACAGGAGCCAAAGCTTCAAACTCTTCCAGTGCCTTGATTTTGATAGCAAACATTTATCTTGTAAATAGAGGGCTTTGAATTTTACAGGCTGCTGAACGGGCACAAGGGGGGTGTTTCATCCTGGGTTTTTTATTGTGATGCTTTTGCATCTTTTCAATTACGAGAAGTGCAAACAAGTTTGGCAAAGTCAAATGTTTGCCATTCATGCTCAGGGGGAGAGAAGGGCAATGCTTCAATGTATTGCTGTCAGTTCTATGGTGTGTGCTACAAAGAAATGAGTTAGATTGTGTATGTTTTTAAGGGTAACACCCTGATATCAAATATTACCGAGATTGGAGAAGCCCTTCAGCAACAGAGGTCTGCTTTCAGCTTCTTAGCTATGTCAGCACCCTGGATCCACACAAACTCTTTTTTTGGTCTGTGCCCATCTCAGCAGACAGTTTAGGCTGACTTTGGAGCTCTGGAATGTGGCTTTGCTCCCACTGTGCTGACCGCCTATGCCTCCTCATCACTCTCCACGCGCAGATGACCCTCTTCATCTCCACTCTGCTGGTCTGTCGTCTGCCACCCCACATACCCTGCAGGCCATCCTCTCCTCCCACAGTTTCTCTCCTCTTCACCCCCTTAAACCCGCAGGTGTGAGCAAAGGTTCACCTGCTCAAGCTTGCACTCATCTGGATCATCCATTGAAGCCGGGAGAAGATGTTGCATAACGGCCGGAGCTGCCGACTTGGGAACTGGGGAACCCAGTCTGAGTCTCGGCGATGGCTAAACATTCTGTGATTCTAGGCAAATTGCTTAATCTACCCGTGCCAAAAACAATTATTGTGTTCTTGTGTAATGTAACTAGTTCTCATGTACAGCATTCCAGTAACTTTGGGTCGACTGCACGCTATATAAAACTGAATAAATAAATAAATAATCTTGCCCTCCGTGGCCCCTGTAATACCCTCTTCACCATGGACCCTGCAGTGCTCCTCGGTGCTCTGACGCTCTCCGCCCTTGGTTCTGTGCTGCTCTGGTGACTTAACTTCTCTTCCCCAAGATCCAGTAGAGCTCCTCCCACTAAGGACCATCTGTTGCTCCTAGGCTCACCTCTACTCCCCATTATGTCTCATGCTCCTCCTTAAAAAAAAAAGAAATCTTTTTGATTGAATTCCAGTAACAGAAAACAAAAAAATCCAACAGATGTGCATAAATATGTTGCGTCATATATCGAAATAACATTGTTCGACTCCCAAATCCACAACAAATATAGAAGTAGTAAGGAATGGCGAAAGTCAGTACAACCCCCCCTTGAGGAACGTTCTACTCATCCTCAGAAGTGTCTCCATCCCCCTCTTCTTGCATTCTCCAAGAAGACCCCACCTTGGACCACGCTCCGCCTTTCCAACCCTGCAGTGCTCCATGTGCTCTTTGGACAGTGTGCACCCCCTCCTCCTTTGGGTCCTGCCCTTCTTTTCCCTCGGACCTTCCAGTGCACCCCCGTCCGCGCTCCTGCGCTCAGTCCCTGTGTGCTCCTTGTGCCTTGTGCTGGTCTCTACTCCTTTGGTTCCTAACTCTTTGGATCCAGAGTTAGTGCTTACGTGTTATCATTATCCACCAATACAAATATTAGTAGCCCTGTCTATTTATTATGGGACAAACATGTTATATTTATAAAGTTCAGCATTGCGTTAATACTTTATTCTTAACTCGGGTCTACATGAATTCACAGAGGCCCAGGTTCAATCTTCACCAACACCCTAAAAAATAAAGCTCTCTTCATTGTGATATCCAGTGCCCTGCTTCCCTTACTGGTCAGGCTGATGCTGAATACTAATCTCAAATCAGAGATTATCCTGGCCCCCAATCGGGTATGAGTCTGCAGAGCCCAGTTTACTCTTACTTCACAGGACTGAACAATCCTCCCTTCCCCCGACATTGTGAAGTCTTGGACATTGCTCCTTGGGACGCTACCGGTCCTAGTAGGCAAGTGGAAGTTCATGAACAAAATCATAAAAACAGTTAAAAAAAACAATGTCACAGAAGGCTACTTGATCAGAAATAGCAAGAGCGGCCATAGCAAAAACCGAAAATCCCATGTGTGTCATTCTGTGGGAAGTCGAAACTTTGACCTCAGTTATAGTTCCCAGATAACTTCAATATATTTAGGTCTCATCAACAGCTTCAACCAATCACAGCATCCACTTTGCAATGGTGAAAACAGAATACAAGCACACAGCTGGATGAACACATATTCACTACAGGAAATACACACATAGATAGGATGTACATGTCAAGTAATAATACAGGAATGAACCAGTCAGGTCCAAAGTACAGGAAGCCAAATAGAGCACTGATTATATGCAGATGCATGTGCAAACAGCCTTAAATATCCGCATGAAGCTTCATAAAAATGCCCAATATGGACACAAACAGAGACAACATGTCTACTTGTGTGGACCACAGGACAGGAAGGCGGGAAGCATGGGGCAGCGTAATACATTGTTTTTGGGTTGCAAAGGCCCTGAATCAGGCTTTGAACCTTTCCTAGTCGCAAATAGGAGGTGGCATAAAAAAGGATCCCCTCCTCATTGCGAGTCAACATGGACTGTGTCAATGATTTTTTACCTCAATTTGTTCAGTAACCATTGAAGAGGAACCACCTCTGAACTCGATTGGCTTCGAGGGGTGTGCATGCTCCACCGAAGTGTTACCAAATGGGAAACATTTTTTTTAAAGGAGCACCTGTCTTTTAAACACATGTTTCCCATTTAGGAAAGTAAATGCAGAGATGGTGGCCTTCTGTCCCTTGCAAGCCACTATCCCTGCATTTGCGCCCATTCACACAGTATGCAACCAGCATACATAAAATGCAACCCTTTGTGAATGGGAAGTTTGTAACACGACCTGATGGTTCAAAGCTCACAAAGCAAATTACAACCCCACTCAAAAACCACTCATCATGAGCGGACCTTACGCACCGCTCTCTTGTGTCTAGTGGAACTGTCTCATCACCTCCATGAAGGTCTCAGAAATCAACGCATCTCTTTGTTTTTCAACGCTTCCCATTGCTGCAGCTGTTTGGATTGGAGAATTTTGTCACAACAGGTACTTTGCAAGAAATCACGCATCCATAGTTTTCTATGGATTCAGTTGCTAAAACCTTTTGAAAGTCATTTTCCTTAATACTTGTACGTTGGATTTTTGTGGTTTTGGTCTTGTTAAGTTTAGATAAAAATACCTTATTTTTCTAAACCGATGTGGTGTTCATTTCTGGTGTTATCACTGTGTTACTGTGAGTGTTGGTACAAATATTTTACACATGCCTTTGGGATAAGTCTATCTGCTCGTGCCAAGCTACCAAGGGGGTGAGCAGGGGTTATCTAGAGTGTGTATCCCCCGTACCCTGACTAGAAGAAAGGGTCCCTATTTGAACAAAGGTACCTACCTCTGCCAACTAGAGACCCCCATTGCTAACAGGGTCTAACTCTGTACCTCATCCCATGTGACCACGACCTAACATACAGAACTGACAATAGTAGCCTCCCCAGTCCCACTTGCTTTGGCAGCCCTTTCCTAAATAAATGGGAAAAGAAAAATGTTAGAGCATATAATTGGTATAAGAGTAAAAGAAGTCCATGTAGCCATATAGTAGATTGTAGAAGATGGCGTATTATGACTTAGGGATGTATGACGTTACAACGCATGCTTTTACCACGCATGCTGTTACAACGCAGGTTTTACTACGCATACCATTACAACGCATAGCGCTTTGGGGTGCTGGATAGTGAATAGATTAATTTACTATTCCAACTCTAGTCCCCGTGGACACTAGGGAAGGTGTTGGATAGTAAATTAAATCTATTCCCTATCCTAGATCACCCCCCAGCGCAATGCGTTGTAATGGTTTTCGTTGTAAAACCTGCGTTGTAATAGGACTGTGAAGTAAAAGTTGCATTGTAAAGGATGTTTCCCATGACTTAGTTACTGGTTATCAAGATAGTAAGTTTCAGGTAAGTAGATAAGTATGTAGAAGACAGTCCCACCAGGAGCAGCCTCCCTGCTGCTCAGCCTGCACACTTCAACTAACACTCAGCACCTCACCAGACACCCAAGCATTCCAACACATCACCAAGCATTCAGCATTCCACTACATCACCAAGCACCCCAGCACTCATCCTGGCTGAGCAGTAGGGAAGAGGTAACTAAGGAAATAGTATATCGCAACACTCAAGACAGTAATCATACCATTGTAATATTGTTTTGCCATTGGCTGGGTCTGACAAGTTAGACACTAACCATGTTTACCCCTATTCAGGCCATTACTGTTGGACATATCCTAAAAGTGTACAGGTAAACAGAGGTAAGTGTTAAATTCAAGCTATGGATCTGCAACACTATAGTCCTGATTATATATGGGAATCCTGCATCTGTATTCTTGACCTTGCACATATCACTAAACCTCAGTCTTCGCCTCATCAATTAACAGAAATACTTCGGAGAAGCCTCAACGTCAGTGCCTAACAAGACTCCCTGGCTTCACCAGGAACCTTTTTTTCCGGGGACAAAGACGCGGCCAGGCAGAATGAACCCTATTGCCTTCAGGCACAATGAGGCTTCAGGACAGAGGGCCTAATTTAACTTTTGCAGAGAGGGTACTGTGTTACAGTGATGACAAAGTACTCTCTAAGCCAAAGTAAAGTTCCACCCATCTCATTTAGATTCAGGTGGAACTTCGGTATGTAGAAGAGAAAAACTACTTTGCCACCAATATACACCTCCTATGGCCCGATGGAATAAGGGCAATTGAAGGATTGGCCAAGTGTTCGTAAGACCTATTTAGAGAGGGTGAACACATGGCCAATTTTCACTGTTTGTCACTGTCAGGAAAAATCTGGAATTAACAGGCAGGGAAAAATAGTCCCCATGCATGGAAGAAATGTCCCATGGCAAAGGCAAGGGAGGGGTAATTGTTTTTACTTAGCTTCAAAAGGAAAATGCAGCTTTGGGATTTTGTTTTTGAAAATGTGAAAAAGAAATATTGAAAGTTTGACGTATGACTCCATCATGTTGACCTCCTTCCATCCCTCACCCACAGCATACATGCACACAAATACTTGCCTGCTCGCCTCTCTCACTAGAGCCCTCAAGTTTCCCGGGTCCATGTATCTACCAGGAGGGCATGTTTTCTTTGCAATCCGAGACATGCAGTCCTGATTTAATATTGGGATTAACAGGACTGCAAGTTACAGACCGCAAACAAGAAACCTGAATGATCAGCGCCACTTAGATAGGGTCCAGTGAACCTTAAGAGCTCTACCTTGCCCACATCAGACAGATACATGTCCTCGGCTGCCCCCTCAACTATAGCACACAGAAACTGTACCTCTGCCTGTCTCCACATCCTTGCACACATCATACAACCACCAGATTAGTTTCCCTCCACTGTTGTAGCTAATGTGTCCCCACTGATAGACAGCCTTACTTCGCCTCTCCGTGTTAACCCTCTGCGGCGGTAGAAGAAAAGAGAGGGAATTGGCATATCCTTTGCCTAAGCAACAACGCATGAGTCCACACCTCAGTGGCAGTGGAGGAATACAAACCATCTAAGTGCAGAGGACGTGGGTTGAGTGGAGCTGGGAAAGTGGCAGAGCAGCCTGAACGCAGATTGCTTTGGCAGCAACTTGAAGGCAAAACTGCGCGCCATGAACTGGCCCAAGCAGATGAGCTAAAGCGCCTGTCTCCAGCCGTGGTCGGTAGTAGGAGTTCCTGCAGGGCGGTGACGTGCGGAGGGTGAGGGGTAGTAATGTATGGTTACGGAGTTTAACAGGTAAGTAAACATATAAATAAATAACTTTGTTGCATGCACTGCATCACCAAATGCGATGCAGTGCGCTCAACGAAATTCGTTTAATTTATTTATATGTTTACTTACCTGTTAAACTCCGTAATCCATACATTACTACCACCCCACCCTGCCCCTCCCCCTCCCCGCGTCACCGCCCTGCAGGAACTCCTACTACCTACCCCGGCTGCCTGCCTCGTTTGCATGATCGCGTGTGTGTGCCAGGTAACGGCGATTCTGTTCTCCTCTTCTGGAAACCAAAACCGGCTCTGGCAAAGTGCTCGCCCCCCCACCGCCCCTCCCCGCCCCGGGGGGTTGTGGGTGCTGCCGAGCTCTTTGCCGGGGCCGGTTTCCAGCCGATTTTGTACCAGGGCCGATTTTGCAGCCATACTGCAAAAACGGCCCTAAAACAAAAACGGCCACCAGGGGCCCCCCCATTCATGCGGCGCACCGGGGGATTGCCCGGTGCCCGCTACGGCCAGTCCGGCCCTGCTCTTCTGCAAGGGGCAGTGGCTGGCGGAAGGCCTCGCTTATACACTGTCAATGTCACCAATGTGTGCAGCATCACCTTGCCACACAGTTCGGTCCAAAAATGCGTGTTATCCTTAGGGCAATGTACAAACGTGTGCCCAGACTACTCGCATCGCCAGAGGATTCTCAATCAATAATGATGGTGCATATTTAAATATTTTTCACTATTCATAAGCCACTGTAGTTCATTTTCTCATATCAGGGAATGTGAGATGGAAATAAATCGATCATTTATTACAAATTTTGAGAAGACACAGGAAACAGTTTCTAGGACATACTTTGAAAAAATTCCTATCAAATTAAAAGTTGCTTCAGATAGCTTGAACGCCCCCATCGTGTTAACAAAGTGCAAGCACTATCGTTGTATACTGATTATACTCTACAACCTGAGAGCAAACACATCGCTTTTGTCACATCCCCTATGACCTGTGAAATGTGTTTCGAGGTCAGTGGCGGGGTGAGATTATACAATTAGTAGTACACACTGACGGTGACGCCTGAAATTTGCAGATTTGGATGAATGTGGCCGAGATTTTAGCACGTGCCCTTATATGGAAGCCGAGGGGATTACAATCAGATAAAACGCGTCTGCTTTGGTGTGTGACCATTCAGTCTCTTATACCTCTTCACGGGCTACTAGTAAAATATAATTGAAAATAAATAACATCTTATCGGAGTATTTACCCAACAAGCCAACACACTTCAGCAGCAATTTCAAGCTCTGCCAACCTCACTACAGAAAGCAAGCTGCCCGTGCATAGACGCAGACTACAGAGGGCAGTGGCCATTTCAGGTTTTGTCCGTATTTTGCTTATGCTTAGTGCGAGGGTGCAAGCATTTGAGACAGGGTGTACCCTATCAAAAATCTATGTATAATAAATTAATAGCTGCCCGTGAAGGCCAACACAGAGACAAACGTCCCTATAAAAGCAGCTTCAAGGCCCAGCCTCAAGATCGGGAATAAATCCTCTGTGCTGTTCCATCTAAATTTAGTCATATTTGAATGCAGCTAAAACACACATATTCAACAGCTATGAAGATAGCTAGCTAACAGGGGTGGAACATCGCCCCAATGAGCCAGTCAGCGAAAAATAAAATAATATTAAAACAATGTTATCCGTTTTTTACCACTGACTGAGCCAGGGCCGGGCCATGGCAGGGAAGAGGAGTGGTAGGTGCACTATAAAGTGCGCATGTTGGTTTGGCCAGTCGTCTTAGGCCGACCAAACAGACATGTGGACTTAGGTTTCTCCAACCGAGCTGTGTTGCACAGCTGGGTTGGAGAAAACAGCACAGACTCACAGGCATTGTCTGAGTGGCAAACCACTCTGTAGTTATGGTTAGGAATCCCGGATATAAGAATTCCTCGTTTTTTTGCTCCCTAATAACTTCCACTCATTTGACTAATTACCACAGTACTTTCCAGGCTTGTAGCATTTTCAACATTTTGTGATGATGTGCATTTTCGTGGTGAATTGGTAAGGGGTGCCAAGGTAAAAGGAGGTCCCAAAACACGTTTTTCCACCAATGCATTTTCCATAGACTATTGAATTTGACTTAGTGTAAACATGGCTGTTTGGATTTACATGAAACTTGGCAGGATTACACATTACCTTTCCGGTAAGCAGGGTAAGTATTTTTTAAGTTATAAGGCATTTAAACTTAGTGATATCTGTGATCTTACTACTTTCACAGAATTTCATGAAATCTGTGAACCTACTATAGTACATGATGATGACAAGTCCTTATCAGATTGGATAATGACTGCCTTTACAAAAGTTTAAGGAAACCATTTTGTTTTAAAGCCACTTTGCCAGTGTTCTGGCTTAGGCCTTAGATATAGTTAAATATTGGGTTTTACAGTTTTCCCTACCTATTTCCACTTTACTAAAGTGGTAATAGGTAGTGAAAAATAATTAGTAGTTTCTATATATTTTAGTAACATGCTACGGAGTACAGTGGTAATACCTAGGAAAAACAGAGGTTCTTAAAAAAAATATCTTAACAAATTGGAAAAACACTGAAATACACTATATTTTACAAATACAGTGTGATACAGTGTATTTACAATTTTTAACATATTTAATTCAATAAAACAAAGAGTATGAAGTACAGTGGAAAAACCTAAAGAAATTCCCTAAAAAATAAGGTAATTACAAGGTACTAAGACTGTACTCAGTTTCAAAATGCTTTATTCGGTTTGTACAAGTACAACCATATAGCAACATTCATAAATGCAGTTGAAGTCACATTTGTAAAAGATAAAAGAATAATGAAACTTTTCTAAAAACATTTACATTAATCCAAGCCAATCAAGTTAAAACCTGCAATATGTCACATTTGTATACAAGAAAATAATCACTATATGTAGCAACAATTTAAACGTTTAGTGCAAGGCATGCCAGGTGAGATGGTACTAAACATGAGGCCTATGCTGGGCATAAAGTGCAATAGTATGTGCAAAATATGCAAAAATTGAACATTGTATTTAGCAGCAATTTAGAAATTTAGTGCAAAACATATCACATTTAAATGCAGTTAAAAAAAAAAATAATAATCACTATATATAACAGCCATTTAAACGGTTGGTGCAAAGCATGCCAAGTGGGATGGTACTAAACAGGAGGCCTATGCTGGACATAAAGTGCAATAGTATGTGCAAAATATGCAAAAATTGGACATTGTATCTAGCAGCAATTTAGAAGTTTAGTGCAAAACATGCCAAGTGAGGTAGTACAAGTCAGAGAGAGGCCTGCGCTGGGCATAAAGTGCTGTAGTATGTGCAAAAAATGCAAGGATATGACTAAAGTGCAATGTCTATATAATCTCTTACATATTTTAGCAGCAATTTACTGTACTCCGTAACCTTATTTAAAGATATATGTAAAAAAAAATATAAAAATAAATATAAATAAATACATTCATAAACATTCTAATAGAAATACATCTCCATACCTCTCTCCACTTTAATAAAATGGTAATAGATATGGAAATACAATAAAACCTACTACGTACCTATATCTCAGGCCCTAACACTAGAACACAGACAAAGTGTAGTAAAAACAATGTGCCTGCCTCTAAAAACAGCCATTTCCCAAATATATACTGATTTGTCATCCCCATGTACCACGGTATACCACAAAGTTACCGTGGTATACCGTGGCCCAAAATATAACTAAGGCCTAGCTGTATTATTGTATTGCGGTACCCTTGCATCACGGATGGTGTCAAATGGGCAACACATTACTCCAGTCTGCGGAATTCTAGTATACTCCAATCTAGTGTACACCACTCCACTCTACGCCACTCCTCTCAAGGCCAGGCCACTGTATGCCACTCCACTATACGCCATTTCAATCTATGCCACTCCACTTTGTGTCCCTATAAAGTATGAGACTTCACTCTAAGCCACTGAACTCTACACTAATAATCTGTATGCATCTCCACTGTACGCTCTTACACTGTATGCACCTCCACTCTACACCACTCCAGTGAACACAACTCCACTGTATGTCAAACCACAGGATGCTACTCCACTATACGCTATTCCACTGTATGCCACTCCACTGTATGGTATTCCACTCTATGCCACTTCAGTGGATGGCACTACACTCTACACCACTTCATTCTATGCTATTCCATTGAACGCCACTCCAATGTATGCAACTCCACTGTATGCTATTACACTCTACCCCATTCCACCGTATGCCGCTCCAGTGTACACCGCCCCACTATACACCTGTCCACTGTACGCTACTCCAGTCTACACTATTACACTCTATGCCTCTTCACTTTATGCCACTCCACTCTACACTATAACACTGTACACAGATCCACTCTATTCCAGTCCACTCTACGCTGGTACACTATACGTAGGCTTTCCTATTTTCAGTTTCTATTTTTAGTATATTCTGGTGGGGTTTTTTCAGTGTTTTCAATATCTTAAAAAACAGTTGTTATCAGTGGTTACACATTTTCGCGGCACTAAAAACTACAGAAAAAGTGTTTTTCCGGTGTTTATGGAACGTTTTGCTTTTAATATTGCTTGCTTTCTGCACTGAAAGAACATGGTATATAGACAGTGTACTTATAGTGTACATGTGGTCCAAATAGATTTTTGCAAATTAATCTTATTGTAGTACACCATACAGTTCTTCTACAGTCAGGGCCGGACTGGGAACCAGAACCGGCCCTGGCAAAGTGCTCGGCCGGCCCCCCTCCCCCCTCCGTGAGGAGAGGGGAGGGGGGAGAGGTGCAACCGCGCTCTGTGACAGGGCCGGTTTTCGGCCGTTTTTCCATGGCCGTTTTTGCAGCATAACGGCCCTGTAACAAAAACGGCCCCAGGGGCCCAAAACCGGCCCCCAACCATGCGGCCCACCGGGGGATTGCCCGGTGCCCTCAACGGCCAGTCCGGGCCTGTCTACAGTGAGTCTTTGGGTCATGTGCGCTCGCTCTTTCCTACCCATATAAACTTCTGTGAAAAGGCCGTCTCAGCATTCATAGCCCCTTGAGCTGAGAACCATCAGCTAAGGGACACAGTTGGGATGACTCTTTTTTTGATGCCACATAAAGCACAAAATTATAAATATTTGTGTTTTAGTTCCTGTGCATAAGAAAACAGTGCACCAGAATGGACTAAAAAGTCAATAGCATACCTCATTAACTCTGAAGATTGTAAAGATGCTTTCAGCATACCATCTAACAAGTGGCAAGGATCTGCTACAGGGAATCACTTCAGCTCGGGTATCAATTTGACAGGTTATCACACAACTTTTTTATATACGTAGCCGAATCACTAAAAATACAAACAATATCACTTCAATCTTTGTTGAACTTGGAAAGAACCTTTTTTTGCAGAGCATTACAAGTGACACTGCGTTCCATGTTTTCCAAAGGTCTGGTGTCATGTTTTCACCTCTATCCCAGATGCTTGGTGATATATATATACTCGTCACTATACCTTGCATTGAATGTTTAAAGCCTGAGGTGTTGGCAATTCACCTACTATCAATACTGACCCAATAGAAAATATGGTCTGATGTATTAAGGGTTTTTACCAATTCCCTGTGGGTAAATATGATGACACATAATAGGAAAGATTTTTTATGAAACCAACCATTTTACCTATCGGTGAAAGAATCAAATGCAGCCAAAATATCAAATATGAGTTTGATATTTCCTGATTCTCTATAGTTTATAAAATAATTAAACTAGACCTAAAACATGAAACTAAACCCTGCATCTTTAGACCAAAGGCCACAAAACTGAAAAAAAGTAAAAGGAAGAAGAAACAATATTTTAGTGGCATCCCTAAAGAACAAAACTCAAGCAGTCAGTCTTTCTTACTGCTAGCTTATATAACAGTTACATTGTATTGACCCCTTCAGGAAGAACAAAATGTCTTTCACACTCTTTTTCCTTTCTTTGAATGGCATTTTGTTTGTGGTTGTTGAGGTGTTTTTTCAGTGTTTATATGTTTTCACCGGTGAGGGCTATTTTTCTTTCAGTGGGGTTTTATCAGTTATTATAGGTTTAAACCTAAAACTCCACAGCCTAACTATACGCAACTCCACTCTCCCACACTTCAGTGTATCTCACTCCACTCCACTCTACTCCTCTATATGATATTTCACTCTATACCATTCCACTCTACCCCACTCCACGCTATGCCATTCCACTGTTCCACACTCCACTGTTTGTAATTTCCTTGGATGCCTCTACCCTGTACTCTACTCTTTGCTATTCCATTGCTATTCCAATGGACGCCACTCCGCTGGATGTTATTACATTCTACCCTACTCTAGTGTATGCCACTCCAGTCCACACCACTTCATGGTACACCACTACACTGTAAGCTACTCCACTGTACCCTATTCCACTCTATGCCACCCCACTCTACTTCACTCCACTCTTCCCTATTACATTGCATGTCTCTCTGCTATAAGCTACCCCACTCCACGCCACTCCAGTGTATGCCACTCCACTCTATGCCACTACACTGTATGCCACACCACTGTATGCTATTGCACTTTATATCTACTCTAGACTATTCTACTGTATGCCACTCCACTGTATTCCACTCTACATCATTCCACTCTACATCACTTCACCCTACGCTATTGAACTGTATGAAGCTTAAATCTTTGCTACTCTACTGCATGGTATTCCAGTCTATCCTACTCCACTGTACAGCACTACATTTAATGCTATTACACTCTACCCCACTCCACTGTATGCCACTCCATTGTATGCTATTACCCTATTACACTTTATATCACTCCACTGGACAACACTCTCCTCTATACCACTCCAGTCAGCGTTACACCACTGTACAACACACCACTGTCCACTACATGCTATATCACTCTATGCCACTTCACTCTATGCTATTCCACTGTAAGGCAGTCTACTCTATGCTATTCCACTCTACACCACTCCATTGTACTCTCCTCCACTCTATATACTTCCACTCTACAAAACTCTACTGCACTCTATGTCACTTTACAAGACTCTACTCCACTCTGTCTCCGTACACTCCACTGTCCAAATTTATACTCAACTCTATTCCTGTGCACTCTATTGTACAACACTGTACTCCACTCTATGATCATTTCCAACACTGTACGACACAGCACTCCACTCTACTGTATGAGACGCCACTCCAATTTATGGTTTCCTCAACTCTACACTACGTCACTTCAATGTACGCTATACTACTCTATGCTAATCCACTACACCCTACTCTATTTCTCTACGCCACACCACTGTAGCCCACTCTGCTCTTCCACTCTATGCCACTTTACTATTCTACACTCCACTGAATGGTATTCCACTGCATGCTATTCCGCTGTATGCTACTGTTGGACTTGGCCCTTCTTGCATGTTCACCCCTGAAGTTTTTGTTTGTTATATGTAACCTGGGGATGGTGATTCCCACTCTGAGTGCGTGTGGTGAGAGAGTCCTGCCCACCCATAGGAATGCATGGGGAATGTATGTGTCCCTGGTAGTTCCAGATGCGTGGGGTGTGCAGGGTCGAGTCTGGTATGTGTGAACTCATGAGATTGAATGCTGCGCAATGGTATATGCGGTATGATTGTGTCTAGTGTAGAAGCGCCACTTTTAGAAGTTGGCATATTTGTGTAATTTGTGTCTGGCGTGTGATTGGCTGAGGCTGGCTGGTGAGCCTGGCTCCAAGAGTCTGGGAGGGTCTGCCCTGGTGGTGAATGGAGTGTTTAGCATGCTGATGTGAGGGGAGGAGTGAGCCTGGGCCTTCTTGTGGATTGACTGTCTGGTTTGAGGGTCCTGAATTAGGCTGGGTTTTCCCCACACAATGCTGGCTCCACCCCCTGGGGTGCGTCTGATGTCCCTAGCCCGGCCAGTGAAAAGAATCCCCCATAACCAGTTCTAGCTGGCTCTCCCCCTGCCTGCCCCCTTAGACAAAAATGTTGTGTATAAAAAGAGTGCTGTGACACTCTGAAAATGTTCTTGTTCCCAACTTGAATCTACCAGGGGCATGCTGCTGCTTGGGCTCAGGGCAAGGCTTGCCTTCCTGGGCCCTGCCCTGCTCCTGGACATCTGATGGACTTTCCTTCCTAGGAGCGGCTGTGCTCCACCTGCTGTCCTGGAGTCTACCAAGACTCTGCTGCTTTTTGATACCCTAGCGCCTGAAAGCACTTTACTTTCTGCCTAGCGCTTGCAAAGCACTCTACCTTCTGCCTAGCGCTTGGGAAGCGCTTTATTTCCCCACTCGCAGCTACCTCGCTGCTGTTTGCCGATTGTAACGTCCCTGACAGGTGCCTACCCTGCCCTGGGACCCTGCTCTGCTCCGTATCCCCATCGAGGAGTGCCCACCTCGACTTATGGACCCTTTTTGCCAAACCGGTGCCCACCCGGCATTGCCCTGAGATTATCCCCGTCACCGCCGCCAGCCTGAGCTTCCCGATCCCCGAGAAGCCTGTCCGCCACGTCACGAGCCGCGCTGCGCTGGGATTGGTCCCTGCGCCAGCGCCGCGCTCGGATTGGCTGGGACTAGCGAGAGAGGAGGAAGCAGCTCGGGTGCCCGGCCAAAGGTCCCCGAGCGAAGGGGTGCCCCGTGGAGGAAAGGAAAAGCCGCCCGTAGTCATGGAGGGTCCCGAGGAGCAGGAGCTCCCCTCCGAAGGCCGCCACCTGAGCCGGTGAGTGACCAAGGGCGGGGGCATCCCGATAGAGATCCGAGCGGCCGCGATTGCTAGCGGGCCGCTCCACCAGCAGGGGCCTTGATTCAGCAGAGCCACGTGAAGGCTCTGGGGCACATTGCCGGTGCCCGCCCCCTCCTGCCTTGAGTCGATGATGCTCAAGCCCTGAGAGGCTCCGCCTGTGCCTTACTTTCTCGAGCCCTGAGAGGCTCCACCTTGGTCCACTGTTTGAGCCTGCGAGGCTCAGCCCAGCATCTTTGTTCTCGAGCCAGAGAGGCTCCATCATTACACATTTGTTCCGAGCCTGCGAGGCTTCAACGTGTTGGCCCCATCCTTGCCCCTCAGCTGCCCAGCACTTTGTGGGCAGCTGCCACGTGTAGGTTCAATCCTGGCTACTTGTTGGCTGTCCTGACATTGGGACATTGGGTGTCCTAGCCCAGAGAGGCCAGTTGGCCTTTTGAAAGTATTGGCTAATGTTAAATTTGCTTCTTGAGAGTTATTCTGTGTTTCCTCCCTGCAGGTGCTTCAAATGCGTTACGTGCCTTGCTAATTTTCCCCTCTTGAATCCCCTATGCCTCATGTATGTGCTGCTGGTTAGAATGAGTTCTAATGCTAGTTCTACGAAGCTTCCAGTTGTTATATGTTCAAAATGCCCATTCCATCAAGTGCATATTCCTAGCAGTGGTCCCTTGGCCCTGCCCTGTACATAGTCCCTTGTAAATCCTGCCCGTGCCTCTGGCACCTTGTAAAGTGTGTGCTCCTATGTGTCCTTTTTAATACAAAGACTATTTTCATATATACCTTGTGTGGAGTTCCTTTTGTGGGGGGCCCTGGATATTGTTGCTGATGGGTGCGTGCACAAATACTAAACCTACATAGCCTCCGAGTTTAGCCTTGCTGTTTGCGCCACGTTACCTAGAGGGTGAGCAGGGGTAATCTTGGCTTGTAGCCCCCTTGCCCTGACTTGGGAGTGGTGATCTCTAACTGACTTCGGCGCAAGCCCTCGCCGGCCAGGGATCCCATTTCTAACAGCTACTATACTTTCCCGTAATTTACTTTATACTTTATACCACTATAGTGCATGCCACTACACTCTATGCCATAACACTGTATAACACTTTCCTCCATTTTATATAATTACATTCTATAAAATTCGACAGTTTATGGCACTAAACAACTCTCTACTCCACACTATGCCGGTACACTCCACTGCCCAACTCTATACTCCACTCTATGTCCATACACTCCATTGTACAACACCATAACACTTTTCTATACTCAACTCTACGGTAGAAGACTCCACTCCCAAATATAACATATTACTACCTATGCTACATCAATACACTACACTCCATGCCACTCTACTCTACAACATGCCTATACACTTGATTATACTTTACTCCACACAATGTTATGCCTCTCCACTCGATTCTACTCCACTGTAAGAGACTTTACCTCTATGCTACTATAAACTATCCAGTCTATGCAGCTCCAGTATTTGACACACTCCTGTACTCTATGCAACTCCAGTCTATGCCACACTATGCCATTGTACTCTATAACACTGTAAGCCTATCCACTCTACCACACTGTGAACCACTGTACTGTACTGTACACCACTCCACTCTACAAAAATGAACTAAACTGTATGCCACTCTACTCTACTGTAGTCTATAACACTTTCAAATACTGTAGGCTATTGCACTATATTGTACTGTACAACAAGGTACTCCAATGTATGCTACTTTTCTCAACTGTATGCTATGCCACTCCCCTCTATGACACTTTACTCCACTCTATGCTACCCCACTCCAGTGTACTCCACTCCACTATACTTCACTTTGCTACACTTTATCCCACTCTACACCACTGTACCATACTCTGCTCTAGACCTCTCCACTCTCCGACACTGTACTCCACAGTATGCACCTCCACTCTACAACAATGTACTTCACTCTATGCCACTCTGTGACACTCTACTCCACGCCCATTCACTTAATGCCACTGTAATACACTGTATGACACTTAATGACAGGCCACTCCACTCTTCTTTATGAAAAAAACACTCCACTATATGATACAGCACTCCACTCTACAATGCTCTCCTCCTCTGTACTCTACAACACCCAACTCTACAATACTCCTCTCTACAACAATACATTGATTGCACATGTCAACACTCCACTTGACGACACTGGACTCTATGATTTCAAACACATTTTTATTAAAAAAAAGTGAAAAAACATTGAAATGCAATGAAAAAAAGCAAGGTTGAAGGAAAGCTATAGTTAGGAAAACATTTTTCCCCTATACAAACCAAATTTAAACTACCCAAACTTGAAAAATTCTAAAGTTATAGTTAGAGCTTTCATTTACAATTTATCCACCACCTTCAAATTTTTATGAGTAGCACACCGTGTTACAGACTCTTTTCAGCTCGTTAACCACGCAACACTAAGTATAACTCACCACTCTACCATGCACTATGTTCTAACTAATAACAGCACTCCACTGTAGAATACTACACTGTACAAAACTCTTTGCCACTGTGCTGTATGACACTGTACTTGAGAACCCTGACCTATATGACACTTTACTCCACTGAACTTCTCTTTATGCCACTATACTCTACAACACTCTCCAACACTCTATGCCACTCAACAACACTCTACTTGATGATACTCCATTCCACCACACTCCATTGCATACCACTCCAGTCAACAACACGTCACTGTAGAACACTCAACTCTACTGTTTGACACACCACTACACTACAATATGCCACTCTGCGGTGCACCACTGCCTTCTGCTGTACGACACACCATGCCACTCAACTAAATAACACTTTGTTACACTGTACGCTATGCCACTCCACTCTACTAGACTACACTATATCCCATTTTAGAACACTCCACTCTATGACAGTACACTCTACAACTCTATTTCTCTGTACTGTACTGTACAACACTCCACTTTATGATACTCCAATGAATGACACTACATACTACAATTTGAAACACCTTTTTATTAAAGAAAAACAATAACATGCATTGACTAAAATAAAGATTACAGTTATTTAATACTTAAGAATACTTCATTTATTCTTTCTGTACAAACCCAAATTAAAATACACAAAAATTTAAAATTGTAAAGTTATAATTATAACTGTCAATTTATAATTTATGCACCACCTTCAAATGCCACAATTCTTGGATTCCACTGTGATACCCCTATGAGATAGGTTAACCTCTGCAGTGAAGGCTGGCTGCTTCTCCTTACTCTTAAAATATAATCACACCTCAGTAGGCCTGAGTAGACTGGACTACTGTAATAGCCTTCACAGATGCCTCTCACAATACTGATTCACTTTGTGGACAAAGTCATAAGCTTTGTCTTATGAAGGCTTTTCAGCCTACCCCAAAACAAATCTCAACTCCTGCCACTGCTATGCAGCAGGCTGGTTTTCAAAGTAAGTACAGACATTCTTTCTGTTTCTCTCCCTGAACTTCAATTATATCTTACACCTGTCCCATGTTTATACCTCCAACATTGGTATGTTGTTCGCCAAGTCAAAGACACAGCACCGGTAAATGTTTATAACTCCTTTATTGGTCGCTTTTCACATTATCTGTATAAAAAAACTGCAAATATCTCCAGCTTATTTTTCCACCTGTAATCCTGGTATCTCCCCATCACCACAATCCAGGATTATTAGAACTCACCTGGAGAACAGACAACAGTCCCAAACTCTATACATAAACACAACAAAACATCAACATGTTTGTACTCCTTACAATTCTTAACCTTAGCAGCTCAGTGCCACTTACCTACCCACAAACCACAATATGCAGTATCTTGCTTCTGAGCCCTTACCCAAGTGGCGCTTCTAAATTACAACATCTCCCATAGGACATCAGGAACCAGACTCCCCACGAAAAGTTCAAGAAGTCCTTCAAGGCTCAGCTTGAGATCAGTGTATGCGACCGACAATGCCTCTACCCAGCCTTACATGTCCTGATATCACTTTGGGACATCATATTTATGAATGACAAAGGCTATTTCCCTACTTCCTCCCTGCCAAACACCTTTACCACCTGTGCGTCTACTAGCATCTACGACCTGGTCTGTAGGCCAGTTTTTGAAAATATCATACCACGTTTCAGGTTAAAATGCATAGTCACAAACTAATGCAACCAAATCCGCCAGCAATGCATTTGGGACATTTCTAACAGTCCAGTACCTCTGAAGGCTACTAGGACCAGGGCACAGAAAGTCATTCTGGGGGACTTGATTTAGCTTTTCATTATTTGTAGTTATTTGAAACCAGTTTCATTTAGTTGGAGAATAATTCAATTGGGAGATTTCCTAACAATTTGATGCCTCCAAATACGCCAGCAGGGCTAAGACCCAGTCAGTCATTAAATGCATCTAAAAACGTAGTGAAATAGTGCAGAAGTAGTTCACTATTCACAAATTTATCAAACTGAGGTAAAGGCATTGGGATGCCAGGGCATCCTTCGTTTTATGTCATCCTATAGCCCTTGTCTGAATATTCTGTTCAATGGGTGTTTTTTTATAATTAAAAGTTGTTTCCTGCTGCTGCTACTTCATGAAGGAAATCCAAAATGCTCTGACAAAGATGTCTGACAGCCTGTCCCTGCAGGGCCGGGACAGGCAGAGGAGGATACAGAGTGGTGGGGTGGGTGACAGGCAGCAGCCAGGCTTTGGTTTTTGTGGGACAGGCATGAGTTGACTTGGTATGTATAGTTCCGTCATTACTCCTCTGCTCACGTGAAGCAGTTAAGGCGTAGCTAGGGGGGCGGGGGCGGTCCGCCCCAGGCGGCACTATTTTCAGGGCGGCGCGCGTCACTTGTGGCCCATGGTGGCGGGGCGGCCTTTATAATGTATTTGCAGACACTGACAGTGTCCCCAAATAAATTATGAAGGACGTCGCCATGGGCCATCAATGCTGCCACGTATTTGGGTCCCAGAGCCATCAGTGGTAGCTCGCGAAAGCGCTACCAATCATGGCTCTGGGAATCATTTTTGACAGCCCCCCCTCGCCCCCCCCTACCACTGCAGTGACGAGCGTCACCACCATGCGTTGCGCTCTCGAGTCTGGGGAGTGCACATAGAGTTGCAGCAGCTTGCTGAACTTGTAGTAAAGAACCGAAATAAAGTCAGCAAAAGCGTGTTTGAAGCACATTGGAGCCAGTGCATGTTTTGTTCCTGCTGAACACCTCGAGGCCTGCTTCATGATGTCAGGGAGGTCATGGCGGCATAGGGCGGAATGTGTAATCAAGCTACGAGGCATGGTTGACACTCAGTGAGTTTATTTAAAATATAATAAACGCTTTGTGGTGGTAATGAACATGTCCCAAATGACGTGCAGCCGGATTTATTGAAAAACATTTGTGTTTGTTGGTGTTACAAGGCCTTTGTTACGCCACAGGCTGGGCCAGATTTTAATAATATCGGTGACATTTGCAATGACTGGAATACCAAGTATTCCTGCACTGAGTTCCAGCAAACTCAAATAAGTCATGTGTTGCGAAGTAAAAAATGCGCAAACGTTTAAAGTGTAGTGGAATTTTGTTAAAACAAGTTGCAAATGTTGAATGCATTACCTTGTTGAAGTGATAAAGAGAGGGAAAAGAAGAGAGGAAGAGTGAACGTGTGAAAGAGAGGGATAGCGAAATTGAAGTAACTTACAACATTGAAATAACATTCCTTGTCCAGATCTGAAGAAACTGTGTAACTAACAACCTTCTATCAATGTGGGTGATTTAGGGTCGACCACCATTTGTTTTCTCAGTCAGTACGTTCCAAGCATGCAGGCACATGCTGATATGTGCAGTATGCAGGTTCCGAAGGAAATGAAGGTTAGCCACGATTTCATGCAAAAAGATTTGATTTTTGAAAAATAACATGCTCTAGGTTAAACTCAGGAGAAACGGTAATGGGAGAGGAACTATTGTCAGAAAAAGACTTGACCTCACGATTCAGAAGGTAAGGGTAATATCGCATGAAACAGTGAGTGATTCCAAAAAATCTTTAGCAGCTTTCTCTGAAAGGACACAAGGTTATAGTGCACTTACTGATGTACTGGGTTGATTCGCCCACTCAACTTCCAAATACATTCAATGTTTATTGATAAAGCGGACTACAGGTTGGAGAGTAGAGAGGAGACGCTCCCCTAAAAGCCACACTCCCTAATACCCACTAGTGGTGCCTATCTACAGGGCTTAATTTGAGCCAGTGGTTGCAGGTGGGACCCACTGGCACTCCTTGATACAGGTGGCCTGTGCACATGTCGCAATTTGCTTAATGGCAAGTATTGTATTGTAATTGCATTTATATAGCGCTTACTTCCCCTGAAGAGGCGTCAAAGCGCTTTTTGGTGAGTAGCATGCTACTCTGGAACTTAAACACTATTAGTTGATTTGGTGTAATGAAATTGAAAGTAAGTTGAGTGTGGACATGTTAGAATATTATTTGGACTGAAAAGGAATAGTGGGGGATATGTGGAGTTGGACAAGAGGAAGTCATTGGGCCTCTTTTTATATTTAAAACCTATGTTTTGTTCGAACTAATATTTTTTGCATTTCAATTGCAAACAGCGTGCCATCGCAGGCAGTTTAGCCTGCTTCGAGGTCACTTAAAACATTGATTTAATGTCTTCTTCTCTTTAAGTGTCTTGATCCATAATCCTGTCAGAGTAGTATGTATGTGAGGGGGTTGGCAGGGCAGCTGCTGGAACACAATTACTTGCACTGTTGTAGATTTAGGTTTCTCTCTGAGTTTTCCAGATCCAAGCGTGAGGCGCTCACTCAGTGCATTTTTTTCCTTTGCATTCTGGAACTTGTAGTTTTGGGTTTATGATGGGATGAACAGGACTGGAAACCCCTGAGTGCGATGAAGACATATGGACGGGATGAGCTACTCAAGCTTGGAAATGGAGACCTGAGAGGTCTGTGGTTTAAGAGAGGAGCCTGTGCCACCAGAAACATCTTGTTCCAGTCCTAAGCTTTCCTTTTAGAAATCATTGCCATTTTGTACTGTAGTCCATTAGGCTCCATTGAAGTGAATCACGACTGTGACTCCCTACATTCAATAAGTTGTTGCATAAAGAGCAGAGACCCGAACATGGTGTCCCAGTGAGAGGATGTAGCATTAGGGCCAGACTCCAACAACTATGAGTGACACTTCCACGCGAGCAAAATCAAGCAGTGAAGAGGAGGGAAACATATAAATATTATAAATTACACCAATTTGAACAATGAACAAACTATAAGAAGGTCTTAAAACGTCTGGAAAGCACCAGAAATTGACAGGCACACACATAGCTAGGTGGTCACAACCCAGGCTGGAAGGTAGTGAATGTGGTGATGAGGAATAAGGTTAAAAATACATGATAATGGGATGGAATAATGTAGTATGTATAACGTTATGATTTAAAGCATGCCAAGAATGTCCGAACACAAAAGCAGTGTGCGATTTCTCTGTCACTAGGCCTTGTGTGAAATGAACTTCTATATATCAATAGCAAGCTGGAGGTTTTTGGCGCGACAAAGCCAAGCTACATGGTTGACTTCATTGGGGGCTCCAGAGCAAATACGTCCTTTTTTTCTGCAGCTCTCTCCCCTCCCCCTCCCGCTATCGGAAAGGGACGGCAATCTGAGGGATAGCCCCGGGCGCAAGAAGCTCTAGCTACGCCTCTGGCTGGGGCAGATGATTTTGTCTGCCATCCATAACATAAAGTTATAGATGAGTAAAAGTGAATAACAGGGATGCTTTTCAGCTCTGGATGTCATTGACATTGTAGACAACTCAAGCTTTGCTCTCACCTCTTTAATGTCATTCAGAATCCCTCAGTGAAAACATCCCTGTTATTCACTTTTACTCGTCTATAATTTGATGTTATTCGCGTAGTTGCTTAACTCACATAAAAGTGATACTCGAATCTTGGGCCAATAACTTTTTTAGCTTTCAATGGTGTTATGCACACTCTTGAAATGTAGCTTTTACATTCTTCAAACCTTATACTGTCTGATTTTTTTTTTTAAGAGTTTTATATAGCGCGAACAAGACCCGAATCGGGTATCAGAGCGCTTTACATAGCACCAGTTACATTACATGAGGACACACATTAATTTTTGTTAGGCACGGGGAGATTAAGTGATTTGCCCAGAATCACAGGATGTTTTTTTGCGTCATTACCGAGACTCGAACCCAGTTCCCCAGGTCCGAGGTCCACCAACTCCAAACTTCCGCAGATCATATTGTCTATTATCATGCATGTATTTCTTCTTCGGCTCTGAATGGGGAAGTCATTAGTTTGCATTACACTGTGGTGGATGGCAGGGCCCAGGCGGGCAGCGCGTGCATGCTTATGTGCAGTGATGGAAGGCCTGGCTTTGTGTTTGCCTGGGGTATCAGAATGTACAATCTTGTCTCTTGTGCGGAACATCCTCCTCGATGGGGACACAATGAGACATTTCTAATTCTTCTGGCAATTTTTCATCTGTCCTTACTGGGTGTCTTTCGTTTCGGAATATTTTACTCACAGCCTTCAGATTGCATCAAAGGACGCGCTCACACACTCCCACCTCTTTTACATCCTCTCTATTCTTCTGTTCATACAGAAAGCATCCCCTATGAATTTTTAATCAGGCGCATTTGCTTCAATTTTCTTTCCTTCGGTACCTTACACTGAACACGTTTTATGTATTTCAAGCATGAGATATCACCAAGGGAAGCAATCAATCACTATGTGTTATTAACTGTACTTACTCTCAATTTCTGCCTTCATTATTCACCTTCATTCCATTCTAGGCTTGCTCTAGTCTGCTATCCCTTAATGCAGGTTCTTCTTTCTTACATGTTTATTCAGGGAGTTATACATTTTCCGGAAGCAACCAATGATTAGAAATATTTTTTCTTTTTTACATATTTAATAGACTGCACCCATTGAAATTATCACTACTAAAGTATGGCTTATGCTATGGTGATACATATAAGGGGAGGAGACCCACCGGAGTAATAAAGATAGCGACAAAAAGGGAAATTATTGTATATACCAACATCAGTGTACACCACTACCTACATAAAAATGAAAAGTGTTCCAGTCAAGTTAATTCATAGACTTCCAAAAAATGACCAAAGCATAGTAAGTTAAGACCGATTTCCATTATTTTGCCTCATCATATGTGCTACCTTCATCACTTTACTTTGTTTTGACTTCATAATTATACATTTCCCCCGATACATCCATTTGTTTCTTCACTCTGTCACTGAACGTTTCCCTCCTAAACCTGTTATCTCTGTCATACTATATTTTGTTTACTATGTGTTTTCTCTACTGTCCTATTTTTTTCATTTTTTACCACTGGATAATTTCCAATCCTATGATTTAGCTCAGTTACCTATGTTGGTTTATCTGCCATGGAACATACCGCCCTCGCATAAATGATATATCTGATCCAATTTGCTTCATCCCTAGACATTTCCATATGGTATGTATTATCTTGGTTATCCGGTTTATATTTACTCAACTGTTAGATATTTTCTTACATTATATATTATCTTAATTATCCTGCTTTGCTTTGCTTCACCAGTGGATATTTTCTTCGTATGTGTTTTATCTTCAATATGCTATGGCTTACACTACTAAAAGATGTTTCCCTTTGCATGTGTTGTCTTCCTCATCCTATTTTTCTTTACTCCACCACTAAACATTTTCCTGGAAAATGTGTTATCTTCATCAACATGTTCTTACTTCATCATAAGATATTTACCATCTGTAAGTGTGACCTTTATCGTGTTTTTTTTCTTCACAGCGGATATGTCTCTCCTGGCTTTTCCCAATTTAATATAAATCAGGATTTCAACACTTTCCCAGTGAGTTTGTCTCGGTGATCACTTGAAAGATTTTTTTATCAGATGAACCATCAGGTTTGTATGAAAATATTTACTCTCCAGAGAAGACAGCTTAATTCCTATTCACAGTAAAACAGGAAATCTGCATCTGTAGATCCACTTCTAAGTGGCTGCAGATGTACTTTCAATTGAATTCGCCAATTCCTTTTGGAATCAGCATGGAAACCTAAGTCTGGCCCACGATTCCATTCGGATTCCACTGGCTGTCACCTGATTCCAAACGTCTGTTTGCATTCCCTCTGTAGGGCATTCTCCATGGCGGAGTGCTCCATACCAGGAAAATGGATCCCCTAGTGCAAGTGCAGTTTCTTCTCTATGACAGAAAGTATTTTTCTTATGGCGAAAGCCCTCCCCCTGCACTCTCACCAAGTGTGAATGGGGAGTTACATCAGCTGATGTAGGATTGTATTTCTCAGTATTTCCAGGCTAGGTATGCATTGGATTACAGTTTAGGAGTGTCAACAAACTTCTAGGTTTGTGGGTATTCCCAGAATTCCAAGACAAGAAAGTCATTGAAATGTTCATTTTCCCTCCCTCTAGTGCAGTGGCTCCCAAACTTTTGACTCCTGTGGACCCACATTGAGTCACTACCGGAAGCCGGGGACCCCCAAGCAATTTGTAGGATTTAAATTTCAAACATTAAAACAGTAATTCGAACAAAATAAACACAGGTGTACACAAAAGAAAATATATATTTACAAGCCCCTATCCCCATGGGAACGTCACTTTTTGCGATGTTCCCGTGGCGATACGTGCTTCGCCTTATGTACAAGGCATCGTTGAGCCACTTACTATGGCTTAACGCTGCTTTGCAAATAAGAACCCCTTTCATGCAATACTTTGCATGAAAGAGGTGGGCAGTGGGTGTTGCGGTGAGCGTTCCACTGCAACACCCATTGATTTTTTAACGCTGCCTCCTATTTACAAGGGAAGCGTAAATAGGAGGCTGCGCCAAAATTAAAACCAGGAAACACCTAAACTTAACTTGATGAAACAAGGAGAAATGCTTTATTTCTCCTCGATTTTGCTTTTTCCATGTGTGCTGCCTTATGCAGTACACATGGAAAAAGCAAAACGCAATGGGTTTTTTATGTTCAGGAAGGAGGATCTTCCTGTACATCTTCCCCTGCACGCAGTCACACTTGCACTATGGTGCAAGGGTGCCTGCATTGGCGCTACACTTTTAAGTGTAGCGCCAGCACAGGGGGAAACGCAAGGCTGCAACATATTCCTGTAAATATGGTGCAGCCCTACGCTTCTGAAGTGTTGGAGCGTGTCATTAAGCCAAGGAGGCTAACAACACGCTCCTCCACTTCTGTTGTAAATATCCCTCTTAAAATTTTATATCGAAAGAATTTGAAAAAACTAAATAATTTAATGGGAAGATTGGTGCTGCATCCCAGTGACAAACTTTTACATGGTTGGTTTTATTTCGCAGTACGAGGCTCCTGCTCCTGCCAGGGCCAGACTGGAAACCAAAAGCAGCCCTAGAAAATGTTTTCAGACCAGTCCCCATACGGTGCATACCAAGTACGATGAGTGAGCCTGGCCCCTACAGAGGGGGCTTTGGAATGCTCTCCCCCAAATGTTTTTGGGAAACAATGGTGCAGTCTACAACGCATTCATCATTACGTATTGAATTTTATTAGCTTTTAAAGAATAGTAAATGAAGACCTTATTATGCACCAGGGAACGACAATCTGGGAAGAAAATGACAATAGCAGTAAGTAACCGACTGACCTATGCACATAAAATTTTTAAAAAAATTAAATGCATGGTACAAGTTCTTTGCAGTAGGCATATTAACCCTCTGTGCTACATTAGATAAGTCAAAGCTGCCACTGGACAAAACTCTTCTCTCTCTCTCTCTCTCCAGCAGGTACATTAATCACTGGTGTTATCTTGACACTTTTATTGTTGCTCAAAAACTGCTAATTCTAAAAGGAACTTTGAAGTGCTTTTAAAACTGCTGCCTGTGGACCCCCTGGGAATGTGTCAAGGACCCCTGGGGGTCCGCGGACCACAGTTTGGGAAACACTGCTCTAGTGGATTTACAGCTGTGTAGAGTGCCGTGGTTGTGGCAGAGATCTTCACCCTGGTATTGCCTTATATCAGCCAGGAATCCCTTTGTGAATTTTTGGTAGGCTTAGAAAAGGTAAATGTGGTGGTAAACCTAAGTATAGAATCAAATGTATCTTTGTGAATATAGCCATTTCACTTTAAATTAAAACAGCGTACTTTCAGTGGATTTATATTTCAGAGCAAACTCTTTGTACTGAGCATATAGCAGGGATGTTCAAACTTATAAATATGCGCACATAATTGGGCGAAATACTTAATTTGTTATTGTATGTTTTATGACATTGTGATTTTTCTATTGTTTGTGTATGTTTCTTCTTTCTTTGTGAAAAATATCTCCTGAAAAATGATTCCCAATATTATTTTAAGCAGAATGATTGAAAAAAATATTCCAGGGATATTTGTTTTATTTTGCTGAAAAATAAGTGAGCAAAAGGTGAAATTGAAGGTTTGTCACCCAAAACCTGAAGTTTTTATTTTGCTGCAAACATGATTTGACTCAGAATGTTCTTATAATAACTCATAAAATTTAATTTAGGTTAGCCTCTTAAAGCTTTTTCTTTGAGTAGTTGTGTCTTACTCATCTTTTAGGTGTGAATTACACACAACTTTATTTTTTGAACCAAACATGCACTAATGCCTGAAAACTCACGAGTAAGCCACATCTAAATCTGGAGTAAGAAAAATACTACTCACAGAAAATGAATCAGGCCTGGAAATTCAGCAGCAGTAATTCACACAAGTGTAAGGCATTGCTACTGCCTCAAAACATTTTCTGGCGCAAGCCCTACATGTCTTTATAAGGAACTGATAATTTAGTACTCGGGTACCTACGTTGTGATGGATGTGAGATGAAACATTATGTACATCAGCACACATAGCCGTCTTAGTCCCCCAAATAATTAAAATTACCCAATGATCTCTGCCTCACAACATCTATGTCTGGATGTCTGAGTGGATGAGCTGTTGTGTTAAAAATCTTCAAAGAGCATGAGAAATCACATCTTCAAACCAACATCCTTGGAGAAACTCCAGAGTTAATCTTCAGGTGGCTGCCTTAAAATCAAATAAAGTAATTTATAGTACCATTCTAGTTCTCCTCTGACCCTCAGACATGAGGCTATGTTCATCTTCATGTGCCAGTAACCAAATAAATAGCATTTGGTGGGCAAGTTCTGTATTTTTCTTATCTGGGTCAAGGATTCTTAAGCCATCTAATGTTGATCAACAACGTTTGAATGCTTTTTCTAGTATTGTGCATTATTATTGTGCATTTTATGAAAATGTCATTTTTATGAATTGTTTTAGTGTTTGTTCCTTTCATATATGTGTATTTTGGTGAATCATAACCAACAAAAAATCTTTGAAAATATTGTATGAAAAATAAAAGAGAGTCAGACTGACAGACTGTCAAAACTTACACCTAGTTTAATTCTTTGTGTGTGGTAACCAAAGGTCCTTGATAATTAGTAGTTACAGTACTGGCATTCGTTTAGTTGTTTTGGATCATATTAATTATTGCATGGGCTTGGTATTTAGGTGTTAGATTGGCATAGGTATAAAAAGTACGTGTTAGGTCAATCGTTGTAGAGACAATACTTTAAAAAACAAACAATGTTAACTCCTCTTTAGGGATTCCTTCAGTTACCTCCCATTTACCGCTAAGTGTTACATTTTCTTTGTAAGGAAGGTTATGAGCATCATGGAGACACCATACACTCTGGTATAGGATGTGGGCATTGCACTTTTGTAAGCTGACTGCACAAGGGTCTTACTGTTGTGTGAACTGCTAATCCTCTTATAGTTATAATTTTGCTTGAACTATATTTTTTATCAATTTTACTTTTGAGTAGGAAAACTTTGTGTGTTTATATACAGTCACATTTGCATGTGTATTTCACATGTGTGATGCTAGATAGAGAGGGGTCTGTGTCACCTGTGTTCCTACTAGAACATTGTGTTCCTTTGTGAGGGAGTTTGGGTGGGAGGCTGATTTATTGGTATCACAGAAAGACATGACAGATTACTAATATGCCATGGTGGACAACTCAAAAGTGGTGAAACTATTCAGGTTCCTTTGATCTCTTTTTCCAGAATTTCAGTTCATGGTTAGGAAGTTGATTTAATCTGAGACAAAATAATAAACAGCTACTTCGTCAAGTTCCCTAATATGTTCTGATTAGTGCTTTTAAGGGTTTATAAATTGCATCAGTACCCTACACCAATTTAACTGTAAAGATGTTTGGTGATGGAAAGACAATGTGTGATCTTCTGAGATAATTTATGTCCACTCATCACTGCTGGGGCAGTGCAGAAAGGGTGATGCCCTTTTATAGACTGGACTTAGTGAAAATTACAAGACCTCTTTTAGTGCTCTCAAGAACCTTTTCAAAACCAGCACTCAACATTTCCTTGATATGAATAGCTAGATAAACAGTACCCTTCAGGAGCATGATAAGCCTGAAAGATGTTCTGACATTTCGTAAGTAATTAACAATTTGACATCACATCAGTGGACAGATATATGGCCTTACTAGGGAAATAAAGGATAATAGACATATCCGTTTTTTTGCTCACTATGCCGTTCCAGTTAGAACCCAGCCATATGCAAATCAGTCTTGACCCTGTGCCCAATGGGAACAGTCCAGTTAAAACTGCCAGACCAGGACCTCCCGGGTCTGGAACCAAGCATCCTAGGACCGGTTTCGGGGTTTCACCCCTCATCAGCCAGGATAGATTGACTACAGTGGCATGGAAAGCATGTGACCTACCTCTGACATACCTTCCCACTCGG
Source organism: Lissotriton vulgaris (assembly GCF_964263255.1). Lineage (NCBI taxonomy): Eukaryota > Metazoa > Chordata > Amphibia > Caudata > Salamandridae > Lissotriton > Lissotriton vulgaris. The sequence goes on along the minus strand of NW_028242798.1, from coordinate 1,229,191 downwards.
GCTGTCAAATGCAAAAAGAACAATTGATGGAAAGAATGCAGAACAATGTCATACATTCACCCCAGTACAGAGATCTGGGCCTAAATCCATCGTTTTTTTGCTCACAATGCCATTCCAGTTTGAACTCAGCCATATGCAAATAAGTCTTGACCCTGTGCCCAATGGGAACAGTCCATTCAGAACTACCAGGCCAGGTCCTCCCTGGACTGGAACCAAGCATCATAGGTTCGGTTTTGGGGTTTCACCAAAGCAATTAAAAAGTGATTTGAATAATCGTGGGATGCTGGACATTCACTAATTTGTGCATTGGACAAGGCATGGAGCTAAAACATGGAAAGACAACCTCCTTGAAAGCCTGGACCAGGGAGATATTGGTTTACTGATACTTTTTGAACACTCAGCCCAAGTCAAAAGAGTGGATCATGAATTCATCATTCAGCATTTACAGGATGTTACTTGAGTTAGGAAATAAGCTGCAGGATGGTTGCTTGGTTTGAAAAGAATGGTTATCAGCTTAGGCTATTAAGGGGGTTAAGCGGTTAAAAACATGTATCATGACCCCCAAAAGCAACGCACAGAGTGTTAAATACTGATGTTAAGTCAACTTGCCTTGGGACCTTGGAGGGCTCTATGTTTTCCACTTTCCACTGCTAATATTACTTCCTCGCTAGATATTAGGGTGCCCTGCTGTGCCACTTGTTTGGGTGTGAGTTAGTTGGGTAAGTTAACCTATTGCTTTACCTTCACTGGGTCAGACTGTTCCCTAGTGTACATCTTTTGGTAAAAATGCTGAAATGGTCTTATCTTCTTCTCAATTAAATTGTGACACTCCCCATACTCACTCCTGAAGGCTGGGTGTATAGGCAGGACTAGTAGACCCTCAGTTCGAACACACGCAATCACCTTCTCATAGCCCTGTCCTCATAGCATCTCTGTTCCACCCCGGCAAGATGTATTAAGCCTTATTCAATGTCATGATACCCAGCTGCTCCCCCAAAGGGTGAATATTCCTCAACATCTTTTGGCAGTGAATACATATATTTTCTTTCCCTGCCTCTTTAAGTCGAAATAGAGCAGCTATCTAGGAACAAACCATCATGCACTCTTTTTTTAATCCCACTGCCTCAGCTATGAAGTGTCCGCTCACTGCCACTTTGAAATCATCCCTTCAAATCCATGGAATGACTGAAGCCATTTTTTGGCCTGCTTAGCTATTTCTCAATTAGTCAAATGCTCCCTTAGCAGTCAATTGCTCAGTTTGCAATACCGATTATCCAATATCTTCTACTCACACAACTTGAACATGCACTTGATTGGCAAATAATCAGATGAGGGCAAAGCTCTAAGTTCATCCCTGGAAAGGAAGTCTCCTGCCGATGAAGATAAAATTGATTCTTGGATATGTCAGTCAGGTGAATAGCCCACCATGAATCCAGCAATCCCATATCTCCCAGCCAGTGCTTGCCTGAATTGGACACCACAAGTGGACATCACTACTGCCTTCCATATTTCTACATTGTTCAATCATCTGACCCATCAAAGGCAGTTTCCACTCACCTCCCACAGAAAGAAAACCTGTGGTGAATGCCAAAATCGTCTAGCAACACTGTTTAAAGAAACGTTTCATGGTCAGCATTTAACACAATTACCATTGCCAAGGAGATGTCCCTACCATGCTATGAAGGACCAACCAATTCTGTAAGTTATCAACACTGCAGAGAAAACCCTTTGTGAGGGGTAATTCATTTAAGAATCTATATGTGCTTCCCAGTTACAGGATGCACTGTGCATTTGCACCACTATATATAAACAAAAAGTAGTCTATTACTTGAAATACCATGTTTCCTTACCTCAACCATTAACTCACTTAAAGGCATCACATACTGATAATACTTAAATCAATGGAAGCATATCAAACACTCATATTCCTGGAAATATGATTATCATTCTGTCATGTATGGCTATGATATGCTGGCAAAATGAGGAAAATTCATAACAAAATAAAAATCTAGGTGTGTATAAATAAGACTACCCTTGTCTTATTTGTGTACTTGCTGAACCAAAAAAAATCTTGAAAAACTACATTCTTTGAAATGTTTTCAGCACAATTACCCATACACATGGCTAATTGTCCACTGGAAGACACTCTGCTTGGTAGAGGGCGGGGTGATAGAATGCATTTGCAAACCAATTTTGTCCGTTTTTTGACTCAGGAAAAAGGGTTTCCTAGTTGGGAAAACCCTGTCCATTAGCCTCCTAAAAACATAGTTAGTTTCCCTGTTCAATCTTAGAAACACACTAACAGTACATGACCATTAGGATAGTGGAGCAGCAGCTGGATCCACAAAGCTCCATAACATGTGACTTTGAGAGGGACTTCAACTATTTTAGCTTAGATTAATGGTGGGCAAGGTCAATGGGTATCCTCCCACAGACAAAAGAGGATAGCAAAAATTGTGGGCAGCATGTAAATAGGTGTAAGTGCAAGCACACTTTGATGGGAGTCATGAGGAAGAGGAGGGGGGCACAATGCAAAAGCCACTGACATTGATGATGGGTAGGAGAGAGGTGCAAGAAAGATCCCACCCATGAAGACTTGGGAAGGTGCACTGACAGGCTAGGGCTGAGCATTATTAGGGCAAGGAGAATCCTCAGGTTGAAAAGTTGGAGTAGGGTGATATGTGTGACTGAAAGCTCGATGCTTAATAGTGAAAAAGGACTTGCACTAGCGTATGTACTTGAACTGCATGCTGGGAGTAATTGTGGTGCCATTTTCCACTACTTGTTAAGTGGATGCATGCGGGAGCAGTCTCACAGTGAATTCACCCATCCGCCCATAGATAGGTGATACTTATTGTGCAATGTGTGTAAATCTCATCTTGATTTGCAGGCAGAGCCCCATGGTCCTTCTCTAGGGCACCGGAAGGGGACAGTATTAGCACAGGATTTTTTCGGGACGAGCTCCTGAACAAGTGGAGAAGTTGACAGATTAGTAAGATGACTGTGCCAGGCAAACACAGATGGGAAAAAATATTTTTGGCTTCACCTCCACTAGGAAAATCCAAGAAAAGTTAGAAAACATGGTTCAGATGATGGTAGCCAATGAGGCAAAACTGGACCAGTGTGAGCTATATGGCTCATCAAAGTAAAGAAAAAGATAACTGCCTCTCTTAAGAGACTCGAGCTGGGGAAAAGACTGAAAAGCAGACACGAATGGCCCCTATCACAAAAGGTCTCAATAATAAATCTGGAGAATAAAGTGGAACGAATGAAAAACCTGAGGAGGGCAAGAAGTGTCATGGTGTTAGGCTGGCCACCGACTGAGTGAAATACTTAGTTCTGCCCTCAAAACTTTATTCCTATGAGAGGTGAATCCTGAACCTGAGTAGGAGTTCACCAAGCTCATTTCTGCAACCCCCCATTTGGCAAAGGGCTCAGTAAAGATGAACAAGAACCAAGGAATCATCTTTACAGTCTTTCTGGAGGGGGCGGCATTGTACAAGGTCCCAAAAGTAAACTTTATGAAGGAAGTCATTCTTGCATCTCTTGATTTATGTCCATACCAATCACAAAGGGGACTTAGACTGCATGAAACAAGATGTGAACCAAGGAGCGCTGCACTCGATCCTGTACCCGGCGAAACTCAGAGTAGTCCTTAATGGCAATGCATCTGTCGTTACTTAAGCGTAGGCAGCAACTGCCTTTTACAGAATCTTGGACAGTAGGGTCATGAAAGAGAATTCATTAAGTCAAGAGTTGATGCATTTCTTCTTGCTTTGGTGGCAGTGAAGTTTCTTAAAAAAGACAGTTTCTTCGGAGGTCTGTTGCCATGCAAAATAATTGGGGCAGAATATATGATTGGATCTGGGTTCTATAGGTTGAAATGAGTGGTTGTTTTGATATGCGGCCATCCTATCCACTTCCCCTGACTACTGACTTTCTTCTTAGAAGCAACAACCAGTTTTTAGGTGACTTGGGGCCAGATGTAGGTCGCCAAATACCGGTCGGTAACGGACGATTTCGGCCGTTACCGACCAGTATTTGGAGATTGAGATGTAGGGGGCTGCAAACTTACCGATTTGGTAAATTTACCTCAAGGCCCATAGGAATCAATGGCAATTACCGAATCGGTAAATACCGATTCGGTAATTACCGAATCATACCGATTCGGTAAAAATTACTGAATTATTTCCTACATCTCATTTACCGAACCTAGAATACCGAATCGGTAAAATTCGGTATTCTAGAGTCGGTAAATGAGATTTACCTACATTGGGCCCTCGATTTGATCAGGTGCATAAACCTCTCACTGTCTCTAGATGGGCTCCTTACTCCCCTCCTCCACAATTACCAGGGAAGCCACATGAGGGTCCCTCCTGTACTCCTTTTCCATCATCGACCTTATTGCCTAAATGTGTTTTTCTACCTCTTTCTTGCCATCTCCTATCACCCTCGCATAGCCCTCTGTGTTGTTCACCCACTTCAAAAATCTGGGACATGTTGACCACCATCCATGTGAATGTGAAAGGATTACTTCCAGGTTGTAAATGTGCTTTTAACTATTGGTCAAGGTGGTTCTGATATGAGTCTTTATGAAACAATGAGTACCTATGACATAAAGCATGCTTTGTTTTAATTGAGTCGGTCTTTTTATGCTGTCTTCGAAGTTATGTCATTGAAATCTTGAGCTGTACTATTACTGAAAAATACAGAGTCACAAAAAAAAAACCACACCACATTTATTTGTGTTTGCAAGGTGGGAGACCGCTTACAAAACCTATATCAATCCCACAATGTTCCAACTTTTTGGAAATTCACAAAATATTTGTATGACTTCTCCACCTCAACCTATTCTTAATTTTCCCTCCCCTTTCTTATATTTACTCTGGTGAATCAGTGCCCTGATATTTAGTAATGTCTTTTCATGGTATTTTGACAAACTATCGCTTTAAAAATATTGTGTGGGGGGATGTACTACGGGGTACGACACTTAAGTCCTTCCAGGATCTTAGGGAGGAATTTGCTATGCCTCGGTCTCAGTTTTTTAGGTACCTCCAATTTCGCCATGCATTATCCCCAGCCTGGAGGGGTTGGAGTCCCTCCCTGAGTTTAGCCCGCTGGTGGCGAAAGTGTTCATGGGGGACCTGGAGACGAAGAAAATATCCTGCATCTACCAGACACTAGTCACACATTGTTACCTTACCCTGCAGAGGCTCCGGGAGCAATGGGAGGAAGACGTAGGCGAGTTAGAGGAGGAGGACTGGAGGGAGGCTCTGGCTGCTCCCAGGGGGGCCATCATAGCTATGCGTCTCCGCCTCATCCAATTTAAGTATCTGCATAGAGTCTACTTTACCAGGGTTCGGCTCTGGCGGGCGGGACTGATTGCCTCACAGTACTGCCTCCGCTGCAACAGGGAGGAAGGGTCATTATACATACAGTTTGGAGCTGTGGATCTCTTGATCGGTTCTGGAGGGGGGTCCTGGCCTGTCTGTCGGAGGTACTGGGATAGGTCCACCCGTGTACGCCACAGTTTGCCCTGCTACATGCCATGGAGGGGGTGGGGGGTAACCACTGCAAAAGGCACCTGATGTTACTTGGCCTTACAACGGCCAAAGGAGACATTGCTAAGGGTTGTAAGAACTCACAGGCACCGTCCTTGGCCATTTGGAAGAGGGGGCAGGACTTTTGTATGGGGCTTGTTGAAGGTGAGCCCATAATTCTACCAATGCCCAGGCTGCTGGCGCAAACCGCCTCTTAGTTTCCATTCCGAATAATTTACCAAATAAAGAGACGGGCGCTGGGAGCAGGAATCAAGAACAGAGTTTATTTCTCATGAGGAGAGCCAGTCATTTCGGACACGAAACACAGTGTCTTTCGGGAGGTGCTCTAACAAGTGAGCGTGAGACTCTGGCTTTTATACATTTGCAGAACATTTGATGATACAATCAGGTCAGTGTGTCGCAAAAGGAAAACATTCCTATAATCCTCGTGATGATCCTACTCCACATACGTTCACAATGGGGACCCTTGACCTGCTGATAAGAGGGAAGGGCGATCGTGCAACTGAGTGTGTCGTAGGATGTGTGCGCCTGATCATGGCCCAGGGGGTGGGGTGGCTAGGCATACAATAAGGGCAGTAAATGGTATCTCCTGGCTTAGGCGATGGCCTCGGACATGTGTGGTCAGCCGAACTCGGGGGAAGGGGTCATCAAAGGAGTGGTATTCATGCCTGCGTGGACAATCGAGCGCGGAGGGAGGGCTCGTCAATAGAGGGGCATTCATGGAAGGGAAGGAGGTGCTGGTCAGGCGCGGCCGTGACTCTCAAGGACAGGGCTTTGCGAAAGAAGAGGGTTTATGACTTGCTCATATGAGGAGAAGGAGGGGGGGGGGGTCAGGGTGCATGCAGGGCCAGAGTCGCGCAGAGAGAGAGAGAGAGAGAGAGAGAGAGAGAGAGATCTTATGACCTGTATATGAGAGAACAGGGGCAGTCAGATACAACTGGGGGGCTATGTCAGCTGAGGCGAAGGGTGCCTCTTCAAGAGGGAAATGGGGGGGGGGGGGTTCCTGGGTCAAGCAGGAGGGTTGCCTTTCATAGCAGGGTCGCGCAGAGTGCCGGGTTTCATGGTCTATGTATGTGAGAGTGGGAGAGGGGGGGTGTGCTCAAATGCGCGCAGGAGGGAAGCCAGTGATTCTAATGAGTGGGCAAGAGGCCAAGGTGCCTAAAATGGCTATCATGTACACATGGGTACAGGCCTTTGCGGGCTGAGGGATGCAGTCAATGCTTTACAATATTCATGGTGCGTGCAGGGAGGGGAGTGGGAAAAGGGAAATGAACGTTGCCTATGTACATCAATACTTCTTATTTTCTACAGTCGCCCCTTTTTACATAGCAAAGTTCATTTTTACAGTCGATGAAGGTACATATAAACAGGTGCGATCGAAGAATTTGCATTTGTCAATACTAACATAGGGCATATAATCATGGACAGTTGATGTGTTTGGCAGAACGCAGCACATAGGGGATGGCATTTGTCGAGTTCCTATCATTTCAAATCACTACATAGCATAAATGCTTCTGACTTAAAAATGTGACCAATGAACATTTTGACCAAGTAGTCAAGGGAGGAATTCAGTTCAATACGCAAGATCTCTTCGTCACAGTGTCTTTTATCAGTGAGCCATCACTGGTAGGCTCTAGTCCGTGTCCTTTCGTTGGCGCTGTTGAGCACCCGCGGTGGAGCTATAGGTCCAGCTCGGTTCTATCCTTACGCGTTGCAGGGTGCGGTCAGTCCTCTGCTGTTAGACCACAGTCCTGTTCCCTAACCAATCCTTTGAGTGGCGCCTTAAGCTTGGCACCTATATTTCCGTGGTGTAACCCCATTTCCATCTAGATGCTGTTCTTCCTTTCAGCAGAGAGTCGCATGGAAAAGAGGGTGTGCGGTTTCGTTAGTCGATGGGAGTGAGAGGGCGGAGTGGGGGCAGATTTTCCCGGGACACACCAAAGGGACCAAGGGAGCAATGGGTAACAAGCAAGCAGGCCCATCAATCGGGCTTGAAAAGAGGGACGGAGGCTCCAGGCACACGTGGGTTGGCGGACAGAGAGCTTCAGGACAGCCCTTCATTCTTTCTTTTACCGCCTTTGAGAGTGCTGCCTCGTCCCGTTTCTTGTTGTCCTGCGGCTCCACCTTTGGTTGAGGTCGCATGTGTCTCATGATCTGCAGCCACGCTGTGCGTCACGTCCGGCCCTTCTCCTCCGGAGATTGAGTATCTTTAAATGGGTAAAAACAAGTTTTAGAGAACTGGCAGGAGAAGAGATTTTTACATATGAATTCCACTCGCAATCCTAGCACCTGGCGTTATGCTCATTGGTCATAGTCAGAAGTCTATTACCATGAAGTAAGTAGGTGGGTATTTCTACTGCGTTCGCACCAAGTCTAATCGGCGTTCGTTCATGACATATATGGACAGAGGTCGGACTCTTATCACCTGCGTATTTCAACAAAAACCCCAAGATTGACAACATTCAGGAGAGACTCGTCCTTCTAATTCGAGCCTTAACAGTCTTACATTTCCCTTTAGAGCTGGCTAACTCTTTAAAACAAGCGGGGGTGCAATCATTGAACGACAGAGTCAAACATGTTTTTCTCGAGGGGCGGCAGTTACTCATGGTCATCATATATATATATCGGGGACAGTAGCTGGGGTCGATCAAGTGGGGCGGGGACGCTTCGGGCATTCGTGCTTGGGTGCAAAGGGGTGGGGCAATCTGGGCATTGGGGGTCAATCTGGACCTTGGCGCTTGTTTCTAACAATAAAAATTAGGATGCCATTGACATATAGTTCCCCTATAAAAGGCCAAATTGGGGGACCTTAGCCGTCTTACCTGTCCTTTCCTTCTCAGCCAATTCAAGTTCATTCATTTTGCAGAAAGGAGAGGCAGTAACATGGCGAGATACAGTCATTTTAGTTTCGGTCAATTTCGCTGAACACCTTCGTGTTCAATATGTATCAAATCAGACTGGTGCCGGTGGGGCACAAATTTACCAAAAAGAGGGAGAGAAAATAGGGAGACTCTCATAGAGAGTGAGAGTCGTCCGCAATCTAAACGAGCCATTCGGTACACGTATGACATGTAGAGAGAGAGAAAAAAAGGGTGGAGAGAGAGAGAGACGTGTACGAAAATAGGTCATTTAGTGCGCTCACAACACAGAACAACAAAGGTCGGGTATCATGCAGATATAGACAGAGGGGAGACATATATTCGTTCGTTACACACACACAAACTCAGACAGGGAAGACGGCACATGTATTACACACATACAAGACATTCACAACAAGACAGAAAACAATTGTTAGTCTACAACATCTGTTTTTATATATATCCTACGTATCTTTACTATCCTATTTATCTACGCGCTTAGCTCTTTCTGCCCTTCCCCCCTTTTCCTTCTCGTTTGTCACGCCTGCGAGCGTTCCCAATTACCAATACTCACACCTCCGTTTAGTTGATCGGAAATTAACCTGGTCGTGCTAGTTACCCATGGTTGGATCTTAAACCATTTTTCTGTTCCCTCCTTTGGTGGGAAGTTCTCCAGGCTGAGGCAACGGCAAGTATTGATCGGGAAAACAGTTGGACAGCTTGGCTATATCTGTAAGAGTGTGAGAAAGGGGGCAGTGCATTTTGAACATCGGCAACATTTCTAACTTCCTAGGCTGGTGGTGCCGTGGCTACCCTTACCCGTACAATTTTTCTTTGTCCTTTCCCTACCTAGTCAAAACGTCCAGTTACATTATTTAACGCGTCGTTTCTAGTCAAATTTTTTTTTTTGTCATTCAGTACTTGTCCAGTCTCTATGTCAGTCCATCCTCCCGTTGCTATGTTCTAAGGAGGAACAGTCATGTTTAAGTCTACGTCTTTTAAAAACTTTTATTTGTCCTAAGGACCATGCTCACATTCCCCTTTTCCCCCTCTCATCGGCGGTTCGGTCGTCGTCCATCCATACATCAGCCAGTGTTCCGACGTGACCTGCAGAAGGGAGGAAAAAGAAGGGGTGGGGGCAACATTCAAAAACCTCATCAACGTGCAGTAATCCGGAAATGCTTTACCTACCACATACTCGACCTATTTTCACGTAGTGCATTTCCCTACCATCACGGCGTTTAAGCCCAGATGGACCAGAAAGGTCAGACAGATAATCATTGACGATCTGTGCGACATGAGCTACTTGGTCGTAACCCCTTTTGATCGGGTACAAGGGTGGCGGTCAGGTGGTATTCCTGTGGTGTCGTTTTTAGGGCTTCTAAAGCACCTTTCCGGCTGCCTGTCACACATAGTGTGGTTGCTAAATATCGGGTCCTTTTTAACCTTTAGCCTTCATCATACTTTCTCGTTGCTCATAGTAGTAATACATTCAAAACTCATTAATGCAATCCGCTACAACGATGCTTTCGTTTCCAAAATACCTTTAATAAAGAGGGTTGACACATAAATACAGGCCTACAACTCGGTGGGCTAGCCACGGAGCAGATTGGAGCTGTACATGGGAAGAACGAAGCTGGTGGCAGTTCATTGCATAAAGTGCGGCAGTGCAATAAAATCATATTAAACTCCCCTACAGAGCAAGCATGATGCATGTCAGTAATTCATCTTTAATACATTCATAAATACATCATCCAATGTTCATTCATTACCTTAAATTACACCAATTCATTTTCCAACTCATAATCAGTACCCACCCTTAAGTCAATTCATTGTCCAAGCACATACTCAATATCCTTCATATCTACTTTCATCATCCAAACGTTATATATATCTCGGGGCAAAAAGCTTACGCAATCAGGGTGCAACAAAGTTCATTAAAAACGTCTCATTTTGTGTCGGCGCCATTTTGGGTGGGATCAGGCAAGTTCCAGCACAGTCAGAGTGTCTCTAGTCTCGCATGGTTGGCTCAGAACTTTCCGTTGGCAGTTCAAAAAGTCTCGTGCTATGTGGTTAACAGTCTAACAATATGGACCATGAGTCAAAGAGTGGGAAGGGCGGCAACAATTTTCCTACCGGGTCATTCTGGTGTTCCTCCGGAACTGAACAAGCCTGTGCCGTGGCGGCATCTTAGCCATTTCCGATCCGAGTCTGGTGCCGGCAGGAGTAGCACCGATGTCGTGGTTCCCAGTGAAGGGGGCGGGGGCACCCATGCAGAGGGTCGGGGGCCCCCCGGCTCTTATAGAATCTTCAAGGTCGAGGAGAGGCGATATGGAGCGTGTGCCCGTCCTGGGCAGAAGACCCCTTTTTGATGTTGACCCTCTTTAAGCGAAGAGTGTTGGGGTGTCGCTGGAAGCCTCCACCTGAAGGGAGGTGGGGGAGGGTCGTTCGCGGCACCTCCCCCTTCCAGCGACCCCGCGCCGTTCCCCGGCTCCATCGTTTTCGACATTGGCCGTGCCAGCCATTGATGATGGGGGGGGGGGGTGGTCGGCGGCTGAGGCAAGACAGCCCCCCCCCCTCCCTTTTTTGACATGTGGCGGGACTACCTGATTCTCCAGGGAGCCCGAAATGTGGCAGGACCGCCTGTACCTATGAAGGCGGCGGCAGGCGGCGAATTTTGGCATCTGGCGGGACTACTTGATTTGCCGCCGTTCTTGCCTTGGCTTCGGCTCTGGACCAGCAGGCGATGGCATGCGGCGAATTTGAAATGTGGCGGGACTACTTGATTCGCCGCCGTTCTCGCCTTGGCGTCGGCCTTTGGCAAAAGCCGGATCGGGTGAGAGAGAGGGGTGGTCGGTGGCCAAGGCAAGACAGCCCCCTCTCTCCCCGCGGCCTGCAGGGCGGCAGAAGGGAGAAGACGGAGAGGTCCTTGTCATCCTTTGGACCGCCTGCCCAACATCATCTCCTCCTGACCGTGGGCAGGCGAGTCCCTTGTGCCTCCAGGCCTCGCCTTCCGGATGGGCGTAACCGCGGACCTGTTGCACTTCGGGAGCTTCCGGAACGGGGGTAGGTACCTATTGAGTTGTTTCTATTTCATGTGACCGTTATTTGGGCGGGGCGGGCAATGAGGCAGACATGTTGGGAACAGGAACAGGCAGTGAAGCCTAGCTACCTCGTGGCTATGTTCTGATATCGAATCTTTTCGCCATTTTACATTTCTTATTACGAACTACTTCTAATGTTTCTTATTTTTGGTGAAGTCAAAAGCTCATCAGGGGGTTACTGACTTAGCCTGATTTCTTTTTATTTTTCTTTCTCTTCCTTAGCGTGTTTCGAGCTAAAGCTTTCTGTTAGTAGGGAACGGTGATCACTTCATATTTTTATGTGTCCTTTTCACTAGGGGGGGTACATCTGGACGGACCAGACGAGTCCCCTCCAATAAATGGTCCGGGGTGGAACGAGATTATCGATCAAAAGGGGAACATATATTCCTTCATTAGGGTATCATCCTGGACAGACCGAGCGATGTACTTCCACTTACTAGGGTAGCCTCCTGGACGGACCAGTCGGTCTATTTCTATTAAATGGCCCATGAGTAGAGAGCATATGTCCTCCATAAGAGTAGTCTCCTGGGCGGACCATGCGAGCTACCCCACAATCACCAACCAGTGGGGAGTGGGTAGGACTGACGAATTCACAAAGGGGCATAACCTACCCTTTTCTACTTGCAAAGACTAGACAGAGTGTTTCTATTTCACGTTGTTTGCAAATAGAAAATACCTCAAACGAAACAATTCCTGGAACAACAATGTCCAGGCAACCAACCAATCAGTGGGGAGAAAAACAGGCATGACGGATTACAACGGGGACAAATGTCTGCATTACTTGCCCTTCGCTATCCAAAAAGGAAGACAGAATATTTCTACTCGTCTCAGTTTGTAGACAGGGAAGATCTCAAAGAGCAACAATCGATTATTAATCGACTTCAAACAATCAGTGGGGAGAAAAGTAGGCATGACGGATTACAACGGGGACAAAAGTCTGCATTACCTACCCTTCTCTATCTGCAAAGAGGGACGACGTTCCTATTCGCCGCTGTTTGCAAACAGAGAATGTCTCGTTCTCAAAAGAGAACCAATATGTCAAGTAGCCCTCAAAGCTAAATGAACCAATACCAACAATGCCAGTATACAAATACCGGTTTTCAATACAAACAATCAATCAATCAGGTGGACAGAGCCACCCTACCAATCAGGCGTAAAAACACCCTACTTAATCTTACCCGGACCGGACCATACGGACAGTTCTTCGACTCCCTCCTCCAGCGCCCGATCGTTCTCTTACTCCATGTAGCATTCCTGTGGGATTCCAGTCAGGACAATAGGTCACTCAAGAGAGGTCCGTTCAGAATTGGTGAAGTTCTGTCGATCGGCAGCCGGGCTAGGGCCCTCTCAAGGCAGGTATACTCCGATCATTTTAGACGTTCACTTCTTCGCCTGGATCTCTCTTACCGAACCCTATGTCACTGATGGACCCCGCGTTGGGACGCCAATTGTTGAAGGTGAGCCCATAATTCTACCAATGCCCAGGCTGCTGGCGCAAACCGCCTCTTAGTTTCCATTCCGAATAATTTACCAAATAAAGAGACGGGCGCTGGGAGCAGGAATCAAGAACAGAGTTTATTTCTCATGAGGAGAGCCAGTCATTTCGGACACGAAACACAGTGTCTTTCGGGAGGTGCTCTAACAAGTGAGCGTGAGACTCTGGCTTTTATACATTTGCAGAACATTTGATGATACAATCAGGTCAGTGTGTCGCAAAAGGAAAACATTCCTATAATCCTCGTGATGATCCTACTCCACATACGTTCACAATGGGGACCCTTGACCTGCTGATAAGAGGGAAGGGCGATCGTGCAACTGAGTGTGTCGTAGGATGTGTGCGCCTGATCATGGCCCAGGGGGTGGGGTGGCTAGGCATACAATAAGGGCAGTAAATGGTATCTCCTGGCTTAGGCGATGGCCTCGGACATGTGTGGTCAGCCGAACTCGGGGGAAGGGGTCATCAAAGGAGTGGTATTCATGCCTGCGTGGACAATCGAGCGCGGAGGGAGGGCTCGTCAATAGAGGGGCATTCATGGAAGGGAAGGAGGTGCTGGTCAGGCGCGGCCGTGACTCTCAAGGACAGGGCTTTGCGAAAGAAGAGGGTTTATGACTTGCTCATATGAGGAGAAGGAGGGGGGGGGGTCAGGGTGCATGCAGGGCCAGAGTCGCGCAGAGAGAGAGAGAGAGAGAGAGAGAGAGAGAGAGATCTTATGACCTGTATATGAGAGAACAGGGGCAGTCAGATACAACTGGGGGGCTATGTCAGCTGAGGCGAAGGGTGCCTCTTCAAGAGGGAAATGGGGGGGGGGGGGTTCCTGGGTCAAGCAGGAGGGTTGCCTTTCATAGCAGGGTCGCGCAGAGTGCCGGGTTTCATGGTCTATGTATGTGAGAGTGGTAGAGGGGGGGTGTGCTCAAATGCGCGCAGGAGGGAAGCCAGTGATTCTAATGAGTGGGCAAGAGGCCAAGGTGCCTAAAATGGCTATCATGTACACATGGGTACAGGCCTTTGCGGGCTGAGGGATGCAGTCAATGCTTTACAATATTCATGGTGCGTGCAGGGAGGGGAGTGGGAAAAGGGAAATGAACGTTGCCTATGTACATCAATACTTCTTATTTTCTACAGGCTGGAGCAGCTGATATTCGTGGCCAGGTGGTGCACGCGGAAATATTATAAAATCTGGAAGCGCTGAGCAGATTATAGGGGTCTGTGGCTTGAACCCCCTGTGGAGCAGGAGGATCTTCCCCGGGAGGGGTTATGGGACAGGTGATGCGGAACTGGGGGACTTGGGGCTAGGGAGGCGTGTGTGCTTGTGCATGTTTTACCCTTTTTTGCTGTGTGCTACTTGATATGAGTGGGTAGGGCCTGCTGGTGGTTGTGCGACTCTGGGGGGGTGGGTAGTTGGGGTAGGGGGGAGGTGAGGAGCCAGGGTTTGGGGGTGGGTGGAGGGTGGGAAGGGGTGTTGCTCAGAGAGTGCTTGGTTATCCACTCGCTATTTTGTGTATGTAAAGTGAAAAGTCGATTGCCCTTTGATACTGTCATGTTTGCGATCTGCAACCGTCCCTGGGTTACAGGGCCCTGCATATTGTGTGCAGTCTGACAATAAAATGTGTTAAAAAAAAATATACATATATTGTGTGGACAAAATATTGTGTCAAGAATATGGAGGACAAAAATCTCGTTATGGTAAGGTTCTATGGAAAAGAAAAGTTTTACAATACTTAACTCCATATCTACGTACCTTGAAGATACCATTATCTTCAAGGTACGCCTATGTGGAATTAAGACCAGTAAATTTATAATTACCTATTTGCGTGTACCATCTTGATATTTTTGTCTTTGATATCTTCGACCTGATATTCTGTCCACAAAATATTTTTATCATCGATAGTCTATCAGACATCCCCTTTTAAAAAATCTGAGGTAGGGATAATCATAAACTAAGTTGAAGATGGCCATAATTTGAGTAGCAGCCCGCGCAGGTAAGCGTGGTGACGCTGGGGAGGGGTTGGGGGTGGAAGTGACAAACGATGGAATAAGGAAAATAAAATAAATAAAACCACATACATTGCGCTCGCCGCATCGCCGTTTCAGCGATGCAGCGAGCGCAAGGTAAGTGGTTTTTATTATTTTATTTTCCCTATTCCTTCAATTGTCACCTACACCCACCACCCCAGCCTGTGCCCCGCCTCACTGCACTTACCTGCACGGGCCATCACTGCATAATTTTACTTTAAAAAAGAGGAACCTTTTGAAAAATGTTTGGCTTTAATTTTAGTGAGTATTAGTATGAAAACATTAGTCCCAGGATATGACAAAACCTCACCATTAATAAGAAGGTTATTTTTATATTGTAGAACATGTCTTAAAACCACACTTAGAGGCAGAGGAAGGTTATAGATGTCCTGTTGACAACAGCACACACTTGCCTTATATGAGTAACACAGCTCTCTAAAATCTTCCCAATTTGCTGAAGCACATCTCTGCAGACCCAGACCTCTCTCTACATCATGCATGTGAGAGAGCGCAATTTGAACATAAAGTATATCGTAGCCATATTTAGACGTATATGTTATAAACGTAGGAATGAAATATATAACGCAATGTGAAGTTGATGACTATAGCATAGAGTCAATTAAAATGATATCATGGTATAGGAAATGTATAACTGTATTCACTTTAGAATGTATTAGAAGGCCATATACGTAGTGGGCTAATGTAGAAATACTTACGGACCGTAGAACGTGCAGAGTAGAATTCATATACGTGTGTAACATTAAATGCAGAAACGGCGAGAGAAATGTAATGTGAAGAAACGTGCAGAGAGCATACATAACGAAGTAACCAATGAGAATATAAAGTTGTATTCCACGTACTTTATATTCTATGTAAAGTATATTCTATGTATTAAGGTTTATATTCTACGAAATTATATTTTAGCAAAGATCTACTCACATATGAACGAAGTATTTGGTAAATGCGGTTATATATATAAATGTATGCTAAAGGTTATACTGTGTAGAAGAAGTTTGTAGGAATGCTAGAAGAGTTTAGGTCATTTGTGATTATAACCTGAATGACCAAGGGTTCGCAGGAGCATAGTCCAATGTATGTAATTTAGTGGGCTCACAGGAGTCGTGAATAGTCTTTACATGAAGGTGCGAGCCGAAGAGTCTAGCATTTGTTAGATTTAAGGTGACAAATGTCGAACGAAGTTTATTGCCTAAACATGAGAGGAGGCGATTGGAACTTGAGCTTTGTTTTTGAATGACCATTCACAGGATCTCGTAAGGTCAAAGAAAGAGTTGTAATGTTAAGGTCTTGTTTAAGGTTATCTGACTTTGGATGAAAGTGTCAACTAAAAGTCGCCAACGAGAAGATGAAGATGACATCTAAGGAGAAGGGTCAACCTAACAGACGACGCAAGGAGATGAAGCAATGGAAAGAGCCAGAAACTGACATCATCGGGGAAAGTCCGTGGTGGGCGTCAAGGGGCGTTTCACCCACACTGTGATTGTGTATTTTAGGGACAGCACCCCGGGGATAAGATAGCGAAGAGCTCAGAGAGAGAGCAGCGAGAGGCAAGTTAGAAGGGTAGATGCCTTGAGCAGATGCGCTGAGAGAGATCAGAGCGCAAGGGAGCAGTAGGCCGAGGACCCTTAGAAGAGCGGATGGGTAGGCAGAGAGGGTACTGCTTCTTAAACTTAAGTTACCTTTAGAGGTTAAGAGAGTTTGAACTTCTTTGGAAGTCAAACTGCTGACACCTTTTTAGGGAAGAAACTTGCGAAGTAGGGATGTCACCTAGTATAGAGTAGGGACAGATTTAACTTGATTATTTTCTCTTTCTGTAGATGACGCAAAGGAACCACTTCACATCGAAACTTTAAATTGAGGATTAAGGAACTGATTTTGTATTCTTTGTATACTTTGAGATTTATCCTGAGAGGATTGTAATTTGCATTCAGATTTGACTTTTACATAAAATTACTTAAACTTTATCAGTTGTAAGTGGTTCTTCAGAGTGGCGTTATTTAATGGGGATGACTAAACCTGTGTGGGGGTGGTCTTTTACTCAATGACAGATACGAGCGGTCCAAACTTTACGAATGAGATAAACTATTAAATTGATTATAAATTGATACCAAAATCTCATTCCCCGCAGTTGGTAGCAGAGTAATGATGGTTATCTTCTTGAGGAAGACAACCTAGGCCAGGTTTAGTTTACCCCAAGGTCCCTAGTCATCGACGACCAGACGACGAATCCCTGCCGAAGAAGGTGCTGACGGTGCATCGAGAGAAAAGCAGCAGAATCGGTCGAGAGTGAGTATAAGGGTCACGCGTTGTAAGATTGCGGTGTTTTATGTTGTTCCTGTGTTGTAATGTCAAGCGGAGTTGAATGCCTGTAGTGTGATTGAGGGAAGGTTGTGAGCGCGCGCAACCGGATAAAATCTTATGTCCAGAGGGCTTAAGTGGTTCGGGTGTATCGAACACCCAGAGTAATTTGTCTACCATTTCATGGGGGTCATGAGGTACCATTGATCGCCCGCAGACCGATGATAGGGGGAGCGTTTGAGTGAGTGTATGAGTAAACGCATGCTGGTCGTACGTTTACTGTGTGTAAGTAACCTATCAGTTGAGGTGAACGTCTGACCGTACGAGGAAAGACGTCTCGCCAGTTGAGGTGACAATTACAGTTAGACTGTGGCCGTACAGTCAGAGAAAAGTGATCGCTTGGACGGAAGTAGTCATTTTTCAGCGTATGAATGAAACGCATGTGAGATCGCGAGACGAGTTGAGAAACGAAGGAAATTGCTGTAGAGGGAACAAGTGACGTCAGCGTAGAGTCGCGCTGAGATTGGTCAATCGGCGTAGAACAGCGTTGAGATAGGCTGATTAGCGAGAGTCGCACCGGGATTGGTGGTTTGTCATCGGGACGTAAATAAGGAAGAGAATTAATAAAAGGAAAATCGTAGATCATCAAAAATGAAGTGCTTTAAGGGTTTAAGAAAGATCTTTAGGAAGAATAGAAGAAACTTATATGCCGGAGAAGAAGCTCCACCAGAAGGCACACCAGCTTATCATATGGCAGTAAATGTAGGCTTACACTCGATATTATGGATTTCCGAGTGGAATAGACTAACAGAAGGGGAAAAGGAATTGATGTTTCCGAGATTCGGAACATTCAAGCTAGACGTGTTGAACCAATTGAAAGCGGTAATGCTTGCAACAAGACCTTTACCGAGGCCAACACAATTCGAAGCTCTTAGTGCATGGTTTAAAGCAGCACACGCAAAAGGCGTAAAGAGGCGTCAAGAAAGAGTGAGACGATCAGTAAAGGCATTACAGGATGCTAAATGGGATGAGGAAGCTAAGAAGTGGAGAGTACAAAAGATAGAAGCAGACAAACTGTTCACCATGATAGAAGCTACGGGAGAAAAGAAACCCCTAGAAGAGGAAGACGAGGATAGCGAAACGGAAGAAGAACTGTTAGAGAGGCTGTTAACAGAGAGACCACCTCCGTATAGCGGTGAATCCGCAAGTCCCATATTACAGCAAGGGGAAGGAGCTAGATGGGGAGAATATAAATCGATCCCAGTAACAGAGTGGGACTCCAACAAGAGTGAGGAAATACCCCAAACTAGTTCCGAACAGAGAGTAGTGGGAAGATTCGTGGTCCAGAAGGTGCCAGAGACGCAATGTGCAAGGTCGTACCAAATGCCAGACGCTTTACAAGTACCTCTTACCATAGGCCCTATTGTGTCAATCTACAACCCAGAGGGGGTCCAGCAGGAGGAACAGGCACGATGGGACAGGGAAAGGGCAGAGATGGAGAATAGGAATACCACGATGAATCCTCAAAGACAGAGATTAGCACCAGTAAGTCGAAGTACCCCATTAGATTCCGCGACGGGTCCCTGGATAGAACAAGGGGGTCAAAGAGGATCAATGGATTTGAGGGGACCAAAACCGAAATCCTATAAGGAATTAAGGGAATATCTGAAAGAATGGGACACGGCTGAGGAGGCTAGGAATAAAAGTTTAGAAACAGGAGCTGAATGGAGAGACCAGGATAACAAGGTCCTCTCTCATTGTGGAGCTGGCGAAAGCAGCCCAGAGTGGGAGAGAGGGAGTCAAGGAAGCGGAAGAGATAATTGTCCTACCATTAGTGGCAATAGGCAAATGTGCGATGACAGGAGTGCAGGGTGTGGCGAAGTGCCTCGCGTCACTTTTAGTGAAGGAGAACGAAGGACGCAGGAATACCGGAACACTTTCAGATGCACACACCATACTCCGGATGAAAATGTTCAACATTGGAATCACGGAAACATGGAGAGTCGCGAAGCGTCTCGACATGCATCCGGGGATAGTGGACGAAGTCACGAGAATTTAGGGAGTCGCGAAACGTCTCCCCATACATCCGGTGATCACGAAAGAGATCGCGGGAGCATGGAGAGCCATGAAGGACCTTATCGTCTGTTAAGTGATACCAGACAGCAAGCGAGTTACAGTGGTTTAGAACAGCAAGGAGGATCTTATCTTGTGTCTGGAGAAACCGAATCGAAAAGACGGAGTGTAGGATTAAGGGATGGAGTATTGTTCCACCACACCCCAAGAGAAGATGGAAAGGCTTGGGATTTAGAGAGGTGGGAACAAAGAGATGGAAGAAAGATTCCTCATAACTCACCTGTGCTCAGGCGTAGGGCGCATAGTGGAGGAGAGAGGGATGCAAGAGAACAACCTAGGACTGACGTACTGAAAGCCGAAATAAAAGCAAGACGCATAGATGTAATGAGTTTAAAATCAGACTTAGATGAAATAATTGACGGCACAGTGGCAATCGAGAGGTTAGATCTGTACGCTCCAGATGAGATACTGTTTCTATCCAAGGATGTTACTCGAAAGGCAAGAGCAGCTCATGAAAAGTTATCTGAATTGGCTGACAAGTACATGATAGACATATCACGAACTAAGGCTTTGCAGGCCAATCATAGGCTGAATTGCACGGATCTAGACTTGGATGAACGAAGAACGATTGGACTGAGAGTACACATAAGGGAATTGGTCATGTGTATTAGAATTTGGAGAGATCTGGATAGATGGGAGGAAAGATGGTCCAAGAAGGGGTCTGTCAGACGGAGTACACTTGTGAAGTCTCAGGATACAGACCTAATGCGAATGGAAGCTTTTCCTTTGCGAGAAATCGCGAACGGAAACTACGTGCATGTACCATGGAGTAGGGGGGATTTAGCGGCATTCACTAATTCCTTCCCGAAACTTAGAGAAAATCCCGTTGAGTGGTACAAGCAGGTAGAAAGATTCGTGAAGATCTCTAAGGTTCTCTGGATCGATTTGAACACATTGTTCGATATCGTGGTACCCGGAGATTTGTGGACGGCATGCAAACTTAGTATTGAATGGCCCACTTGTGAGCCTCAGAGAGATACACAGACAGGTGGTCCATCAGACAGAGTCATGGAAAAATACGAAAGGGTAATAACATGGCTGAAAGAGAAAGTGCCGGTGCAAGACATATTTACAACAAGGGGTGGTGAGGGACAGAGTCTCTGAATTGAGCAGAAAGCTCTCACCCAGTCAAGAGATCAGGGCTAGATCCAACACCGTTTTTTAGCTCACTGCACCATCCCAGTTTCAGAACCTGGCTGTATGCAAATTAGTCTGTTCCTGTCCCAGTGCATGATGGGAACAGGGCAAACCAAACTACAAAAGCCAATTCTTACACTGGGAAGGAAACAAGCTCCCGGGGACCGGTTTCTGGCATTACAGCCGTCTTCGGCCCGGTTTGCTTGAATCCTGATGGTGCAATGAGCAAGGGTCTCACATCTGAGAATACCCTTCCACGCTTAGGGTGGACAAAAATATTTACAACAAGGGGTGGTGAGGGACAGAGTCTCTGAATTGAGCAGAAAGCTCTCACCCAGTCAAGAGATCAGGGCTAGATCCAACACCGTTTTTTAGCTCACTGCACCATCCCAGTTTCAGAACCTGGCTGTATGCAAATTAGTCTGTTCCTGTCCCAGTGCATGATGGGAACAGGGCAAACCAAACTACAAAAGCCAATTCTTACACTGGGAAGGAAACAAGCTCCCGGGGACCGGTTTCTGGCATTACAGCCGTCTTCGGCCCGGTTTGCTTGAATCCTGATGGTGCAATGAGCAAGGGTCTCACATCTGAGAATACCCTTCCACGCTTAGGGTGGACAAAAATATTTACAACAAGGGGTGGTGAGGGACAGAGTCTCTGAATTGAGCAGAAAGCTCTCACCCAGTCAAGAGATCAGGGCTAGATCCAACACCGTTTTTTAGCTCACTGCACCATCCCAGTTTCAGAACCTGGCTGTATGCAAATTAGTCTGTTCCTGTCCCAGTGCATGATGGGAACAGGGCAAACCAAACTACAAAAGCCAATTCTTACACTGGGAAGGAAACAAGCTCCCGGGGACCGGTTTCTGGCATTACAGCCGTCTTCGGCCCGGTTTGCTTGAATCCTGATGGTGCAATGAGCAAGGGTCTCACATCTGAGAATACCCTTCCACGCTTAGGGTGGACAAAAATATTTACAACAAGGGGTGGTGAGGGACAGAGTCTCTGAATTGAGCAGAAAGCTCTCACCCAGTCAAGAGATCAGGGCTAGATCCAACACCGTTTTTTAGCTCACTGCACCATCCCAGTTTCAGAACCTGGCTGTATGCAAATTAGTCTGTTCCTGTCCCAGTGCATGATGGGAACAGGGCAAACCAAACTACAAAAGCCAATTCTTACACTGGGAAGGAAACAAGCTCCCGGGGACCGGTTTCTGGCATTACAGCCGTCTTCGGCCCGGTTTGCTTGAATCCTGATGGTGCAATGAGCAAGGGTCTCACATCTGAGAATACCCTTCCACGCTTAGGGTGGACAAAAATATTTACAACAAGGGGTGGTGAGGGACAGAGTCTCTGAATTGAGCAGAAAGCTCTCACCCAGTCAAGAGATCAGGGCTAGATCCAACACCGTTTTTTAGCTCACTGCACCATCCCAGTTTCAGAACCTGGCTGTATGCAAATTAGTCTGTTCCTGTCCCAGTGCATGATGGGAACAGGGCAAACCAAACTACAAAAGCCAATTCTTACACTGGGAAGGAAACAAGCTCCCGGGGACCGGTTTCTGGCATTACAGCCGTGCAAGACATAGACTGGGTTAAGATAGATCGAACAACTCAGGAGCCTAAAGAGACAGTTCACGAGTTCTATGAGAGGTTATTGAAAGCATTCAAACAGTATAGTGGCTTGGACGTAATGGATCCTAAGGACATAGGACAGTTTGTGTCGAAGTTTGTTCTCGGACTGAGACCAGACATAAGCCTGATGATTCAACAGCACTTGATCTGTTGGCAGAACAAACCTTTAGATGAAATTCTGAGGTATGCTAGATACTGTAGCGATGAGATAGACTCGAAGGCAAAGAAGCTCAAGGAAAAGTTAATGTTAGTACAGATGCAAGCAGCTGGAAAGGGTGGACAGCGACAGCAGGGAATAGGAGCGCAGGCAAAGAAACAGAATAATCAGAGCAGAGAAGAGGAAGAAAGACCGAGACCGAGAATGGATATCGCAACACTGAAAAGGACAACCAGGTGTCATCAGTGTAACGAGGTGGGACATTGGAGACGCGAGTGTCCTTACAATATTGAGACAGGGGAATTAGAACAGGAGGAGGAAGAGGTACAGAACAACGTGGTTAAGGGAGCAACAGTCCCAAAGGGAAAGTTTATCAAAGGGGGGACTCAGACTCCTCGAGCCCCGTTTCCTCAACCGCCTCGAATTGCGAATGGAGGGAAAACCTACAGACAAATGCCATTATTTGTAGGAGGAGAAGAATGCTACTACGTTGATCCTCTTACAGGGCAACGAGTGAATAGGGAAGAAGATTGTACCTTAGGAGCCGCCCTGGAAGTAGATCAGAGAGGACCATACGTAGAAGCTGAAGTAGCTGGATGTCCTACAACCTTTTTGGTGGATACGGGAGCCACTCGATCCACGTTGAGATCAGCGGTAGTCCCAGGTCTGCCAATATCAGGAGAAATGATTCAGGTGGTAGGAGTCGCCAACAAGAGGATGACGAATCCTCTGACAGAACCAGTGTCAGTAAAAATAGGGAATTACAGTGACGAACATCAGTTTGTGATCTGTGATTCTAGCCCGGTGTGTTTGTTAGGAAGAGACCTGTTGTGTAAACTGAATTGCACAATACATTGTACACCTGAAGGAGTAGAAGTACAGACCAACGATGAAGATGCCGATTTCAAAGTTGTAAATTCGCAAGAATGTGTGGAATTATATCCTACCTTAACAGTGGAGGAGCTTCCACAAGATTTGAGAGAGAAAGTGTCAGCTGAGGTGTGGGGTTTTACTGGAGAAGAAATAGGCTTGATCAAAGGAGTAGAACCAGTAAAGATCTTGGTAAGACTCAATGCTGAGTACCCAAGAACACCACAATACAAGTTGACACCAGAGACGATTGCAGGAATAAAGCCTGTGATCGAATCCATGATTAAACAGGGAATACTGAAGGAGATCGTGGGTAGTCCATGTAACTCACCGATTATGGGTTTGCAGAAGCCTAGTGGAAAATACAGAATAGTACAGGATCTTCGAAAGATTAATAATATTGTTGTCTCATGTTGTCCAGTGGTACCGAATCCATCAGTGATATTATTCCAGATACCGTTCCAAGCTGAATGGTTCACAGTGATAGATTTGTGTCAGGCTTTCTTTTCGATACCTTTAGATGAAGAGAGCCAGTATCTTTTCGCTTTTAAGCTGGAAGATCGCGTTTTAACATGGTGTCGTATCCCTCAGGGGTATACAGAAAGCCCATCGATTTTTAACCAGCTTTTAAAGAGAAATCTTGAAAGTCTAGTACTGCCCAAGAACTCAGTTCTAGTCCAGTACATAGACGACCTCCTAGTTGCGTCAGAAACAGAGGAAGCTTGCAGAGAAGACACCATCACCTTGTTAAATCACTTGGCCGAGAACGGGCATAAGGTGTCACCAAGTAAATTGCAATATTGTAAGACTGAGGTGCAATACTTGGGTCACAGGATTGAAAAGGGGAAACGGAAGGTGTCTCCAGACAGAATAGAGGCGATTATGAAAATGAACGCGCCTACAACACAAAGAGAGGTCAGGATGTTTCTAGGTATGGTCGGTTATTGTCGACAGTGGATAGCTAACTTTTCGCTGAAGGCAAAGCCGTTATTACAACTGACGCACAAAGGAGTGAGTGATCCGGTACCATGGGACAAAGACTGTTTGATGGCATTTTTGCAGCTGAGGGAGGACTTATGTCGTGCCCCGGCTTTAGGAATGCCTGACTATACAAAACCATTTTTGCTTTACTGCTGCGAAAGAGAGGGATGCGCTTTAGCAGTTTTAACTCAGATCCACGGAGATGCGCGTAGGCCAGTGGCGTATTTTTCGGCTACATTAGATCCAGTAGCCGCAGCGTTGCCCGGATGTCTCAAATCCGTAGCTGCAACGGGTGTCAGCATTGAAAGATCTGAAAGCGTGGTGATGGGACATCAGTTAGTGGTGTACGTACCGCATTCTGTGGAATTGTTAATGACCAGGACTAAGACTCAGCATCTGACGAATAGCAGGCTCACACGCTACGAGCAAGTCATACTGGCTGCCGAGAATGTGACCCTAAAAAGATGCTCTGTCTTGAATCCTGCAACTTTGATGCCACTTCCGAATGAAGTGGAAGATGAAAATTGTACAGATCATGACTGCCTCGATGTGACTGAACTATGCACCAAACCGAGACCCGATATCGTAGATGAGCCATTGACTGACCCTGATGAAATTTTCTTTGTTGATGGTTCATGCGTAAGAGACGATATCGGTCAGCTGAGAGCAGCTTATGCAGTTTGCACGATTACCAGAGTTATAGAAGCCGCTTGCCTGGAAGGAGTACATTCCGCACAGGTAGCTGAAATTGTTGCTTTGACTCGTGCTTGCCTAGCAGGCGACAAACTTCGAGTCACCATATACACCGATAGCCAGTATGGTTTCGGGGTAGTTCACGATTATGGGCAGTTATGGTCTCAAAGAGGTTACATGACCTCCTCGGGTTCTCCCATTAGGAATGGAGAATTCGTGAGATTACTGTTAGAAGCATTGCAAGGTCCGTCAGCCATAGCCGTTGTCAAGTGTGCCGCGCACACTAAAAATGTAGACTTTGTGTCGCAGGGCAATCGCTATGCTGATGAAGTAGCGCGTTATTGCGCAGAGCAAGGATATTCTCACACTGATGTGAAAGTGGGGGGAGTACAGGAAAGAACTGAATTGACCATGTTGTTAGACACAGTAGATACGTGGGATGAATTAAGGAGTGTTCAGGAGAATGCACCAGATGTTGAGAAAAAGGGCTGGGAAACAGCGGGTTGTGAGAAAAGCGAAATTAATTTTTGGGTTTCTGCCGATGGGAGAGCAGTTTTACCAAATGAGCTTGTTAGTCCAATGGCAAGGAAATTGCATGGATCAGCACACATAGGTAGAGATGCCATGGTGAGAGTATTCAGACAAACGTGGTTTAATCCTAAGTTTAGAGTAGCGGCAGAAGCAGTATGTCAGCGATGTGCGATCTGTCAGCAACTAAACGTGGGAAAGAGAACACCAGTTACATTGAGTCACATAGGAAGGTCTGGGGGGCCTTTCAATAGAATGCAGCTTGATTTTATAGAAATGCCTCCATGCAACAGACTCAGATACGTTTTAGTGATTGTCTGCATATTTTCTAGATGGGTTGAGGCTTACCCTACACGTAGATGCGATACACTTACAGTAGCGAAACTGTTACTTAGAGAGTTAATACCGAGGTTTGGGGTGCCATCCTCTTTGGAATCAGACAGAGGAACTCATTTCAACAGCGAAATAGTGAAGATGTTGTGCTCAGTGTTGAATATTGATCAGAAGTTACACTGCAGCTATCGACCCGAAGCTTCAGGGATTGTAGAACAAATCAACAGTACAATCAAGTCCAGACTGGCTAAAGTTTGTTCATCGACATCCCTGAGTTGGCCAGACGCACTTCCAGTGGTTCTTATGAGCATACGTAGCACACCTGATAGGAAAACAGGCCTCTCTCCACATGAAGTGCTAATGGGGAGAGCTATGAGATTGCCATCGGTTCCGACTGCAGCGCTAGTGAACATCACAGACGACTTGATTTTGGACTACTGCAAGGGACTATCTGATGCCATTAATTCTGTGTCCCTCCAGGTCCAGGCTGCAGAGGTTCCATCAGCACAAGACTTGTGCCATGACCTGAGTCCTGGAGACTGGGTCCTGGTGAAAAAGCATGTCAGGAAGAACTGCTTAGACGTGCGCTGGAGAGGACCGTTTCAAGTCATACTTGTCACGAACACAGCGGTGAAGTGTGGAGGTCTGCCGAACTGGATACATGCCTCACACACTCGAAGGGTGCCAACACCTCTAGAAGAAACAGCTCCTCTCTCGGATGAGAATCCGGCGGAAAGCGGAGAAGCCATAGAGGGGGAAAGCCAAGCTGTGGAGGTGATCGAAGAGGCTGAACCCGTGTTGGAACAAGTCGACGAAGGTCAAGACACTAGCGAGACCGAAGTCGCCTCAGGAGAAGAGAGTAACTGGGAAACTGAATCGGATACTGAACAAACTGAGAGTGACCAAGAGACTGGTCCAAGAACAAGGAGCAGAAGAACAAGGAGTGAAGAAGCCAGTTGGCCGGAGAGAAAGAAAAGGCCAAGCTCGGAAGAAAAGCAAGAAAGAACTCTTGTCCCGATCGCTGAAGAATCGGATCAGGAGGAAGAAACGACAGACTCAGGAACTGAGAGTCCACGAAGGTCGGGAAGGGTACGTGTGCCCTGTAGAAGGTACGCCACCCCAGAGTGGACTTATCTAGCAGATGTCTTGGGGACAGAAATCTGGGAGAGTGAAGAGTGTGAAAGTAATCGATCTCGATCCATTTGTGGCAGTGGAGATATGGATGTTGACGCCTGGACTCGAGACTGAGGGGTTACTGACTTTCACACTTCCCATACCCCCATACTTGAGTCGGATTAAGGATTTAGTGTTGAACAGATTACAATTTCCAACCTTTGGTCATCAAATATCAGAGGAAGAAGACAAAGTCATTCGTTTTGAATTATTGGAACTTGTTGCAAGAGCTGCAGGTACGAGAATAATTGTTGATGTATAAAGACTTTTGTATATAAGCTATAAAGAAGAAGATAACCTAGCGCCGAGTGGAAAGAAGAATAAAATTAGGGTTTACATTTAGAGGACGGAGAAGGGTTAGGGTTGTCTGTTGTTAAAAATAGAGAGACTGTTGCGAAAAAGAGACTTTTTGTTGATGAAAAAGAACTTTACAACCGAGAAGAAAACAAGGCAAGCTAAGGACTGAACTGATAAACTTTTCGCAAGAGAAGGAGTCACGCTGTTTTGACAACATGGAGAACGGCAACCCAAACAGAAAAGCTAGATGTATAGTAGGTACACTTATAGCGGTAGTGATATTTCTCATAATTACAGTAGTGACAATATCATACATAGTAGGACATGAAACCGATAAAGAAATAGCAAATGTAAAATTTGTAACGACTTTGAAACCTGCTCTTGTGGGAAAGAAGGAGGAGAGCAATGTTATACGTGAAAAGGCGTTACTAGCAGATGAAATTCGTAGATTACACGTAGACGAGTCACAGGGAAATTTTAGGTCAAACGCATATGCAAAACTATTATACGAGTATATTGATGCCATGGAGGCCAAAGATTGCTACGTATGTATGCAATTGCCGGCTTCTGTAGACGAAGGCATTAGATATCATCATCTCCCATTGACTTATGGGATAACATGTAGCTTACTGCTTAGTATATTTTATGGTAGAGAAGGATTTGAGTACTACTTTTCAAATTATGATTCGGTACTGCCTGAAGTTCCGAATTATAAGCAAATGAATAAGTGGGACTATTACAAAAAGGAGGATAGACTAGCCAAATTCTTTCTTCCTTGGGATACGTTAGATACATCATATGCACGCAGAAATAATCTGACTTGCAAAGTGTCAGAGGTAGAAAAGAAGTTTATAGGACAAGTAGATGACCGATACAGAAGGCAGAAAATTTTAAAAATGTCAGGACAATGGAAAACTGATTGGACCGAAGAAGAGAAGGCACATAAAAAGAAAGGAAGCAATGGTCCAATAGCATTGGATAGAACGCAGAAAGGAAAGTTATGTTTAACTCGAAGCAAGACATATTATGAGAGTGAATTCGTAGGTGAAGTGAATTGCGAACATGCTTTTCGACTAGAGTACTACACGAAAGATTTTATGAAGGGGATGCAGGCTATTCCTAATGTATATTTTGTATGTGGGAGAAATGCCTATGTAAAACTGCCTGACAATTGGTATGGTTCGTGTTACTTGGCAATTGTCTTCCCCAAAATATATCATGCAAAGAATTTAGCGATAATAGAAAGAAAGGCTTCGACAAGAATGAAAAGGGAAGTAGGAGATGCAGAAGTAGTAGGAGACGTATTTGGAGCGATGTTTCCTATGTTAGGTTTAATACTTAACGATGTTAAGATCAGGAGATTAGCTACAGTCGTAGATAGATTATCTGCAAGTACTGCAAGGTCATTAATGCTAATAGAAGGTGAGATGCAGTCGATCAGAGCAATGGTTCTTCAGAATCGACTTGCTCTTGATGTGATATTAGCAAAAGAAGGCGGAGTTTGCAAGGCTTTGAAGGTTCAGGAATGTTGTACTTATATTCCTGATAATTCAAAACCACTTGAGAAGGTTATAAGAAACATTACACAGATTCACCGAGAAATCGAAGATTTGACAAAAATAAATGTTTGGGAAAAAGTAGGTAATGGGGTAGGAAAAGTTGGGAGTTGGTTTGCTAACCTTGGCAAAAGTATTATATGGTATATATTAAAACCTGTATTAATAGTATTAATTTGTATAATCTCATTGTTAGGATTTGTGAAACTATATAAATGGTATAGGTCGAACCAGTTACAAAGATCGATGAGAGATCAAGAAAGGAGATTAGCTACTTTACAAGATCAACAGTATAAAAGTTTGAGAGCACTTGAAATGATGAAAAGAGGAAATGATGTAACTAGCTCT